>NC_134458.1:54706107-55327607 GCF_047948215.1 Lycorma delicatula
AGTCAGCACTCCAAATGCCAACTTCTTCACCTCACTGTAGCAATCTGGAAGACTATTCCATGCGTCGAATATAAGTGCCTTAACTCGCGGCATTTCTTTTAAAGCTGTCCACTTTTGTTGCGTTACGTACATACATTTCTGGACCTCCAACTCTTCCAACTTCCTTTTCAACTCTGTAAATTTTCCACTCCACAAAGCTTTACTTTTTAAATCGATCAATTGCATTTCTAGAGATCCAGTATCAATTAAGGCTCAATGTGGATTTCGTTACTATTTGTGTTGAGAGGATTTACTATGAATGCTAGAGTGGTTTTGTTGGTTTTGAATTGCTCAAATCTATCAGCAAATTAATCTTTAATTTTTTTTTATAACTGTGCTGAAGTAATTCGTATCAACAGTTGCACTGGTTTTATCGCGATATTACTTTAGAAATTGAAAAAGAAGTAATTTACCGCTCTGAATATCTTCTGCAAAAAGAATTAATTTTTCTTCAAAACAAACCAATTCCTCTACCAAAACATAGGCTGGGTTTCCTTTTCCTTGAAGTTTTAGATTCAGCTCGTTTAATTTCGCTGTGATAACCACCATAAAGTAAAATTTTTGCAACCATTTTTCGTTCTCTAATTCAGGGTGATTAATGCCTTTTTTCATTTAGGAATGTATTTATTTCATTCAAGCACAAAGCAAAACGTTTCAACACCTTACCTTTGGAAAGCCATCGCACTTTATTTTGAAGAAGGAGGTCGGAATACTGAGTCTTCATTTCGTTTAAGAATTCTTTAAACTGACGATGGTAGAGCGCTTTTGACAAGATGCTGTTAACAATCTTGATTACCAAATTCATGACCTCAACTATTTCGGCCGGAAATGTTTGGGGACAAAACGCTTCTTGGTGTATTATGCAGTGAAACGTAATAATTTCGTGGTTTATTTTGCTCTGAAGAATCGTTGTTGCCCCTTTATTTTTTGCTGTCATACTTCTGGCTCCATCAGTTGCTATTGAAACGATTTTATTTAAATCGATCTTATTGTCTTCAAGGCATTTTTGCACGGCATTCGCTATATCTTCCCCTCTAGTTTGTCCCGAGAGCGGTAGCAATCCTAGAAGTTCTTCTTTTGGACCTTGGGAAGACAAAAAGGGCAAAAAAGGCAAAACCTGACAAAAAAGGCAACTTGTGCCGTGTCTTTTATGTCGCAAGACTCATCTATAGCAAGTGATAACGCAGAAGAAAGTTGAATATCTTCCACCTGCAAATATGTTACATTTGAAGACATTTTAGTTATTCTATCTTGTACTGTTTATCGGATAGTGTCAAATCTTTGATTTTTTCAAGATTTCTGGTTTGTTTTTGAAATCACGAAACAGTTCTTCAGATGGACGTATGAAGCAATCTTTGACATACTCACCATCTGCGAATGGTTTGCCTTTTTTTGCAATTTCTAGTGATACCGCGAAGCTTGCCAGATTAACATTACTTGTAGATTGCGTCCAGTTATTTAACATGGAACTTAATTGCTGTTTTTGTTTTTGGAGCTCGTCGACAGCTTTTTTCGTTCTTCGCCGGCTGGATATTTACTAGCAAACTGAGTATATTTTTTAGTGAAGTGTCTCTCTAAATTTGATTTCTTATTGTGTGCGAGTTTTTCGTGGCAAATGAGACAAGTTGGAAGGCCATCTGAGTCGCATATGAAAGCGAACGACTCCGTCCAATCCCGATTGAATTCTCGATGCTCTTCTTCAGTTCTTCTCTTTTTTTGTAGATGCTATGCTTGCGGTGAAGCTGCAATAAAGAATTTTTTAAATTATTATTTAGGTATCCAAAATAGCAGATGACAAGTTTTGCAATTATTTACTACGTAACGTATACCTACGTAAATACATACGAGAAGCTGGGCATATGAAATATAATTTATCAAAAAACATTTTACCACGATATTTCCCAATTAAAAATACTTACGTAAATAAAATAAATAATTTTCTAATAATTTAATTATTAAAATAAATAATTTAGACACGAAACACTGTTTGTCTCACTCTCACGTACTTATTGACTATAAGTACATAGTTTTGTCGCATCTGTGGTCGCCTCCCGTGTGCGGTGATCGCCAACTTGCACGAACGGACTTGTCAGAACTGCAAATACCTACCTACTTTGATCCTCAGAGTTTGAAAATACTGTTTATCAGGTTTATTAAATAACAATTTATAGGTACTTACACTTATAATTATTATTTAACGCTAATTTTTAAATAACAAAAGCTATAAAATAGATAAATAGTAAAATAGGTAATTTATTAAATATATATTTTAATAAAAACACTTTCCCGGTAATATCCAACAGTAATACTTTGTTTCTTTTTTGACAATTCTTATTGACTTCAAAAAAGTAGTTAGGTATCTTATTTGAAAAAAAAAATGTATAATATGTATTTTAAAAATATAATACTTATTATGTTACCTATCTTTACTTCGGTTTTTATTAAAATTATTATACAGATGAATGTACATACATAACTTTGAGAAGATAATTCGCTTCTAACTCTTTTACTTGAAACAACAAACTATACGTCACAGCCAAAGCACTGGTGAAGACGCCAAGTTGTCTTGCGTCGAAGGCGAATTAAAACCTACATAGAAACATAGTGGTAAAGAGATAGAATCGGTGCCTAATCCTCGTTAATCGATTCAGAACGATTTAAAAATTTATTTTTTGATAAAATAAATAATATTTGCGTATGGAACTAAAGAGCCGCAGCTTCACATCCAAAGAGCCGCATGTGGATCGCGAGCCGCAGGTTGCCGACCCCTGCCCTAGGAAATGCTTCAACTAATGAGACAAGAATAGAGCGGTGGCGAGCAGGTGAGCTTCATGGGCGGTTTATCAAATCCGTACTGGATAATGGAATGGATTGTGAAGCTTCCTTTGCGTGGCTCAAGAACACCGGGCTCTTTGCCGGAAACTAAGGCATTTACTTTTGCGAATCAGGACTCTGTTATTGGAAGGCTCAGTTATCGGATATTCAGGGATACCGCGGTATTTTCAACCGCTTTGTCTGTGTGACACCACGAATGAGTCCATTGAACATGTGATTGGAAGATGCCAGGTATTGGATCCGAAAGAGTACATAACCCCTCACAACAATATAGCGAGAATCCTCCTTCAGAAGATCCCCCTAGACCTGGGACTCCTTGACAAAATTTTTCCGTACTATCGATATGCTCCGCTTTCTGAGATGTAAAATTATCACTGTGAGATCTGTTACGATCCCATTATCTTCACAGATAGACCAGTGGAGATAATCGTCTTGACATTGTTGTGGTAATGAAGAAGGAGAAGATCCCCTGGATTGTTGACGTTGCCATACATTGATCAACAACATGAAGAGGAAATATACTGAAAAGATCTCTAAATAACAGGACTTGATAAGTGAGAGCAGGAAGATCTAGGGTCAGAGTCGAGTGAAAGTGGAGCTCATAATTATCAGTGCCATAAGTGAAATACCCAACACCCTGCATGGGTCACTGGAAATCGTAGGCGTTCTACCTAACCTCTATCTCACCATGCAGAAATCCGTAAATTTGGACACGTGCGCATTACTGGGGAAGTATATCACTTCTGACCTGAGTCGCCGAAAAATCTATGGATTCGGGTGCTCCCAGCTTCTGTCAATTCGGTCATGTGATATTTGATTCAATATATTGTAATTAGCTTTCTACAGCAAAACAAAACTCCATGCCTTGCTTAACCCGGACGAGGCCTTTGTCCAGCATTTGCGTTGTGTAAAATAAATAATAAAATAATAATAATAATAGTGTGTATTTTGTAAAATTAACCACCTCCTTTTATTAAAAATAATTTAAAAATATAATTTAATTTGTTTATAATGATTTTTGCGGATGCTGGAAAATGTTCCATATTATATATTTTGTGAAACAAATAATTTAAATTTAATTTAACAATCTATATTATCGTTTGAATGAACGAAATTCACTTTTTACGACAATTTACCGTAGTTTTGTTCAGTCTGCATCACTATTTCCTTGTTTTGTATTTGGAAATCATGTAATATATTTATAGTATTACATTTTTATCTATAATTGGTGTCGTAATGAAATTTCTTCAACCGGTTTCTGATCTAATTGTTTTGACATTGATTTACAAACTGCTTACACGAAGCGTGTGGCAGTGGGTTGTTGAACAACTCAGTTCTGGTAGATGGTACCGGTTTGAAGATTGATGTTAGTTTTATTAGGAAATAAAATATCAGAATCGTTTATCAGTACGATTAAACATTTGGAAAGATATATGGGGAAACAAAAGAATCCTCTTTATATACTGTACCGGATAGGAAAGTCGAAACACTTTATTAATGAATGGCTGGATTTGGAGAGGATATTCTTGGAAATTTTATAATTGGATATCGTTTTTTGAATGGAAAAACTTATATTAGTATACTGTCAACCAGTCTAAAAAAATTTAAGGATCAGTATAATTTGAAACACCATAACAGTAAGGATGCTGATAGCGCTGCTTGTAAAATATTTGAATATTTTTTCTTGAGAATTCTTTTTTGGAAACAAAGTAGAAAGTGAAAAATTTATCTGAACAAATATTTTTTGTTATTTAGCCTCTTCGGTCGCTCTAATAACTTTTTTTCATAAAAATTATTTAAAAGTTAGGATATATTAGGATAGAAAAGTAAGGTAAATTATTACTTTTTTGCTTCTGTTTACCGTCCAAAATTGTCTATTTTTTTGCAATAAATTTATTGTATTGTTATTTAGTAAAAACCTTTAAAGAAATATTAAATTAATATTATTTTTATATACTGATGTAACTAAGTATATTCAGTTACAGTTGCATCAGTTTAGTATTCGAGTCGCTTATTAGCTCGGTTCAAAATAGGTTGCTTGTCTATATAGTGACAGACACTAACACTTCCCTTTATTATGATATCATGTTTAGGATGTACGTAATGCATTGTCTATCACAGAAAGGGGTACATTAACTAGCTCCTGTAATGAAGAGAATAAAGGTTTTGCTTGTAGGGATGAATATTATACCATCGACATGCTGGTGTGGAGCCGTATACCGGCTCATTGAAGAAGAGAAACTGTTAATTCACTTACTCCTTCCTTTTTCTGGTAACCGTTGAAGGAATATTTGTTACGGTCTATTCTTTTCTATGGTACTATCATGAGTGACTTGCGTCTCCTGTTAGATCGCTGTTACCCTAGTTTATTGTAACACACACTACAGATAACAAGGTATAAGAACATGGAATATGAACATTATTATTTTTTTATATAAAATGTATTTTGTATTATAAAATGTATATTTAATAACATAATTACTAAAAATACAAGTCGATTTGCTTGTTAATCACTTTAATTTTATAATTTACGTTTACATCCCTTCATATATTTATTTATTTATTATTTATATAATATACTTTTTTTTTACAATCGCTTCCTTAATTTTATTTTAAATAGCATCAAACGTAATCGTAGTTCTATATAGCGTTAATAAAGTAGATTATACATTTTTTCTTAAACAGAATTTATTAAATATTTTATAACAATTATTTGTGACTATTCTTCTAAATTATAAAGCTAATTAGTTTTCAAAGTAAATTAACTTAATTTCAAAGTAAATTGTGAAATTAAGTTATAAAATTAAAACAAAAATCTGAATAAATCATTATTTACTTTAGCAAAAATTTTAGATTATCCAAACGTAAAATATTACTTAGGTTATTAAATTTAATTAGCTTCATAAGTTTATTACTAATTTAAAAAAAAATTATCATTATTAACTAATTAATTTTTACCTAATACTAGCGTAATTATTTTTTCGATCAGTGAAGCCGTTACCAAAAAAAAAATGTAAGTATAAAATATCATAATTCACCTTAAAAAAAAAACAAAAAAAAACAGAGTCTGTAATACTCATCTTCTATCAAATCTATTTTTATGTAATTTTCATATCCCCTGTAAATTCAAGATCGACTTAACGATTGGTATCTCAATTTATAAGGTTTGGTTTTATATCAAATCTCCAATCACAAACTAATAATAATAGTAGCAAATAAAGTTCATAACACTTTGACTTTAGGAATGTTAAAAAAAAGCCGGAAAAATGTTACTTAACTTTCCCCCGGTTTTGCACTTGACAGTTTTTTTATTTCAAATGCGCCATAAGGTTTTTAAATATTGATCATTTAATTATGCAATATTTAGGGAACAATTAAGAAACAGATCAAAATATTCAGAAAAAAAATTTGGGTCCGATTTGACCCCGATGATCAAATGATATTTTTACCTTAAATATTATGTAGTATAAAAAATATAATCGAAAAAACTTCTTAGTGAAACTTTTTGAGTCCCAGTTAATCTCTTAACCCAAATTATGTTTTTACAAGCAAAATTGTAATGTATCCTAAAATAGTATCAAAAATCTTTAGTAAAGAAATTCGGGTTCCATTTGACTCCTTTTAAAAAATCTCATATTGTCATTGTTAATACGTTAATACTTGCTGTTTCATACAATTGGATTTTCAATCTTGAAAGTTAAAATTTAAAAAAATAATATTTTAAGTGCAGTCTCATTCAACTCTCTTGATTTTCGGGCTTAAAAGTTTATTTATTTTAATAATTATTAAAAATAATTACTAAAATAAAATAATATTTATTATAATAAAATAATGGTTTTTTATTATTATTATAAAGTCGAAGGTGGTATATATATATAAATATATATGTGCATATTTATAGCCAAATATCTGTGCCAAATTTCAACGTTTTTTGGTTTGCGGTTTTTTTGAGATATGAGGCAAAATCTGTTCAAAAATGGTGTTGAATATCGCCTCACTCCTAAACCTGATCGACTTAAAACTGTGCAATTTTAAATAACTTAATTGTTAATTTCATCTTACTTAAGTTAAATTTTCTACGAAAACTACACAAAAAGTTTAAAATTAAAAATGTCGAAATTATCCCTTTCTCTTTTTTTAATTTACTCCATTAATGCCTCATATATAGAAATTGTTTGATCATTTTCGAAGGCTTTATGTTGAGCCAGTCCTGAAATATTAATCAAAATATAGGTCAACACATATACGTAGATACATTTCCCGGAAATTTCTGTTACTTTTTTGTGTTTTTTTTTCCCTGCTAAGTGGTCTTGGAATGATGATATTTGCAAAATTCCGATAACCAAAATTTTGGCCGATCGCTATGCTTTCCTTTTGCAGATATGCTGCTGCAAAACAATAGATCTATCGATGGGAAATTAAAAATGCAGATGATTTTTATTTTGATATTTTTACCTTAAATATAAATATACGTATATACGAGGTGTGATCAAAAAATACGTGTGATCAAAATAATTTTTAATTAAAAAAAGTAATAAGGTTACATAGAATTCGATTTAATCTCCTTCAAAGTACTGTCTATGGCTAGCAATGCACTTATCCCAACGTTGACTCCATGACTGGAGGCATTTCTGGAAGGCGTCTTTCGGAAGGGCTTTCAGCTGCTCGGTCGTGGCCCTTTCAATGTCAGCAATGGTGTCAAAACGTTTTCCTTTAAGCGCAGTTTTAATTTTTGGGAAGAGCCAAAAGTCGCATGGTGCTAAATCCGGTGAGTATGGCGGATGTGGACAGACAGGAACACTTTTTTCGGCCAAAAACTCGCTAATGAGAAGCGAGGTGTGACACGGCGCGTTGTCGTGGTGAAGAAGGAAGCCATCGGTCCATTTTTCTGGTCGCTTTCTTCGTACGTCGTTTCGCAGACGTTGAAGAACACCCTTATAAAATTCAGAGTTTACAGTTGTTTCCCTTGGAACGAACTCTGATCGCACTATGCCCCCGCTATCGAAAAAAACAACGAGCATGACCTTGATGTTGGATTTTGACTGACGTGCCTTTTTAGGGCGAGGATATGAACTGGTTTTCCATTGGGAACTCTGCATTTGGTCTCAGGGTCATAGCCATAGACCCAAATTTCATCTCCAGTCACAATTTTGGACGTGAAGTCCGGATCTGCATGAAGACGACCCTTCAAGTCCGTGCAAATTGACACACGATTTTCCTTCTGTTCATCACTCAAAAGTCTGGGAACAAATTTTGCACTCGCTCGTCTCATTTGCAATTCATTAGTTAAAATGCTTTGAACGGATCCGTACGAGATGTTTCCACTTTTTGCACATTTTCAACTGTTTTTGAGGTTACTGGACGTCCCGCACGCTGCTCGTCTTCAACAGACTCATTTCCGTTTTTAAATCGGTCATACCACTTGCACACAGTCTTCAAAGTTACCTCATTATCGCCGTACACCGATTCTAACATTTCGTGAGCTTCTTTGGCACTCTTTTGCAACTTAAAACAAAACTTAATGTTATTGCGTTGTTCAAAATCCATGTTGCGCGACAGACACGATAAACACAACCTCACTCTAGCGGCTCTGGCAGCTGACTGGCAAGCTTGAACGTGTTACAACTTGTCCCCGCCTGTCTCAGTTGATCAAGCTATTGGACAAATTACAGCATATGGATGTAGCGTCGGCAGTTGCCGCTATAAAAATTCATTCACCGTATTTTTTTATCACACCTCGTATATATATATATATAGAAAGTTAAATAATGTATAACTATATAACGTTAAACATTTCCCATGAGAAAAATGATCTTTTAACAAATATTTGCTGCAAAGAATACTTAGTTATCTAAACTTAACAAAATTACGTGTTGTATAAAAATACAAATTTCAGATTTATATAATAACAGACATAATAATAGATTTGAAAAATAATAATTTGATAGCCGAGTACAACCCAAGGAATTAATAAACCGGTTAGGATTCATTAATGATATATGTTTTGTTACACGAAATAAAAAAAAACGAGTTAGAATGGTTTTAGTTGATTAATGGAAGATACATTTAATTTTAAAATAAATCTGACAATATTAAATATAATTATTTGTAAATATTACCATAACAGAAAATTATAACTAAAATGTAAAAAAAAAGTTTGCTATCTAGGCGGTAAAATAGTGGTGGATAGTTGATATTGATATTAAAGGAATGTTATCCTAACATAGCCTTTATGCAGAAAAAACTTTTCAATATCCAACTGCCTACATTTACTTTTATATAAAAAGATCTGAAAATTAAAATTAATCATTTAATGATCTTTTAGGTGAGTAATGCTTTACGACAGTCAAAGATACATAACAGAAAAAACAAATTAGTAAAAAAAAATATAGTGGGTTTTGAAATGTAGTGCTATACAAAAATATTGAAAATATAAGATCCAATATGATGCCAAACGATAGTGTGAATATTCAAATTTCTGAAGGCTTCATGGTTAACTGAAGAATAAAATAAAATCGAGTTTAATAAATTGAGAAAGATAAGCAGTGGACTTGTAACAAGAAAAGATAAATAGAAAAAAAGTATAATGATGTACATCGACAATACATCATATGATGTGGCGGGACCGACAGTGATGTATATGGCTCGGAGTTATGATGGGCAATTACAAAAACGTGGATAAAGAAAACAAGATACATCGTAGATTTGAAGGTACAGCATAAAAGATGAATCCACCGGCACAACAGCTAAGAAGAGTCTGTTGACAGAAAGCTGCAGGAGTGCTGACCGAGTTGGTCCAAGCATGTAGAGTAAAAAATGAGAATTATATTGGAAACAAGATGCGGATATTAAAATTGTTGAAGAAAATAGCGGAGAATAGCCCGTAAAATACATGTTAAGATGAAAGGATAAGGTATAAGATGACCTGATAGAGTAGGGCCGGAGAAGTAAAGAACCCAGGATAAAAAGGAATGACGGAGATGAAATAAAAACAAAAATACCGATCCTGTATATAATGGAGGTAAGGAAAAAGTAAAGAAGAATATAAAATTTGAAATGAATAAGTTCTAAGTTAGTAGAAAAATGAAGTTGAAAATTCTTACCAGAAAGAGTTAACAAGCTCGGTTGTTCATGTATTAAGCCACTCGGTTCATCATTTTTGTGATAAAAGGAAGTTTCGTAGAAATTAAAAAATTATACAGGAGAACAAATATTAAGTTACACATAGAAAATAATTGATGATTTCGATACAACATGGTGGGAAAATAATACGTTGAAACTAAAAAATTATCGCAGAATAGAAAGGAATTGATGAGTGCATCACATCAATCGATCGACTGACAACCGTGAAGATAAAAAAACCAAACAAACTTCTATTTTTGTTTATTAATTCCATATTAGCTAATACCGGTTTAATCACGAGTTTCATATTTCTTTTCAGCAGAATACTATTCCAAAACTTCCTGGAATAAAGAGGGAAAATGAAGAAATATATATATATATATATATATCTCCTAAATCCATCAATACATTTTCTCATAATGTATTCCTGGTTATGTATACATAATCCGTACTGCCAATTACCATAATGGGACTGGAAATATGCAAATGAACATAAGTAAATGAGAAATTACTAAATTAACAGAATGACTTCATACATACTTCCCATATGTATGTAACGTTATTTAAAAACTAAATTATAAAAACGAACAAGAAATGTTTCAATTCATACACTACTCTTTTCGAGTAAATAATGCCGATATATTTTAATGAAATTAAACGTTAAATAGAATTAGTAACAGCTGTAAAAATTTCCTACTGAATTGAAACCGTGCTTCAATGTCAACGATCTGTAATTAACTTTGAATTTGTTGTTTCTTTTTTCTTTACATAAATAGTATAAATTTTAAATGTATGTTCGCAGTTATGGGAAGTATACGTAAAATTTGTAATATTTTTGTTTCTATTTCCGATATTAAAATAATGAAATTATTTACAATCAAAAGTAGTAGCTCTGAGGAAAACTTTATTACTCAGCGATCGCTATAATGATTCTGTTTTTGTATAATATGAGTTTTTTAAATATTACTTTTCTTTTGATAAACTTTACGAGTTCTTTGCGTGAAATATTTATTAACAGAAATGTTTTCATTTTGTTAAAATTTTCACTACTCGGTGAATAACAATGAGAAAAAATGAGTCTTCCCTCGTGATGAATACGCAGATCATTAATGTGGTTTTACATTGAATCGTAATGCAAAGGGAGCACTGCGTGATCTCGCATTTTTTAATTTATATTCTGTGTCGACATTCGAGGAACCCTCTTCTCAATCAACCAGACGACTTAATCGGATGGGGATTATTCGGGATGAAATATATTGAAAAATAAAATGATACCGTGTAAACAAAGCCGTGTTTTATTGTGCGTACAAACAAACCATATGTTGTCTTTCACACAGCGGTTACGTGTCGTTTAGCGATTATGATATTTATAATAGTAGTAACAATATAATTTTCATCTAAAATGATTACGAAGCTGAGTAAAATTATTAATGAAGTTTTAGCTGCACTGTAATAAGATACTGATCTTAGAAATTAGTGCATAATTGGTTGGCCAGATAAACGAGTTATTCAGTTCAATACACAATTATCGTAAATTTTACAAATCATATCAATAATGAGTAGGTATGCTACTCCTGGATAATTTCATGAAATATTTCAGGAATCCACCTGATGGGATAAAAAATAACATGGAAAAACCATAATTAGTATAGCTTTACAAAATACAAAGCTAAGCGATTTCATTTCATAAAATGAAAATGGATTCTTGTGTAAAAATTAATAGCCCACATTAAAGTAAAATTCAAAATAGTTGAAAAAAATTTAATGTATTGGTGTAATTTTAATTCCATCCGTGAAAAAAAATATTATAAAATACTTCTTTCAATTTCCATGTTTTGAAGAATTGGATTCAGTTTTTTAAAATTTCATCTAAATTTTTAAAATCTAGATTTCTTTTAAGTAAATACTCTAAAAAGAATACGAGACTGTAATAAATTTCTTAATGTTTGCATGAAAATCAAGATTGAACCTTAAAAAGATTCGTAACCTATCAATACTCGAACACAAGTGACCGAAATATAATGCAATAAGTTACATGCGAAGAAGAAGAACAATAATCTGATAATCTCTTTTTCGACCAAATTATCGCTAAATAATAACACGTACATAACAAATCAATCAAAATGGAAAAAAATAGAATTAATGTCCAAGCCCTAAAGGTTTATTTGAAGTGACTTCTGAATCTAGCAAAATCCGAGCATGACACTTACCTGTAGCCGATTTACACCAATAAAATGAGAAATCACCAAAGGATTCCTCTCAGCTTCTCCACTCCACTCCAAAACTTAGCTTACCAATGCTCATCTAACCGATTCAAATAATGTTTGATAGCCAATCATCTCAGCTGAAAACTTTGTCAAGTTAGGGATTTTATCCTCAGTCTGTTAGATACACTCTAATTGTTCCTAATATCTGGGATATGTAAGTAACCAACATTATTCAGAGATAAAGAAATTTCAAGTAAGGATGTGGAACAAAATCCCAAAATCAGGTTTTCTTTTTGTGCCTTATAGTGTTATACTCCTAAGGAACTATTTTTTGAAGGCTAGAAATCCACCCACCATGATTAAGGAATTCAAAGGAATCACAACAACATCTGAAAAGAAAATGATTTACAGAAAAGAAACATTTGGATTAGAAAATTCAGATCTGAATTGATATGGAATTTCTGCTAATCAATAAAACGTTTTAGGAAAAATGAATAGGATGGAAGAGGAGTTCTCCTCTTCGCTTCATAACTTTCTTTCATTTTCCTGTTTAGCCTCCGGTAATTACCTTCCAGATAATGCTTCAGAGGATGAATGAGGATGATATGTATGAGTGTAGTCTTGTACAGTCTCAGTTCGACCATTCCTGAGATGTGTGGTTAATTGAAACCCAGCCACCTAAGAAACCGGTATTCACGATCTAATATTCAAATCCTTGTAAAATTAACTGACTTTAGTAGGACTTGAACGCTGGAACTCTCGACTTCCAAATCAGCTGATTTGGGAAGACGCGTTCACCACTAAACCAAGCCGGTGGGTTCACTTCATAACTTGAAAAGGAGTAAGTTAACTCCTCTTCTAACTTAAACAGAGGACTGTTCAAATTACTCTTCTCGCTGTGTGTTGACAAAAATTGAAAAAAAGGAAGATGAAAATGAAAAGCTCTGTTCAGACACGATCTTGTAGATATAAAGAATAAAGTTCTTATTTCGGGGAAAAACTGGCCTTTTTGAATGCCAGAATGTATTAAAAACGGTCAGCGAAGTTTCATGAAATAAATTTCAAGATTGATTTCCCACATTTTCAACCTTTCCCTCTTCTCATGTTCTTTGCAATTTTAGTCGGCACCATAAGGAAGTCGGATTTTGCTGTATCCATAAAATAAAAACTATGATTAACGGTTCTGTGGTCAGTCAGACTAGTACCGTCCGCTGCAGGCCTTCAAGCTACTTACGAAAAATCATGATTTCTTGTCGTACACATTCCAAAATAATATCTTAAATCTTTAAGTTATTATTATTATATAAATATAATTTATTATTTATTATTATTATATAAATATTATTTTGTTATATATATATATATATATATATATATATATATATATATATATATATATATAATAAATATACTTATGGTGGACTTATACAAAAGACGAAAAAAACAACTAATAATCACCTTCGTCGACTTTTAAAGGGCCTATGGTTGTATAAACCGACCATCCACGCTGAATATTCTGAGAAACCTGAGCCTTCACCCTAAACTCGTAAACATGATAAAATTAACTTTAACCAATACCCAGTCCAGAGTGAAATTCAGAGGTGAACTCTCTCGACCCTTCTACATAAGAACTCTATTGAGGCAAGGAGACGGCCTCTCACCACTCCTTTTTAACTGCGCCCTCGAATTTGTCTTGAGAAAATGGTATGAAACAAATCCCAAAAATATAAAAATGGTTACTAAGAAGAACTCCATCAGACTAAATTGCCTGGGATTTGCAGATGACCTCGCTCTTTTAGCAAATAATATTCAAGAAGCCAAAACACAAATCATGAGGCTTCAAAACCTAGCACAAAAGATAGGGCTTCATATCTCTTTCGAAAAAAATGAACTAATGGCCATAGATCCTCTGGTAATAGAGCACATTACGGTAAACAATCAGAAAATTAAAATAGTAATACAATTTAAATATCTAGGGGAAATAATAATTTATAATTTAAATGAAAAAGTGACATGGCAAAACAGGACAAATAAAATTATTAAATCCCAAAAATTAACTTGGTCAGATAATCCCCACGTCCGGAACACAACATCTATGTTCCACGTCCAGGGCGGCAACAGCTGTACCTTTGTACATCACATATAGCTGGCTAACGGGGTTCCGAGTAAATTCCTCGGTTATGCTTTGCTAAGTTTGACCTGGTTCCAACTTCAGGTCACTAAACGGACTGGATTTTTGGCTACCTGCAGGAAATGGAATAACAAACGATTTTGGAAATGGATTTATACCACTCTTAGAGCTGGCGATGTGGCGGCCAGGGTCAATGTTATTGCAGGTGTAACGGAGACCCTTCCGTTGTCCACATGCCCCCTGCGATGGCAAGCATGTAGCAATGGTGCCCATGTATGTCGGTGCATGGGAGCTCTGAAAGCTTCGGTGAGTAGGAGCCTGGAGTCAGTGCAGAGACTGCGCATCCGCTCTCTGCCAGGACATATGCCGGTTCCACCGGAGTACCGGATCGGACCTCCAAGGTTAGTAGCCCTGGAGTGGGGGTGTACCCCGGCGGCTAGCCTTGCTACAGAAGGGATCAACGTTCATGAATTTTCCTGAACAAACCAACGTGGCAGAGGGTGCACGTAAACACCCTCGTTTAGAACCAGCCGTTTCGCCTGAGGCAAAACGGAGAAAAAGTACGGAAAATAAAAGGATAGAGATTGAGGCTAGAAAAAGCTTACAAAAAGCTTTTTTCAAGAGCAGTAATACACCGAAACCTAAATATTTGGTCATTACAAAGGAGGATGGAAATTTCTCGAGGGTGAGTCCTTTTCTCATCGCTCGGGAGATAACCAAATGCGCTGGTGGACCTGTAAAAGAAATAAGGAAGACCTTCATGGGACTTCATGTTGAGACTGTAAATGAAGTCCAGTCTCAAAAGATTTTGGGGCTTAAAAAGATTGGAGAACTGGCTGTACATGTCGATCCCCACAGTACGCTCAACACCTCAAGAGGTGTGGTCGTCTGTCGGGATCTTCTAAATTGCACGGAGCAAGAAATTGTTGAGGAGTTGTCATCACAGGGAGTAATTGAGTGTCGCCGATTGAACATGAGGAGGAATGGCGAAGTCCTACCTTCAGCCTCTCATGTTCTCACATTTAACCGACCTACCTTGCCGGAGAAGATTAGAGCGGGGATACATCGATTGGATGTGCGGGCATTTATCCCGCAACCTATGCGATGCTTCAAGTGCCAACGTTTTGGCCACACCGCTATCAAATGTGAGAGAACGCAAATATGCGTGTGCGGCGAAGAGGTGCATGAGGGAGAGCTGTGTAAAGAGCCCCCTACATGCATCAATTGCAAGGGACAACATTCATGTAGATCCAGGAATTGTCCTGTCTACAAAGAAGAAGTAGCTGTGCAGGAAGTTAAAACCCTGCAGAAAGTCAGCTACATCGAAGCCAAAAAGATTGTTAACGCCCGCAAACCTAGAGCAACAACATCTTATGCTCAGGCTGCGGCTACTGTTCCTGCTCCTGCTCCGATTGCTGTAGATGAGGCTCAAATTATAAATAAACTTGCGCCTACTTTGGCTAACATGATTGAGAGGATCATCGAAAACAAGATGAAACCTTTTGGCAATAAAGAATTTGTTAAGCCAAAGATAGTGGTACAGCCTGCTGAAGATAAGTCGATAAAAGTGAAAGTTGCTCCTCCAGAAAAGAAAACGGACACCAAACCAGAATGTCAAGTCCGTCTCAGCGAGATTCTTGATGAAATGAAAAAGGTGATACCCACAGAGTCTGTTATGGAGGCTCCCAAGCCTCCTGTAACTGAAGTGGCCTCTAAGCCTCAGAGGCCACAAAAAATCACACAGGGGGGGGCGAGTGTCCCCCCCCACAGGCGGTGACCGGTGCGACCCCCGTGTTGGGGAGCGGCCAGGTTGCCGCCTCTCAATCGGCGCCTGAAACCGGCGCCGATCCATGCCCGTCGTCGTCGGCGGCTTCGGTGGTCTCCGATACGGAGACCGGAAGCCTTACAGGCGACGACCTTCTCCGCGAACACGATGCTGTTCGTAGGATGGAGAAGAAAAGGAAAAAGGGATGGCCGAAAGGAAAACCCAGACAATAATTTAATTAAAAATTAGCGAGTCGATTGTACAATGGAACATCAATAGATATTTTTCAAACATCCATGAGCTCCAACGCTTGGTACATGACGTAGACCCGATTTGTACATGTCTGCAAGAAACGCATTTCCGCCGAAATGAAAATTTCAAATTAAAAGGATTCGATATATTTCGGCGAGATCAACCGCCAAATGTAAGAGTTAGAGGTGGAGTAGCTATATTAACATCGACTAGAGCTACCACCGAAGCGGTTGTTCTAAACACAAACCTACAAGCGGTCGCCGTTAGAATGAAGCGTCCGCTCCAGGTCACTGTCTGCAGCATATAATTGCCGTATTTTGATTGGAATAAGGATGACATAGCAAGACTAATTTCCGAGCTTCCCCCACCTGTTTTACTGGTGGGTGACTTTAATGCTCATAATTCTCTTTGGGGATCAGATCGAGTAGATCTCCGTGGAAGAGAACTGGAAGGGTTCCTGATGAATTCAGAACTTATTATTTTAAACGACGGATCAGGAACCTTTTTCAATGCCAGAGATGGATCGACGTCCTGTATAGATCTTGCACTTATAAGCGGATCGAGAGCACCAAGGTACAGCTTCCATGTCATAGATGATCTGCATGGAAGCGATCATTTCCCGGTGCAAATTGTAACTGATGTTACAAGAACAATATATCCCATCCCTAAAAGATGGTTATTTGAGAAGGCAGACTGGACGAGCTTCACAGCTAGAACGATACTCCCAGAAACAACTGGAGTTAACGGAGACGATGTCGACGCCATAACAAATGCAATAATTGAGTCGGCATCGAGATATATTCCCAAAACATCTGGGAAACTTACAAAGAAACCCGTTCCATGGTGGAACGATGAAATAAGTGAAGCTATAAAAACAAAGAAAAGGGCGTATAACGCCTTTAAGAAGCGTCCTAGTATAGAAAATCTTGTTGCCTTTAAGAAATACAGGGCGTATGCAAAACGTCTTATGATAGACTCGAAAGAACGATCCTGGCAGCAATACGTGTCATCCATCGACAAAACTACTACTGCATCAGATGTTTGGAGGAAAGTGAAGGCGATTTGTGGGCGTAATGATTTTGCTCCCATAACTAGCTTCAAGATGAAGATGAAATAAAAGACACTCCATATGAAATTGCAGAGCTGTTATCCAATCACTTCGAAAAGGCCAGCAGAACGGCCAACTACGAGGAAGGTTTTCGAACCAAAAAAGAAGAACTCGAAGGTCTACTAAATTTTAGAACTGAGTATAATTACTCATATAATGTACCATTTAAAATGGAAGAACTCGCGAAAGCGTTGGAAAAAGCAGGTAACACAGCTGCTGGTCCGGATGAAATCCATTATAATATGATCAGGCAGCTGAATACCACTGCAAAACGCAGATTATTAGAACTTTATAATAAAATTTGGCGGGATGGAACGTACCCACAGCAGTGGAAAAAAGCTCATGTTGTTCCAGTACCAAAGAAAAATAAAAATTTAACAGACCCCAATAGCTATCGTCCTATTTCTTTGACGTGTGCTATGGGAAAAATACTGGAAAAAATGATTAATAATCGACTCGTCTGGGTTTTGGAAAAAGAAAACCTGATATCACCGTATCAAGCAGGTTTTCGGCAATACCATTCTACCACTGATCAAATGATCAGCTTAGAGGACATTATATATAACAGCTTTATTAAAAGGAAACATTGTGTCGGAGTCTTCTTTGATCTTCAGAAGGCTTTCGATATGACCTGGCGTCATGGTATAATGCTCCAGATACATGAATGGGGCATTCGTGGCAATCTGCCTATACTGCTCAGCAACTACATGAATGAACGTACCTTCCAAGTACGCGTCAACAATGAATATTCATGTGAAAGAATCTTGGAAAATGGCATACCGCAGGGTTCGCCGTTGAGCGGTACCTTGTTTACCATTGCCATTAATAAATTGATACTAGCCATTCCAGTAGAAATCAGCAAAAGCGTCTATGTTGATGATCTGGCAATTGTGTATGCCAGCAACAAGACTGCTATGGTGAGGTACAAATTGCAACGAGCGATCAATGCTCTGAATGAAGTTGCAAGGAATAACGGATTCCAATTCTCACCAGAGAAAACGTGCTGTGTACACTTTTGTAGGAAGAGAATTCCTCATCAAAGTCCTGCGTTGACAATTGACGATAATCCAATACAATATAAAGATAGCGTAAGATATTTAGGACTAGTATTGGATAAATCCCTTACATGGAGATTACATATACAGGACTTGAGTGATAGATGCAAAAGAGCCCTAAACATTATAAAATGTTTATCGAATTTAAATTGGGGCTCAGACAAAGAGACATTATTGAGATTGTATAAAGCATTGGTTCAATCTAAACTAGACTACGGATGTATCGTATATTCATCCGCTAGAAAGTCGCACTTAAGAAAGTTAGACGTAGTTCATAATAGCGGAATAAGATATGCAACAGGCGCTTTCCGCACAAGTCCGGCGGCTAGTCTAATGTCTGAAGCCGGAATAATGCCACTACATTATAGAAGAGAGATCCTTTTGTTAAGATATGCAGCAAATGTATGGGCTTTCCCTGCTCATATAAATAATAAATTGTTCACGAATCATCCTATGGCTGCAGTATATGAACATCGTGCTACCTATTCCAGACCAACCGGAATTAGGTACCACGAATTAAGAAGAAAATATGAAATTGCTATACCAGAGACACTAACAATTTCTACGAGAGAAATACCGCCATGGCTCTTGCCAGCGGTAAATACAAATTTGGATCTCTCTCAAGGAGAAATAAAAAAGAAACCAGCAGTGATCATCCAGCAGGAATTTTTAGCAACCGTCAGTAGTTACGAAGAACATATTAGAATTTATACTGACGGTTCTAAAACCGAACATGGTGTTGGATGCTCAATATATGTAAATGAAGAAGCCCACTCTTGGAGACTGCCAGATGTGGCCAGTGTCTACACGGCAGAACTCACTGCAATTCAGCAAGCTCTTCGCTACACTGAACACTATTGCGAAGAGAGAGTGCTAATATGTTCCGATTCATTAAGTGCACTCGTCGCAATTCGGAACAAGAACATTAAGGATGTCCTAATTGCAAACATCCTGTCCATTTTATACGTACTAAAACAACGAGGACAGCGATGCGTATTTGTATGGACTCCAGGGCATGCTGGTATTATAGGTAATGAAATCGCAGACGAAGCTGCCAGAAAGGCAACAGTCTGCGATGACTTGGATGCATTTCCTGTAAGAGTGGCAGATGTTAAAAACCGTCTAACCAACATAGTAAGAAACAAGTGGAACGCTGAATGGAGGAGTTTAAATACAAAATTAAACTCGGTTAAAACTTCTCCTTATAAATGGAAAAGCGACTTTAAGTTGACTCGCAGTGAACAAGTAGCGGTGACCAGACTTAGAATCGGTCACACGCGATTAACAAATTTATATTTGTTAACCGGCGAAGTGAGACCAATGTGCGGTGTTTGTTATAAAACAGTGACAATCAAGCATCTAATAGAAGAGTGTACCATATATGAGGACCTCAGAAAGAGGTTCCGTCTTACAAATAATATTAGTGCTGATCTGGATAATGGAAATGAAGAAAATATAGTTGCATTTTTACACGCCAGTGGACTTCTTAAAAGTCTATAAAATGGAAGTTTAAAGCTGTGGTAAGAGATACTCTAAGCGGTAGTTTTATATATACATATAAGGGAGTCTCGAAGCGTGGCACGTATAGTGATGGGAGGTAGCCCTCTTGCCTAGGCCATTTTGGCTCACCTGCATTCAAGAGCAGTGAGTCGGGGTGTGTCCGATGATGGCATGGGGGACTCTCAAGGGTGGATTGAGGGCGCGAGGCTATGGGTGTACGCCGTGCATGCCTATGGCCTGATATAAGAAGGATTCAACTGCCACGGCACCCTGGCACGACTGATATACTGCTCAACGGCGGTTCTGCTCGCCCCGAGGGTGCTTAAGCAAACTATAAATGAGATAAGAAAGAAAGATATGGTATTGATTAGTTTAATTTTAATTTTAAGTTCATGGTCTTTTGAGAACCTATCTCAAATTTTAATATTGGGGCCCTTTACACCCCGTAAGTGTTTGTGAGTGTCCTTGTCTTTCATGTTTTAATGTTTATTGTGAAGTTTGTGTTTTTAAATAAAATGTAAGGGCCCTTTACACCCTTACATATGACGATCCTGATGGAGATAATAATTCTTTTAAAGAATGTGACGAGGGCTAATGACCTTAGCAGTCGATGCCCGTAAAAATTCAGTAAAAAAAAAAAAAAAAAAAAAAAAATTAACTTGGTCAACATATAACAAAAACTGCCTTTCGACTAAAACAAAACCTAAAGCAACCGTCAGTAGTTACGAAGAACATATTAGAATTTATTCTGACGGTTCTAAAACCGAACATGGTGTTGGATGCTCAATATATGTAAATGAAGAAGCCCACTCTTGGAGACTGCTAGATGTGGCCAGTGTCTACACGGCAGAACTCACTGCAATTCAGCAAGCTCTTCGCTACACTGAACACTATTGCGAAGAGAGAGTGCTAATATGTTCCGATTCATTAAGTGCACTCGTCGCAATTCGGAACAAGAACATTAAGGATGTCCTAATTGCAAACATCCTGTCCATTTTATACGTACTAAAACAACGAGGACAGCGATGCGTATTTGTATGGACTCCAGGGCATGCTGGTATTATAGGTAATGAAATCGCAGACGAAGCTGCCAGAAAGGCAACAGTCTGCGATGACTTGGATGCATTTCCTGTAAGAGTGGCAGATGTTAAAAACCGTCTAACCAACATAGTAAGAAACAAGTGGAACGCTGAATGGAGGAGTTTAAATACAAAATTAAACTCGGTTAAAACTTCTCCTTATAAATGGAAAAGCGACTTTAAGTTGACTCGCAGTGAACAAGTAGCGGTGACCAGACTTAGAATCGGTCACACGCGATTAACAAATTTATATTTGTTAACCGGCGAAGTGAGACCAATGTGCGGTGTTTGTTATAAAACAGTGACAATCAAGCATCTAATAGAAGAGTGTACCATATATGAGGACCTCAGAAAGAGGTTCCGTCTTACAAATAATATTAGTGCTGATCTGGATAATGGAAATGAAGAAAATATAGTTGCATTTTTACACGCCAGTGGACTTCTTAAAAGTCTATAAAATGGAAGTTTAAAGCTGTGGTAAGAGATACTCTAAGCGGTAGTTTTATATATACATATAAGGGAGTCTCGAAGCGTGGCACGTATAGTGATGGGAGGTAGCCCTCTTGCCTAGGCCATTTTGGCTCACCTGCATTCAAGAGCAGTGAGTCGGGGTGTGTCCGATGATGGCATGGGGGACCCTCAAGGGTGGATTGAGGGCGCGAGGCTATGGGTGTACGCCGTGCATGCCTATGGCCTGATATAAGAAGGATTCAACTGCCACGGCACCCTGGCACGACTGATATACTGCTCAACGGCGGTTCTGCTCGCCCCGAGGGTGCTTAAGCAAACTATAAATGAGATAAGAAAGAAAGATATGGTATTGATTAGTTTAATTTTAATTTTAAGTTCATGGTCTTTTGAGAACCTATCTCAAATTTTAATATTGGGGCCCTTTACACCCCGTAAGTGTTTGTGAGTGTCCTTGTCTTTCATGTTTTAATGTTTATTGTGAAGTTTGTGTTTTTAAATAAAATGTAAGGGCCCTTTACACCCTTACATATGACGATCCTGATGGAGATAATAATTCTTTTAAAGAATGTGACGAGGGCTAATGACCTTAGCAGTCGATGCCCGTAAAAATTCAGTAAAAAAAAAAAAAAAAAAAAAAATTAACTTGGTCAACATATAACAAAAACTGCCTTTCGACTAAAACAAAACTTAAACATTACAAAACTGTAGTTCAGTCAGAAGTCACCTACGGAAGCGAGACCCTTTTCAAAATCACTCAGAAAAACCGAATTGATAAAATTCTGAAAATAGAGAGAATTGTCAGAAAGTGTATCAATAAAAAACACCAAAAAGAAGGCCAATGGTGGATTGTGCCAAATGCGGTGGTGTATCGAGAAATAGAGCTTGTTACTGATACTATGCGGAAAAAATAATCTCTTTCTTTGGTCATCTCATAAGGACACCGGAAACAAGACTGTCAAGAAATATCATTGAAAAGCTCTGGTTCCAAAAGCTAGAAGTAGGATGGATCAAAGAAATTAGAGAAGATATGAAAGAATTGGGAATTTCCCTGACTGACCTACAGAATAAAACTGGAAAAATTACAAAGCTTAAAGACAAAAACATTAGATTTAAACAAAAGACAGACAAACGACAAAATATAACCAAGAGGGTGTTTACGGATGAAGAAAAGAAAGCAAGATCTGAACGGATGAAGAAATACTGGGCAGCTCTGAAGAGTAAAATAACACGCTTTTCTCAGAAAAGATCTAACTAAAATTGACTTAAGTGGTCCCATGTTGGCCGTAAAAGCATAATAATAATAATAATAATAATAATGATAATAATAATAATAAAATATATTATTATATTATATATATATATATATATTATTATTATTATTTTAAAATAATGTCTTAAATAATAATAAAGCGATTTTCTTTTTAAGTATATTCAAGTAGGTTTTTCTCACTTTTCCCTTAAAACTAACTTTGTATCCCAAACAACTACCACATCGAGATGTCTGATTACGATGTAATTTCAGTAATAGAAAGAGCTTTAATCAAAATTCATTGTCTTTTCGATTATATCTCATTTTGTTTTCGTTTCGATAAAGCAGACGCGTAGTAGTTTGCCCCTAAATATCAAACGCGTCAGTCATTTCTGATATGTCCGTAAAAACGGAAAATAGAGTAAGTTCCTAATAGGCACTCTTGTTTCCTAAAAAACTAGAATCTGTATAAGAAATTTTTGCCTGAAATTTTATAATTATATTAAAATAAAAAGTTTTTTTTGCCTTTTCTTAAAAGAATAGAGTGTAGAGAAAAGAAAGTTTGTTTTTACTAATCAAGACTTTTGCTACCATTTCGTGGAACCGTAAGTGAAATAGGGCTAACAAAATAATATATCACAAGATTATACTTTATTCATCCGCATTATTTTACTAAAAAAGAAAATGTTACATGAATATCTGCAGAGTGTCCTTTAAAGGTGAGGCCAAAATCTAGGAAGTGATTCTATTTAACATACTGCAGAAAAAATGTCTAGTGAACAGGTCCGAAAACGCAGTTTTTTCTGTCTGTTCTGCATTTTGTGTTTTTTAAGAAAAAAGCTATTTTTCAAGAACGGTTGGAGATAACGCAATAACATTTTTTACTTTATTTTAAACTAAAATTTTTTAATAGGAAAAAAAACGATACTCTTCGTTGACAAACTTCAAAATGGCGGTCGTTTCAATTTTTCAATCTTAAATATCTTAGAAATTATTAGATCTATCAAATTGTGTTAATTATAAAAATTATGAAACATTTTTTTAGCGAACAAAACGACACCTTAGTCGTAAAAATCCGACCAAAATAATCCGTGAAAATCCGAGGAGTTATTGCAAAAAGTAGTCCTAAACCGACATGGCGGCCATCTTGTTTTTTTATTATCGAGACACACTTTATAACTTAATCAAATTTTTGTTAAATCAGATTGCTAATTTTAGCAATTTTAATCAGAAATCACAATAATAAATCATGATATTAAAAAAAACAAAATGGCTGCCATATCGACGTGGGCCTACTTTTTGCAATAACTCTGTTGTTTGTCGTCGGATTTTTACGCTTAAGTTGTCGTTTTGTTCACAAAAAAAATGCTTCATAATTTTTATAATTAACACAATTTGATAAATCTAATAATTTCTATGATATTTAAGATTGAAAAATTGAAACAACTGCCATTTTGAAATTTGTCAAAGAAGTGTACCGTTATTTTTTTTCCTATTAAAAAATGTTAGTTTAAAGTAAAATAAAAAAAATTATTGCGTTATCTCCAACCGTTCTTGAAAAATAATACTTTTCTTAAATAACACAAAATGCCGAACAGACAGAAAATACTGCGTTTTCGGACCAGTTCACTAGACATTTTTTCTGCAGTATGTTAATTAAAATCACTTCCTAGAGTTTGGCCTTACCTTTCAAGTACACTCTATATACAAATATTAACGACAGATTAGGTATAGGCTTACGACAAACATTATACAGATGAATTTTTTTTTTGACTAAAATGACTGAAGACTTATTACATTTTACAATAACTCAAAATATCATTGGAATGCAATAATTTAAGCATAATCAAAAACTTAATTAGCTTTTAATTGTAATATATATATATTTTTACCGACTTTTCGAAGAAAAGTACGTTTACACATACACACACACACACACACACACACACACACACATATATATATATATATATATATATATATATATACACGAGTTTATACCTATGTATAAAATTGGCTCGAAAATCTCAAAAACTGCTCGATTAGTTTCATTGAACTTAGATATACTGTAATAGTATACCTAAAGTAGTGCATGTGAAAATTTGATGAAGATTTATCGAGCTGTTCTTGAGTTACACTCAATTTAAAGTTAACAAAATTATTTGAGTGGGTTAATTTAGGAAATATGTAACTTCAAATTACATTTACATATTTTAAAATAAAAATGTGCGCAAGATCTTTTTTTATAATTAATTACATTTTTTAGAAATTCCATTTCTAATGAATTTAACGACGTGTATAATAATTCAGTATATATATAATTATAAACGATTAATTTTTACAAATCGTTCAGATTTGAAAAGTATGAGAAGGTGTTGTCATCAAGTGATTACAAAAATAATTTTTCGATTATCTATTTCACCAACTACTGCGGCTCCTAAAGTTATCTATTATTCTAATTTTGACCTTATTAAATGAATAATTAAATCTTTTGATTAAAATAAAACAAGTGGTACCCCAGGAAAGGCCTGTTATTGAAAAAGTTAATAAAAAGTATTAACTTCCTTTAATAATAATCAGTAAAACAGATAATAAAACATGTATTAAGATAGTAAAAAAAATTGAAGTCTCTTTTAACAATTTAATTGGAAAAACTGCAGTTTAATTAGAAAATCTATATTTTCTAATTATCGTTTAACTCGTATATTTATACTAGCTTTGGATGTAAGTATAGTGTGAATTAGAATGTACTTTTCACGGGGAAAAAAATCATTTCTCTTGTGTGGTTAGACTGAGCTTCTTCGTGCGATAAATGGAATAAATATTTAATTGACCTCAGATACGTTTATTTCCTGTGAAAATTATATTTGAAAGAAAAAAGACTACATCTGATCTCTTTTATTTCGCAGTGAAACTAGTTTTCCAGCTAAAAAGAAAAAAATCATTGTAAATAAAGACTTTATCTTGTTTTTTTTTTTATTAAAAACTCCAGTTTAATATTGTAGCTAATCGCACTGTACAGTTAAATAAAGAAATCCATTTAGTATGAGATCTAAATAATTTTTCTACATATTGTAAAGAACAAAGGGTGTATTTTCTTTGGGAATTTTTTACAACTTTGTTTAAAATTTTAATTTTTTAAAGGTTTAAGTTAAGCGGTTAGTAACGACAGCGTAAAATAAAACTACGCTGAAGAAGAATTTAGTTTTTTTTACAAAAATTATAAAACAAGTTACCAATGAAAAGTCTAATAAGACTTTCCCGAACGAACATTCTTATTATTATTATTACTGCATTATTATTATTATTACTCAATTATTAATTCATTTTTAACATAATTATTATCTCTAACTTCTACTTATAGCCCAAGTTAGTATAATTTATTTATCTCATGTTTTCCGGTTTTATGGCATTTATTTTTAATTTATTAAAAAGTTAGTTTTCCGCCATTTTTGGATCTTACACTTGATTTAAAAAATTGGTATTTACATATTTCATCCATTTTAGTATAGTAAACCTTACGTTAGTGCGTTTGAACCGATTTGGTAGCTTACACCGTTATTGCGTTATGATTATTACAAAATTTTAATTTTTGCGGCCATTTTCAGGTGAACCCGACGACGGATCGTGGTCATTATTGCATTATTGTAATAATCTAACTATACTTAATCCAAATCCGAGTCACAAAACGTACACTCACGCACGCATACATACATACATACAGATTAAATTTAATAACGAACTGTTCTTGCTTTGAAAAAAATATCCTACTGCTTCACAACAAAAATTTCAAACTTATATCAAATTAATCTGTTTAATTTTTCAAAAAGATATATAACTTACGATTAATGTAAAATTAAATTTTTTATAAAGAAATAACACCCTAACATATTGATAATTTTACAAGCTGGTGTACGTTTTATTCGATTATATTTGAATGAATAATTAAAACATTTTAATTTTTAAAACATGTTATGACTCATTCTATTTCCTCCATTTTGGTGTAAATTGTGTTCGCCTATGTAGAAAATCTTCTTATTTCTAACAAAGAAAAGAAGGTGTTTTTATTTCCTTTCTCAATTGACCTAATTAGTCATTATTTTAAGCCATGATTATTCATAAATATGAGGAACAAGAGAATAAAATTAACCGACCGATCGGCGTTTCGTATCTATGGATTAGTCTTTTCTTTCTTTTTCCTGTTTAGCCTCCGGTAATTACCTTTCAAATAATACTAGAGGATGATTGAGGATGATATGTACGAGTGTAAATGAAGGGTAGTCGTCTTGTACAGTCTCTGTTCGACAATTCCTGAGACGTGTGGTTAATTGAAACCCAACCACCAAAGAACACCGGTATCCACGATCTATTATTCAAATCCGTGTAAAAATAACTGACTTTACTCGGACTTGAACGCTGGAACTCTTGACTTCCAAATCAACTGATTTGAGAAGGCGCGTTCACCACTAGACCAAGCCGGTGGGTTATGGATTAAATGTCTGTTGTGGACTAAATGTCCTCGTAGATTTATATGTTTTAGCTCGGTTAGATTTTATCCATAACGAGAGTGACCGGACAACCCAAATTAGAGAAATCTTTCTTTAGATTACAAAATGAAAAAGAAAAAATTATTTCACGATAAACAATGTTTTAACCCCGTAATTGATACTAGAGACCGTTTTATATACAACTCATTATGCCAAAACAAAAAACATTTAATAAAATTATTCGAATTTAGGAAAATATTTCATAACAGAAGTATTAGGAAATTATGCTAACCGGCATTCAGATTCAAGTGATTAGATGCCGGGGTGGACAAAATGTTGTTTCTTTACTCAAATTTCAGACCTACCTGAAGCCATTATTTTCTATGGTAATGATAGAAAGCAACATAACAATAAACTATTTGAATGTATTTCCAATATTTAAAGTGAACTAAAAATTGTTTATGGTGTAAAAATATCGACCACGCGATTTCATATGGAAATCGTTGTTTCTTAACTTACTAACTAGGAAAAAACTTTTCCGTAAAATGTATCGAAAATTTTGGTATTTGATATTCGCCATGATACATTCTAACCGATCGATAAAATCATAATAATTTATCATTCATACATGGGATGTGGTATGAGACCGTCCTTATTTGCTTAACCATCCTCGGATCTCGATTACGACCCAAGTACACGCAGTTACTTATGATTAAGAATTTCGATTTTTTCGTCTTCGGATATATCGATTGGAATTTCTCTTTTATTTTTTATTCAAATATGAAATCTTTTTGAAAAATTATTTTCGTATAAAATGTTGTGAAGTAACAGAAAATAAATGCTTAGAATTTATTATTTTTTTTACTAATTTACGTGGATATTATAAGAAAGGTATGCCACGATATACAAAATTCCAATTCCGTAGCTGTATACAACCATAGAGATTGTATCTAATATTTATACGTCGAACTCAAATGCTTATTGCAAAGTATTTACTGAAAATTATAGTCTTTGAAAATGTCAACCGACCAAAAGAATTCAACAAAATTATCGATAAATTTAACATCCAATCGTCGTTTGGAGTTGAGAGGAATTATCTTCTTATAGATTTTTTTATCACTACAATCCGCATGGACACATTACATTATCCAAACTGGATAACTGTGTCCCGGATCTAAGATATCCCGAGATAAAGTTTTTTTTTTTTTTTGTTAAAATTTCCAGAAATTATTAACTCGGCAAAGAAATTCATAAAACGCAAAAATTAATTTAACGAATGGTTGAAAATTAGTCATTAATTTTACTGTAAAAATAAAATATTTGTTAAC
The DNA here is from genome assembly GCF_047948215.1 of Lycorma delicatula. Classification (NCBI taxonomy): domain Eukaryota; kingdom Metazoa; phylum Arthropoda; class Insecta; order Hemiptera; family Fulgoridae; genus Lycorma; species Lycorma delicatula. Next base: position 54,734,736 of record NC_134458.1, read on the forward strand.
GATAAAAAAATATCAATCTCTGCACTAGTTAGTCTAACAATTTACGCATATTTTTTCATCATAATCCGCTTGAAGCAGGAAAAATCTATTTTCTACAAAAATTATAGCAAATGTCGGGTAAAGATCAAATCATCTAGCCGACTGAATTTGAAGATATTACTAAATGTAACTTAGACGAAGTATAAGATATAAAAATGATCAACAGAAATCTAGAGGCTTAGTCGTTACGATTTAGGTAACTTAATTTAGTTTTTTAATTTGCAAAAATGAAACAATTGTTTATCGAAATGTATAGCTATAAATAGAGCATCTTAAATTTCAGTCGGACGTTAGTAATTTTATAAATTATCATTCATATTTCTGACGTAGTATGAGGTAATGCTAACCGATCGTTCCGCGTTCGAAATCAAAATCTAGACATTTTCATTTAGATCTCGTTATATTCCTACGTATAAATTACATAAAACGTTATCTTTATACATGAATCGATGTAACTCAAAAAATTGAAAAAGGTTTTGCAAACGTTTTTAACAAATTTTGAAAAAGATTTCACGAATACAAAATGTTGGTTGACATTCTGACTTAAGTAAATTCTGCCTAGAAATGATTACTTGGAAGAACGCAAAGATTGATCTAAAAGAAAAATGACAGAAGATGATATATTGTGATAATCTTCATGCGATAAACAGAATGTAAAAAGATACTGTTCATAATTTGTACGAGATTTTATCAAACCATGGTTTAAGTACATCAAAAGAATTATAATTCGTTGAATTTTCTCTTATATATATTTCAATCCGATTTCAAATCTATAGGAAAGCATAATTTTTCTACGGAAAATTTAGTATTTTTTCTGTTTTTCGTGGTCAATAGAATTTCAAGAAATTATGAACAATAAATATGATTTGCACATCACAATAAAATGTTTTCTGTCACCTATTTTAGAAAAAAATGTTTCGTTTTTAATAGAAATTATGATACAACGGTTGATATAAGTTATATAAACGTCAAAATTCATGAAGTAATGATTTTTCCATTTTTAAAGAAATCTGTGTAAAGATTTTTTAAAACTTTTTCAATAAAAATGTTGGCGATCTTGTATTAAAAATTAGATTTTACAAGGATATCACGTCGAAATAATCAGTAGTTTAATTCTAATACCTAGTCTCTCTTTTCTAATCGTCTATCGGTTCGGTAGCTTATCTCATAATACGTCACCATTATGAAAGATTATTTCTTTAAAAAAATATATCCTGAAATTTAAGATAACCTATCTATTTCTCCAAGTTTTAAGAAAAAACTGATTATTTATAAATATAACTTATGGATATAATCCTTTCTCCAAAACTGGAAACGGGATTTTTTAATTTTTATATAATTTTGCAATTTTTGATTGCAAAAATTGGCCGGTTAACGGAATTCGTACGTCAATTTTATGTATTTTAACAATAGCTTGTTTAAATTTTACTAGGATGAAAGTCGTCAAAATTGATCGTTTTGGTAAAAAATAAGTATATTTTGTTGTTTTAAGTCTCTCGTATAGTTGCTAGGTACGACCTAATATTATTTTACGGTTTAGTATTAAATTTGTAGAATTGAAATACATTTCCAAACAGATTAAATATTAAGTTTTGTTTGTAAGTAGAAAGTGATTTAAATATTTTAATCAGTGTATTAATACAAAATTTAAAAGTATACATTGGACATATTAAAAATCATGTTTTTAAATTTAATCAAAACGTAATTTAGGGCATCTCGTATTTGTATATAAGTTTATAAAATGTAATCATTTTCTGAACATGACTCCACGGCTTTGATTCATAATTTTGTTTTAAATTTTATGAACAAAGCATATCAGTTAAGCATATAAATGAAATAAATTAAAAAAATTAAAGGTAAGTTCTTATTATATAAATTAAAAATTATTATCTGACCAAATTGCATTGAATATCTTCCATTCTGGAAATTAGTCGTTAACTAAAGCATCTTACATCTATGTAGTAAATTTTTAATCTTTAATGCATTTTCATAATCGTTTTCAAAGATTCGAGTTTTAACTGATTAACTAAAAAATACAACATAAATATTTATTTAGAATTTTTAAAACCATAAAACTTCTTAACAGTAAGTAATTTTAAATTTAATAAAATAAACAATAATTACCTAATACTAACTGTCGAATTTAAGTTTTATCCTCCTTTCGACCTCTACAAGTTGCAAAGTTTTTCTCTCTTATTGAGAGATTCAACCGGTTTATTTTTATTAAGAATAGGTGAGCACCAACAGGTTACTGTATATTTTACTAAAGAATACATAAAAATAGCGTTAGATTCAGATATGTTTTCGACCTGTTATATAATTATTAACAACAAAAGCGCTTTAAATATTTTGAAATAAACTTACAAAGTTGTAATGAAATAAAAATTAAAAAAACTTTCATTTACAAATAAACGAAGTTGGAAAAATCTTTGAGAGTCGGCTTCCAAAACGCCTGGTCGAAGAAAAAGTTATAAGCAAGCAGGATTAATAAATTTAGGAAAATAACAATCGCCAAGTTAATCTCCTGGGATACGATACCCGAATTTCACAGAAGTTTAAATTATAATTAATTATTTTTGAAATTATTTATTTTTTCACACTAACCGTATTAATTTATAAGAATATAAGATTCATTGTTTTAAAACGCATAATATTTATAAAAAAAATGATACCGTTTTTTCTTTTATGTAATTCTTACATTTCTTTAAATAATGTTGCTACTTATTATACAATTGAATATAATCTTTAAAAGACAAAAATTACATTTTAACATACTGGAACTTCATTCCGGAATGACGTAAGTTAATTAAATTGGGTGGTAGGAAAGTAATCGAATAGAGGGGAGATATCAAAGTAAAAGAGGAAAGGGGGCTCTACGGAGCCCAACGTTTACCCAGAGCGACTCAGCGTATTTCAACTGTTATACAGGGCTGCTTTAAATCACGCTGATGCGTTCCTTAACTAGGAAAACATGACAATAAGCTTTCGCAAAATTTAATGTTTCTAAGACTGTCGAAAAACAAATAAAAATAATAGAAGGGCTAATGACCAAAGTAGTCGATGCCCATAAACCCAGAAAAAAAACAGTGAATAACAGATAAAACCTTCCTCACTGCCGTATTTAAAAAAGTAATAATTTTAGTACTGCAACCAATTTATAACGTTTTTTCGGTTTTTTTTATGTTCATGTTACCAAAAATTTAATTTCTTATGAATTCGTCACAAGAGATAATTTTTGTTAACATTAAAGCCCCGATATGGAAAATTATTCGTTTCGAAATTAAATAATTTATTGCTTTTGAATTTTTTGACAAACAGTACGCAAAAATAGCTAAGTTTTCATTCTAGAATTCTTTGAAAAATTTTTAGTACACTTGGTTTGTGGTTTTTGTCACCGTAATTGAGAACAGGAAACGCTTGTTACTTTTATCGTTTTTTCCCTTTCAAAATTATTCTCTTATTTTTGCTTGATTATATGTTAACAACGGTTGAAATTTGTGAATACAGAATTCCATAAATACGTCATCAATTTATGTTTTGAAATTGCCTGTCTCACTGAGTCTGAAAATTGTCAACTGCGTGTAGATGATAAGACAAATATCAGATTATAATGACCTTATTGATAAAAAAATACTTTGCCTCTGAAATTGTAAGCGTTTCAACATTTTATAGATAATACAATCGAGTTTATAATCATAAAATTAGATGAAAATAACCAAATTATGTTTTTGTTTGTTTAAAAAATTCGTAATAAACCGATGGAGTAATTGACATAAGATTTTTTATGTTTCGTCGTTTAAAACAAATAAACCTATTACACCAATAAACTAAGTAAGTAATTTAAAAATCCAATTAGATAATTATATAAAATATAAAATTAATATCCCAGTAAAATGTGGATTGACATAAAACTACGAGTAGAGCCCAAATTATTAAGCGATGTAGATGACTATGCATAATTTTGGGCAATTCAAGCTGTGCGTGTATTTATGCTATTAAATGAGTAGACTACTGTATATTATTATTGAGGAACCTTTTCCGGGGTGGCCCTTACAAAAAATTGTTTTAATATTACAACTGGTACTTTTTTTAACTGTTTAACAAGTATTTATGAATGAAGCATATCGTAAAACATTTTACTTTTGAATTCAAATATCGTTAAGTCACTATTTTAGTAATTTTAAAGTTTTAAAGCCGCTATAGCATTCAGTAGTTATAAGTAGGCATCGATATAGCATAATTTAAAGTTGTAAGTCGGTCCGTAAACGGATTATAAGATGTGCGTGCATCAGGGGCACGACGAGTTGCGCGTTAGCGAGTAGAAGATAGACTGAGTAGTAGAAAGTCGGGTGTCCTATCTGCGCATGTGAATGAATAGTGGGTACAGATACACCAGCAGCAATTTTGTTGACCGTTCTGACAACGCGTCTCCACTCGTTGCTCGGCGTTCGGTCTGTTTATACGCTACGCCGCGCTGTTTTTATTATCATATCGCAGCGGTCAAGTATCAACAATTACGACTTTATTTTGCACGCGTTTGACATGCATATCTTGAAAGTTAACATCGTTCTATTCATCGTAACGGGTAAGTACTATAAAGATTTTTATTGTATTTTAACAAAAGTCTATTTTTAAAGTCCGAAAACATATTTTGAATTTATATTTACTTTTTAATATTTTATTTGTTTTAAATTTACGTAATATTTTAGGCAAATGGAATAGATAAACCGACTAATGTTAAATAACGGTTAAAAAATGAATAAATATTTATCGCAAATTCATTAAAAGGAGAAAGAACGGATATTTAAATTAACCGATAGTCTAAGTCTAATCGGAACACTTCTTCCGTTCTGATAACTACTTTTTATCATTATAAAAAACAAAAGCGCATTTATTTTAAAAATAGTATTACCTTTAAAAGAGGTGGGTAAAGAAGAAAAGAAATTTGTAAATCGTCTGAATATTAAGAAAAGGCTCAGAACGATTTACATTTCAAAGTCATTAAAGAAGCGTTTTGCATATAATGGTAATGCGAAATAAGTTTTTTTCAGCTATCTAATATTATGACGTTTAGGTTTTTTGAACCGATTTAAATATTTATCGTGCATGTTAAAAATAATTGTCTTTTAAATATCGAAAAATTGACTGGTTGTTAATTTTTGTTTAATAGGAAAGTATTTATTAGGTTTTAATTACTGTTTCTGTTTACCGTTTGCTTGAACGTTATGTTTTGTACTAAAATATGATTAAAAAGTGTATAAAAACTTTTTCTTATTCGGATACGTATTTGTTATTATTTTGTTCACGCACATGTTTTTTTCTTAAATTTTTTATCCGCGGTGTATAATTAAAATTAAAAAAAATATATAAATATATGGAAGTACATTTATATCGTTTAACCCGGAATATGTCATGGGAAAAATATTGTTTTTTTGTGCATAAAAAAAATTACAATAATTTTGTCGTGCGTAAAGAAAACTTACTGAAATCTAATTAAACTTATTTTTTTAATTTTATAGTACTAATTTTTTTTCCTCTTTCTTTTCGAAATTTGTTTAATTTTTTCAATCCGCACTAATAAGTTAATGGAATCGTATTTCAAAACCGTTTCTTACTTAGTCTTTCTTAACGTTAAAATTATTCAAATAAACCGCCTTAATTAATAAAATTAATCAAGAAAAACAAATGGTTGCTGCGTGTGAAGTCTCTACGTTACATTTAATTCGCTTTGCTAATATTTATTTATTTCATAAAAAATTACGTAAACCAATAAATAAGATATTCTGCACTTGCTTACACGCAATAAACTTTATAATATGTAAGTCCATTGACTTTTAAGTATAGTCTTTACTTAAGCGCTGAAAAAACTGATTAATCCTTTATTAATATTTTTAGTAACTAACGCATTCAAGTCTAATCGGTCGTAATATGGTCGGTAGCTTTTTACATATATACACATGTACACGTGCGTACGTACACAATACATATGAGTAAAAGTAAATAAAAAAAAACGTGTGTGATCTGGAGACAATATTTCAACTTACTTTTGCGGGAGATAGAAAGATTAATATTGCTATGTACACCTTTGTGACCAAAGGTAAGTGAAAAATCCTTTGTAAGAGTGTTCCAGGAGCTTCAACCGAAAATAAGTAAATAGTATCTCTGCTCGTCTTGGTACATAAATTTCGAAAAGAAAATCGTGATTTGGCTCTTCCTATTAAGGAAAATCTACGTCGTTTTTTTTCTTCACCGTATTCTCTCTATTCTTTAACTGTAGATGGGTTTAATGTTACCACCTCATAAAAGAGATGTTTAGCTAAATGTTTACTTAATTATTTTACTTCTATAAAAATCTTATTATCTTTGTATTTTATTAAAAACCTATTATTATATGTGTTCTTGACGATGTTACATTGTGAAGGTGGATGGTGAGAATTATACATTTAATGTGCTTCTTTTTACTTAATAACTCGGACTTTATCCCTAGACAGAGTAGAACTGTGACGGCTAATTGAATTACTCGGGTGTAGTAGAACTGATTTTTTTTCTAAAAATTGTTCAAGTTTTATCGATTCCGAACTATCATGTTAAGTTAGCACGCCACCGTTTAAAATTATAGTTACAAAATAGACCTCTCAGGAGAAATAAATAAACGAATAAAGATTCGCCTCTTCAAGAACTCCACTGGTTTCTCGTGGAAGAAACCGTAATGATTTAGTTAAATCCCTTTTTACGTTCCATAGGCGGTATCTTAAGAGGATTTTCAATTTTATGATTGGATTTGAGATAATTAAAATATTATAGATCTTATCACGAAAAATAACAATGTGTAAATTTTTCCCATGATTCACCGAACTTAGTTGATTTTCCTCATGGAATGCTTGCTAATTCAAAACCAAAGTATACATTTTGTAATACCGAATCTCCCGAGAATCGGTTCTGATCTTTTTTTAGTCTGATTATATCCCTTATTAAAGACAAACCCGTGTTTTGAAAAATAAAAGAAATTCAAAAAATTTTCTGGCGAAGGTGCGTAAAGTACGAAAATTTAATCGAACTACGTCATAACATTTTCAATTGGTCTTTGACCGATTCAAAAACATTCTTTTCAATACTATTTTCTTCCTCGACTTTCGCTGTAGAAGATAACGATTGAATATATTAAAATATTTGTTAAAATAAAGTCTGTTCGGGTTTATAATTAATTAACAAATTAATAACTTCGGGCGTTTATCATTTTACGAGAAAAAGTTATTTTTTTTATTATAAAAAATTCAAAATTTACAGATTCTTTTATTAATACACGTACTTGTATGCGAGTTTGTATAATATATGATACTAATATTTTCTGAAGAATTGCTGTTCTTTAAAAACTGAGGGAGATACCGTAGTAAAGCCTCTAAGGGTTGGCCAGTGCAGGGAGAGGGTATCAGGCTGTCAACGGGTACATATACATACGCACGAATTAATTCCTCGCTAATTGCAAGGGTTACGTTCTTTATATTTTCTCTGACTAAAAAAAATCCATTATTATAAGAGTAAATATGGATTAGTTTTAAAATATTATAAAACGGTGAACTTTGAAAACTTTAATTAAGCCGTTATAAAATAATTTCTTCCCGGGAAGTTACTTTATTGATTTTTAATTTTACCCTTAAAAAATTATCAGTATCAAACCATTTTTTACTGTTATTAAATTTCTGCAGCAAATAAAAAAATTAACTAAAAAATTTAGTATTCTATTCTTTTAATATGTATTCCTTTTAAATTATTTTTAAAAATGTCAATAAGACATTATTTTTTAAGTAATATAACACTTCATTCTTATAAAATTAGAAGCATGACTTAAGTCCAAGGAATTTTCTATAAATATTTTGTTGTTAGGATATTATTATGTTCTATTATATTATAATTTAGTAATTTTATATAAGAGTGTACGTTCGTAGTTTTCGAAATTGTACTAACGAGAGCTGTACACTTAAATTCAGTATACTTAATATCGATGTCAACAGTTTTCTGTTTCAAATAGATTACTTTATTATAAAAAAAAAAAAAAACAAAAAAAAACGTAATGTTAAATTAGACATTTACTTTTAAATGAAATTCAGGCGTAGAAAACGTGGAATTACAGCATTAATTGTAATATTTATCAATAGCCTCCCTTCTGTCAGTAAGAATTACTTTTTATCAGATATTTAAATTATTATTATTATAAGGAATTATACAACGTAATTTAATTAGCGTAAAATTTTCATTATTTGAAAACAAATAGCGTTGCAATACGATTTTCCAACAATAACGATACAACAATAATAAAAGGACTTTCCGTCTAGCTTGTAGAGTAAATTTGCCAACACGTCTGCCGCTAACAGTCGGTCAACCCGACGCTTGTCTGGTGAATTATGGGTTAAATAATGCATATAGTAATTGGATCTCTCACAAAATTATTCCTCTTTGTTACTAATAACTTCCATATGACCATTTACATCGTGTGCGTGTGTGCGTGCGAGCGTGTATATATATGTATATATATATATATATATATATATATATATATATATATATATATGTGTGTGTGTGTGTGTGTGTGTGTGTGTGTGTGTGTGTGTGTGTGTGTGAAATAAAAGCTCATAGTTGGAAAAGGAGAGAAATTGTTTGCTTTAAAAATTATATATACTGTCAGTAATAAAATCATAATTCATCATTTGGAGAAATTTTAGACATTAGTTTAAAGTTCATAAATATGAATAATAAAAATTAAAAAAATGCGTTTTTACATCAAACAATCGAACCTGATTGTATTTTACTGTATGTATATCACAAAACATATATGCAACTAAGAGATGTGCTACATAGTTCATCGCCTGGCATCAACTTTGAGCCAGGCTACATCTTAGATAAAATAAAATTAAAGTAATTTTTTTTCTTTGTCTATTTTTTCAAAATAAAATTAAATAGAAAGTTTTCCGGTAGTATATAATTTTTTAATTATATGGAAAAGATAACTTGTTAATACAATATCTTCCCGTGACAAACAGACTAATACTCGATTTACTTTAAGAGCTAATCTGTTTTAAACAAACCGCGTGGCGCTGTAATAGACAGTCTCGAAAGTACGCGTACAGATTATATGTTTTTATGTTTTATAATTAATTTACCATATGATTTATGTTTGATGTTTTCATATGGCGCCGACTGAATCGAAATTATTTATAAATTAATTACATGGCGCAGCTATAATTAAAGTTTTAGCACTGTTGAGAAAGAACACCGTAGACGATAAATTATTATGTAAATACTGGTGAGGACTAACAAATTGAGTCACCTGGTACATTACTGCTCTAACACAATCGCACAGCTGCAATAAAACCTCACTACTACAAACAACAGCTCGGCCTATCCTAGTATAATTTTTTCTTTTTAATACCATTTCATAAGTTCTAATTTAATTATATTTTTAATATAGAAACGTTCTCGATGTATTCGCTTTAAAATGGTTCAACTACATATAAAGTTTACTCTTATTATTATCATAAAATGTTTATTTTTATGATTTAGCGAAAGTTTCAAAATTTATTAATCATCAACGTTGGTAAATGAATGTATAGCATATTAATATATTTTATACGATAAATAAACTATTTTATTCATTTCAATCCGTGTATAATTACCATTAAAATAGAATATAGTCCCATATCCATAGAGTAAAAGCGACTGTACCATTCTTTACTAAACCGTCTCGTTCTTGTAAAAAGTAAACAAAACTAGTGCTACTATCTCATGTGACTTAACGGTTGGGTTTGTCATTTAGAGATTAAAACATAAGTGTTGACGTGAGATAAAATACAATATTTTTTTACCATGTTCTAAGAAAACAGTTCGTTTGAGAGTAACAGGAAACCAGATAATTGTAAAAAAAAAATCTCAACCACTATTTCAGAGATAATTATATCCAAAAAAAAAATCTTAAGAATCAAAACATTAATTTTGGTATAATCGGGTAAATGTTAAAGACCACCGTCTGCTATTCCTGGTCGCGTTGTGGAACGTACACATTTTTCAATTATGTTTATACCTCATATTAAATTATTATAATCTAAAATTATCACGGGTTTTTTAGATTCTTTGTTTATTTCTTGTTCATGGTGCATTATTGTTACTATTAAACAATTTTTCTTTTGGTACAAAAGATACTTACGGGTGCAATTACTTTGGAATCTAAACAGGTTTCTGCAACCTGGTCGGTTTTTAATTTTCTAGTCATTTGAAGGTTATTTACTTTTTATAAATCTTATCGTTTTACAATTTCTTTCCGCTCAGTAAATCAACGTTCAAATGCATACTTGTAAAACATCGGTTGATTGCATTAGTTCTAGAAGTCTTTTTCACAATATCTGATGGACAGCTACTCAGCTGATATAGATCAACAAACTATTTTCCTGCGTTTATCTTCAAATAAATTGTACTCGTAATTTTAGTATAAATTATAAGAAAAAAATACCGATCTCCGTGGCGGAGTGGTAGCGTCATGGCCTTTCATCCGGAGATCCCGGGTTCGAATCCCGGTCAGGCATGGCGTTTTTCTTACGCTATAAATTTCAATCGGACTAATGACAGTAGCAGTTGATCGAAAACTCAACAAAAAAATCTTGATTGATTGATACGTTGTAGATTTTGATGGTAAATCCTGCCTGAATAGACATCTTCGTATAAATGCAATTTACCGCTTATTAACATTTAGATATAAGTTTGGAAAATATGTTCCCTGACTATTTATTTATGAATATTTCTGAAATATCTCTGATTGCTGTTAATTTAACCACGTCACGAAGTGATGTGGACAAATTAAGTTTTATTACTTATTTTCTCAAATCTTATACAGCGATAAAAAACTTAAAATTTGTCGTAAGACATTTTGAGATGTATTAATCAAATTGCGGTTTTATCTATTTTCCAAAGAATCATTATGTATTTTCTTCTAAATTTGAGCACTCCTGGAAGGTAAAGAGTACCTTGATATCTTCAGAATCTATGGTTTTAGTATCTTTATCTCAGTAAAAATTTTATTTTACTTGTCCAACATATATGTATTTATCGATTCAGTAATTTCATCAATAATAAACACAGAAATGATTTTAGCATTTTTAAAAAAATGTTTAACAGGATCTGGGACCACAAAATTTTGTTGTAGATGCTTCTTCTCAAAATAGGATGTAATTTTTTGCTCCTTTTTGTCTTCTTTCTTGATCTGATATAATACATTTCTACTAATTACTGCATGTTCTCAGTGTCGGTATTTTCATCTTCCTGTTCTGAATTTGTATCATTATTGCAAGTCTTAATATTATCCATTTCTTTGTCTTCAACATCATATCTAAGATATTTAAATCGTATTTTTCATTTTCTATCTCGTAAAGCCACCTAAGCGGCTGAGTTAGATAGGTAGTCGCATTATCCATTGTGTCTGAGAAAATATACTAAGAACAATACAATATCTAATAGGTAAGTACAGTTTTATCTATAAAAACTGTATAGAGAAAAAAATATATAGAAAAAAACCAAGAATGAGAAAAAAACAGAAACGCTGGCGAAAGTGTCGATGAATAATTTCAAAGAATTATAGCGGAAATAGTCGCAAGAGGTACTAAAAAACCCTAATGATATTCAACTGAGTACTACGAGCAAAAAAAAGCTCTCAAAGAGACAGATACACTCGGAATACGAAGAAAAGACTATGAACGAGAAATACTAGAGGCGATTGGCTAGCATCTGACCCCACCACCGAAATGTCACTCGTAAACATGTAGAGAGGTATCAAAATGCTTCACGCGAGTAATGCAGTGTTAATAATCTGTTTAGTCACATTTTATGCGTTTTTATCATACCGAAAATATACGATATAAAATAAAATCGGTTGAAAAGAACGATAGTAAACAAAAATAAAATAAAAATTCTTATAAAATATTTCTTTTGAAATTGTAACCCGGTAGTTCTCTACCGGGTACCTAGAGAAAAGCTAAGCGGTTAAGATAAATATAAATTAATAATACATTAATAATAAATGTAAATAATACTTGCAGAGGTTTAAAGGGATTTTAGTAGATTTATTTTGGTGTACGGGTTACAGATTATTAGAATACAGTACGGAAGGTAAAATATTCGGAGAACAAAATTAGGGTTTCTGGAAATGTAATATCGATTAATGAATGCTATATAATAACAAATACTCGAATATCTATGAATATTTTGAACCATTATTTTCTGTTATCTATATAAAACACATGTTCTACATACCTGTACTCTTATTGATTACCGCGTTCTAGCCTCTTCCATATAATGACACGATATCCTGTTAAATAGTTTTAAACATAAAATTAATGATTTTTGAGTTCCATACTACGGCCTCTTTAATGAATGAAATTTCCGATTTTAAAACAAGAAATTTGAAATGCTATAATATTATGTTTCAGATTTTCTTACGTTAAATGGTATTTTATAACAATTTCTGTTTTCCTGTTACAAACTGAGATAATTAAATAAAATTAAATTAAATCATCTATTTTTCTTATTTTCTTTCTAAGAAAACGATCTTTCCTTTTAAAAAAAATATTTTAGTTAGTTTTCTTCGATTAATTTCCAGGTAACAAAGCATCTGTTGCTCTTTTGTTTTTATTAAGATCTGTTTTGTAGTCGTTTGTTTTTGCTTTAATTCAGCTACGTTGTGAGAGAATAATTCTGGGAAGACCTGGATAGGATAAACCTGACATCTGTGAAATAACTTTAGGAGCCTCTTGTACACATAAAAATCAATTAAATTTCAAACAAAGATTTACCGTAGCTTTTCTCAACCGGTAATTTTTTTATGCCCCATGAGTAATCGAATGTATAAAAAAATGATAGATCAGGCGGTAATTATAAATTTAAATTGATAATTTGCTACAAGAGATTTAATTTAGTTGATTTAATTTTTTTATCAAATTTTAGCTTAATTTCTAAAAATGTTCAAACTTTAATTAACTTTTAATTTCTAAAAGTTGTCAAATTACTTGCATAAAATAATAAAAAAATTATAACTACTTTATAATAATTATTATTACTTTTATTTTGATTACTAATACATTTTAAGTGGAATATAATTTTTGAAAGTAAAAATTAATACGTAATTTTTCATCAAACATAAGGATTAAAAACAAACGTATAACACTAAACTAACAGCTGTTAACAAATTAACATTAGTGCAGACTATTCTATAACTTTATTTTTAATTTTTGTAATGAAAAATAAAACAAAAAATAAAAATGGAAAGAAATTACAAACTTTTGGGTATGTCAACAAAAAGTAGTTTAAATTATTCTTTTTCGTTTAAGATTTTTGTAAGTGTATTATTTTGTGATTAACAAGACGGCAGTTGGATTGTTTTTACACGGAAGTATATGACGAAATAATTCTGTTTGTATTTATAATTTAGTAATGACCTTCTAACTTAGATATAAAATAACAAATTAAAATATAACAATAATTTAAAATTTATTTTAAAATTACAATAGATCGGTAACCTTACGCTGTTATAAACACCTCTCTTAAGCATGTCTAATATTTAAGAGAGGTGTTTCTAAGTACATATAAACCTATTTGAATGTATTTAAAGTGAAAAAAATCTTATTCATTAAGAAATTTTATATGAATAAATTGTTTTTTTGGTTTCACTGTTTATACTTACCGACTGAATCGAACGTAGCTTTTAATTAAGTAAATATATAAATATTCAATTCAGATCATAACACGGTTGTATTATACATAAATTACGTAAGCTATGATAAGTTTGCTGTCACACAGATAACAAAAAAACGAATAGCTCCAACATCCGACTGGAAAAATCAAGGAAAACCTATCAAAAAAACTTCAGAGCAGAATTAAAATAATTGCGAATAAAAATAATTAAGTGATTATTATATATCGCTGAAAAGTACGTGGAAGTATCAAATAATTCGAAGTAGAACATTATATAACTATTCTTGAAGGTGTTAGTTAATAAATGAATTTTTGGTTATTTATTATTTTTTACCCGTAAAACGAGTATGTAGAATATTCGAATATATGAAATTAATATTATTTAAACAATTATACCAGAAAAAAATTAATTAAAAATATTTGTTTCTAAATAAATATTTTACATCGGTAAAGTAATTCATTAAAAATAGAACCTGAAATGTAATATAAGTTGTTAATCGTAGTACGAATTATTTTGGTGCGTAACAGGAAATAGTTCTTTTATTTGGTTTTATAAAATAAAAATTGTAACTTTTTTTAGAAATAAATAACTTTTTTTTTAGAGATGTTACGCAAATATAAACGATGTTATAACATCTATTTATATACATGTTATATAACATCCATATAAATAGATGTTATAAACTATGGAAATATTAAAATTTTTAATCGATTGAAAATCAGTCTATAATAATCAATATAGTGTATCACTATACCGCCATACTCGCAAATTTCTTCTACACGATACGATGCATAACGATTACACAATACTATTGTGTTTAATATATATTGATCTGAATTTATGTCTGCATTATTGTCAAATTAAGTTCAGTATTTACTACTAGAGATACAGCTAAATCTCGGGGTTAATGTAAAAAAAATAAATAAAAAATAAATTTACATGTAAAATATAAATATTGAAATGCACATGCAGGATTTTGTATATAAAAATTTTACTAATTAATTTTGCTTTATTAAATTTTATTATTATTTAGTAATCCTAAAACGTCGAAAATATAAACAAATATATATTTTAATGAAACACGTTAGAGGAGTCCCACAAATAGACAGAGTATTCTTTAATCTGTGTAGGAAGTAAAGACGCAAAGTTAATCGTTATTAGAAAGAAAACTATTATCGTGTAGTGTATTTATTAATAGTTTTCGTTTATTTTATTTTCTTTTTTATAACGTTATATAATTAATAAAAATAAAGAACGAACGATCAGAAGCTAAGTACTGTCGAATTAAAATTTAATTTACTTTGAATGAATTAGGGAATGAAAGATTTAGTATTATACGTTCTCTTTTTAATATATTTCCTTTAAATTACTTTCTAAATTTTAACGGAATGATTATGTAAAGGTTAAAAAATCCTTTGCTTTAAATAGTTAGTTCTTACATTATATACTAATGCCGTTCCTTTTTTTGTAACTACAGAAATAATCCTGTTTGATACGATCGTATATGTAAGTACAGACGCCCTTTTTATTTAGCAAATTATATTAATTCGAGGAAAAATTTAGTAAATGAAATTAAAAAGAGATACGAAAGAAAAGAGAGAACTATAAACGGTCTAGTGAGGACGAGTGGTGAGTAAAATAGATATAAATAAAGAAGAACAATAGAAAAAAGAAGGTCGGTGAATGCGGAAGGATAATCCCTGAACCACTCGTTCGTTAGAGAAGTCGAAATTCAGAGAATTGTAAGCGATATAAACTGCGTTAGAGTATATATTGATATTATAATTTTCTCGTATGTGTGTAATTTTTCCGTATAAAAATAAAAATACAGAAAATAAGTATATTTAAAAATAAAATAAAAAAAAGAGAGAGTAATTCGAAAGTGATGCGGTATAACACTGGTGCCGTTTGCAAGCTCTTTCCATATATGATATTATTTGAATAAACTGTTTTATTAAAATTATTTAAATCAAAGAGATATAAGTGAAAGGAGACGAGAATTGCATTTTATTAAATATAAATGTTAAGTTATTCAGAAGATATTCTGAAAGTATTTTTTATGTTGTTTTACGTATTTTATACCCGATAGAGTAATTTTATGTTAAGTTAAAAATTTGCTCAAACGAAACCGGCGCATTTATTTACCTCCATCATCTTATTTCATGTCGAATCAAGTATTTACAAAAGCGTGCCCGCAGATAGAAAAGCCCTATTTTTCACTTTTAATTCCGGAGATATTAATATGAGTCAACCCAATAATATTTTTGTGTTTGTTTCATAAATATCATTTACTAGTTTTCGAGGAATAAGGTTAAACGTTAAAATTTTGTAGCGAACCGAAAACGGTTTTCAAACTTCTAAAGTATTTTTTGAAGAGTATGTGATAGTCTATTAATTTTATTCGAATTTTTTTTTCAGAGATATGATTGCATAAAAGATCTTGTCAACCATACGTTTACCAGAAGAAAAATTAAAGAATTTGAACATCTGAACAAAAACTACTGAAGTAGTGGATGTATAGATGGACGAATACTTCCCCTCCCACCAAATGTTTTGTATAAATATTTGAAATAAAACTGAAGTTTTAAAATTTGGCGATCATATCTAATGCATTTAAATAATTGTTAACCTTTATAATATTTTTACATTACAGTCCATTTTTATTCACGAAACAGAATGCCCGTACGTATCTATGTATATACCGATGTTCTCTTAAAACTTAAAAATCGACGGGCTGATCTTAATATTTTTTTATTAATAAGAGTATGTTTATTGAAATTTGAGGACGTTTAGTTATAAATTTATCCTAACAGCTCCGTCATTAGATGAACGGTAAAGCTTACTGCAATATTGTTTCTTGTAAAATAATATTTTCATCCTTTGACTAAATCATATTATTTTATGTAGATTGTTGTATAGTATCCGCAACGAAATTAAAAAAATATGATTTATTTTTAAATTTAATGTTTTTAAATCGAGTCGATTGTTGCTGAATAACACTTCATGTACAAGCTACTAAATAGAGAATTTTATTACACCACAATGTTCGTAAGTAGGCGAATAAACGCTGCGTTTTATTTTAATCTTGCTGATGGTAAAAGATAAATAAAAATATTTTTACAAAAAAATTGAACAAAGGGCAAATCCTCTGACCGTTTATCTCTATCGTTATCGTTCATCCGCGTGGTTACGGTAGTCTGTATATCCTGATTGACCTTTTCAATTTATAAAATGCTGAAAATTTGATTAAATTTTTCTATAAACGCGGTGAATTTGATTAATCGCCTTTAATGTTGAAGAATACCATTTATAATTTGTATAATTTAACGTTAATTAGACGAGTTCAGCGAGCGTAGGTTATGTTTGACTTAAATTTAAACTTCCTATTTTACGAGGGTTTCTCGTAATCTATTTACCTTAGAGAATGGTATCGGGTGATTTTTTTTTCTAATTTCTGGTTATCGTTTCAATCCCTTCCGGAGCTTATCTGTGCTTGTCGACATATATCGGCAAAGGTCCGAATCAGCAAATATTTCGGTCTTTCACTGACGTATTTGGTATGTGTCGACATTCACCGGATATTTGACATATTAATATTGACATTTGTCAAATATCGGTCTTTTAAGGTAACATACACATACACACACACACACACACACACACACACACACACACACACACACACACACACACACACACACACACACACACACACACATATATATATATATATATATATATATATATATATATATATATATATATATATATATATACAGTATATGTAGTAGCTGGGAGATAAACATATGGAGAGAGATTAATTGTGCACGCGCGTGGATGTACGTTAGTATACGCAAGTTGATGTGTACTTCTTCAACGGTTCATTTTTCCTAACATAAGTGTTTTAATAAAATGCATTTCTTCCTTTTATTAAAATATTAATTTCAAGACTTTATTTTTTGTTCTTTTATCATATTACGGTAAAATGCTTTTTCTCTAAGTAAGCTTCTATTAATACTATATATTTTGTTAATAGACTGTTGTAATAATTACAGTGACGAACTTTTATGAGAGTAGCTTATTTATGCTGTAAAACAGGCCACCGGTTTAAATAATTTGAGTTGGGTACAATCTACCTATGTTTCCAACAGGAATTTTTCATGAGAACAAATCGTTAAAACTTTCGTCTTCTAAGGATAATTGAATTTTTTCTTTTTAAATTTATAAAATGGAGATTATGAAGGTCATTAAAAAATTTACAGTTAATATAATTTAGCAAAACAGTATTTGTTGAAATATTGCTAAGCTTAAAAATTTACGAGGAAAAGATCATAAATTATTTCAAAATTCTTTTGAACTAGCTGATAAATTTCTTGCTGTATTCGTAATATAACTCAGTCGTGAAGTTCTGTTTTCGTAGAATGTACGTGACTTAAAGGTTTACGTGAAGTACGTCACGTGACTGAGTCTGTATAATATTTTGGCTTTTAGTGTTTATGAAAATCCAGCCCGCTAGCCGACGTGGTTCCTTTGTAGTCTGTGTTTTTTTTTTTTTTTTTTTTTAACTGTAATCATTCCCATGAACTGCAGGAAAAACTTTTAAAAACTAAGATGAAAAAAAGACTATACGTCATGCTTCCTGCTATTCCTCCAAAAAACATAAATGTCGTTTAAATTCATATACAGTGCTGAGTTTACCAAAATTATGTAACTCAATTTTTTAACCGGTTAAAGACAATAAATCTTCAGATCAGTGGTCTTGCTTGCTGTATGTGATTGTATGATTGTCTACGATAATTTCAGGGTGTTTATTAGGGTGGAAGTAACGACTATTACATGTTATCTGTTTCTCAAATTAGTTGCTTAAAATTTTCAGGAATTACCATAAATTTACCATTAAATTTTGGGATCTTAAAAACTTAACTTCTTAAAAATTAACAATTTTCAATAGAAAAATAGTTTTAAGTGATCTGGAATATTACTCCGGTTATCTACTAAGAATTTATATACGTAAACTAGAGCACACCAGTAATCTTTTAGAATTATTAAAAAAAATTACAGTTATATTTTATATTTGATATATGACTGAAATGGGTGACAAAAATTATGCAATCAGACAATTTTGGCCTTGTTTTTATTTCCTTCACCAATTAAATTAAAAATATTCATTAAAATAGTAAGTAAAAATAGGCACACAATTTTTAGACGGTTGGATGTCATGTAGTTTATTTAATAAAATGTTTAATATTTTATCAAATAAAGCATAATTCAATAAAGCAATCATCTACGGATTTATTAATGATTAAAATATTTTAATTGCTGTAGTATTGGAATTTTCAAAATTAAATTTTTTAAATTGTTTATTTTAAATGAGATTTCATCTGCATATACACTGAATTTCATTAAAATCTCTTGATCCATCAGTTCGTAGACAAATATTTTTTATTGAAAAACACACAATTGCGGACAGACGAAAATGTTCGTACGAACATTTTTTTTTATTTTGATGTTGTTAATTAGCCCTTTAAATTTGGTCAATACCTCCCGGGTCGCTCTGGTATATTGTCATAGAAACAACATGAAGCCTTCTAAGTATAATTTTTATAATGATACCCGTCGAAAATGCTGAGCGCTATAAAAATAAATAAAATGCTTTTGTAGAATTTATGACTCAAAAAAAATTGTTAAGTAACGATCGTGCTGGGTTCAGATTAGTGTAGCTTCTGTGTTAACATATTCGGCTGTTTTAAAATTTACATAGAGTAAATACTGACTATAGCAATACTTTACGTTTGTTATTGTTTTTTTTCCTGATTCTTCTAAGATATGATGTTTTTTTCTAATTCTCAAATGTTATTACTGTAATACTGAAATGTAAAAAAAAGTTATTCCTCAAATGCGTAAGTCGATCCCTTTTTTTTGTATACATTTAAAAAATATTTTTTATTTTGAAATTTATTAATTCTATTCTATAAATATATTGTTATTTTGGTTGTTTATTATCGATAAGTACTTAAAAGTATAAAATATTAACTAATATTAAAGGATGCAATAAATATAAATGTGTAATTACATATATTTAAAATAATAAATGCGGTTTAATTCAAATACATAACGTAATAAAATTATCGGTCGGAATTTTTTAATATTATTTTTCTATAATTGGCGCAAAGAAAAAGAACGATTTCCGATAACTATGCCATCTACACGTGGTTTGTTAGTATACGAGTAAAAGTGATAAACTAGTTTAAACTCAAGCTTTGTGGCAAAATATTAGGAATAAATAAGTTCAAAGACGTACAAACAAAATTTTCTGATTAATTATAATTTTATATTTAGCTTATTTTATAACAAAATTATCGATTGTAACACTTTTTTGAAATTTTTTCGGGGAATTAAACTATAACGTTCTAATAAAATGAGCTAATTAAAATATCAAAATACTGAATGCAACGCAATTTGACTTTTATTCAAAGCAAGATATCACCACAATAAACTGTAAAACACGATCAGAATTTTAAACTAATTAATAGCTCTAAATAATTCGAAAGTTATGTTATCGAATTACCTTAAAAAACAAATAAATTATGGAAATTAAAATGGAATGATTCGGTCGATTTATAAAGCTTTATTTATCTTTACTGTTTAATTATTGTTCTTACCGGTAAACCTTATGCAAATAACAGAACAATACAGACCCTAAAAATAAACGGTTGTGCGGTCGTTACAGGCGTTGAATATCGCATTACAGGCTTTGATTTATCCACTACCTACTGTTATTTGTTATTCAAGTCGATTTATTACTGTTTTATTGCAGGACGAATGTAACCTTTATCGGCCGAATTAATGTCGGATTCGCGAAGGGAAGAGAAATCTACGTGATCTGACTACGTGTAATTTGTGGTCTCAGGTTAGCACCTGCTGTGAACACCAGCATTTTTCTTCCTTTTTCAAGTCGATCTTACCAAAAAAAATTTGCGAGAATCTATTATATTACTGCAGTATATCTTCAATAGTTGTTTATCAGTTATTCATCTCCGAAATAATACATCTTCGATTTTAATGAACTTAACTTAAAATACTACGATAAAAAATATTCCTTATCGGGGATTCTCTGTAAGCTGTAAATTGAAAATAAGAAAACGCCCAAAAACTGTTTAATAAATATTTTATACTTAAAATTTGAAACTTAATGGCTTTTTCGATTATTAAACAATGATCATCGTTATTTATTCAAAAAGTAATGTACAGGTGATTCAAATTTGTACAGTAAACTTTCGGGAAATGATTTTGTAGCCAAAACTGAGAAAAAAAAAATATATAAACTTAGGTCAGAAAACAGTTCGTTAGCGAGTTTTGGCTTGCAAAACATTTAGCTCTGTTTTCTACTACATCTGTGAAATTAAACCGTACTAAAATTGATGAGGTACAAATCGAGGGGTAAATTTTGTGCTTCCTTATGGTTTTTATTTAAAAAATTGGGTTAAAGTAATTCCAGACCTCTATCTCATTTAGGTTGAAGATAAAAGATTAAAATACGAAAACATGTTGTCGGAAAATACAATTTTAGGTTTGGAATAAAATAAAATTGTTAATTTACCATTAAGCAAATAACAATTTCAAGTTAACCTTGTAGAAAATTTAATTCTTAGAAAATTCATATAAATAGCATTTTTAAAATTAAACACAAATTTGAGAAGTTCAGCATTAATTAGGAAAAAAACACACAAAATGGATCGGAAAAGTGATACGATTTTGAACAGAGAAATTTACATACAAATGATAAAAATAAATTTGAAACACATCCTTCTAGAACATATTAAAAATTTTATTTTTTCATAGGTTGGCAATAACAGCTGATTTAACGATTAAGTTTAGTGTCTAGCATTTGAATATTTATTTGAGCGGAGAATGCGCTGTTATTGTTCGGTCACTGACACCACAATTTTTTTTTCAGTTGACGAACATGTTTTTTTGGTAAAGTAAATAAAATTAGATTGGCTGTTGTGCGTGAATACCGGAGAAATGATTCAGATCGAAGAGTACCGCATCGTAAAACATTTGAGGCTTTGGAGAGGCGAGTTCAAGAATCAGGTAGCTTAAACCACCACGATTCGATGCTGGTCATGAACATTTTGTGAAAAAATCGATGAAAATTGTTCTGTTTAAAATCGTATCAGTTTTCCGAAAAATTCCACAAATTGAAAACTTGCTAACAAACCGTTTTCTGACCTATGTTTATATGAACTTTTTTTCTTACTTTTGGCTTTAGAATCATCTCTCGAGAGATTTCCCTGCAATTTCGAATCACCTTGTATAAAAAATTAAATAAATGAATACTTAAAGTTATTAAAAAGGATATTTAAAGTAAATTAAATAAATAAATCAGAAAGTATGCATTAGGGAAGCCCACAAAAATATAAATTAAAAATGTTTAAGAAAGAAGTTAAATAAGAAAAATATTAAAGAGTTTCGAGGGAGAAAGATAAAAAGGAAAAGTTAAAATAATAAAAAGCAAGAGACAGATGAAAGAAGGCAAAATGTGAATCAGAGAATGAAATAATAGAGAAACAAAGAAGAAATCCAGAAAAAAGAAATAATAAATAAAATATCACGAAAGGGGATATCGGTTTGATTAGTTTTTGGTTCGCGTATTAAATTTTATTTAACCCTTTATAAAGAGCATGTATTGGGCAGTGTTGGACGTTCTGAGTTTAAGATATCAGTTGATTATTCAATTTTTAAGCTAATTTAAGCTTTCTACTGGGTTTGCCTAAAACAATAACAGTTGTTTGTACTTTTTACTTTTATCCTGGAATCACTGATAGAGAAATACTCGTCTTATATTATTTGAAATTACCATTTAATTAATTATTATTTATTTACTTTTGTGTCTAAACTCCTCCTTAGCAACTGAAATAGCTAACTAGTTTTAGATTTAAAGAATTTTTTTTTGTGCGGTAGTAAACGCTTTCTTGTTTTCAAATTTATTTCACTAACCGTTTATCAAAGCGTTTTGTTAAGTGAAATAATCATTTCTATTATCAGTTTTAGAATATCCCGGATAAATATTGTAAAAAAAAAAAGAAATAGTTCTAAAACAGTTATGTTCTTTTGTTACGGTTTTATAGTTACGTTATACTTTATGAAGAATTCGCGAGATTAGCAATTATAAAAAAAAAGGTTTTAGTTGTCAAGAAAATACGCGTTTTTTTAACTAATAAATATACATTATATTTTTATACCTACTTTTTAAAACTACATTTTTTGTATACGTTGATATATCTAAAAACTATGTCATGAAAGAAGTATACTGTAAATGATTAAATTTCTCCTAAATATGTCAATTTATTTTAAATTTTCAAATTAATAATATTAAACGTACATTTTTTCCTTTGATAAAGCACTAATGAAACTTAATTAAAGGTGGGCAATATTTTATATTTTAATTATTAGTAATTTGAAGAAATCGAAAACACCTCGTAAATAGTTTTAAAATTAATTGTAGTACAATTATGTGATAATAATGCCTCAAATTTAATTTTTCAAGTTTTTAGTACTTTTATTTATTTTCAAAATTATTTTATAATCGCTTTTTGTAGCCGCAATCCCGATTTTCAATTTTAAGCCGTTACTCGAGAATCATGGCTTAAAATTGTGGTTACATAAAAAAAGTGCGTTTATAAGAATACATGTATTTATAATACATTCAAATTTTCACTGAAGTTCTAAGATGGATTTTATTTTTTAAATAATTTTTCATTTTAAAACATGATATTACAAGACAATGATTTTTTCTGATAAATATTTTCTGAAAATTGTCTGTTGGTTCACAGAATAAATGAAATTAATCCATATAATCATAAGAATATTAAGATTTTATTAATATGAATAATAATTTAAGGAAATTTAGCAATAGAAATAAATTGTATTACTTGTGTAATCACGTAAAAACTATTCGGCCGACCTTGATACATTAAAAAAATAATAATATTGTGGAAGCAAAAAATACCACTATATCCAAATCGATACGTATATAATTATAATTTGTGTACATAAATCACTTAAGTAAGAGTTAAATATACTACTCAACACGTAATAAAAGAAATTATAATTCCGTTTAACAGGGAACAGCTTGAAAAGATCAGAAACACACGGTAAAAAAATTATGAGTTAAACAGTAAAGCAGTTTTATAAATAATATATAAAAATCAATAATTTAATTAGTTCATTAAATAGCAGTGCAAATATGGGAAGATAATTAGATAAATAAGATCAGAACAGAATACAATCACACCTTTAAAGGAGTTAATTAAAAATGGGTTATTAATTAAGCGAAAAAACAGAACATTCGTTTGTTTATTTTGTAATAGTTAAAACCTAATCAATTTACTGATTCTTTAGCAAAGAGAAATCTTTTAGTTTAATTTTAAATAAAGTGAACGGATTAGTTACCTAACATCTTATAAACCTTAGGTTATTCAGTTAAAAATAAATCGAACTTCTCAGTAATCTTATCGATACCAGTTACCTGTATTCCTTTATCTTGAGTAAGTAAAGGAAAAAACTATTTTTCACTGAGTGGGCGTTGGTCCATTCGTAATGAATTCAAGTGACGACAGATAAGATCTTGTTAATTGTTAAGTCTAGTTAAAATATATTCTTAGTGCTACTTTTGTTAAATTGTCGTTCATTCATTATTCGGTACACAAATCTAGGTAACGGGTTAACATGATAAGAACAGATTGAAATAATGCTGTTTACCTTAGTGATGCGTGAAATGTAAATACAACATGAAAATAAAACAGAATATGATTGATTTACTATCAAATTGTTATCTATATATGTAAAATATCATGTCATGAGTAATTCATGATCAACCCCCAGTAAAAACTGAAGATAAATTGATAAACATTTGTATACACGTTCTTCTTACGATGTAAGTGCATTGGAAATTCCGAATTTATAGGGTTAAATAGAGTAGCGGTGAAATTTATTAATTTTTTCATTTTACCCCTCGGTAACAAATGAATATATCAACTTGATTTTTAGTGTGAGTAATCTTGATGTGAATGTATAAAAAAAATTTCCAGATGTTTGAAATTCTACCTTAAAAGGGATGAAGAAAGGAAAAAATATTTTGAATAACGGTTGCAAATTTTCCCTATTTCCGACTGTAGTATATTCAGTAGATCTTTGCTTACAAATACTCTTCAGATAAATATCTAAAATCCATTTTCGGGTTTTTTAATTCCGATTTTTTAAGGGGTGCGACAGTGGATAGCGCGGTAGCTCAACCAACACAGTCACTGCCACTATTACTGTATATGCGACCGGAGGCAGGCTGCACCTGCCTCCGGTAACTTGACTAAAAAATATGAAAAAAAAACTTATCGCTACTAGAAACTCGAGTAACTATATAGCGCGGGCGAAGCCGCATCAGGGATGCTATTATAATGCATACACAGCATTCGTTGAAAAAAATTACATTACCAGAGTACCTTGGAAATGCTGAAACTGTAAAAATTTGTATTGTAAACTTTGATATCACGAGAATAGTTTAGCCGATTTCGAAAATTAAATACCAAGATAAGGCCAGCTTATTTCTAAATTTAATTTTAATGAAAAATACGGAGAATACGATTGATTACTTCAAAATACTAATAAATAAAGTAACCTTTCTGTTTTAGCACTACTGCTTACACAAAAACTGCATGAATAAATTTAAAAAAAAATAAGTTCAGAAATAGTGTTTAATAAATTAGACCCTTCTAAATGCAGGAAAAACAGTTAAAAAATGTTACAATTACTACTCTTTTTTTCTCTGTATGTAAAGAATTACGTTGCAGATCTGCTACACTATGCACTTGATGTATGTCTTTTCCAGTACCAGCCCCAGAATATTCGTTACAGTTTTATTTGCTATATTTTATGTTTCCATAAACAGTATTGGTTTTTTTTTCAAGAAAATAGCCCACCACCATTGCAACTTGTATTTATTGAAACAATTAATGTAACTACTAATAACATGTTTATATGAAAAACTTAGAAGTAAAAAACATATTCCGCAATATAAGTACCGATATAAAGAATAACTGCTGTTTCTGTATAATTCCTAATCACACTGATTTTACTGTTTTAAAAATGTAGTACTTAAATAAGATAGGCTAATACAACAGTACTTAGTGAATTAATTGTTTAGAAGTTGTGAAATTTATGAAAACAATTACTATTTTTCTTGAAGCACAATATTACTTTACGTATGATACGTCGGAAAATCCTTTACAGTAAGGCATTTTACAACTACCTCGTTTTTCCATCCAACCGGGCCAGTGTTCTAATTGATCCATTCTCACATCTTTCGGTGGTGCACTATTTACTGGAGCTCCTCTTTTTCTTTTTTCCTGGAGCAATATTTCATTCTCAGAGCTAGGCCTTCCTCTTTTCCCGGTTACTGTTAGCCCCGTTTTACAAAGACTGATCGCAAGTTTCTCCCGAAATTCTAGTAATTGTAGTGGCACTTCTTTTTGTTCGCACTGAGCCAGTTTTATTCTATAAAGAAGCCGTGAATTAATCACTGTTATGACTAACAGATGATAAACAATGCGCATGTACCATTTCTTTGATTTCATTATGTTTCTATATCTACCCGATAAGCTATCTAGAACATCTACGGCTCCCATATGTTTATTGTATACTTGTATACTTTTACTACATCGGGGCAATCCACTTCTTGAGTATTTTTGTCTTTTCGAACATAACGATTCACTTTATGAACTGACAACACCCCTGTTAATGTAGAAAGAAGCGTTACCGGTTTATTATATTTCCAAACCACCGCTGACGTGTGAATTTCATCAACTGTAGCACAGCATTCATCCATAGTACCTTTTGATGCGTTCTTTTCATTTTCTGAAAGCAGTTTTAATCATGAAACTCTTTTCCTTCGTAAAGTTCCAAGAGCAAAGATTCCACGTTCTTTCAAAGTCACGACTAAAGGAAGGCTTGTATAGTAATTATCAAAATAAGTTTAAAATTACAATCATTTGCTATAACACGCGACCAACGTGTGACCACATTAGTTGAAGCACCAAGACTTACTTCGTTATTTAAAATGTCATTGTTCACTTCCCCTGAATATATTTCGAAGTCATAAGCAAATCCTGCTGCGCCACAAAGAGAAAAGCGCTTGTAGCCCCACTTATAAGGTTTTAACGGCATGTAGTGGCCCATTTTTTTGGCAAAAATTTGTTCATCTACGGCTAATGCTTCCTCAAGAGAAAGAGTTTTATACCTGGCTCTCAAATAATCAACTACAGGGCGTAAACGAAATAATCTATCACGTTCCACTTGTCCATTTGGTAAAAACATGTTTAGATCATTAAAATGAAGAAATAGTGTAATTTTTTTCAAAAAGATTCACTGGCATTGCTTCCTTAATGATGTAATTACCTAAATTTTTAGACTAGTAGTTCGGACATTTGGTATACGTAACACTGACATCATAACACGTATTCGTAAGTATTTTTTTATTTCATTCCTAGAAATTCTGAATGGTTCACTTGCATCTTTGCTGATACAATATTTCAGTATTTTCTCACAAATACGATCTACTAGATCTTGGGTAAAAAAATAAGAAAATATTTGTACTGGAGTCTCGAGCTCCACGATATCCTCTGGTAGGGAAGCATTACCAGTAAACATTTTTTCATCGAGGGATAAACTTAGGTGTTTTTTCCCCAAATAACATTAATATATTTTAATGGAATTTTTTAATATCAGCTTAAGATGTAGAAGGTAATTGGCCATCTCCTTGTGGCAACTGACATGTAGGTAGAGGATTACAAACCACTGGATTAATTTTGACTTTTCCAGGCTCCTTGGAGTTACTAACGGTCACTGTACAATTTACACTCAATTTCCTGTTCATTCACCAATTGAGGTGTAAAATTAGTCATATGCTTATCTAATTCAGCTAATTCTGCTGCTGTAGGCTCATTCCCCATACTCAGACTGTCAGTATCCGATACTCGTCTTCACTATCTGAAGGAATGGTTAAGTACAAAATAATATCATTATTCTTTGCTTCATACACTCTTTTATTTACTTTTTATTGAATTTTATCTTTTTTCATTTTTATAAATATAATTTACATTCAAATCAGAACCAAAATAATTTACTGACTTAAATTCAGTGCAATTTAATGTTACTGCATACTTTAGCAGATATGCAACAAGGTGACATTTACAAATTACGATAGCAAAATAATGTAAAGTAAGAAGTTCTAACTGCACAGCTGATAAAAAAAGCACCATCAACAGTTCAGAATTAATTACTGCAAAATACGACTCAAATAAATTAAATACAACCACTTAAAAATTACTAACCTCAAATCACAACAAAACCATGAGACAATCACATGTAAAATGAGTAAACAATAACGCTGGCTCTCCAAACGGGAGTTTAATGTACTAAAACAACAAATATTATGTGCATACATGCTACAGTATGCAGAACAGTAAAGTAAATAAACCAAAATACAAAATAATTAATCCTAAAATACTGTTGCATGTGTATGCTACCCCATGCAGTTAAGGGTTAATCACTCTTGTGGCCACTTATATCTGGATATTTTTTATCTCGTCAGCAAAATTACCTTTGCGCTACTATTTTTTATTGAGTAATTTCTTGAGATCTATTATAACTTGATCTACAGTGCATTCGGAAAGTTGTTATGCACTGAAATCATGTAATTATAATGACGAAAGTTTCTTAATTATTACTTTGTATTTTTATTTCATTATTTTACATTTATAGGAAAGTATATTATAATAACTGGAATAGTTTATAAAAGGTGTTGAAAATGACCTCCTCTAACATCAGTACAACGCACACGTTTAAATTACTTTCAAACACTTTAACCAGCTGATGTACTGGAATGTCTCGTACGTATGCCTTATTTGGTTTTTAATTTGTCAATCGTGCGTGGTCTTTTGCGATACACTGCTTCTTTCACTGTCCTCCATAAAAAGTAATCTGACGGACTCGGATCGGGTGATCGTGCAGGCAACAAACCTCTCGGAATGTTAACCAAAGAGATTTCGTAAAAAAAGTCATTGATCTGTTAGCTGTGTGCACTGTGGCCAACTTGTTGGAACCAACCGTGACTGATTTCCTCTTCTGTAATTGACTCATGAAGTTTGTTAAAACAACACAATAACGATCACTATTAACTATATTTTCAAAAAAGATTGGACCAACAACGCGTGTTCTACTCGCACCGACTCCAATTTTCTTTTCGTGTAAAGATTGATCGAGTACTTCATAGGGGTTAGTTATCGATCACAGTCGTGTATTTTGTGAATTAATACACCCTCCAGATGAAACCATGCTTAATCTGCAAAAAGCGTAGTGTTGAGGATACCTAAGGAATTTTGGTCAATAAAACGTTTAAATTGTTGACAATAATTTAGTCTTTTGACATGATCTGCAGGTTTCAGTTCTTGAACACTCATTACTTTGTAGAAAAAAAGCTTCAGTTCTTTTCTTATAGCTTTATTTGTGGTAGCAAGTCCGATATCTTGTTGCTGTGCTTACTTACTCATTAATTTTGATAGATTTTTTGGCCATAGCAACCGAAATATTGAGTAGCTTTTGTCCATTTAGTTTAGGTGGTCTTCCACTTGAATCAGCGTCTTCCAACAGAGCCTGTTGAGAGAAATGTTTCTATTAGAGTTCGAACTGTATTGCGTTGAGGAACAAGAGTTTTTGGAAACTTTACAGAAAACTTGTGCCACTAAATCAGTATACCTGTCACCTTCACGAAAGACTTGTTCGACAAGTAAAATGCGTTCCTGTATCAAAATAACCATGGCGTTTCTCGCAACTATCGATTCCAATAAACGAAACGAAACGAAGCACGTTCAATCACGAATCAACAACTGACGTCAACAACTGAGCAACTCCCAACCAACCCACAGGGCAACCATCCTAACGTCAAAGAACAGAATATACCACATAATTCTAAAGCATACTGCGCAGAGACTTTTCGAATGCACTGTATAGACATCTTAATTTTGATCTTCCTAAAAGAAGAAGTAAAAGAAGATTTGCTTCTTTTTATTCTCTCCTTCAGTCCTTCAGTCGGTCTTCCGTTCTTCTTTAAATACGTTCAAATCACTACCTTCATCAACTTTAAAGAAAAGTTGCAGTATCTGGGCTATAATATTTTAATAACGGCCTTATGTGGATTCATTTTTTGTTTCTTTTTCAGTTTTAAAAGGTTGAACCGCTCTGTTTCCCTTGCGTTTACTGAATTTTAAGCTAATATCTGAAAAACCCACAGACTTTTTACTTCTATATTTGTATGTAAAGATGTGGGAAAACCCGTATTAAGGCTGTTCCTTGAAGAATTTATTATTTTACGCAACATGAAAAAAAGTTCTATCGTCTAGTTTAGGTGTATAACGTTATGATTTATTTCTAATAAATAAATATATTTTTTCATAGAATATTTGTATATAAAATAAATTTACGCAAACATTAAAATTTTAATTCTCTTCAGAACCTTTAATTGTAAATACTCAAATTTAATATTTTTGAAATAAGAGACAAAAAATAAATACGTAGAGAAAAAGAATTTAAAATTCATTACTTTCAGTAACTTTGGAGACGATAATTAAAAAAATTATTGTAAGTATTTATAAAAACATACAAATTAATTTAATGATTTTTATCGAAGCACTTAAAATCTTTAAAGTCGTTTAAAACGTAAAATTTTATTTTGATTTCCTAATTTTAAAAAGATTATTGTAAAATAAGCGAAAAAATGTTATTTGAAAGTACTACAAACAGTCGTCGTGCCGTTCATGGAAAAGTATTAGTAGCTTTTACATTCGGTTTAATCTAGTCTTCAGTTAATGTAAAAAATTGTATAAAAATTCCAATAAATAGAATATTGGGGAAACCAAGCGACTCCTTATTTTGGAATAAGTCGTAACAACGAATAAAAAAAAGAATACCGACAGTCTTTCATGTGGGAATAAAATAAAAGTTGTATAAGAACATCGCCGACCGTTTCGTTAATATGAATAAATAATATTCCATATAATAATAACTTCAGAAAGAAATATTTAATATATCTAGAAATTATTACCAGCGTTTCTCCTGATATTTGTTACGTCTCTTTTTAATATTCTTCTGTTATTTTAATGAACGGCTGTTTATACACGTAAGTATAGGGTAAGCGTTACCTGTGTGTGAAAGGCTACAGTCAATAAAAAGGCGATTCCCTCACTATTGTCGTACTTAAATCTGCTTTATCTTTGTTTGCTTTATCGTACATGATCGTAAGAAACAACATAATTATACAATAAATCTTTATTTATATCCTTTGTTTAAAATAAATATCATTTATTTAATAAAATTTCCTTTCTAGCAGTGAACATAACTACAATTATTCAACTTATTTTTTTAATTTTTAGAGTTTTAATTCGTTTAAAACTTACTCGAACAATTGTGTTCATTATTTTACGTTCGATCGTTAAAAACCCGATAAAAATATTGTAGTATAACAGCTTGCGACAACAAAAAAAATTCGATTTTTTTGTTCGATCGATGTATTTTTACTACTTTATATCCGAATGAAACGAGCAAAAATATACCTCATTATCTGCCTAACAATTAATATTCTCATTGTCCTCTTCTAATGTAAGTAATTTAGTTATTTTTAAGTAATAAATTTTCAGTCAGGAACAATCGATTATTAAAATAAAAAATAAAAAAAACAGTTATGTTCGATTTGATAAACTGGTAAACAAATGTATACAAAAAAAAACTTTTGTTACATCGCGGATAAGACGATATAAATAAATTATTAGGTATTTCACTTCTGTACGGATGATGTATAGGCAAATTTCCAAACTAAATGATCGGCCGGTGGAATATCTTATGAGATACTATCCTCAATAAAGTATGTCACCGCGATTGTTATGTTATTACTACATAGTTATTACCTGGACGATGTTCTACTTACAGAATATTCAACTTAAAAGGGGCTTCCATAATTCAGTAGTTTATACTAAATACATATTTTTTGTTAAAATACACATATTGGTGTGAGATGGGTAAAATAACGTTTAATATGTTGGTGCAACTGGAGCTGGAGTGGGGAGGACTGTTTACTACCTGCACATTTGAGTATTGCCAGTCAGTATCGAGGATTGGTTTTTGAACAAGGTTGCGTAATCTTGTGTTATTGTTTGCTAAAATGGTGTTAACTGTTGAAGAACGTGTATTTGCGTTCTATTGAAGAACGTGTATTTATGGAAAATTATTTAGAAACGAAATCTCATGTTATATGTTAGCGAAAGTTTAGGTAGAAATTTGAAAAGGAAGCACCAGTGAAAAGTGTTATTCACAATTTATTTAAAAAATTTCGTGAAACAGGATAAATTTTGACCAGAAACGTGCCCGACAAAGGTCAGTTTTAACAACGCAGGTCGCACAGGACATTAAAGCGGCAGTTATAAGATCTGATAAATTTTTGCAGAGACTAATCTGGGAAAAGAACATTTCTCTACGTTCACCCCACACTGCAGTGAGAAGAATGCAAAAATTTTAGTCGTATCGAATACAGGTTTTCCATTAGCTAACTGATATCGATTACGCTAAAAGTATTCACTACTTTTAGCGATTCAAGAACATCATTAGTGGCAATATTGGCATTTTATATTAAGTTTTTTCACAGATGAAGAAGGGTGGTTTTATCTTGGTGGGTTAAACCACCCACCGGTAGTCATAACTGCTGGACCTGGATTACTGAAAACCTGCACATTTCCTTTGAATGTTCCTGACATCCTAAGAATATAGGCGTATGGTATGCAGTTTCAAGGGGATCAATAATAGGGCCCTTGTTTTCTGGAAAAAAAAACTGTGGATGCTGCTGTTTACCAAGAAATTCTCCAAAAATTCATAATGTTACTGCAAGAGGATTAGCGTAACTGTTAGTTGCAACAGGGCAGCGCCACTTACTATAAAGCTTGCTCTAACATGGAGGTGCTACAGGATTTTTCAGTGGAAAAATCGTTTCTAAAGGATTATGACCACCAAGATCCCGTGATCTGACTATTCCAGACTTCTTTCTGTGGGGTTACGTAAAAGAAATTGTTTATAGGAGCAATCCACCCTGCAGGAATTAAAGACAAACATTACCAATGCTATCCAGGAAATAGATAAAGTATAGCTAACAGAGTAGTCAGGATCACGGTCAAACATGTTGACAAGTGCATAGGAATGAATGGACATCATTTTCAACACCTTGTATAATTTATTACGTAAATGTTTGCCAATAAACTATTATTTATAGATTAAACTAAGTGATGGGGCCTCTTTTAAATTGAAAATTCTGTATAAATTGAAAACCCGAAGATCCAAAAATTCCCATTTTTTCTCAGGAAAATCATAGCCTTACTAATAAAATTTCAAGGCATATTGAAAACCATATTGAGCTTTTAACACAGGCGTAAATGTGAATAAGGTTTAAAACATTAGTCAAAATAGAGGACTTATCCTTCGTTTTCCGTAAGTTCTTTAAAAGAAATATATATTGTTACTTTTAAAATCAAAAATATTAAAACTTTATTCCTTTTTTTTAGATTCATTGTTATTTATTTTCAACTAATTTTCGTAGCCGATAGAGGTTCTTTTACAATAATACAGTAATTATACAACATTTAAGTCGGTTCAATAAATTAGTCAGTAAAGTTGAAAATTGTTGTTATATATCTATATTTTCCAATCACTAAAATGATACATAATTATGACTAACCTATCCTAGAGCAAAATATTATTTATACGACGAATGCAGTGATTCTAATATCCTTTGTTACAGTAGTTTACTTGATTCTCACTAATATAATACTTGTTTCAATAGAATCATCGTAGTTATGTATTTTTAAATATTTGTGATACGATAAAACAATATTTGTAAAAGGTTAACTAAAATTACGCAACTCAAAACTAAGGAAATTTTAATTTTTTTAAGTTTTATTTTTAGAAGTATTTACATCATCAAATTAAGTATTGAACATGCCCGTTATTAATCTATTTGAAATACAAATGTTCATATTTCTTAGAAACTTTTCGGACTTTATTTTTTTAAAATAAAACTGCAAGTATTTTTTATAACTCCAATTTATCTATAGTCAATTTTCTAATTAATGGTATATTTTAATTGTAAGTTGGATTTTTGTAACGTCATAACTCCTTTCAATGATCAGTGTATTTTGAATTTTAAAAGTGTTAGTTAAAGCATAATTAATATCACAATAATATGGTTAATTATTATACTGTGCGAATTAATTGGGACAACGTATAAAAAAACACTCTATTTTAAAAAAAAACTATGCTTTTATTCATTCTTTGCCTACATATACACTGATAGATACATATATTAGTATGAAGTATGCCCTTCTTTACGAGAAATGACCTCTTGAAGACGTTTTGGCATTCACTTCACTAGATTAGTGCATATTCTTGATTTCATCTTCGTAGAACCACACTATTACAGCATTAGTTATCATGCGTTCTTTTGTCGTACAGTCCACCTTACTTAAACGTCTCTTCAAAATATTCTACCGTGTTCTCAATGGGATTCAAATCTGATGAATTTTCAGGCCAATCAAGCACATTAATTTGATTTTCCAGCGTGAAAGTCTCGACAAATTTTTAATTTGACAAGGAGCTTAGTCATGTTGAAATGTTCCCGTCAAACGTTTACACGAATGGAACAATCCTACTTTGTAATATTTCTATGTACTTGGTTGAATTCATCATACCTTGAACTAAACTTCCAGTACCATTTGTTGTAAAAAAACACCAAAACATCTGTTTCAGAGGGTGTTTTACAGTTTTTGGACGTACTCAATCTCAAAGGTTCATTGTCACCTCGTTCACATTTGCTTTCTAACCCTGCACAAATGAGTTTCATCAATAAAAATTACCTTCTTCCAGTCGTCAGCAGGCTATGATTTATATTTTTGGGCCCATACTAATTGTTTTTTCTTCATTTTAGGAGTTAAACATTTTTTTCGAACGTTATTTATTTTATTAACATTTTGGACGCACGTGTATTTGAAATTCTTCATTATTATCCTTTAAGAGATAACCAGTTCGATTATTTTAATTAACAAATTTCAAGAAGAGAAAAAAGATATTAAATTTAAACATCATTCGTTTACTAATATAAAATCAAAGTTGTGTGTCAGGTATTGCAAGGTTATTTAGAACGAGGGTCACCGATGTAAGGCTTAGGAAGGTCCTAATAGATTTCAACTTCAAATAAAATATTGATTTGAAAAACCCGCCGCAAGTTTATAGAATTTTTATAAAGATATTTCTTACTATTCGCTTAGAGACATCAAGTCAAGAAATATCGTACGCTTAGATCACATCAAAACATATAATCCTTAATAGATTAAACGTATAATAGATATATAAACTGTCGTAACATTGTTTGATTCTTGTCGTCAAACCGAGTGTTTGATCATGTAAAATCGGGTTCCGAATCAAAATTGTATATTTGTACCTCCTCAGATTGGAATCATGAAAAACTTTGAGATTAAATTTTAAGTTTATTTGATGAGAATTCAGTATTTTTATCGGCTTTTAGAAGAAAAGTACGGTATTACTTTCGATCTCATGGTGTGGGTGTGAATTTTCTCGTACGTTTTGAGGTATGAGAAGTAAGTAATATCATTCACTTAAATTTTGGTTTCCTTATATATTTATTTACAGGCCTATTTATAAAATGTTGTGGTTCAAACATCTCCAAAACTACTTGATTAATTTCATTGAAATTTAGATGTGCTGTAATAATGTATCTGAAGTTGTGGATGTAAAAGGTTGATAAAGATTGGTTTAGTTGTTCTTGAGTTACGCTCAATTTAAGGACAAAAGAATATGAGCGGGGCAAGTTAAAAGCGTGGTTTGTTATGATGCTGTAAGTTGGAAGGTTAACGTTACTTTATATGCGATATCTGTTGTTAGCAATATTGTTCGACGTATTAGGAAGCGTTACTTACTTTGAGGGTCGTGATGACTAAGTATGTGTTTTTTATTTAAGGGTATGTTGACTATGTATTGGTGTATTTTTCATACGCGCTTATGCAGTGAGTCACAGTGGTAAGAGAGTTAAAAACTGATGCTTGCGTGAAGGGTTCAAAGGATGTTTTATTGTAAAGTTTTAGATTAGAATGAATCGATACTTTTTCAAAAGGAAACAAAATAATATAATGAAAATTCAGTCTTCTTGCAAAGAACTGCGCAAAACGTTTTTTTATTTAAAAATTATTTCGAGTTTATAATAATATTAAGTTTTATTACAAAAGAAAGACATAAAACAGTATTTAGGAAATTACAATTCCATTAAATTAAACTTTACATTCTCTTTATAACCATTACATGTTGAAACATAAAACGACTGCACTAATTGCAAACTACTGCTATAGCCTTCAACAAAGGCTATAGCAGTAGTTTGAACTATTAAAATTTACGTTCAATTAAAACCTCATAAATAAATAAAAAACCGTAGCAAAGTACGAGAATTTCGCTAATTATTAACGTTTTGTTAACTTCTGAATTATTCTTTATAGAAACGAACAGATAAATAAAATGTGTGTTTTTTTTTGTTTTTTTATTAGGACAGATTCTAATTCGCATTTGTAGTACGGTGTGCATTCGGGGATCATGTAATGCTTGACTGCTAATTGGTGCCGGACAATGTTTGCACTTTGATTAGGCGTTGTAGGTATAGAGTAGTTAGTATGAGCCATGAGGGGACACCCTGAGGTAATGCGTGTGGAATTGTTTTTGGTATCATATACCAATTACTGCATACTAATATATTACTATTGCTATTATTTATCTAATATAATAATTATATATTACGGTAAAGTTTAATTTTAATAATAATTTAAAATTTAAAAAAGTAATGTTAACTAATTCTCATTTTCACTAAGTTTAGTGTAATTTAAATCAAAATGTAATTCACAACTTTTCATTATCAGTTTATTTGAGTAATTTAATATTATTAAATTATAATTTTTACCATCTTATCATAATTCTAAACATAATTATTGTTATTGGGTTTTTTTTTAACGGATTTTAACTCACTGAATGTAATATTTTTATTTTTAATTAATAACTTTTAACTTTTTTGTAACTTCACAAAAAAGAAAACAGTTTTGATATCTAATTTATTCGTTTTTGATACCTGTCCGTTTAGAAGAGTTAATGGAGTATACGTTTTTTTATTTTTTTAATTATAAGTACTGCGGGAGTACTGTTGTATTAAAAGTAGTACTAAATTTCTAATCTACATTTCAGCTTTACTGTAAAAGCATAACTGACCATTTTTGTAACTAAATTTTTAATTTCATTTTTTCTGTGCAATTACGATGTCACCACTTTGATAAAATTGTTGTAAATATAAAAAAATAAATAAATTTTATCTTATACCGTATAAACCGTAGTGTATGTAAATCTATTTAAATGCACGAGATAGAGATTTCATTTTTACATCAGCCTTATTTCTTGAATATTTTTTCGGTTAATAAAAAAAAAAATTATAAATGAAATTATTCGATTATCCCACTTTTTTTCATGCATCGCAAGAGGTCACCGCGTTAATTTCAGGAAAACGTTATTATCTCTAACTTCTACTTACCCTATGCACACTAATTTATTTATCTTGTTTAAGCGTATTTTTTTTAAAATTATTAAAAAGTTAGTTTTTCTGCCATTTTGGAGTCTTAAAATTACATTATAAAATTTTCTTATATTTTATGCGCTTTAGTAAACTTATATTACTGCTATTGAATCAACTTGATAGCTTACATCGTTAATGTGTAATGATTACAACAAAATTTTAATTTTGGCGGCCATTTTGAGGTGAATCCGAAAACCGATCGCAACCATTGTTGTATCTTTGTAATTCTCTAACGATGCTTAGTCTGAATGAGAAATAGAAATAAATAACCGAGATAAAAAAAGTGTTCACACGCACGCATACATTATATTGAATTCGATAATAAACTGTTCGTTTGATGAAAATCTTTATTATTTTGGCAGTTCTCCCGTATCTATTACTCTATTTTCCGGCTGACTAGAAACGAGGAACAGATATATTTTTATAGATTCGTTATTGTTACTGGTATTAATTTTGTTCGGTCATTTCTCTTGTTATAATAAAGTCGCTAATCCTCTATAGAGTTGAACGGGAGCAATTTAATTAAACAGATACGTCGACTGTCAAGCAAAAACATGTCTTCCTACAAACGCGGTCGAATCACAGAACCACTCGGGTTAATGTATTCAAGAAATATCCGACGGAGTCCCATTTCCTAACGCTGCATATTTCGATTAGATGCAAATCTATTCTCAATTCCATCACATCAGACGTCAACTCGTTTCCGAACGAAACACATTGCTATTCCACCACTCCGTTAGTCAGCTCTTGAACTCTTAAGTACCTATCCGACTCAGCCGTACGTCGAAGCAAGATAATGCCGTACAAAAACAGTAAAACTGTGTTACCGATATTAACTTAAAAAAAATTGTAATATAAATATCTTCAAATACTGAAATCCTAAGGAAAAATCTCCAAATATTTTCTTCTATATTAACGATTGCTGTGACATTTTATTGCTTACGTATTATTTCAATTTTTTCAAGTTGAATTAAAATATTGAACTATTTAAAAATTAACTTTATAAAAGCAAAAAATAGAAAATTATTCGTTCCACTATGTGGATCCATTTTGTTTTTTGTGGATCCACACGTAAAGACGTATAAGAAAATAAGAAGCTATTCCTTATTTGTTTTAGCCTCATTAACTTAAAAATTTCTCTTACAAATGTATGATTGAATATAAAAAAATATTTTCCACTAATACATAATTGGTGATTCTTGTTATCATGGAATTAAAAATTAAATTTAGTTGATTTAAAAAGTATTGTTTGCTTTTACTTAAAATCTGATAAAATTTGTAAGCATTTTGTTTTGTACCGAAAAATGTAATTTGTTAAAATATTATGTGCTTTTCGTTTGGTTTGAGAAATAAAGATTATTCGTCTAGTTTGTAGGTAAATAACAATATTATCATTAACAATCATGAGACATTATCAGAACAGTCATCACCTGATGGCGTTATTGTCGACGAGTATTTATGCTACTTTTCGGTATAACTAAATATTATTTACGAAATTGTCGTATAAAATAAAAACCAATTGTTTCGCTGGACAAAATGAATGGTCAAATTACAACTCCCATTAATAGATTCTTAAAATAAACTCACACAATTGACGGAACAGATTTAAATATTAGTTTCGTAGTCATATATTTGTAAACGTAGTTGCCTACTATTAATTCCTTGTCATGTCAACAAAAGAAGAGTTGTGAATCTTTACGCTAAGTGTTAACTTAATCTGTGCTTTGATTGTGGGAAGAAACATGTTGAAATTAGTTTCTTTGCCCCTAGCATTTTCATTAATGCCAATATAAACAAAATTTTTAGAAATACGTTTCAATCCCGAAATTCGTTTAACGGGTGGGTAATTTTTTATTTAGTGGCGGTTACAATTATTTTGTTTTATTTATGGACGGAATTGGTATTTACGTTCCGATCCTTTAAGCCGTTGAGAATTTGTTAACCGGGCTGATCGTGGGAGACTAGGTGCATATGAGCTTCTTTCTCCCGGTGCGATTCCACGTCAGTCTGTCCTGAAGTCCTTTCGGTGCTAGCCCCTCCCGGCTTAGCAGGAATACGCCTTTTGGAGGCCCTAGTCTTTGGAGGAGACAATACGCTCCCCTTTCCGAAAGAAGTTTCATGTGATGGCTGGGACGATAGAATGCTTTCGCAGAACCGAACGGAACGCAAGGACAGCGGAGGTCTATTACCTCCCTACTAATCGCAGAACCTAGACAAATATCCCTTGCTGCTGTGTCTTTCTTTTATCGGACGGGTCATTATTTATTTAGTGGTGGTTATAGATTTTATGTGTTTTATTTATGAACGGATTTAGTAATTGCGTTCCGGTACTTTAGACCAACGAGAAATAATTGACAGGGGCTGATTGTGGAAGACTAGGCGTATATGAGCTTCGTATTCCCGGCATGATTCTCTTTCAGTCCGTCCTCTGAAGTCCTTTCAGTGCTAGCACCTTTCGACCTAACAGGAATTTACCTTCCGAGGTGCCCTAGTGTTTAGATAAAGTGCGCTTTCCTTTCCGAAGGGGACGCATGTGCTGGCTGGGGCCATGCTTTCGCTGTGCTGGTACCGGTCTTTTATAGGTGCCTGCGGGTGGTGGGGCCACAGCACCGCTGTGGTGGGAGAGTTGTCCGATCATCCCAACCCCGTAGGGGAAGACACCCGCCTTGTGACAATTCCGGTCGCCACACTCTCCTCCCGTTCCTGGCCCTCATAGGCTTTAACGGGAGTCATCTTTCGCCTTCTAACTTTTTAAATCTCATAGTAATAAGCCTTGCCTCGTTGGGATGTCACCGATGTAAATGCCTCGGTAGACATTTACATCGGTGATTTTTAAACTCAGTTTTTGCCTTTGCTGTAGAACTCGTCCGGACATCTTGAATGTTCTACATCGTTGCCCTCTGAATTAGCTAACCGAGCTCGCGGAAGCACGAACCCCGCGCCTTGTTCTACTTTTATTGAGCCAATTTCTAGTAAATGTCTCGAAATTCGTGGCAAATAGTTGTGCGATCAGCTGGCTTGGTGGGAAGGAACGTGTGTATAGGTGTGTCGGTGGTTCTACGCGGATTTGAATACTAAATCGTAGATACCGATATTCTTCGGTGGTTGGCACATCTCAGGAACGGTCGAACTGAGACTGTACAAGACTACACTTCATTTACACTCGTACATATCATCCTCTGAAGTAATATTTGAACGGTAATTACCGGAGGCTAAACAGGAAAAAGAAAGAAAGAAGCTACAAGTCTCCCCGACATCTAACGGCTAGCGTCGCGCTCGCCGATAGTAAGCACAGCATGTGGCAACAAGTTTATTTTTTCAGCAACCCATTAATGTCATTCTTCTTCAATCCTCTTCTTTCCAACTCCACCTTCTAATTAGAATATATAATTAGATCGATCTGAAAAGTCCCCGAAGAAATCCCCGAGTATTTTTGAATTTATAATTGAATTAATAAAATTTGTAACCAAGCAAATCTCTGAGCTTTAGCATTTATTTACAATCTTACCGTGACTACTGGAGCTTATCCTCAGAAATTGAAAAAAGCCGTTATATTGTTCCGATTTACAAGCAAAGACTGTCCCATCGACTTCAGGCGTATTGTTTTTTATCCTTTTTAATTTTTTTGTTAAATGTATATCCAATTTTTACGAAAAATAAATTATTATTATTAAATTTAAAGGAAATTTTTCTTTTTCGTGTTATATTAAGCCAGAAAGTTTTATCACGTATTATCATACAGTTAAGTCTTATGAACCTTGAAATTAACGCTAACCTGTTTTTTTAATATTGAGTTAGTCGCATTTTAAAATAAGTGAATTATAACTTTATTCTTTAAATTAAAATAATTTTCTATGATCCGTACATACGTACCAAAACTGAAAGGTTTTTGCCTGTAAATACAAAAATGCGTGCTATATTTGAAAATGTTTTATTTATTAAACATATTTTCTGAATAAAATAAATATATACAACAGATTTTACTATCTACAGTTTTTCCCCTATAATTAGGTTCAAATTAATTTGTAATTTCGTCACATTTAAAAATCAAATTACAAATTAAACATCGGTATGAATATCTTTTGAGACAATAAAAGAAATTTAAAAGGGACACATATAAAAAAAAAAATTGAAATATGTGTTGTATTAATAAAAATAAGCTAATAAATTAAAGTAGGTAAGGAAGATGTACAGTAAATCGTATTATTTC
The DNA here is from genome assembly GCF_047948215.1 of Lycorma delicatula. Lineage (NCBI taxonomy): Eukaryota > Metazoa > Arthropoda > Insecta > Hemiptera > Fulgoridae > Lycorma > Lycorma delicatula. Next base: position 54,776,484 of record NC_134458.1, read on the forward strand.
GCCCAAAATAAGTATTGAGGTATATATGCGATCCTTTCTTCTTTCTTTTTCCTGTTTAGCCTCCGGTAACTACCGTTTAGATAATTCTTCAGAGGATGAATGAGGATGATATGTATGAGTGTAGATGAAGTGTAGTCTTGTACATTCTCAGTTCGACCATACCTGAGATGTGTGGTTAATTGAAACCCAACCACCAAAGAACACCAGTATCCACGATCTAGTATCCAAGTCCGTGTAAAAATAGTTGGCTTTACTAGGACTTGAACGCTGGAACTCTCGACTTCCAAATCAGCTGATTTGGGAAGACGCGTTCACCCCTAGACCAACCCGGTGGGTTATATATGCGATCCTGTCACACAAGTCGTAACTTAAAAGTAAACGTTATCATTATATTCAAATAATAATTTTCATATAATTTTTTCCAGTCTTGTTTTATGGATATCTCTTTCTTTTTGTGTATTTCTTTTTTATTAGGCCTGAAATTATTCTTTAAAATTTGTTTCGATTTTTTTATTTACTTTTTTCGAGAAAGTGCCTCATTATGTTTCTATTGTAATTTTTAATAAATTTTCGAACTATAAAAAAACTTTTCCAATAGATTCATTTAAAATAGAGTTAAGAAATTTTCTTTACAGGGAGGACTTAAATAATATTAAAAAGTAACAATAACCCTAAATTTTCTACGTTCTGTTCAACGTGTACGTAAATATATACTTCTTTTTTTTTTTTTTTTTTTTTTTCACTCTACTCCCCCGGGCCGGTCCGACTGGTTGGTATTGCGCCACCCAGGGGAGTGTCTGGTAAACTCTAACGAGCCTCTCCGCCTACCGGCTGAACGTCCGGCATGGCAGGTCGGCTCGCCGGTGTCAGCTCTTTTGAGTGATTTTCTGTTTGCCCATTTGGAAACCACGACATACCCACGACTACCCGTGGCACCGGGTCTTTTCTTACACTTCTTCTTCATCGGAACCTATCTAAACCCTTGGAGTCCTCAGTGGATCATTGAGAACGACACACCTCAGCGTGCCGTCTCTCACCACTGAGGCTGTCCACCCTACCCTATTCTACACTAGTAACCTAGTCGCCTTTCATCTATATCCTTCTCTGTTAATACTGCTACTATAAATTCCGTAACCTTCTTCCAGTTTATTTCGCTCCTCAACATGTGCTCCAGGACCTCTGCTGGGCTCATACCTATTATGCCACAGTTCCTCCTTTTAATTGCCCACCTCTCGCAGCAGAAAAATGTGTGTTCTGCATTGTCAATTCTCTCACAGTACATACATTCTGGACCTGGCCTTCTTCCAACACGATGGAGGTACTCATTGAAATTTCCATGACCTGTAAAAAACTGCGTGATATGATAATTTAACTCACCATGTTCCCTGTCTAACCATAGTGTAAGATCTGGAATCAGCTCCTTCGTGCGTCTGGCTGGTCCATCCTCCTGCCATCTATTTTGCCATCTATGTCTAAGTTGATCTTTTGCTTCATTTGTTTCGAGGCCTTGCGCCCTCTCGACTCTATTTAGGGCCATTAAGTCTATTGGTGGCACCCCAGACAACACGCACAACGCCTCATAGGAGACCGTCCTGTAAGCTGAAACAACCCCCAGCAACAGCCTCCTATGAGTACTAACCAGTCTGTTCAAATTTCTTTTAACCCTGACTGAGTGCCACCACACTGGTACTGCATATAACATCATAGATGTCACTGTGGACGCTATCGCCCTTCGCTTAGTGGGTCTTGGAGCTCTCTGCGAAGACATTATTATATTCAAATTCTTAGTCATCTTTCACCTTTGGCACATATGTCTATTATATGCTGGGTGAACCGGCAATTCCTCTCAAAAGTCACACCCAGGTATTTAATCTTTTCGACCTCTGTTATTTGTTGGTTTCCAATTTGGATGGCCGGACGGTCTAAAATCCTCTTCCCTGTGAACATAATATATTTACATTTTTCTATTGCCAGCTGGAGTCCCCTCTCTTTCAACCAATTATCTATCGTCCGTAACGTGTTGTTAGCACTCTCTTGTACATCGACAGTTGTTTTACCCTTGATGAGTATCGCCAGGTCATCGGCATAGGCAATTACTTGTACCCCATCCTGATAGTCTAGTCTTAATATCCCATCGAAGGCCAGTATCCAGAGTAAGGGTCCCAGTACAGACCCCTGTGGCACACCGCCATAAATATACTAAAATACGTAAATATATACTAAAATAATTTTCATTAACGTCATTGAATTGTTCTTTATTTTTTAGCTATTTTTTGTATTTCGTATCTTCACTTATTTATCTTAATACTATTTTATATATTTATATTTTAAATAATTAATATGGATTTTAATCATAACTTTAGAAAAAAATTCTGTATTTTGTGACGTCGATCTGATAAAGGTTTTACCACGGTTTCCCTTGACCATCAAGGGAAATATTGAGGTAGTTGCTTTTTTATCAGGGGTGTATCTACCCGTTCCTATCGCGATTGTTATTTTGTACCGATCGAATTAAAATATTTATTTATGTACGAGATGTAATTTTAATTTTATTATAATGTTATTTTTAAAACTTTTGTTTAACAAAAACGGGTATTTTAGAAGCTTCGTATTATGTGTTACGATATCCAGAAGAAATATCAGAAATTTGAATTCTTTATAACGATGTTTGATTGATACATTATGAAAACCCTGTTCGTTTTATTAAATATTACATTTTAATAATACTAAGAAACCTATTTAAACATTTTTACTACCTACCGTTTAGTAACGGAAAATTACCCGTCTTATTAAATTTAAAAATATGAACCCCGCAACAAAATTTAATCTATAAAATTAAATTTAATAAAGTTTCATTTAAAAATGAAAATCAAAGTGTAAAACAAACGTAATTGCTCGCGGAAAGTTTAACAAGTACATAAAAGTATACCGCTGATTTTATCTATCACAGATCGATGATTGTCGAAGAAGAACTTCCGGTATATTCCCGTGTACTTTTGTACTTTTAAAATATTTTTTTTTGAAAAAAGGTTTCCAAGGGTCACCATAAAAAAATTGATTTGTTAGAACCGACCTAAGATCAAATAGAAAATACTGTATCAAGAAATGCAGGAGCTACGGTAGTAGAACGGTCTCAAAAATAAAAGTTAGGCTTAAAAGGACAATAAAACGTGAAAGAGCAATGTTTCTAATGTGTATCCGCTGAAAGACTAATTGATAACGGTCTGTAGGAGTAGGTCACATCAACAGCTTGGGGAGACCACACGTTCAGTCAGCAGCGGTAAATTTTTCTTCCTTCTGAGTAACAAATTAGCCGTTTTGAAAAGGAAAATTTTATAATAAATCAGTACACGTAAGTCGTTCCGTCTGACAAGGAGCTATCGTACTACATAATTTCACGAAAATCAAAAATCGTATTTGATAGTAACACCGCTTATTAAACATTTTGGCACAGGCGAAGTGCTAAAATGAGTACTTTAATCCGATCTTTTGTTAAAATTAAAGTAAGATTTCGCTTCGTTTGATCAATTATAAGTTGAATAAAAAATAATTTGTTTAATATTTCATTAAAAAATAACATCTTAGATTTTTATTTTGTTTTCTTAAATTTATTTTTTATTTTTGTTAAGGAATGAAAAACTGAAAACAAAACAGCCGGTACGTGTTGTTTTACATTAACGCGAAATAACTAGCTTGTTTTTTTTTAATTTTCTGCTGCTTAAGAACTAAAATATTTTCGGTAAGTCGATCTTATATCCTAAATATCGGTTAAGAAATCTTTAAGAAAATTTCACTTCTAAAATGATGAAATCCCGTGTTAATGTTCTTATTCTATTAGCCGAAAAGATAAATGACCTGCAGTTACAGTTTCTATACTCTTAGAAATAATGGTTCTTCTCAGTTATGATTTTTATATATTGATGTAAATATGAATTTATTATACTTATAAAAAAAAATCTGAAGCGAAGAACGACCATTATGTTGGTCTTTGAAAAAAAAAAGAAAGAGTTATACCTTAAACGATCTTATTATACTGGCATCGGTATCGATTTTCATTACCGTCGAAAGAATTTATTAAATGGAAATTTTCGGAAATCCTTTTACCATGATAAATTTATTTTAAGTCTTTACAAACACTTCATTAAAAATATTTAGTAATATTCTCGTCGCACTGAAAAGATATAGAATCTTTTCATTCTTTCATAATTGATCGATAAAATTTTAGTGTCATCTTCGAAATTAAACAATCGTTAAAAAAAAATATTATTCTATTATGTGATTTGTATAAGTATAAAATAACGGTCAGGTTGGGAATTTTATATATTTATTGCGTTCGGTACAGTGAAATTAATATTGAATATATTAATATTAATTTAAATATATTTAAAACTAACTACGACGGAGCGATGCCATTCCCCTTTTTAAGAACGGTAAGCGGGTAAAAGTGAGTTAAAATTATTGACGTACATTTTATTTAACTCAACAGAAAAAAGTAAACGTTTGAATAAATGAGTGAACGAGAATTTAGCGGTGTAGGTTTGCTGAAGGTACATAGTATATTATATATGACAGCTTGGGCATATGAATGTGTTAAAAATATTAAAAATTGTCGGTCGTAGATTGTTTTTATTTTTAAAAGCGTTAAGCGAATCGGAATGTTCATAAACTGGAAGTTTAAACTGTTTCGTATTAACTTTTATAGCTCTAAAGCACATGGATGTTTAATGAAATACGTCATATAAAATGCACACAGACCTTGAGTCGCTAATACTGTTCAAATTCTTTATTTAAAACCTGCTTTCTGACTAACGAGCGAGTTTATGTGCGTTAAAAACTATATTACGGAAATTTCTCCATCAGTCAGATGCTTATGTATTTTTAACGGGTAGGTTACAAAAAACAAAAAAAAAAATGAATTAACAGGATTTAATAATAATGATAATGCCGAGGGATAAAGACTCGCTGCGGCAACATACTGCGTTTAGCTGATGACGCCTACTATGGTACAAACAAATTCAATGATATTCCAAAGACTGTTTTAATTTCTTTTAATATTTACACTATTTATGACGTGAACTATTTATCCATTTTATTTTTATTTGTAATTTTTCATACACGTTTTCGTTTATGATCGCGTAGCACGAGTTATACAGTAATACAGTTAGCGTTACATACAGCGCAATTTTTATCTAGAACGATTTTGTTTTAATGAACACTACAAGACAATTTAAAAACTTTTCTGTCCGTTTAGCAAACGTTTTTTCTGCTGTACTTGAAACTAATTCAACCGATTTTCATAAAAAAAGAATAAAATATAGGTCTTTAGCTACGATTAAGTTATGTTTCCTTCGGTTTCTTCTATGTTCTACTGATTTACGGTCGTATAACCATTAATTAATAGAGTACATATTGAGCAGTTGATGCGTACGGACGTGGTGCGGGCGAGCTCCTGGTTAATAATCATTCAGCGAAAAGTATAAATTAAATCATGAGTAACTACAGTACGTGTTTAAAGTCGGTTAATCACAATTCAAAGGATAAAGTTCAGTGTGAAATCAGTGTAAAAATTATTATTATTATTAAAAATGTGTGTTGCTGACTGATAAGAACGCAAAAATGTTTATATCGGGTGGAGGGGGGGGGGTTAGGGCGAGAGAAAACGTGACCGGTAAGGCCACATATAGCCCCAACGACTCAAAATCAGTATCGGAATGAGAAACAGTAGTTATTGATAGTGATACATAAAAAATGATAGCCTACGAAACAATTAAACAACTCCTTGATGAACTTGAAAGAAGATTGATTGGGACTGTGAAGGAGAATGGAGCACGATTTGTTTGCTTATCTTGAGTTGTGTCATAATAAGGCTTTTTACAGTAATAATAAAGTTTCGAACAAACAGAAAAAATAATCGAGCGGTTTAATGAAATCATCGAAAATCTGCGTGCTGAAGATTTAATTTTGAAGAAAGAAGTCGCAGATATGCAGGTAAAACTTAAAAACTATTAACAGTACTTCAGGGCGAACACAATTTTAAATATTTGGTATTCCTGATAAACGGGGTGAGAACATCTTACAAACGGTAATCGAGGTGGAAAAAGCTTTGGATATGAACATCAGGGATGATGTTATAGATATATGCCACCGGTTCAAAAAACAAAATAATCGACCACTCTTATCCGGTATTATCACTCGATTGAGGCTCGACAAAGAAAACCTTGCAAAGATGTGCGAAGAGAAATTTTTCTACGTGACTCGTTAGGTTGGAGATGGATTATCAATAATAATATATAAAATATATCATAATATATTAATCAATCATTATCGCAGGCTCGTAGAATTTTATTCGCTGTGTGTAGACAGGTTAAACAAAAAATATTTTATAAATATTTACGGATGGATAGAGCAGGAAATATTAAATTTATAAAAGATGAAAACAAGAAGTTCTAATACCTAATGAAAGTGATTTGAGAAAAATGCGTTATTGTTTATATCGTTTGGTGAAGTAATGATGTTTCTGGAGATCACAAGTAAGTTTATTGTATCAGAGTTATGTACTAGTAGTATAATTTTAATGGAAGTTATCGGTAATTTTAATCTTTCAATTTATTGCCATAACGTTTGCGAATTACGAACTAAATATGACTTATTTATTGGTTCACTTTAATTTATAAATTATGATGTAGTAATTTTGACTGGTTGAATTATAATTTTAACGATAGCGAATTATTTGACGTATATCGTTGTGATAGAAACCAAACGGTTACGGGTATGTCACGTGGTGATGGGTCTTGATTGCTTATCTGTCTAAATTCAAGGCCTCATTGATTTGTTCACTGTCGACGATAAAGTTTGACCGACATGTTACAAGTATGTTTGGAAATGAAAATATACAATATTAACCCTGTAGCTGTTTATTTTCATTCATCTGCTTTACAAAGTCATTATGATGAATTTATTGTCATGTTAGAAAACGATTTTCGATTATTGAATGAAGGTAATATTGTATTTGCAGATTTTAACCTGAATGAAGTTTTACTATAATTTTTTTCAGCTTCTAATAATAGTAAACGAATAGTTATTTTTATTTATTTTTTTCGTGTGATATCTTATAAATCGATTAAGAATGTTCGAGTAATACTTCGATCTGATTCTTAGTAGTGTCTATGTGAAAATTGAACAGGAATCTGCTCCGTTGGTAATAGAGGTTATTTTTCATTTAGCTATAACTTTCCGTTTGAAGGTCCCTAATTATCTGTGCATAAACCAATTATTCTTGAGCATTTTAACTTCAAGATAGATAATTTTTATGAGCTTTATGGCGTATTATTTGAATCGGATTGGCAATATTCGTGCAATTGTAAAAACGTGGACGAGGCGGTCGATTCTTTGAGGTAACCTCATAGAAAAAAATCCGCCGCAGTCAAATCTTGGTGGCCACAAGCCTCGACCGATAACACGATTACCAAAGAATTCCTCAACGAAATCAGAAGTTGAACCTGCGTAGTGCGATGTCGCACCGTCATGTTGTAGCCAGCAGTGTCTGTCTTCCTCTTCCAAGAGTGCGATGAACTGAAATAAAATATCCTGATATCGTTCTGCATTAATAATGTACTCGAAAAAAATAGGACCGATTATTTTCTTCCGCGATATCGCGCACCACACGCCCAACTTCTGCGGGTGTAATTGTTTGTCGTGATAAACATAGGGATTTTCAGCACTCCAAATTCTACTGTTTTGGCTGTTTACGTAGCCATCCAAATAAAACCGTGCTTCATCTGTGAAAAATAACGAATCCATAACATTAATTCCCTCACCCAGAAATCGACGGAACCGTTGACAATATTGTAGCCGTTTTTCTTTGTCGGTCTCAAGAAGTTGATGAACCGTTTGAATGCGATAAGGTTGTAATTGTAATTGCTTGGTCGCCCGATGAACAGTTGATTTAGACAAATTAATCTCAGCAAACAAACGTCTGATCGATTTATTTGGCGAGGCGAGTAATCGGTCTTTGATTTCAGTGACTGTATCTGTATTCAACACTGAAGCAGATCTTTTGTGTTCCTTGTTATTAACAGAACCGGTCTCTCTAAATTTTCCAACTAACCTTAATACTGATGTTTTGTTAGGAGCTGGTTTATCCGGGTACTTATGGCGAAATAAATCTTGCACTGCAACCACTGATTTCGTACTGAAGTACGACTCAACAATGAAAACACGTTCATCTAGCGAAAACACCATCTCGTCTCTAGCAATACACTGAACTGATTGCATTTTTGTTACTATCGGTAGTGTTCTACTGCGTCGCCGCGATGTTCAGATGCTGGACGAGTCCATTTCAGTAACGAGTAGGGGAGTATGCTTGACTTTTGAAATTTCATGGATGAGTAATTCAAGGGTTGCGTTTTATATGGGACACCTGTAGAAATATCATTCAGATAATCGTATTAAAGGATAAATTAGTACGTAAGAAGAGAATATCAGTTTATTATTTAAATCAGTTTAAGGAAGTAAGAGCTTGTGTTAAGTATGAAATAAAGATCGTGTACCAATTTTATTTAAGTAATATTCAGAGGGAAATAACAGTTAATATTAAGTTGCAATAAATATATGAGTAATTAATTGTTTTTTTCTTCAGTCATTTGACCGGTTTGATGCAGCTCTCCAAGATTCTCTATCTAGAGCTAGTCGTTTCATTTCAGTATTCCCCCTAAGTCCCACATCCCTAACAATTTGTTTTACATATTCCAAACGTTGCCTGCTTACACAATTTTTTCCTTCTACCTGACCCTCTAATATAAAAGCGGCTATTCCAGGATGCCTTAATATGTGGCCTATAAGTCTGTCTGTTATTTTAACTTTTTCCAAATCCTTTTTTTCATCGATTTGCCGCAACACCTTTTCATTTGTCACTTTATCCACCCACCTGATTTTAACGTTCTCCTATAGCACCGCATTTCAAAAGCTTCTAATCTTTTCTTCTCAGGTACTTTGATCGTCCAAGTTTCACTTCCACATAAAGCGACGCTCAAACATATACTTTCAAAAGTCTTTTCCTGATATTTAAATTAATTTTTGAAGTAAACAAATCATATTTCTGACTGAACGCTCGTTTCGCCTGTGCTATTTCGTTCGTTTCGTTTAATTACACTAATAAACAATTTTTGTTTCCTAACATACGATACATGATTTTAATCTGCTTTTTGATGCTGAAAACGAATATGAACTCAGAAGATTTCTACCACCCACCATTTTTTAATAATTTTTAAATTTTAATTAAAGGATCTTTTTCATTTTTCAAAGTATAGTTTGCATTTTAAGTTTCTATACTGTATTTCCTTTGCTCATTTTTTATTGTTTAACTTTGTTAACGTAATTTGTAAGCTAATAAATAAGAAATACTAGACAAAGAATTAAATAATCTCATAGTTACAAATAATGACATCATATCTAATACTGAAGAGCGAGCCTTCATGGACAAAATTAATCATATCTGTGCAGGTCAAAACATGTAGCTGAAAACACAGCTGTGTTGTTTAATATTAAGCACTGGATTTAGGAATATTGTTCAGTCTTATTGCCTTCTTATGTTTGTTAACAATGCAGTCTCATAATACCTCGAAATTGTGTAAATGATGTGGATGCCTTTTGTTATGTATGTGGTGAGTTTACCGTAAAATCAAATAGAAAAAACCATTACACCTTTAAATAAAAGAGCATATCATTTGTACTTTCAGTTTAAAATTGGTGATCAGGATAAGACGTGGGCCCTTAATATAGTATGCACTAATTGTTCTGTATATTTAAGAGGTTGGCTGAAAGGTACACGGAAGGCTTTACCATTTGGTGTACCTATGGTTTGGCGTGAACCAGAAGATTATGTAACCGATTGTTACTTTTGTTTAACAAGTGTGTCTGGAATTTCTAAAAAAATCTAAACGTACTGTAAAATACCCTTAGAGTGAAATTATTCCAGTTCCTGAGCCACCTGTGAGTGTATGTTTCGAAAGCAGCGATGAAGAATCAGGCAGTACTGAATAAGAAAACAATGATTTTGATTTTGAATTATCTTCTAATAAGCCACATCTTATATCACAAGGTGAATTACATGACTTGGTTAGGGATTTAAATTTATCAAAAGATCAAGCTGAACTGTTAGGAAAAAGATTGCAAGGTTGGAATTTATTTTAAAAAAATACAAAAATTTCGGGCTTTCGAAACCAACAAAAAGAACTTTCTCAGTACTTTATTGATGAAAAAAATTTGTTTGTTGCACAAATATTGATGAGCTTATATTGCACCTAGGACAAGTTCAGTTACCTGAAAACTGACGCCTTTTCATAGATTCGTCCAAGTATAGTTTAGAAGTGCCTCTACTACACAACGTTAACAAATATCCTTCGATACCAATCGCTTATGGTATTAATTTGAAAGAGACATACGATGTGATGAAAGACATTCTTGAAAAAATAAATTATAAAAAACATAGCTGGAACATATGTAGTCATTTGAAAGTTATAGCTATTTTGTTAGGCTATACTAAGTACATGTGTTTTCTTTGCGAATGTGACAGCCGGGCTAGGGATAAACGTTATGTTACCAAAGAGTAGAACAAATGAGACAACTTAACTCCAAACGGGAAGAATATTATTCAGGAGTCCTTAGTTGAACCCAAAAAAATATTTTACCCCTCTCTGTATTAAGCTAGGACTAATGAAACATTTTGTAAAAGCAATGAAGAAGGATAAATTAAAGAGGGAATATTTGTTGGTCTTCAAATAAGAGAGTTGGTCAAAAATGATATATTTAACTCAGTGTTAAATATTGTAGAAAGTGCAGCTTGGGCTTCATTTAAAGACGTTTGTAAAAATTTTCTGCAAACAAAAATTCGATTATTACCACGGTATTGTTAATAAACTTCTTACTTCATACAGAGCTATGGGATATAATATGTCTTTGAAAATACATTTCCTCCTCTCACATCTGAATTTTTTCCCGGACAACCTCGGAGACGTAAGTGACGAACACGGTGAACGTTTCCACAAAGACATTTCGGTGATGGAAAGCCGCTATAAAGGGAAATGGAATACTACCATGCTAGCCGATTACTGTTGGACATTAATTTGGGATGTGCCTGAGGCTATTTATTAAAAAAAAAAACATCAACGAAGTCATTCTAACACAGGTATAGCCATGAAAAATTATTTATTTTACAGATTTTACCTATATTTTCCCTTAATTGTTTTTGAAGCGTAATTTATTTAAATCTAAGGGTGATAGAAAAATTTTGTTTACAGACCAGTAATGTACGCAAAAAAGCAATTCATGAAATGATATCACAGTTTGAGAAACATTACATGTTTTTTTCTACCAGTGTAATAGTAATATTTTTTAGAAATTACGTGAGTAGTATAAATATGAAGGAGTGACATCAATCGCTCAAAAAGATTTATCTCAATCATTCGCTAATTTTTTTGCTTCAGCATATCGTTGTGATAACTCTGACAATGATGAAATTGATGAATGATGTGGATTATTTTAATGGACGTTGCGATGTTGATACTCTTGAGATGAAATAGATTATACTTGAAGAAGTCAATAAGGTTATCAAGCGTCTTAATCACAAAAGAACTTGTGGACCCGATAATATTCCACCATATGTAATTACGAGGTTGTGCAAGTATTCTTTGTCATCCTTTACACTACGTTTTTAATCTGTCATTGAAGCAAAAACAAAATTCCGACTAAATGGAAACTAGCTAGAATTACTCACATACATAAATCAGGTGACGTGATATCTCGAATTATAGACCAATATCTATTATTAATTGTTTGGTGAAGATATTTGAATCTATCATTTATGGAAAAGTATTTAACCATGTATTTTCAGATTCTCAACACGGCTCCCATCGGAACTACTCTAAAATAACAAATCTTGTCACATTTACATCTGATGAATCTCATCATTTGGATTCTGGCTCTCATGTAAGTGCAATTTACCTTGATTATAAGCATTTGCAGTGTTGACCACTCAATATTATTAAAATAAGGTATTATGTTGGGTTTCACATTAATGTTATAAAATTTCGGGAGTTCTCAAAGGAAGAAACCCCTCTTTATTTTTATTATTAATCGATGACCTTCCTAGCCGCGTCAGATATTCAAGATGTTGGATGTATGCGAATGACATTAAAATGTATCGTTTAATCCTTTCTAATGATGACTGCATTCTGTTCCAACCGGATCTTTATATGATTTTAAGGTAGAGTCGTAAAAAATGATCTTGAATTAAGTATTAAGAAATGCCTATGTTTAATATTCAGCAGGAAATTAAATTGTCAGATCTCCAGTTACTATATTAATGTTAAAAATTTGGTAAGAATGTTTTCGATTAAAGACCTTGTAATATTAGTGTTATATGAACACTAATACAAATGGACGGTACCCTTGGTATATTTTTTTGCCTCTAAATACACGTAGACCCGATATGTTGTTCGTTATTCCAAGAACTAATACGGTCCGTCATTCTATGTTCTACCTCTTAAGGGTTTTGTCTCTTGTTAATAGATTAATTCCGACTCTTGATCTATTTAATGATCTCATATTGTAAAGTTACGTCGAAGATCGCTCACTAACCATAGCAAATGAATAATTAAAACCAGTAAAAATTTATTAATAATTTATTGAACTTCAATAAGGTTATTAAATGGAGCAATCTGTTAGTCTGCATAATTGTTAAATAAATAAATAATATTTTAATTACTTTGATATTGATATGCATAAAGACGTTGAAAAAATCTGTACAAATTTCTTTAAAATAACATACAATCATCTTTAAAATTTTTCGTCCACGTTCATTCAAAAGTATACTCTTTCTCAGTACATGTAATAAAATGCTCAATTTATGTAATACCATACAGAATGATGTCCAGTCCATGTCTGTTATCGCCAACCGATACAGTCTCGTATATGATTAATTTTTTCCGTAATTAAATCAACATTACATATTGAATATACAAGAGAAATTGAACAAGGATTAGAAAACTAAACGTAAATTAAATTAAAATATTACGTTTAATTTACTGCTAAACTATCTCTGTCTGTTATTGTTATATCTCTACCGATGTGGGTGGCTTTACATGAAACGTAATTTACTCCGGAGAAGAGGATAGCCGTGCTCATAAAAAATAATATGTATTCCGTGTTAAGCACACTAGGAAAAGTGGTTAGCATTGTCTTATTTGGATACGAATAATATTTTTTTACATTTGAGAATGTTTTTTTTTTTTTGTTGTAATTAAAAAATGTTGACATGTATTTATTGGAAAGAAGAGTATGTATTAAAAAAACATTAATATGACAAAAGAATGTAAAATATTCCTTCAACGGAAGTTTTACCTACGTACTTAACAATAGCTTGCTCTAAAAGGGGTTTTATAATTATTTACTACAAACATTATTTCAATTATCACCAAAGAATGCTGAGATTTTGGGAATTTGTAGAACCAAAATAATTGGCCACGGTGAGTTTATTTAACGACTGAAAGGTGTAAAGATACCATACAAACTGGAATAACCTTCAATGTGTGTTCCTCTTTTGATGGTTCTACAGATTTCTAAATTATAGTCAGTTTCCTGGTTAATAGTGTAAAGACAGTACCGACTCTTTATCAAAGTTGTAACTAAATCTCGAATATTTTCTCTATGTACAACGTTCTTAATGTATCCTTGTATACTAAAAAAATACGTTAGGGTGAGATCGAAGGTTTTAAGAGACTAGGAGTTACACACATTTCTACCAATTTAACTGTCTAGGTAAAGCTTTTGTGTGCAGAATGGTTGATACAGGTTTCCTCGCACCCTGGATGAATATCACTCGGGTGCAAATGGTTTTTACAGTACATGGAATTTAAGGGAATAATTAACCATCACATTTATATTATTCCCTGTAATGTTCTTATAACTGGAAGAAAAAAAGATTTGTGAATGCGACGTAAAGGAACCAAGACCACGGAACTCATTTATGTTTGGATTTTTCTTTTTTATCGTTTTCAGAAACTACGTTTCCTCGTTTAGATCCCCAAATCCTAACACTATGAGATTTAACACCCCATTAACATAATACTCAACCCGGCGTTTAAATTACTATTAATTTCAAGTAGTATAAAACACACAAATCAAATATGTTTAAGCTTATAGTCTTTTGATCGCTTGTATAAGTTGAATCTTATATGCTTGGAAACGTAATCGTCTTTGAAGGATATTTTGAATTGTATTGTTTAGAAAGTTTAAACATAAAATTCCGACGTTGTGAATCTTTTGGACACGTTAGAAAAGGGCTAGATTTGTTTTTATACCTATTGTTTAAAAGATCACCTTTCTCTTCTGTAGATCTGCATCCTGCTAATCTCATGTGATATATTTTTAGAATATTTTGCATCATATCGGGTACTATATGAGGTGCTTTCCGAGTAATATTTCTTCTTCAATAATGAATTATTTAAAGTTTGGTGTTTTTAATCATTAAGTTTCAGGTATTAATCCATTTATAAACTTTTCTAACGCTACGCAGTACTCTGGATCATAATCTTGGATGTTTTAAATCGACCTGTAGATTTCCTTTTATTTTCATTTTCCGTTTCATGAATCCGATTAAACTGTTGATGCTTTATGGCCTTAAAATGACATGTAAATTTTATCTTTATACTTTGAATATAAGTGCAGTCTAATTTTTCTATATCAAATCAAACTTTCTTTTACGGTATACGAAGATAGACACTTTAACGTGTATAGATGGTTGTATTTAAATATATACTCACTGAACGCTACGGTTATATAAATAAATATTAATTTCTCAAACATGATACCTCTGATATGTTAAATAAATTAATCAACAATTACTATAATCCACCTTATTAGCACGTTGATATTTCTTACAAATATTATAATACTTCTAATTTAGAAATATATATTGTAATAAAAATTTAATTAATGAACAAAAATTTTTTAAAGACGATATATTATTTAACAACATACTAAACATAAATATAAAGAAGTAATAATTTAATCTAATAATTACCTCTTTGATAACATGGTTCCGTTTGATTTCATTTTAATTCACCGTAGTATATGTATATTCCTTCAGCATACTAGTAGGACCGGGACAGTCATGACTGTTTTTAAATTTTAACTATGATTTTTAAACTTTGACTTTAATGCATTAATTTTAACTCTTGATGATGGCTTCCAAGTAAGCCGAAAAATCTACAGAACGTATCAACGTGCTGGTAAGGTGGATTATATTAATTGTTAATTTATTTAAATAGTAATATTAACCTAAAACAAATCATACAAATTTTTATGACAATATAAATGGACTTTTCTTCTTTTCTACATCCTTAAAAGTGAATATATTAATATATTTTTTGGTGAATATCGGTTAATTTTTGGTAGACGGATAAAAATTGAATGCATTAGTTATAATTAACTCAAACTATTACTGACTGATTCGAGGTCAATAAGCGGTCAGGCTATAAATAGTCATCACTTTGAAGTAACCTTCCAAATAGGGGTTGAATTCATTCGCCTTTACTCACGTTTAATAATTTATTATTAAAATTAATAATTCATTTAACATTCCAAATTTTTTTCCTTAAATTCGGAATAATGTTGGAATGGCTATCACTACTTCATCGGATGAAAATTAAAATACGTAAAATTAAATTTACGTAATTTGCTAATTACGGTGCTAAATCCACTATCGGTTAAACCTAAAATATAATAAAATATATAAGAAAAAATAGCGGTTATAACCCAACAGATAAACAGAGGTAATAAATAAATGTAAAATTGAACTCGGAAGACAAAATAACAAAATTTATATCGTTAAAAATATAATAATTATAATTCCTATATACTTAGCTGTAACTATACTATATACTATAACTATTTGAACATACGTTCCAAATTAAATTTAAAACAGTGATTACAAAAAAATAAAAAATCATGAAACAGAATAAAAAATTAGTAAAAAAATAAAAAATAAATGCAATTCAAATAACATCTATTACAAAGATGTGTTTAAAATAGTTGCGGGGAACGTAAAATTAAGGCAGTTTACATTGTACAGACAAATAGAACATCAGTAGATATTTTTAGGACGTATTCGGAAAACAAAAATCAAAATAATCTGGTCAAATTAAGAAAACCATAAATAAGTTTTAAACATAGAAAATATCAATAATAATAATAATAATAATAATAATTATTAACAAACACAATATAAAGCTCATAAATTTGAAAAATTATCACAAAAATATGTATTAAACGTACAATCAAGATTTGAAAATGACGGTTAATTAAGAAAATTAATATATTTAATATATAGACCACTTAAATTTAAAACATTTTATATTAAAATGGCTGAATTATTACTTTTAATAATAATACAGAATAATCGGTATGTCAGCATTAATTGAAATATGGAGGAGAGTGGATAAACCACTGTGTAAAAAAAATAATTAGTTTAATGTATACATTTAACTATTATCTGATGAAGTAGTGGTCGACACAAAAGCGCTTACGGTGTAAAAAATAATAAATCTGCGAATAATGAGATTAAATATTGATATATATTTGTTTTATTTTGCTACTAGCGTGCAAGGGTGTAATTTCATGAATTTTATATATTTTTTTTATTCAAAGTTAAGTACTTTCACAAAGATCTACGTAGACATTTTTGTTAAGTTAATTAAAAAAGTATTTCAAAAAATGAAAAACATAAACCGGTATGTAGACTATCTCAATCATAAAACCATGCTCTAATGAAGCAGAGATCACTGAGAGACTACTAAATGGGGAAGAAAAAACAAAAGCAATAATGGAAAAAAATAAATTTAAAAATAGTAATCCTTATATCACCCCTCATGCAGGTCCCTTGCACAAGTTCGTTTTCATTTTCCTCTATTCCCAGTTCAATTTTTGAATTTCCGATAGCTATAATTTTTTTTTAGATGGTGTACTCGTATTATTTTTACTCTTCATCAGCTTCCCTTTTTCCCACCTCCAACTGGTCCTCCTAGCACTGTTTTAATCAATCATTCTCCTCCGATGATATGTCCTAGTCGGTTAGGATTCCTATTCTGAAGTGTTCTTCTATATTTCAATCTTAATCTTCTCCGAATTCCTCCGTTCTTATATATCGAATGCCTGCAGACTTTTTTCTCCTTTACTTATTAATTAGTTTTTATTTTTTACATCATGTAAAAGTACTCTCCAAACAAAATTTTCACAAAACGCTTTCTCGAGTCTAACTCCATAATAATCGATTCTTTGTATTAAATGCTACTTTAGCCATGGATATTCTTGTTTATATTTAATGTCCAATTTTCCAATGCTCAGTCCTTAAAATCGTACCTGCTCTGTATTCTCGTTTAATTCTTCCTCATTAGGACGTTCATTGGTCTCCATTGGACTTTTCAAATGTCTCCATATATAATACATCACTTAAAGGAAGAATTTTTATGTAAAGATCAATATACAATTTATCCTGTGAAAACTGTACATTACCCTATTTTTGTGGGTGCTAGCAAAGTCTACTGGGAAATATTACCTGAAATGCAAATCGGTTATTTGTGTCTTACGACAACGACGTGTAGTCAGTATATTTTTCACGTTACCTTCAGAATAATTTTAATTTATCTGTATATAAATAAAGCTAATATTTGAAAAATTATATAAACAGTTATATATAGTCTAAGTTAATATTAAAATTTCGAAAACGTCGATTTATCTCTTGCGAAATATTTTACTAATATTAAATAAATCCATTCTACCAGTGTTACTTTATCGGTTGTAATCTCTCATAATAAGAATTTTTTTTTTATTTTGGGATAGTTTTCTCTTTACTTTTATAATGTATTTTATTTATTGTTTTTTTTCTGGTCGAATGGTCAAATTATGTTTTACGTAATATTTTTCTCACAAATGTTATTTAAAACATCACTTGCTTAAAATTCTAACCAATAACTAATCTGTATTTCAGTTTATTTATTTATATTTTTATGATCATCGAAATTAATAATATCCAGTATATTTGCAGTAAACTATCTATTTTTCACGATAAATATTCAGTTGTTGATAAGTTAGTGAAGAATGACAGAGAGCCCTGTCAATATTGATAGTGAGCCGTGGAGACGCAGTTTTTTTGGTTAGAGATGGCACTGAATCGAAAAAGATAACTGTTTACCCCTTTTAAAAATTTCAATAAATAATTAGCAATAATCTTTAATTTTTAATATTTAGTAATTAATAAAATATATTTTTAACTTGATAAGGTGTATAAGCGATGAAATTTATGAGCTGAATTCAAGTAAATAGTAAATTTAAGCTATGATTTAAAACGAAACTGAATATTATCCTTAAAGTTATTTTTTCATTTTTTTGAGATTACAATCGCCTCATCTATATGACAGGATAAATTCCTATCTATCCTGAATTTTATCTATTATTTTTATATCTCGAATAATATAGCGGAAATTTTTTATACTGATACATAAGTACACTTTTTTGATTAAACTTAATGGGAATAAAATAAATTATATATTTATCGTGAAAACGATATTATCACTACAAATTATATAATTAATGGACCGGATGAACTCAAACATTTGGTAACCGGTCACGGCACCAGATGTTTTTGATACATTTTACCGACCTCCACCCGCTTCCATAGGGTGAGAATTAACTTCCAACTTTGTTCCACTTTGAGACTCGAGAAAAGTTTGGAGAGAACATCACCATTACGGTATTACTTAGTTACAACGTCACGTTGTCTGGCACTAAACGTGAATCCAACAACTATGGGACGATTAACTCTACTTTCGGTTCTGTTTACTCGAACCTAATGCATCTACTACTACAGTCACACACACACGCGCACGAATACGAACTGGTATACACCCACAAGAATGAATGTCGTGTATTCTTCTAATACATATTTCTAAAAGTTATCTTACACGGTGTATATCGTTTTGAAAAAATACTTTCATGTTTTTTTTTTTTTTAAGGAAAATAGATTTGAACGGATTTTCTTAATGGAAAATTTTAATATCTTTATCTAATAAATTTTATACATTTATAACTTCTCAGATTATGTGATCATGAAGATTTAATTAATGAATTAAAAAAATCGATTATGTAAAATAATCTACTAATTGTATTTTTGTGAAGTTGATCGATTCATGAGTTACTTATTTATATACATACTTGAACGATTCGCTGCATATCTTAAAAGTATTCCAGTCAGTAGTCTTTTTATACGTCGTTGCCTTGTTTCTAAAGGTAGCCTTTTTTAGGTTTTCACCAGTTCTTGAAAGATTTAAAAATTTTGTTTGCCGCAAAGGAGAGGTTAAAATAAATCAGATGGTGTAAAAAATCAGTGAAGTGATCTATTTTTCTATTCTTTATAAAGGTCAATACAAGCTAACTCAGTAATGTTTGATTCTAGATTACACTTAATAAGGAAAATAAGGTAATATTATTGTCGTTTGTAATTTTTTTGTTTTAATTTCGTAATTATTATGAGTAGCAGTTATATTTTTTTTTAATATTTCAAGCAATAACATTTTGAACTTCACTTTTCATGTTCGATATTCCGTAAGTTTAAAGAAAACATAACATTTATTTTTTATTTTAATTTTTGTTATTTAAAAAATATATATACATAAAATAATAATAAACTTGGGGTGTGCATCATTTATAATAGTATGGAGGGTTGAGGACAGCTGCATGATTTTAATACGTTGTACGCCTGTCGCAGAAAACGGGCAAAAGAAAGATAACGGAAAACCAACAAATCATTCTGATGCCTGACAGGCGGGGGATGGTTACGCGCCCTCGAAGCTAAATCGAGAATCAATTCGGCTCAGCTGTGTACGTATATACGATAAATAAGCACAATATTAATTAAGTCGGTAAATTAAAAACCGATCGCTAATTAACTAAATCGCATGAATAAAGTAGTGAATAGTATGTAGGTTGGAACTAAATTGGTATAAGGTTACAGTTAAACGATGGTACGTTTATTTATACAGAATATAAGGGATCCTTGAGTAAAGATATTTGTGCGGATGTGTGTGCGTGAGTATTTTGTGTAATATCTACTTACCGAGATAATTAAAATTTTTGCTGCTAGAGTAGTATGAGGACTTTTTGTTTTGTAAAATAATAAACAAGAAAATCAAATATATTAAATTTTAGATCTAACAATGCCCTTACATTAATTTAACTAGCGCATAACTATCAACAGCAAACTATTAGTTCAGTTTTAGTAAGTATGAGTTGCCTGAAAAGTTTTATCCTGTAGAATTTGGTACCTATTTTAGTGATGATGATGGTGATAATAATAATAATAATTTTTTTTTTTTTGCGGAGGGAGGTAGAAATGCATTTACGCACGGAGTGTCGGGCTCCCGCTGATGGTATTATCCAGTCACTATCAGCAGACTACCGACTAAAATCACTCCGCTTTCTACCAGGACTCTACCCAGAACCGTTTAACACGTTACTTCCGGTCGAGTCCTTCTATACTAGCCTGATTAGGTGCTACCTAATATTCAGGACTATCCAGGTCAACCTTTTTGGTCTTGAGAATGTTGCCGACGAATCGGGCTACACTGTCCCAGCTGCTCAGATTACGGAGCATCATCGCAACCCTATTGTGGGGGCTCAGTGCTCTGAGATCCGCCTCTAGTGTCCCTCGATCTGCCGCCCACCGAGCAAATTTGAAAAAGGTGTGCTCAGCGTCGTCCCGTACACCAGGGCAATAGTGGCAGTCGGGGGAGGGCGCTTTCCCTATGACATGGAGGTAAGCGCGGAAGTACCTGTGACCCGTTAAAAATTGGGTCATGTAGTACACCACCTCTCCATGCCTCCGCTCCGCCCACGGTCTGACCAGAGGGGTAAACCTTGCGGTCCATCGTCCTCTGGTCTCGTGGTCTCAGGTTTCTTGCCATGCGAGGAACGTGCGAGTGCGTTCCCCGTTGGCAATGGTCTCCCGGTCTTCGCCTGCCCATTGCCTCCTGTAGATTACCTGGCGCTCCCTTGCCAAACTAGCAACGGGTATGACGCCGGCGACCACCAGTACTGCAGACTCTGAGACGGTCCGATACGCGGAAGCGACTCGCAAGGCTGTGGTGCTTTGCACCTGCGCGAGCCGCTTCTGGTTTCTTGCAGCTCTTAATGCCTGGGCTCAAACTTCCGACCCGTATAACAGAATGGAATGCACAGTGGACATAAGCAATCGCCATCTGCTGGCTTTCGGTCCGCCGACATTCGCCATGAGCTGGCTGAGAGCAGTTACGGCTCTCGCAGCTTTGTCGGCGGTTCTCTGAAGCTGCTCAGCGAAGCTGAGTTTCAGGTCAATCATCATACCGAGGTACTTTGCGGCCGGCCGACTTGGTGTCGACAACCTCTACCCTGACCCGCAGGGAGAGAAGGGTATCGATACGCTTCTTCGTTAGAACCACGATCTCCGTTTTACTGAGGGCTAGAAACAATCCATGGTCGTCAAGCCAGGCAAGGACTCTGTGTGTGGCTCAGCTGAGCCTCAGTTGGGCGCGCTCCACGGTCTGCGACAAGTAGCGCAACGTCGTCAGCGTACCCATCCAAGTCAGATTCTTCAGGCATCTCCAGCCTCAGCAAGCCATCGTAGACGGCGTTCCAAAGGTCGGGACCGACAATCGACCCCTGACGTGATCGCAGTCCTACGCCAGCCTACTACGATCTCGTAAATGAGACCCCGGTTCCTCAGGTATGCGTCCACCATTCTGAGGAGGTATTGAGGTACATGGAACGAATGCTCCAGGGCCTGGATTATATCGCTCCACTGTCCAACGGATTTTAACGTCCAACGTAACGAGAAGGACAACACGTTGCAAAAAGTGATTGTGGTTTTCTGTTCGCCGCACTGCCTCAACAACCTCTTGAATTGCGTTTAGGGTCGACCGACCCTGCCGGAAACCGTACTGGTTGGGTGATAGGCCACCTGCCTGATTCTTCGCCGCAACCATTTTTTTCTTTAACAGCTTCTCCAATACCTTCCCATTTGTGTCAAGCATGCACAATGGGCGGTAGGAGGATAGGGACTCTGGGTTTTCTTTGCCCTTGGGAATTAGCGCAAGAGGCGCGGTCTTCCACCTGGCGCTAAAAGACCCACCCTTCAGACATGCATTATAGAGGTTTAGAAGAAGACGGGGTCTGCAGCGCCCCACAAGTTTGAGCACCTCGGCCGGTATACCGTCGGGACCAGGGGCTTTTTTGCCTTT
Source organism: Lycorma delicatula (assembly GCF_047948215.1). NCBI lineage: Eukaryota > Metazoa > Arthropoda > Insecta > Hemiptera > Fulgoridae > Lycorma > Lycorma delicatula. The sequence goes on from NC_134458.1 coordinate 54,798,809, forward strand.
CAGCGACCGTAGTACTCCATCCAGTTCCTCCTTCGGAAAGACCGGGAAGTCGCCCACGTCGCCGAAGTCCCGCTCGATACGGACCGAGTGGACCGGGAACAACATCTTAACGACGTGCTCCGCTTTAGCCTAGTCTAGTCGAGCTGGTGACCTCGAGTCCACTAATCGCCGAGTTATTATCTTATAACCCACCTTCCAAGAGTCTGCATCCACGGTCTCCGTTAGTTCTCTCCAGCAGCGTGCCTTGCTCACGTTGATGGCTCAACGGAAAAGCTTCTTAGCCGTCTTATACTAAGCTGACCTGGCAGCTGCGTTTGTGCGATTCCTTGCACGTTGCGCCACTCGTCTTAGTCGAAGACACTCTCGGCGCAACCCCGCAATCTCCAGTATCCACGAGTACACGGGTCGCTTCCCGTGCCTCGACCCCACGTGGGGCATGGAAGCGTCGCATGCAGAAGCGATCAGCCGCATGGTCGAAGCAACAACGGCTTCAGCGCCAGCGCCCCCCCCCCCGTTGATGTTGTTTTCGGAGGCTACCACCCCTGAGAAAAAATAATAATCCCCGAACAAAATCCAACACCACGTCCGTGCAGTTACATCTACGCAAACGTCCGGAGCGAGCAACGACTTGGTACTTCGGTATCCTCACTTACGTTGGCCAACGGGGCAATAGTTTCGCTCAGGAGCTCCCTAGTGGCGTACGGAATTGGCGGTCCCGATGACCTGCCTGAGCTGGTCGCGGTTGTGCGAGGTCGGGAGGCGTCATCAAAATCTGTTTTTGCGTATGATGAGCGGAGTGCGGTTGAGGAGTACTTATCCTCCTTCGCAGTAGTGGAAACTAGGTTGGGGGTGAGCTTATATGTGCTTGCTCTGTTGAAGTCTTGCGCCGTTCTGCGCGAGTCAATCACTTCAGCCATTGGCAGGGACTGTCACAAGGATGAGGGTATCGGATCCGTTACTGGTACGTGCGAGCTCTGTGATCTCGGTATAGTGGGTCAGGCAGTACCTGACTCCTCGGCCCGGTTAAATCTATGGAGGCGGCTGACTGGGGAACTTAGACTGATCAATAATCTAAGGCATTCCTATTGTCGAAGAGCTACATTAACAAGTTGTTGCGTGCCGATAATTAAACACATTACGAAAAGTTATACCCTCTGCTCACATCTCAACCTTCAACAAACCGAAATGACCGGATAAAATAAAAAGCTGGATTTTAGAGATTGGATATATGTCCGTTTATCCCGACTCCATTGCAAAGCTTTGGATGTCAAAGAAGAGCACATACAGCGGCACGTTGTATAAGAAAACAGATTTGTGTTTGTGGTGAACCACTGCTTCCAGATGATCCGTATAGTGATCCATCTATCAGTGTAAATTGTCATGACCATCACCTAGCAAGATCGCGGAACTGTTCAACGTGTAAGGAAGAAGTAGCAATTCAAGGTAAAATGGCATTCAAAAGTTGACCTACTTGGATGTGAAGAAAATGGTTAAAAGTAAATCGCCGTAGGTAATGTCTTACATACAGGTTGCTGCGGCTCCTGCAACATCTTCAAAACCGAAAGATGTGTTTTCAGAACTAACAGCAACTTAAGCCAGTATGGTTGAACGTATTATTAATGAGAAACCGAATCATCGACCAGCCAGAGAAGACCAAAACCGGTAAAGAAGACAACATATGTGAACAAAGAAGAGTTCTTCTCCACCGAGGATTAAGGTGAATGAAAGTAAAACCATATAGTTAAAGTAGAAATCGAAAAATTTCCCATTCAGGGAACTGAGAAGCAAAAGATATAGATGTTAGAAAAAAAGTATATCGGGCGACCAACAATGTAGCCCCCGAAAGCACAGAGGCCTTTCAGTGAGTTGGCGGGCCAGTACCCGGCAGCAAAATATCTTCCGTGATTTACTGCGGAGGATCGGAAGATTCCATCTCCGTGGCCTCAGACACCATGGAATTCGAGATGAAGGCCATCAGAAAGATCGAAAAAAGAACCAAAAAAATGGCCAGAGTAAACCTCAGCAAAAAATGACATGAATGTATTTAGTCTATAATTTTTGACGAATTTTCATTATGGATGAGTTTTTAAAGAATTGAGGGATTATTACCCCCGATTTGATAAAAATATGACTGTTTTTTTTTTTTTTTAGAAATGGATGTAAGTGGCAAGGGCCTTATACACCCTTGTCATCTTTTGTTTTTTTTTTTAGGGTTTTAATATTTTATGACTAGTCTATTTCTGAATGATTGTCTGACAAGACTAATCTTTCGACTAGGTTTTTTTATTAGGGTGGAAAATTTATTTTTCTTTTTTTTTGTGTGACAGGGTTAATGACTATCCCAGTCGATGCCCTAATCTCAAGAAAAAAAAATTGCTAAAAGATTCAGTAATAATATTAAAATCGATTTTTAAAATAAATTAATTCGCTCTTCTTTTCTTCAGCATTTGCCTTCCCCATTCCACAATGTGCTCCACATACACGCATACACGCTTGTAAAACCTTAAAAGACTCAAAATGTATACGTAAAAAATTACTTTAATTACCGAAATTTAAACGTTACTGTATGACTGATAAAAAATCTATTCCATGTCGAAGTATTATTTCTATAAATTTCGGAGTAATGGGATGGTGCTTGCAACTGGCCGCATAAATACACAAATACTTGCGAAACATACTAGAAATTTAGTATAATAAAATCGGTCATTTAAAAAATAAGTATTTTTTTAAAATCCTATTTTATATATATAAAAAAATAAAATTTTGGATATATTTCCATCGCCCTAACTCTTTCTACTCTTGTTTATAGGAGTAATTAGATAACTCTGTTTAGAATAAATATATAAACGTATGTTGTATAAACAATATAGCAGTTGTTTTATTTTATAGTTTTTCATTTTATTGAGTGTTATAAAATAAAAACAATTTATGAAATGCAATTCACTGCAATATAGGGATTTTACCGTTGACTGCACGTTACTTTTATAATTAAAAATAATAAAACTGTAAATAAAAGCACTATTTTACAATAGATTTCTATTTTTTCTACTATAAATATTTTTTGATTTATTTAAATCGCTGGTGGAAAGAAACGAAATAGTTTATTTAAAATATAGTAATACGGTCAATTAAACTAGGCTTTTATAATGTCAAGCTGTGACATAGATTAAGGTGAAATCTACTTTAATTTACAACGTTAATTAATTTCTTTTTTTTTTAAAGCGCGATTAACTCTTTTAAAAACTAAACTTTCAATGTCTGAAATTTCACTAGATCAATGCACACAGTGGTAGAGGGAAACGTATCGCAGTTGTCCAATTCAGGTTGCGGTGAACAGAACATGGACCAAAAAATCTATTTTGTACGTACGCACATTCACATACAAGCTCTAGCGCGACTTCACACGCGCGCGCACATACACATACATACGCAAAAACACTTGCGCGAACGCGCATACACATTAATTCACGTCCCCTATTTAAAAATTTAATTACTTTCAGAGGTTAAGCAAAGAGAGATAAAGAAATAACTTAATTTCATTTAAAACCTGAATAATGTAAGTAAATTTATGTTAACTTACGTTTGTCTTTCCATCTTGTTCGCTGGAAAACATAGAAGATAATTATTTAAATTTTTTTTACGTTTTTGAAGAGGTAAAAAATTCATTTGTGACGTCTATATTTTACTCAATTGAAAAAAAAAACAATAGAATATTTTACAATTCATTTTAAGACGATTACTGTTGTTTGTTAACTGGTATTAATTGTTACTGTATGAACCACAAAGTCACACGGCCTACATTAACGATATCATAATATGTAAGCCAATTCGGACAAAGGTGTGTTACTTTTTATTTAAAGAATAAAACAATCCGTTGACTTAAATTTTTTTAAATAATTCTCATACTGCAGTAAAAATTGATAAAAAAAACCCACCAGAAGGAGAAAAGTGGAAGTAGCTAGTTTTTTTTTGTGGGAAAGTGATGCTATGTTTACTATTCGTGGGTCTTTTTAGTCAACATTCCTGCTGAACGGAGCTATGCGGGTATCTGGTCAATCTTTTAAATTATTTTTCAAGTGTTTTCAGTAGTTTTACAAAATAATATTAAAAATTATGTTCAAAAATGAAGATTCTTTTTTAATGTAGAAAAATTATTTATAATTTGATGTCTTCGTATCATAAAAATTGTTTAAAATAGAATTTGTAAAATGTTTTTCATTAATATAATTTTTATAGAAGCTGTCTACTTTTACGTTTTATTAAATTTTATGGATTTACATAAGAATTTTAGAACATAAATATAAAATAAAACCTTAAATTTGTGTTATTGAACGGATGAAAAATAATTTTTTTTTTAAAGATGAAGGTTATGCCACAAATCTTTCAAATTTTAAATAAATATTTTGAACGTAAGTAGCTGTTTTTAGCGTACTATGTGTGGCAGCCTACATCTTAAATAAACGTAAGAACTATAGTAGTAAACAAGTTGTTTCATCAGAAAACCGTTTAGACCAGTTATTCTCAACCTTTTAGCTCCACGACTCACCAAAAAGTAAAAAAAAATATATAATGAATATTTCGCGACCCACAACCCGAACGCAATAAAACCTAGTTAAAATTATGTACCTGCGTTGACAGCGACGGGTATGGAATATGCATGTATGAAGTGTACAAACATGAACAATTTACAAGTTCCAACTTGATGTGTACTTGCTCCTTGTAATTTGATCTGCTTGCTTAATATTCGCTGTGAGGACGTCATGTTTAAACACGCATATAATACGTCTGAACATGTCGTGCTCTCAGCAATATAAAAGAGGCGTAAGGGTTGCAGAACATCAGTTTAGTTTCAAATACGAAGCGTGCGTCTGGTGTCTTTATTTAAGTGTTTAAAAAAAGTAGTTTCGTTGAAAATAATAATAATAGAGTTTTCAGTTTTTTAGTTTGCGGTCAAAAGTTATGGGAACCATAATTCGACTTCCGGAAAATTTCGACATATCTTCGCGTTTCACATCTCCCAGACCCCAAAACCAACGTCAGCTAAAAAGTTTATATATATAAATTTCACTTTTTGTAGACACGATAACAGCCGTAATTTTGCACCAATCACTTTCAAACTGTTCCCTAAAAAAACCGATCCAAAATCTCGGTCGAGTTTGTTAACGGCTAAATTCGGTCCATGGGGGTGGAAATGGGGTGGCTTTTTCGAAAAAACAAAACACTGCTATAAATTTTTTATTAAGTAAAATATCGAGTTCGTTTAAAGTTCCTACGGTTCCTTGGATAAGGGCTTAAAATTTATGTAAGTAAAGTTTTTGATATCACCAACCATTGGCTCAGGGAGTGGAAAAAATGGGGTTTTGAAGACAAAAAACATATTACCCGTAATAGGCACAGTACCTCATCGGTTTAATGTGGTCGTTAGTTCTCTAAACATTTCCTAAAACTTTTATCTGAAGCGATTTTTGATATGACCAACCCTTACAGCAAGGGATGACCAAAACAAAAAACCAGATATCCCTATAACTTTCTTATTAGGTAAAATATCGAATTCAATTAAAGCTCTTATCTATTCTTTGGACAAGGGCCTAAAACTTATAAAAGTAAAGGTTTTTGATGTAACCAACCATTGGCCAACGGGGTGGAAAAAATGTGGTTTCGAAGACAAAAAAGATCATACTTCCTTAATAGGCATAGTATTGAATCGGTTTAAAGTGGTCGTTAGTCCTCTAAACATTACCTAAAACTTTTGTCTGAAACAATTTTTGATATAACCAACCCTTAAGGCAAGGGATGACCAAAATGTTGCTGGAATTGTAATATGGGTCTTGTCGTATGCTAAACACGTGAAACTTTCTTTCACATGCAACCATTGTCGTACTGAGTAAATTTGAAGTTTTTCTTAACTTTAAGGTAGAAATTGTTTTTATCCTCTCCTTAGCTCCGGTGAAATCTTTTTCTTCAAATGTTGAAAATTTAATTATATTGATTTATTAATTATTATTATCCTCTGCTTTGTAAAAAATGTTTTACAATATATAATAATTCAATAATAACAATTAAAAAATATGAAAAAATCAGAATTTATTAGTGAAATAAAATTTTATTTACTTTTCATTTAAAAAAAAATAAAATGAAATGAAGTCAGATTCGAACCGATGTACCTTCCCCTTGTAAGAAGAAAATATTTCATTAATTAAAATTTTATTTGGCTATAACTCTGGAACCAATGAAAATAAGTACCACCACTACGATACGACGTTGAAAAGCTCTCAATGAAGGCTTTGTTACTGCAGTTAAGAAAAACTTCAAAATCCAAATGTTTTGAATTTTTGGCTTTTTTGGACATTTCTGGTTCAGTTGATTTCAATCAAAAGGGGAGGTACACAATTAGATGTTACAACAGTCCTAAATCCAAAATTTCAACATTCTACGCCTTATCGTTTTTTAGTTATGCGAGCTACATTTGCACATACGTACGTATAGATGTCACGCCGAAAATAGTCAAAATGGATTCAGGGGTGGTCGAATGGAAATTTCCGTTAAAATCTGAAAACTGAAATTTTTCGCGATCACAATACTTCCTTTACTTCGTACAAGGATGTAAATATCGATATTTATAAATAACAGTTAATTATTTTAATTGATCCCAAATTATTTATATCGGTAACTGGTCGCTGGTTACTGAATTCACTGCTGTAGCAATTCGATTTCCCAGATATTGAAGAGTAGCAGGCTTAATTGGTAAACCCAACGGGTTGGTCTAGTGGTTAACTCATCATCGCAAATCAACTGATTTCGAAGTCGAGAGTTCTAAGGTTCAAATCCTAGCAAAGGCAAGATTAAAATTTTTACGGATTTGAATACTAGATAGTGGATACCATTGTTCTTTGGTGGTTGGGATTAAATTAACCACATATCTCAGGAGTGGTCGACCTGAGACTGTACAAGACATTCATTTACATTCATACGTACCACCCTCATTCATCCTCGGATGTAATACCTCACGGTAGTTGCGGAGGCTAAACAGAAAAAAAGATAATAACGCTGAAGTAAATGTTACATATACATATATATATATATATATATATATATTTTTTTTTTTGTTGTTGTTTATATTCTAATGTTGACATATTAAAAAATAGAATTATAAATGATTATTCCGGTCTAAAGTAATAAAAAATAGTATTACATTTGCTATTTAAAAATTAAAGAGATAAAACATTTCATTTAATAGAACATAATAATATTAAAAATGCCTATTTTATAACTAAAAAAATATAAAGAAGTACGAATAATACACGTGTAATGACACGCTTATATAAATTATAATATGTAAACAAGTTTAATGTTATATTATAATACAATACAAATAGGATAGGGCAGCTTACACTTTAATATCAACGCATCACTTTATATTTAAATGACTTGAAAATAATGACGTGATATTTAATAATTAAAGGTCCGATGTTTAATATAAAAGAGGTCATGGTTTTAAATGGACTTCATTCAAAATCAGTAAAAGATCTTTAATAATTAAAACAAATTATTATTTTTATTTTTATGTAAAATATCTGTTTTTCAAAACGAATGAATTATCCAATTGTAAGGGGTTGTAAATGGGCAAAACTCCCCAAATTACAAAATGGTTTATTTCATTATAATTTTGGACAATCTAATGTTTTAGGTAGATTTCATAAGAAAGCTACTTATTGTAATGGGTACCATGATTCGAGTTGCGGAAAATTTCGACATATCTTCGTGTTTCACATCCCCCTCAGACCCCAAAACCACCGTTAGTTCAAATGTCTATCACTTTCTTATGGTCACAATAACTGGGGTAATTTTGTACCAATCTCTTTCAAATTGTTCTTTAAAAATAACTCGTCCAAAAATCTCGGTCGAGTTCGTTAACGGTCAAAATCAGAATATGGGAATGGAAATGGGGGGCTTTTCCAAAAAAACAAAATATCGCTTAACTTTCTTATTAAGTAAAATATCGAATTCGTTTAAAGTTCCTACTATTTTTTGGATAAGTACCTAAAACTTATCTAAGTAAAGTTTTTTGATATCACCAACCATTTGCCCACAGGCAATGCCCATTTTTTCTTGGAAAAGGAGGCGCTTACGTAGTTGATTGCTATTTGGAAGGATAGAGCGAATAGTATTCCCAAATTTTAGTATTTTCCTTTACTAAAAACTCTAAAAAGCCGCGGTCATCTGGCTAAATGAAGATTCGATATTTATACACCAGAATAATTTTATAACGAGAGTAGTTTATCCATGAGTTATTTTAATTCTAATGCAGTTAAATTTTTATTTTTTTACTAACTATACATCTGATTTTTAACTGTTTGATTGTAATGAAAATTGTTGATGCTCGCTCGACCAAGGCCTAGTAGGCGGTATCCACTCTATAAACACTATTTTGTATTTAAAGTAATATAAGAATAAATTTAATTAATAAAATTTTAACTAATATTATATTATTAGTTAATAATTCCCAGGAATGGTAGATTCCCACGGGTCTATATTATTAGGTGAATCGAAGGGAAGGTGGTTGGAAAATTGTTAGCTAACTTGTTACAAATTAATAGGATTATTAATACAGAAAAGATGAAGCGGAAAGTACTATTCCATAGGAATATTAAGTCGAAAGAAGATTAAAATGAATGGAGACAGATGAAAGATCGAGTACTTTGGACTAGTTTCGTTCGCACTCGTTGAACAAAACACATCAAGAGCATAAATGTAGTATTTTGTGAGACTCATTCAATAAGTCTAAAACACCACTAAGAACTCCAAAGGAGGAAATCGCTAATGATTGTTATTATACTTTTTCTTTCAGTTGCATTTTAAGAAATGAATATCAACTAACTTATGATGTGTATCGAGCGGTGGGTCGATTTACATAGGTCAACCCGCATCTTACCTGCACTTACAGTCGGTTAATTCTATATATGTATCGATATCGTATACACGGGTTCCTCTTCATTTGTATTTTTTTATATAACAAGTAGAATAGTACTACTTTACATTAACTAGCCCCATCGTGTATTGTTTTACGATTAATGAAAGACCCTCCTGCATTGTTATTTATTCAGATACAACGGTACCCGACTGCCATTAACCATTCTCTTGCATATAATGATGATTATTAGAACAGTCGACATCCTTTTATTTTAGTTGAATAATGCATTCGTTAGCAAATAATTATAGAGAGAAAAGAATAACTAAAAATATAAAAATAATCTAACTATATATATATTTTTGTATTCATAGAATATAATCGGAAAAAAATTAACTTCATTTTTTGATTTTAAACAAAATATTTGTCTAGTTGGCAAAAGAATAGCTGTTCGAAATCTAATATTTCGTACAAAAACAGTATTATTGTCGAAAAATTAATAAATCAAGAGATATAGTTCGGTTAAAGAAAGAAATTACTCAATTTGAGCTATTGTAATACGCAATTGTATAGCTCGGACTCGGACACTTCCGTCCGCCACTATTCGACTCATTTTTTCAAACCGGTCAATTGCGTTCTCGTTACTTCTAACAATTAGAACTATTCAACACCCTCATCCCACCTACTTCTTGTTGTATTTATACTTTTTCGGGATTTATTCCTCATTTGGTTGTTGTTAGTAAGAGTTGATGTTTTTAAAAATTTCCCGGCTGATATATATATTAAACTAAGAAGCGAAGAAAATGTAAGTAAATATAAACGGAAAAGAAAATGTATCTTCGGGAACAAATGAAAAATTTACCAGAAAAATCTGTTCTCGAATACACTATGTAGAGGCTCTCATGAAATTTTAATCAATAAAATAAAGTAACATAGAAGATCGACAAAATTAATATTAGTTAGATAAACAGCACCAAAAGAATAAAATACATAGAAATAAAAAGTAAAAATAGAAGTTGCAAAAAAAATTTGACAAGACTATTTTAAGTAGCTAGATAAAGAGCATCAAAAAATAAAATAAAAAAAGAAACATAGAGAATTGAAAATTTATTGTAAGTGCTACACAAAACATATACTGTAGTTCTTTCAAGGGATATCTACAGCTGGTTATCACTAATAAGTGTGAATTACGGTTTTCTTTTTCACTGGGATATTAAAACCGCAAATGGTTAGAAGATACATTAGTATTTATACTTATTATATGATGAATATTTCGTAATAACAAGGCACAATTTCCTACAAGGGACAGAATTGACTGGATAAAATTAACTATGACGGACACAATTGACCAGGTTTATTTTTCAGGCAGACGCAACTGATCGACGCTACCATCCGTGTAGCTTGTAGAAAAGAAAATTATGTTTACCGAAATAAATCCCCGTATTATCTATATTATTTTATTAAAGTCTATTTGAACGATAGTATAATTAACTAATATTTATGACGTATGTGATTTTTAAACTAAATTACAACTACGTGCAATACATGCAATTTTATTTTTATTCTTTGCCAAAACAACTTTGAAAATAAATTTATTTTACATAAATTTAAGCTTCAGATATCACACCAAAACCGTATTTTGAGGATTATAATCAGTTTTGCTCAACATCTGTGATAAATTAAAAACCTTCATCTAGAAGATGAAGACTTTGATAAACTGAAAAATAAAGTAAAATTATGATCTATTTTTTTTTTAAAATGTAGTTTTTGAAAACCTTTCGACTACGTTTTGGATGATACTTAAAAATTCGAGTTATAAATAACTTTTTTTGAAATTGAGTTTAAATATTTTTTAAATGTAAAGAGATAAATCCTTGCATAATTTGTCTTAAAAATGTTAATTTTGCGTAAAAATTTACCTAAACACGAAATGACTCTTCACGTTGGATCTTAATAATAATAAACAAGTAAAGCTTTGAAGAAAGATTAAAATGATGGGTCTTTAATGATTGCAACCAGTGGGAAAGAAATAAACTTTTATTACGTATTTAATATTATTCAAAGACGAAACCCTATTATTTAAAAGTAGATGTGTGTAACGTTTGTGAGATATTGATAAAAATATGTGTGTGTGCGTTCGCGCCCATAGCATGCGTGCTTGTGTTTATCTAATGAAAATTTATCAAATATTAAATGAAAAAAATAATTTTTTTTATATAATGTCATATAAACAAACATTAAAAATACCCATTATGCTAATAGAAAATTTAATGTAACATATAAAAATATACTTAATATTATTTTACCAGTGGGAAAATATTGCTATCTATCAATAAATGATCGCCCTGGATTTTTTAATTTTTCAAGGTTTTGAGGTCTCCTACTTTAGATAAAAAAAATTATGGTTGTAAAGTCTGTGCATGTAAACTAGTGTACAATGTGGTTGTAAACTGTGTTTATAAAGTATACTGCAAATGAACAGCAAAACCGCTTACCAGCAAATTAATTTTTTACCTTCAACAACAAATGAAGTAATAAAACTCTTTCTCTGAATCATTAAACCTTCTCTTTGTTAGTCCTAAATTAATCAGCTATTTTGATATTTATAGTAAATTATAGAAGCGATATATTAAATGCGTTTCTCAACTATCCGTTGCTACCTCACCTAAATTAATAACCTCATCTAAAGTCACACTAGTAACTGTTGATTTTTCCCTTAAACAAAACTATCGCATCGCATAAGCAGGAAAACAAATGTATCTTCTGCATGTTATTTGCTTCCAAATATGCAGCTTAGTTACAATTTAATTTTTATAGATATATTTTTGTTTTCCCTAACTTCAGTTCATTTTCACTTACAGTGTAATTATTTATGGTAATCCGGCGGAATAGCCACAAATTTTTAAACTTCAATAATGGGCCTTGTAAAATTTGTTATCCGGTTACAAATTTTAATAATCCCTGTTCTTTACATATACGATCTCTGAATTTTATTAAGAAATAATAATAATACCAATAATAACGTCTCCTTTTATCCGGAGGTCCTGGGCTTGAATCCCGGTCAAGCTTGACATTTTTCATACGCTACAAATTTCCGTTCTCATTGGGCAAAATAACCAAAGCAGTCGATTCCCGTCATTTAAAAAAAAAACAACCATTTTTATTCATAAATAATCTCTCTTCTACAGTTTAATCTGGTTAAAAGAACCAATATCCAGACTGCGATTTCACATGAATTTATTTAAAAAGAATCAATAATATTCCGTTATACGTATTTTTCATTATCGTTGCAATGCTCTTAAGGTACACAATACAAAATGTTTAAAAACGGAGATTACAGATGCTGCTCCGTATTTTGAATAACAATTATTTTATTATTATTCCTTTTATTGTGTTGCATTTATTATTTTATCTCGTGTAATTCTATTGTAGACGTTACTCAGAAGTAGAAAAAACGGTTTTTTCTGGAACTTTTTATACTGAAATGTGTTATTTTACGTTGAATTTTCGGAACAACTTTGTTTATGAATACTAACTAATAATAATGGTAATTATTATTTTTATTGTTAATATTATAACTATTACTACAACATAATTCTTGAGCCATAACGAAAAAAAGTATCCAAAACCTTCCAAAAGTCTGTTTGCAGAAAATGTGTTTAGTAATCTTCAAATAAATTTTAAATCCTTATCCCATTATAAAAATGCTGTTCGCAGAAAAATTAAAATGACCGATTTGCGTCCATACTATTGCCTGTAGATTTTATGTGTGCTCGCGATCTTACACCAGTTCTGGTGTAATTTCTTATGGGATTTTGAATGAGATCAATTTTTGATGAGCTGAGAAATATGTACCACAAAAATGTTAATAACTGTTACTTTTGTCAAAATGAACGATTCTTAATGGTTTAGTTTAACTATTTGAAACGGTTTTCCGTTTTCGCTAAATTAGAAGTTATCAGTTCGGTAACCATTTTCGATGCTTTTTGATGAAGGGTAATTAAACCTCTTTGTTGAATGTATATATGTTCTAAACTTCTTTAACTTTACAATTTACCTATCAACTTTTTTTTTGTTGTTAATTCCTATTTTAAACTAGACGTCAGCGCTGAAAAAATGTAAATTTTAATCGCAAAAGAAAACGATAAACCGAACAAAAAATATTAACAATAAGAATCTATTTCTTAAATAACTCAATGTATTAACCATATTTTTTTATTTTTAATTACGTTATTATACGAAATTAAAACGAAGTATTTTAATTTACGTTTTGAATCTACTATACCGTAGCGTGAAAATTAATCCGAACACAGATGTTATTTAATAAAAAGTAACTTTATTTAGAAAAAAAATCATACCTGTACAATTTATGAATATCTAGTAATTAAGATTCTTAATCAGTTCACGTACACGATTCGGCATCGAATAAACAATGTAATAAATGTTTTTTTTATTTCTTCATCTTGAAAATATACCGATATAATTAATTTAATGACATCAATTTTTGTGGTAAATCCATTTTTGAGATTCGTTTTTTGACTATTGCCCAAAAATCTTCAATTGGATTAAGTATGCGGAGTTGCTTGGCCACGGGAGAATTTTAATGTTTCGTCCTTTGAAGAATATTTCCATCTTTTTGTTAGTATGGCATGGCGCCAAATTTTGTTGAAAAACTCCGTTGCCTTGTGGAAATTTGTTTTGAATTTGTGTCACAACCCTTTCCTTTAGAATCTTGATATATCCATCACTTTTTAACATACCATCTACTAGAAATAATAAATAAGGACCTTCAAATATAAACCAACCCCAAAATACTTTTTCTGGGGATGTTTAACCGATTGTTACTTTTCTAACGTACAAAACCCTTTGCCCGTGAACATAAAAATGTGATCCGTCGGAAAACATAACATTTTTTCAGTCTTCTTTGGTCTGGTTATTATATGCTTTGGCCCACAAGAGCCTTTTTTTGGTTTTTTTACCTGGCTGATGAGCTTTACATCAACCTGCAAGAAGTCGACGTCCAACAGTTGTCACGTTTAAATCTGATCCATTGGCTGATAATTCTCGATTTAAGTCCATAAGAGAGAATCGTGGATCAAGTTTACTTTTTATCACTAATAACCGATCTTGTGTCGGGGTAGTTTTTCTTTTACGCTTACATTCCTCTTCCCTTTGTTATGATAAGGAACCAATCTCTTTAAATTATTTTAAAATAGCGTTCACTGTCCCTAGTGTAACACCACATTCAGAAACTATTTTTCGTTACTTCATATTGGTATGCTCAGAAAGGGAAACATTTTCTAACGCTTTCTTGGTGTTACGTCCATTATTATATATTCAAGATACACAGAACAAAAAATACGAAAATATTATTTTATTATAAAAAATGAAATAAACTTTTACAAAACAGTATTTATAACACGAAAATTGCTAAATAACCAAAGAGCAATACCTCACATTACACAGAAAAATTTAAAAACTTAGAAAAAACAAAAAAAAGATATCTCTTAATAAGGAAGACGTTATTTTAGTCTTTGTTGAAGGGATCAATTTTAAGTTCTAGTCAGATGATAGGAAATTCTAGCAATAGCATCGTCAACTGTTTATTAATGGAATATTATAATATTTATTTTTGTTACAGTATGAAAAATAAAATTCAAATAGATTGGCGAAAAATGTGTGGTTGTGAAAAATAAACTCGAATAAAAACGAATGTGTCCTTCCAATAAGGTGCTTAATGCGATAAAATCTTAAGTTTCATAGCCATTTACATAAATAGAGCAAGTTATTTTAGGGAAATTCCATTGAAAGTAAACATGGAAATTGTAAATTCCATTACCGATATCATTTTATATAAAACTTCAAACGTTTTATTACACAGTTAGAAAATAAACCGAAAATCTTTTAAGATGTAAGGATAAAGAAATAGTATTAATAAATTGTTTACCGATAAAGAAACATATAATACATTTTAACGCCTTTCTTTGAGGCGAGTTTAAATTACTGTACGGAAATTTTCTGGTAATCACCCGGCAATATTTGCAGAAAAAAACTTTTATTGAACGTTAAACTTTCATTTAACGTTCCAAGATTTAAAAACAATGTATGAAATATAATTTTCAAAATCTTATCCAAGAATTAACGAATAAAATTGTATTTTTGTTTAACTACTGGCAAAAAAGTTCAGGAATCACTATGGAACTGTACGATCACAGAGGGAAACGCGACACTAGTTAATGGTGATGAACCGAGGAACAGCTTTATTTCTTCATTAATTGAAAGGTAATCGATGATATTATTGTTAATATCATCTGTGTTTATTTATCGATGACGGAATTAAATACACTCACTCGTTCGTTTACATGTGTACAAATTGTATGAACATAGTGGGGGGGGGGGGGTCATGTTTCCGTTGTACGAAGATGAGATTGAAAGCTTATCCGGTTTTTCGTCAATTTAAACGGCGCACACCACTCAGACATACGAGTGCGAACCTGTGTCTTATTTTAACATCTGAATCTTCAATTTGAAGTGTAACTTTTTTGAAGGTTATATACTTTACAGTTGATTTTCACCAAATAGAAATATGTATATATATATATATATTATAATTAATTTGTTACCCTCAATAACGTTCTCTTTTGTAAATATTAAATTGACGTATTTATATTTTTCTGACATTTAAATCGAAGTTTTGGTTCTGTGATCCTGTTATTTAGCGTAATAAAAAATTAAGTCGATATAAAATTCATCTAATCGCAGATAAAAGTTTTAAAAAGCCATGTTTTACTTCGGTTATTGATTCATCAAGATCAGTTCAGTTTTCGATATGTCGGTGATTTAATACGATGAGAAAGAATGTTATGACAGTCCAACAAATTTTCACACGCTGCTTAGATACTATTATATCTAATCGCTTGTTCATTTACTTAATTCTGGTAAACATTATTCGGGTATTATTTATTTTTAATTAAAAAATATCATCTTGTAATGATCATCTTTGTATTTGATATTACCTGTAATACATTTATTATTTCATCTATCTTCAAAAATATCTCCACAGTTAATGAGTATTTTATGAGAAGTACTTTCTGATCGCTTATTTTACAGTAAAATTACAAATGATTGATTATCTTTATAAGTAAAGATGTTTTATTTTTATACAATATGGCTTTATAGTAAACTTATTACATATCTTAGAAAAACTGTCCGGATTATTCATGTACTTGGAAGGAATTAAAAAGTTTAAATCTTCATTCCTTACAGCTATCAATAAGTGAAAAAAAATATGTTGAAGTCATAACATAGCAAACAAGCTTATATGGAATTTGTGTGGTGCAAATATTTTACCGTACGTATTAGAATAATGGCTTGGTATTCATAATGTCAACTCGTACGGCTTTTTATAACATGTTTGCATATCAGTAGCTAATAAAATTAAAGAAATTAACAAGTAGCACTCATAAAAAAAAAATATTCTTATCGGTTTAATATCAAAAATTAAAAAATTATATCGTAAATAAATTCAAACTTAGAATTAATTTTTGGAAATAACATTCAGATTAAATTCACTATTATGTACGTTAAAAAAAAAACAACAAAACTTATGTTTATACCATGCAAATAGTGCTACCGCTTTTGATTTATTAAATTCCCTTCTTACTTTATTTCTATTAGAGATAAATTTTAATTTTGTCTTCAGATATATTCTTAGAAATAAACCTTGAAAGATAAGAGGTAAACAAAAAATCGATATTTTACATTTAAAATAACTAATCCATCAAGTGGCACCGATAGCGTGCCGTATGTTAAGTAAAAATCTCGCTCCGACAAATCACCATTTCATTGATTTTTTAAACGCATTACCATTATTTTGAAAACGTTAGCTTAATTTTCAATAATTATAAAGTATATAAAAAAATACTCAAATGTGGACTTGCAGTCAATCTTAGATACAAAGAACATATATCTGATCAGAGAATCAATTTTAAAAATTATCTTATAAAGCATATACATATAAAGATGTAAACCACACCGCATGAAATTTATTCATGGCATTTAAAACTACGAATACGAATCAGTAGAGCCGTTTAAAATTTAAAAACGTACCAAATTCAATAAAATATGATATCGAATAAATCCAATTTATATTATATACCTTTTGGCTACAAACTAAAAATTGTGTCCTTACCGCCTTTAAAAGAGTACTATTAGCGTAAAAACGTAAAACGCTTCAAGTAGAGTAGAAATGACTGAATAATGAATCTGAAGAGGTATTCTGGTGTCAAATTTATGAAATGACTCATTTGGTCAATTTCTTGTTTTAAAATGAGGTATTTAATTATCATAAAAATTAGTACTTGAGTAAATGGTAAATATATTTATTTATAATATCTTTCGAAAGATAATCTATTAAAATTATTAGAGATAGTAAAATACGCCTCTTCTAAGAACTTGTGTTCTTACGTAGATGAAAAATATGGAAAGCATTTCGTTCGTTTGGTTGATGAATTAAGATTTTTTTTTAGTAAAGAGACATTCAGTTTTCTTTACAAATAGTGCATATTCATAAATGCGAATAAAAAGAAAAGGCTCTTTATTATAAACAATTTTAATTCTTTGTTGTAGTTTTTTATTTCTTATTATTATAAACTAATAATTTCGTCACGAAACACTTTTTGTTATCGTTTTATTCTAATCATTTTTTTTTATCTATTCATCGAGCATTTTTGTTAACTTTTAACAACAGTTTCACATTCAATTTTCCCAAAATGTATTCATCTGAATTAAATAATTCTTGTCATAAAAATTTAACAAACTATTTTTTGATTATTTTACCAAAATTATTTTCATTGTTTTTTTTTTCTTTCTTTAGAAAAGATCTTCCCTTTGTGTCATATCAATTCCTTTTTCTGAAGCCTTTTCCAAAAATACCCGTTGTATGAACTATTGTTTTAGAAAATTAACTTTTTGTAAATTGATTAATGTATGTTAAAAAATGGTGAAGGCTAATACAGAAAATATTACAATTAATACTGTATGGTTTTGACAGAGGAAGAAGATCTCTTCTTCCGCCAGAATATTGATTTCATAACTCTTGACTAAAGATGTCTACTTGATAGGTTATGTCTAATATGGATTTTTTAAACAAAAAATTGTAATGTGTTAACAGTGCCTATTCGGATTATGATATGAACTTAGAATTTCCGCATAAAAGGAATTATAATACAGCTTGATTTTCCAAATACTCGTATATACACTTATAAGGGTTTTACTGTTAAAAAATATCTAAAAGTCAACCGGATTGAACTTCATAAAAAGCACTTTTAGAAGTATTACGTATATTTTAAAGACACAGTTTCTTTTATTCGCTGAAAAATCAATGACATTCGTACCCTTTCTATTTGTTTCAATAGATTTGAAATGATTCTTTGAACGCAGCCCTATTACATCGGGTCTGTATTTTTTATGCATTTATTTTTTATATGAAAGAAATGTGTCTGAATTCAGAATTTATACATTTCTTAACACGAAACAAGGGTATTTTCTTGGCGTAAATAATTTTACGGTTAGATCGTAATAAACAAAGGTAAAGATTTTTGAAAGGTGTACTCAAACTTGTGGCGTGTGTAACGATCTGGTGATGTAAATCACTTTCAAAAGATTCAGCCGTTTATTTTTATAAAAATGAAATAAATGATAAAACAGTCTGTATTTTAAAACTTTTATGCAAATATAATGATGAAAACGTTCTTAATTCCGCTACTTTGTTTGCATTGTTTCGAGTGATGAATACACATTATAGTTTTTAAAAGTTTCTTTCTATTTTAAATGTATTTAATAACAAAGAACTACTCTAAATTTTTTTTAACCGGTTTTCATCTTATCGCTTAGCAGTTATAATATTTTCACTTTAAGATCTGTACACTTATGAAGGGAAATGCTATCGTCCACGGAAAAAGTGAAAGGAGCTGAAACAATCGTGGTTATATTGCAGAAAAGAAGTAGAATTTTCCGTTATATTTTATGAAAAGCGAATAATCTCTATTATTTTCAACCGAAGTAGATGCTGAACTAATCTATTACAACCCTAAAATGTGAAGAAACCTAAGAGGAAATGTAATAAAATACATATTTTAAATTATTATAGTAAAAATATAAATTCGAGGATAAATAAAAGAAAATTAAAAGCGAATTCAGAAAATATAAATTAAAATATACTCACCAGTTGCAGCGGAATATTAACGTAAGAGAGAAAAGATGAATTGATATAACCGATAAAGAAAATCTTCTTAGAAGGTTAAAGGTTAGATAAAGCTGTTTTACACAGCCGATAGAGATTGTTTTTTGAAAATCAACGAAGTTGCTTTTTATAAATGGATGAAGTGAAATTAATAATAATGAAAAAAGGAAAAAGAAGAGAATATAAAATTTGATCGTTTATTAAAGGATTAGGTGGCTCTTTTATTCTCTTTATATAATTCGGAAAGAAATAAAAACAAAATGATACTAATGTTTGTTATTATTATATTTAACTTTTTTTTTCTTTATCGAAAAGCTTATTTCTCGTATTCAAAATGTTAAGTAGCTTATCATTTACACATTAAATTACAAAAATTATTTTATACTACTCCCTTATTTAAATTTAAATTTGATAAATTTTTGTAAAAACAGTTCTATTCAATGACACATTCGATTTACTGCTCTTTACATCTGCTTGTAAACTTTTGGCTTTTTTTGTGTTAGGTTTACATTTCTTTTGTACATCGTACTGAATTTCTCAGTCATCCTCAGTTCAATTTAGAATCGGTAAAGAAGAAACCTTTACGGTATTTCTTCAGTTAAATTTGCTTCTTGACTATTTTAAAGTAATTTAACGGGGTTATCTGCTTGAAAGGAAGTACTTTTTCATAATATTTTGGCGAATAAAATAAAATTTCCAACAAATATAAAATATTGAAAAAATAAATCGTACCGATCGATTATTTATAAAAAGTATTTTGTTTAGAAATATATATTTTTAAACGGGATACTCAGTGAATTAGGAATCGTTGTTCAGATATTTCATTAACTTAATCATATCTAAACTAATATATTACTGACTTAAGACTTAAGCAAACAAACTCTAGCTTAACCTTATCTAACCTTTTTTTCCTGTTTAGCCTCCGGGAATCACCGTCAGGTAATACTTCAGAGGATGATATGTATGAGTGTAAGTGAAGTGTAGTCTTGTACAGTCTCAGGTCGACCATTTCTGAGATGTGCAGTTAATTGAAACCCAGCCACCAAAGAACACCGGTATCCACGATCTAGTATTCAAATCCGCATAAAAGTAACTGCCTTTACTAGGATTTGAACGTTAGACTCTCGACTACGAAATCAGCTGATTTGCGAAGACGCATTCACCACTAGACCAAACCGTTGGATTAACCTTATCTACCCTAACCGAACCTATCTGTTAATACTACTTCCTCCTAAAAAACTGAAACATTTGAAATTATGAAAATGTTAAAATAATTAAAATGGTTAGCTTACTTCTTTCAAATGTAAAAACGGTGGTTTATAATTTTATAAAGTATTTTATTCTAGTTTTTTCTTATAATTTTCAAATGGGATTAAAGAAACAAAAATGAAAATACTCTGCATTATATAAATTTGATAAAAATGTATTTAAAGCCTTTGTAATGTGGATCGAAAATCATTTACTCGTATACTATCTAATTTCAATACAAAGTTTTTTTTTGTAATCAAAATTATAAAAAAATATTTAGAAATGCAACTTAAAAATTATAATTTTAGTAAAAAATGTATAGTTTTTAATTTATAGTAAAGAAGAATGTAGGTGAAGTGTTATCCCACAAACACACATTATTTTCGATGGGGAGGTTCGTATTTATATCAGTTATCTCTAAAAATGACAATATTTATTAAATATACATTAATTATCTATAATATATTCCTTTTTTAAGCAAATAAAATAATTGACATTTTACCGATTCAATCGTTGGTTTGTATTCAGTAATTAAGAAAGATTATTTTGTTGAAATTTTTTTACGAGAGGTTGTAGTTTATTTCGATTTGGATTTTAATCATTTATTTTTCTATACCCGATTTTATTGTAATATTCCCGACTTAAAAAAAAAACTGTCAACTATACGTTTAATTCGGTTTTTCACATTTATAAAAATGTTTAATTTGATATTTTACTGCCTTGATCTATCGGCTCAAACTACACTGATAGGGTATCACTTTAAAGCATATACGATCAAAGAACGTACTTTAATGTAGGTATTTATAATGAATTAAATTTTAATGTCTCTGTTAACTGGATTTGAAACAGGATCTTGCAACATCATTCAACGAAACAACGGTGTAGTTGGTATATTAATAATTAATCGATAATAATGTTTAACACCGACCCGATTGATGGCTTACAATTTAGTATTAAAGCAGATATCAAAAGTAGATCGATACAAGAAAGTAAAGCTTTCATGCAGACAAAAGTCTGCTAGTATCATACGTAGGATGATACTAGGAATAATTAGGAAGTTATTTTTAAAAATAATTTTTTGGAAAATATGGGCTTTGTTTTGTATTGGAACTAGAGAATATTTATAACGGAATTAAAAAAATATTATTCTTTTAAATATGGTGTTACAAGAGGATGTTAAAAATTAGATGGGTCGAAATGTACGAAATGAAATATTAAAATGAGTAAGAAAGAGGAAAAATTTATGACATAATCTTTTAAAGAAACAAACTAGGTCGATGAGCTGTTAAAACATAATTTTAATCAATTTGATCATAGAGGAACGTATAAAAAGTAAAACCTGTTGACAGTAACAAAGACCGGAATATATGAAACAGATAATAAATGCTGTAGGATACAGTAAATTATGTTAACATAAAAAAAATTAGTATAAAATCAAAAGAAATTGAGAAAAGTTTCAAACTGATCAAATGACTTGATGATTTAAAAATATGTAAATTCTCGCATACAAATAAAAAAGGGTACAATTAAGGAGCTGGAAATGAAATATAGCAATAAAGATTGAAAATTAAAACTAAAAATTTGGAAAAATCGAAATATGTGCAAGAGGTAGGCGGTGGAATAAACTGTTACAGAATTTATACATTTTGAAGGGGTAATCTTTATGAAATTATATCATCTATATTAACATTGATATATGAAGAAACTTGGATGAGGCTTATGGCATACATCTGGTCGATATTAGATTATAAAGGCTGATGTATTAAAAAAATGTCTTTTTACAATGATAATTATACAGTAGTAACGATTTCCACACAAGGCAATGGTGTGTTAAATTAATTTTAAGAATGTAAAATTATAATAAAAACATAAAACGTTTAAAACATAAAAGTTTTTCTTATGTTACTTACGCCGGTAAATTAGACGTGTATAATATTTAAGAGTATTATATTGAAGCACTATTCGAATCTTTGAAATACGAGTAATTAAGTGAGAGAGATGAGGATTATATTGAATTTAATTGTTGATTGATTTCGGCTGAGATTGTAATAATCCACAAATAATGTACTAAACAATGAATTTTCTTGCACGATCGGTGAATTAAGTAAGGGGTATGAAAACGAATTCATTCAGAAATTATTTTTTACGTATAAAAGGTTTCAAAACTAAGTGACATCGAAAGGTAAGGAAAATTAATAGTTTTTATAAAAGTGCTGTAACGAATTAAAAAAGTTATATTGAATAGTCAACGGTTAGAGAGAACGGAGAGCACAGTTTGTTCGTACAGTATTGGCTAAAATATTTGTCGTGCAGTGGTGTTGGACGCGGGATCGTACTTGTGGAAGATGCGTAATTAGCAACCGAGCACTTGTGTGGGCTCAAGAAGTTACCTGATCTCGTACAGGACGGAGTTAACAAGCAACACGACAAGGCTTCAACTCGGGACACCTGCTTAACCTTCTTTGCAGGTCGCAACCCCTGTATTTTCCTCGCTTTCTTGAGTATAACACCTTTTAACCTCTTGCTATATCGTATTTCACAACTAAACTTAAATGAAAATTCTGTAGTAAAACAAACTAGGTAAACTCGTTACGCGCATGTCAGCGACTCTGTTTTGATGAATGGATAAGATGGATTACGTTGAATTATTTTTTTATATGAAGAACGTTAAGTTTTAGCATAAGTTTAATGGAACTTTATTTAGCGGAAATTAAAATTTAGTGTTCGTTTGTCGTTATTTATTGTTTTTATTTAGCAGATAAATAAATATTATTAAAATATAATATTCGTTCGCTGGAGTTGTATAATAATAATGATATTTTTTTAGAATCGATTATGCAAAGTAAATAATAAAAATAATTAAAAAAATTAAAAAACACGACTCTAAAAAATAAAAATAAATAAATAAATTGAAGTAAAAAAACGACAATAATAATGATAATTTTTTAGAATCGATTATGCAAAGTAAATAATAAAAATAATTAAAAAAAATTAAAAAACACGACTCTAAAAAATAAAAATAAATAAATAAATTGAAGTAAAAAAACGACAATAAATCCAACTAAAAAAAGAAAACAAGGTATGGAAATAAATGACTTAACATCGTTATGCAGTATTTAATTAAATAAAATAATGAGTCACGTATCAACTTTCAGACAGTTTAAATTGTTTTTATGTATTTTTCATGTTGTAGAAATAGCAGACATTTAAGTTAATCTAATGATTAAATTGTCACCAGGTTATACATAGATAAGAAAATTTTGTCCTTCAACAAAAATGTTTAAATGCAGTCGGGGGCTCTTTAATAATAGGATAATTACTACTCAAGCTCTTTAATATAAAACAATCACTATTCAGAGTCCTTTTATTTAATTAAATACTGCATAACGATATTGAGTCCTTTATTTTCATACCCTGTTTTTATTTAGTTCAATTTATTTTTATTTTTTGGAGTCGTGGTTTTAATTTTTATGATTGTTTTTATTATTTAATACTTGTTAGCGATTATTGAGAAAAATTCATCATTTGAAAACTTATGAATATAACATATTTAACGTGCTGAGAAAATGCATAAACTGTAAACATTTCATTTTATTTATTTAATTGGTGTATGCCGATCTAAACTAATAGATTTCTCAAGCGGTTGAGTTCCTTGAGAAACTTTTTATCGTGCGAATCATACAACAATTTTCTGGGCTCCAAACAACTAATAAACTCTCCAATTGTCTCACGCGGCTCAGTTAATCGCGTGCCCTTGTGTGTGAGTAGGCCTTGCTCTTAGCAAAGATGTGAGTGCTCACACCTACGATAGCTCTGTCTAGGGTAGTCCCATGTAGTTTATGCACCGTTACAGCCGAGCACTTTATTAGTGGCAGCATACGCCGTTCCACTTTGCCCTGTCCCCCTAAAGCAACAAAATTCGACAATAATGTGCTCGATCCTCAATTCGATGCCGACAACATTACTTCTAATACTATAGTCAAACTTTACAAAAACCGTTTGTGGTAACTCACCGGGATAAAGCTGGTCTTGGCGTAGCGCAAACCACTCGATTTTTCTGAGTATGTCAGTTATTTTTTGTTGTGGTTTGGTTCGATCGCGATTTTGTATTATACTGTATTAGCAAATACCAGGTTTGATATTGAAAATTGGTTGCGAAGATATAAGAAATTTCCGAACAACAGTGATTTGTTAGATAAAAGATGTACCTGACGCATGCAAAGATTAGCCTTCAACCTACTAACAAATACCCCGTTTGAATGTTGAAATTCGGACGATTGTTTGCAGAGATATTATACAGCACCCAGTGGCACCTCCCAAACAGAGCTCCAGTGACACCCAGTTTATTACCATTTGATCAGGATGATTGGTCTAGCCTCGTACAAGGTGCTCGCCTCACCTCACCACTCTAGCCTTACACACAGTCCCCACGGGAAGCCCATTATTATTAAACGAAAATTTTTATTAAAAATATATTTTTTTAAATTTATTTAATGTTATTTTATTTTATTTAACGTAAATTTAATTCTATTATTTTTTTAAATTTATTCATTCGATTGATTTAAATCATTTATTTCAAACCCAGCTAACACAGTGATAGAGACTCACAGTTCACAATTCATTAATTCAATTCATTAAAGCGCTTCAACCCGCAAATCTCTACTACAACATATATTTTTATGTATATACATACATATATATAATATGTATACATACTTATATAACCTATGACATTCCCGGAATGTCGGGATTCCAACGCGGAGCCATACATAAGCTGCTACGGTGGAAAAAACACACATACGTACATACATACATACATACACCCTAAAAACATTACACTCTTTTTTGTACAGTCGTATAAAAATACAGAACTAAATTAAAGTTTCCAGTGTTAAACGGTCATGATAAGTTTAAAAGAAATTATTTTTTTTTAATGTAAAAAAATATAATATAAAAAATGTAAATTATACAATAAAATTAATTAATATAAAATATAAAACAAAAAGTGATATCTTCATTTTTTCTACCAATGATAGTTATTTAATAATTGAAATGCGATTTTTTTTTTTAATTTCTGTAAACGGTTACCGAGCCGAAATTTAATTATTAAATAACAAATAAGTTTTTGAGAACAGGAGTAACCATTCACATAATATTAAACATAATTAAATAATTTTATTGATGAATATATAAGGTTAAGAATTGTTACAGAACATTGAAATTAATTATTAACATCAGTTATTTTAAGAGGAAAATTGTATCATTTAACTCCATATTTATTTTTAAATTTAATAATCTGGATGACAGAAAAAATCAATAATAATGAATTTTTTTTGAAGTTAGTTTAGAATTTTAAAGTTAGTTTTACTAATAATAATTTAGGTCTTTGACGTTAAACTATCAAAAACTAATAAATATTTTACGTTTGCTTTAGGAATGAAAAACTGCAAAAAATTACTAAAACAATGTTACGGAGCAGATCTTTACGGATTTTTTTTTTTTTTTTTAAATAAAGTGTATATTTAAACCAGACGATCTGTTATATTTTTTCACACGTACAACTTATTTTCTTATGTACGTGCAGACTTTTTTTTATACATACACATTTCTACAAGCATCTATATCCAGAATAATTTGTTAAAAAAAGAATAATTTTTGCATGTGTTCTCCGGTATATAGATTTGCTTACGAATCCAGAAATTCTTTTGCCTTCTTTATTCTTTTTTTTCTGTTGTCCATATAGATTCGACTCGTGAGTGAGCGCCACATGTTGAACAACGAAAATTTTTAAAGGTTTACAGTGTTAAAGTTTACTTCTAGAATGTTATCGATACCGTGTCATAGAGCCTACAAATACAAAATAATAGTTGTACCGGATTAACACAAGTCATATCTGATCATACTCGGAGAGATTGTAACGATTTTTCCACCAATCATATAAGTGAACAAATTATGTTGGAAACTGTGGGTGGTACCAGAATATCTCAAATCCCGACTAGCAGACTCAAAACTGGTGAGTAAGGGCCCCCAGACAGGGGTAAATTTGCAAAACATCAGTTTTTTCCGTATATCTCAGAAATACGGAAATATGAAAAACGATTTAGAAGAAATTCTGTTTGTCTATCTAAGCTTTACAATTTTTCCCTAAACACTTTATTGTGAAATCAATAGGTTTTCCAAAAAATGAGAAGAACTCATAAAAAATAGTAGTTTTTGCCTTTAATTTAACAAGAAACTCTTTTTTTCAAAAGGTTTCATTGGAAATGTCTGAAATTTTTTTTAGAAATCCTGAGTGGTTTCCTGATACTAAATCCTGAAGGGCAGCCATGTAGGTGGCAACCAAGGGCACCCGGGCAGGGGTAAATTTTCAAAAAATAAGTTTTTTCTGTATATCTCAAGAAATATCCGTGGGATGAAAAAAAAATTACAAGAAATCTTGTCTTTCCAAGCTTTACAATTTTGTTCCTTTATTAACTGTTAATATACATTATTTTGCAAAAATGATCTAGACTATTATACAGAAATAGACCTCATAATACATTCTCATTTAACCACTATAAATAAATCAATGAACGTAGCCCTTTAGAGTAAATATATAACGATCATTAGCAATTGATTTACTGAAAAGATATGAAAATCTAGTGATTCATATAATTTTTACTTCTCTCTCGAAACTTGTTTTAAATAACTACGATCCGTTGTTATGAACATAGCAGTGATGGTAGAATTATCAATTGATTTTGCAAAATCTATGAATCAGTTCATAATTAAGCATTCAAAATAGGATAATTGTTACGTACACAAATTTTCATCGTCCTACTAGAAACTTGTGAGTAATAAAATTATTAGTATACAATAATATTGTATATATGAATTATAATATATAATATATAATTATATATATATAATTATTATATATAATATAATTATGTTATATATAATATTATATGTGAATTAGTAATTAACAGTTGGGAATGAAGTTCAATTAGATATCCTGAGTTTATTTCAACAAAAAGATTTTATTATGAATATGAATTTTGTTGAGCAATCTATTTTAATATTTAAGGAGCTTGTCTTGCATGGTTGACTTTACTTGTGACCGTATCTTTGACAATGAAAGACAAAATACAATTATTTTTATGCGTTTTTTTCATTTTTAATTTGCAAAAATTATTGATTTCTAATAAAAAAGTGTTAGAGGAAAAAACTGTAGAGCTTAGAAAGAGTAAAATATTTGTTATAAACATTTTTTCATCCAACACATATATCTCGAAATATACGGAGAAAACTGATTTTTTTGCAACTTTATCTGGCCTGGGTGCCCGTGGTTTCCAATTACGTGAATGCCCGTCGGGATTTGCGATAATCTCGGTACGCTCCACCATTTCCAATATATTTTGTCCATTTACATGATTAGTGGAAAAATCGTACTCGGCGCATGGTCTATCATAAAAATTTTTCATTGTGATTTGATGAGAAACGCTATAAAAAGCATCAATACTCTGACAAAATATTTGCTAAAGAAGTACCCACTGCTGTCGATAAAATTTACCGTCGATATATCTACGACGTGACGTAAAGAGCACAGCACGTAACTCGAAGAAAGCTTCCGATTTTGATCGATTTTTCTTTATGAGAGTCCGTACAAAATTTCCGGAAATAATTTTCTTCCGATCAGTCCTTGTTTCCGTATTCATATTTAACTCGTCAGTAACTTGGTAACGGGTTCTTTAGTTTATGAGTAAAACAAAAATTGATGTCAGATGACTGTCCACTTTTTTAATGCCACAAACTTCTTTGTAACACGGTATTGGTTTTACACGGCGTTTAAACACATCTTCATAGATCATTTCTTTTGGACAATTGACACTTTGGACTTTTCAAAGGTTTGGTTGGTTCAAATTAAAGATCTTCATCTGTTGCACACAGTATATTTTCATGCAAGACCACCTTTTGCCCTTAAAAAACTTGTCTTCAGTTTTATCACCATTAACTTTACGTAATCATTTAAATAACAAATCAGAGAACGTGTAGTCAAGAAAATTATGACCTACGCTATGAATATTGCCGAAGGAGACTGTTTCTTTAAAGTTGAATGATATTATAAAACCAGTCTTTTTTTATAATGTTATTTAAAATTTATCGTTAATAAATTATTAAAATCTCATAACATTGTTACTGAAGTTTTGTGATGGTTTAACGCAAAATTGCCATTAATTTTATGAAGAGGACTTACTCGAAGGAGAATTTAAATTCTTTGATGAGGGCCGATCTATCTGTAAAGAAATTTTGATGGTATGTCCGGTGACATTATCAGCGTTAGAATTTTGTTATAAATAAACGTAAATTAAAAACTTCCAACCCAAAAGGGTAATAATTACTCTTTTGAATTAAATTGCACTTTGATTATATCAGTACAAATTTAGCTCTTTGATTATCAATTCGTAATGAGTTAAATCTACTTACAACTTAATTCAGTTTGTAACTTAATCGAGTCTTACTCTTTACATGTAAGTTGTATCGATTAAAACGATTTAAAATTTGTTTCAAAAAAAAGAAATAGTTACACTTAGTTGCACTTTGCAATAAATCATAGTTACCGTAACTATTGCAAATTCTACTTATCGAGACATTAATATCGCTTTACTTTGTAAAATTAACTTCAGGTAACCGCAGCGCTTCATTCACAGTGACGTTATTGTTAAATCTAATGACCGGAAAATAATACTGTAAGAGTACAATAAAACCTTGTAACTTCGTATTATGTTCCTTAATCAGCATAACTAATTGAT
This sequence comes from Lycorma delicatula, assembly GCF_047948215.1. Classification (NCBI taxonomy): domain Eukaryota; kingdom Metazoa; phylum Arthropoda; class Insecta; order Hemiptera; family Fulgoridae; genus Lycorma; species Lycorma delicatula. Next base: position 54,828,000 of record NC_134458.1, read on the forward strand.
CGTAATGATAAAACAGATTTTCTTAATTTAAAAGAAAAAGAACCCATCCGATTTTATTATAACTGCAAATAGTTTCTAGAAATACAAATGATAGTTAAATGAATACTTTATTCAATTTGTAATTCTATAAATTTTACAGAATGTAACATAAAATAGCCAACGTAATGATTTAAAAGAGAAATATTGTTTGCTGTGATTAACAGAGAAATCAATAAGTTTCTGTGACGGTATTAAAAAATCTCCATGCGGGCACCTTATATGATTCGTAGTGTATCTAGGTTGCAGTGCTTCTATTAGGCGCCATAAAGAAACCTAGGTCTCGATAGAGAAGCAGTGTTGATGAAGAGTTACATCTTCGGAGGACCGGTTCTAATACCCTCAAAAAACCCTCCAATCGATTTTTAATCGATACGTTTATCGGCATAAAGGTTGTACTATAGAAAGGTTTTGTTGTTTTTTTTTAATTATTGAGCTACATCAAAGCACTATTAACATAGCATAGAGCTACGAATAAAAATTGACTTATGCGTGTATAAATAATTATATGTCGATGTGTATAGCTGTAAAATTGTTACTTTAATTACATGTTAAACTGTATAGCTTACTGGTTTTAGTAAGTTCAAAATAACCGAAAGTAATCTGATTTTTTATTTAATCTCAGTTTATGAAAATAATCTGTTTTACAAATGTTAATTTTATCTTAAAAGGTCACTCAAAATATTAGCTACTGTATCGGAAATCTTCCTTTAAACCAGTACTAGCATTTAGAGAATGTTTCGATTTCTTATCGCACAGAGGAGTTTCAAAAGAGTATAGAAAAAAAGATTCTTACATTAATTGGTACAGCTTACCCAGTGAAGATCTGAAATAGGCAATATCAAGTCGCGGCAAGTAATCTGTATAAAGTATATGAAGATTAATTTACAAATATTTTTTGAAGAATTAATCGTAATAAGCCGCTTTTTCTTGTCTCCAGACGTAACATAGTAATGCCTGGTTACAAGATGTCTAACAGAGCACTACTATTATTGCATGGACATTGCAAGTTACCTCAAGGTATCAGTTGTTGCATTGTTACAGTTTCTTTATCTTTTTTCTTAGTGATTCGAAACGATCTATTTTGATATTCAATGCTTTCAATAATTCACAGTTTAATTTTACTCAATTTATTGCCATTTTTAATCCGAATAAGTACGATTTAGCTTACCTGAAAAAGTATTAGGTTTTTCTTATGTATCTTATTATTTTTCTGATTTTTACTGTATAAAAAACACTGCCATTGAACAAAAAATTACTCTGATTTTTATTCTTTATATTTTGAGTCTGCTTGAGTTCAAAAGCTATTAAAATCTTTGTTAAAAAATTTAATAAATATGAGTGTATGAATGATCTAATCTGTAATGAAATATATTTGCAGTATAAGTGTACTGATGATCAAGTCCGGGAATATAGTGAATTTCCGCTAAAAAATCAAAACAACAAAGAGAAAATTACAAGAAAACTACAATTGGAGAGTACTTACAGAAATGGTTAAGCTTCTTATGAAAGGTCTTGACTTTTCATTCACTAAAAACTAAACACCAGTAATATCTCTTTATTATGCACTTTTCTTTATATAAAAGCTATTTTTATTATTAAACATTCACTAAATGACGCGTTCGCATGTTTTTACTTTTTCATCAACACGAAAAATGATTCCGCCATTTTTATTCTTCTTCAGATGTGGTCATTTTATTCCATCAGATGTGGCAAGCTATCAGGGTTCAGAAAATACTAGGATGTATCAAAAGGTTATTATAAAGAAAATAATGTTTAAAAAGGTTTAGGAAAAATCTTTTTAATAGATTATACATATAAATATAATAAAATATGAATTGGATTCGAATAGACAATTTAAACATTCACAAAGAAAGATGACCAAGAAATTCAAGAAATGCCACTAAATTTTTTTGGGGAAAAAATACAGCTTAATTACGATCAGCTGTACTTTCGAGTTAAATAGAAATAATAAATTTAGGATGCATCAAAATAAATTTTGTTTTGGTTAATTATATTAAAACTGGGCAGATAAAGCAAAGTAGAGATGCATTTATAATTAAAAGATTTATCCATATTTTTGTATATTATTTTCTTTTTTATATCCACTTCAATTTACAACGAAGTAAAATTTCCGAACAAAGCACACTGTGCGCATACGTGTCTCAGTCCCTTTTTTAATTTAGAATTTGCGGTAATTTTGTATTTACGAATTGAAAATAATCGTAATGTGTGCAGTAGTAGAAAATTAAATAAGTGTTTTTGCCGGGAAAACGGTGTTTTCATCTTTGAATACAACGACAGTTTTAATGTTGATATTCATAGGCAACAACAGTCATTGCTGGGAGTTTAAGGAAATCATAACTACAATTAAAAGCTAATTTTTACGTATTATATTGATTATTTTATTAAACTGATCTAAAAACAGTGATTTTTATTGTTTCCCTTTACAGGTACCTATTTTTCTGTTATTTCTATTGTCTCTATTTTATCTGTTATTTCAATATGAGTTTGTATACCGTTATCAGATTAGAGTTTTTCAAAAAAAATTTAATTTTAAAAGAATTTTTTAATCACTTTATTACCCCCCCCCAAAAAAAACCCACATAAAAAGAGTCTCAAAAAACGGTGTCCTGAATACCAGTAAAAACTAAATGAAATAAAAAACTGGTAAATAATACAAAAACCCGACACTTACAGTGTAAAGATATCCCTCAAAAAACAATTTTTTACCCCGAACCCGAAAAAATTGATATAAAAAGAAACACTATTTGCTGCTCCCAAACGTTTATAAAACACAGTTATTTGCTTCAAACTTAGAGAAAAGATATATAATAAATTATGCCGTGCAAAAACTTGAAAAATATTATAAAAATTTACGGGGCTGTTTTTTTTTCTGTGTTCATCTGTCGAAAACTGTCCTTTCTTGTTATCTTAAAAGTTAGCAAACATTTATTTATATTAGCAAAATCTATTTATTGCTGTTTATTATTTTGTGATTGAAACATCCCCGTGGCGAGTGAAGTTTTGTATTATTATACACATATAATAATACCTTAGTTTTGTTACCCACAAGACTTAAATATATACAAGAATTAAATTTATAGTTTAAACTAAAACATTTTTTTAATTTAAGAAAACGTAAAGAAAATTCCCAATAGGCTTTCAAGTATTTTTTTAAGTATTAAAAAATTGGGTGGGTGGATGAATGCGTGGGTGTGTGTGCGTGCGCTCTTTTTATTTTATAGATGGTTTTTCTATGTTAAGTTGTAAAACTAGTTTTTTTCAATTTTATAAAATATTAGTTTCATACATTTAATAATTGATTTAAATACTGTACAAATAAAAATCATATATTAATTACAAAGCTATTTTTTAATTGTCTGTAATAGAATCAACAGTTTTTTTAATTTTTATTTACAAACGCAGACGAATAAAAAATAAAACAATTTTAATAAAATTTATTGTTTACACTTTTGTTATAAAATAAAATAAACTAGTTCGACTGGATATTATGATTATTCAAGTTTATTACATCGGTTAAAATAATCTATTTTATCTGTTATTTCAATATGAGTTTGTTTAATCTACCGTTATCAGATTAGAGTTTTTCATTAAATTCATTTTTTATAAAAATTAAATTATTAATATAAAAACGTTTCTCAAATATTTGTCTTTTTCATTATTGATATATTTTTATATCGTACCTGTGCTATGTTTTATATTGATTAAGGGTTTAGCCGGGTTAAAAAATTTAATTTATTATTTTCCCATACTTCGTGATGTTTTCATACGTTTATCAAAATTACGTCGACAAAATCAAACGTGTAAACGTTATGTAACTGTAATCGATATACAGAATTTTATGCTATAAATTCCTGAATTACTATATTGGTCTGTATTTTATAAAACGTATATATATATATTTTTTTTTATATTGTTGTTGTTTTTAAATTCTATATCATATTCATTATTTTTTTTAAATACTTTTTATTTAAAAGGTATTTTCATGATTGATATTGACTTTTAAAAATAATAATATAGCGATCGTAACAGCTTTTAAATATGCATATACAAAGAGATACAAAAACAAACTTAAAATTTAATATAACTCGTTATTTAGAAATTCCTCTAACTATCGTAGTCAATTAACTAGCCGAGCGAACAACCTTCTCTTAAATATATTAACAGGAGCATCCCTTGTAGAATATGACAATTTGTTGAACATATTTACACATTAACAAAACATGTGTTCTGAACTTTACTTTCCCTACATCTAGAAATATAAAGACCAAATTTATATACTTTACTTATATTATGAAATTTCTCTCTCTCTTCTGAAAGTGCAATTATTAATTTAACTTGAAATATATATTAAATTATTGTACATATAGAAACTGAAACGACAAGATTCTAAGCCGAGTAAAAAATAATAATCGGTATCTCGTCTATTTCTATTCTTCATAATTTAAATGACAATTTTTTCGGGTAAGAATTGGTGTAATTAACATACTAAACAATTATCATTTTTAAAATCATGCAGATTTTATAAATATATATTGTAATTTACCTTCTTTATATCTACTAATTAATATGCGTAAACAGAATGAAATATACCGACCACGATAAATATGTTTATTCCTCCTTGAAGGAGGAAACCAGTGAAAACACATTTTTCGAATATCACAAATTCCGTTTAAGTTTCCTCGTCACCAACAGCTAACTATTCCGAATAATATATACTGATTTTTTCAGAAAATTCAGATTGTACCGAGTAACTCACATACTCTGCACACATGAGTACACACATAAATATAACTGAAACATGGAAAGTAAATTACATATACGAAAAAAAAATTGGTGAAGTGGGATTTAAAAATGTTATTGACTCCGTTGTCTCTAAATGAAAAAAGTACACAAGACCTAACAACTTACTACAGGAAAATCATATAACCAATTCTTGGAGAAATAAAATAAATTAAGTTAATTTTGAAAATGGAATTTATTCCCCTTTTATAGATAACGATATCTTTAATATCTACATCCTTCGGAGGAAGTTGGCAGTTGTCATATTGTATTTAATACAATTTTAACATTGATATTTACCCATATTACTTTAACATTTTTAAAGATTTATTTCTAATTATCTTTTACCCGGTTAAACATTAACGTAAAACTTGAAGGTATCCAGTGAAGACAAATTCTGTAATATACACTTTGAAAAGGTAGTGGTGAATATTTTTAAAAAAACGTTTTGTTTTCTTAACATCCTCAAACTAAAGGATCAATGGAAATTTTTTATTCCATCTAAAATTTAATATTGAAAACCCAGGTGTGTGCTTAGCAAGTAAATTTATCGACGGACAATTGACGCGTGGTTTTACAATAAGGCATACTTCAAGACGATGTTACAACAAAGGGCAATTAGTAAATCTTATCCTACAGTAAAAGTAGTTGTAAAAAGATAAGAGATTTACGATATTCAAAAAAGTATGACGTATGGATCTACAAAACAAGATATTTTCTGTAATGGAAAGCGATTTGCCGACCCAAAACTGTGTACTTAAGAAAAAATATGAGAATATTTATATTTATACAAAAACAGGCTGAATTTTTCACTGCAGCTCGGTTTGTAAGCTAATGAGCATTCGTGCAACAACGGACATACGCTCTTTTTGACTTTGTACTGTAGACAGTATTACATTCAGCACGTCAATTTTCACTCAACTGTCTTGTTAACAAGCGGTTGGCTTGGTTCTTGCACCTTGTCTTTCCCGCGCATCCTACTGAGCATGCGCTCTAAAACCAAAGACGTTTGCTGAAATCAACTTGTACTTCATGTAATGCAGATTTTAAAAGTACACTTAATTATTTCCGTCAGCACGGTCCTGATTGTTGAAAGATGAAATTCTACCGCTTATAAAGTTTACTTCATATGATTATATTTTCTTATATACTCAGAAAAAAAGCTAAAGCAGAAATAGCATGAATTTTGATCTGAGCGCGTACTCACAAAGCGGATATCCTCACAATGATAGATTCGTACAAGAATTTAAGCACACAATTACAGCAAAATGAGTTCACACACACGCGCGCGCGTGCAAACACCATAAACAAAAATTTATATATATATATATATATATATATATATATATATATATATATATTTATTACTTTCCCGTCTAGATAGCGCTATAGTATAGCTATAGCTCTAGAAGGGGAAGTATTGTAATCAGTCCAATTTGGGCTTATGCGGTTTTCACCGGATCTTGACATTTTGACACCTAAGGTACCCAGAAAATCGGGTGGAAATTTTCCGTATGTTAATGTTCGTATGTACGTGTGTTCGGTGTTGGCCTCTTATTTCTCCAGAACTACTGGACCGATTTTGACTAAACTTGGTCAGATTACCTCTATGTATGGTGTATTGATGCCATTACATTTTCAACATAAAAGATCAAGGAAGTGAGGCTGTAGAGCAAGGTCACGCTCAATATTCTGGAGATTTGGCATTAAGGTCACATTTTTTTAGGCACATTTGTTTACAATTAAACAAAATATTAAAATACTTTGCAAAAAAAATATTTTCTAATTGTATTCCCACCCCAAAGAATGCTCTAAACTACTGCTATGTTGTGATGTCACAGGTGAACGGTAGAATTAAATAAATGAATACTATTTAAAGTGTAAAAAAGTAACTCGTTCTGACTGGGTCTTTAACTCGATTGCCCGGTTGACTCGGTATATGACGCGTTAAGCCTCGCAGCTACACCAGTCTGCCGACCTTACAAGCGAAATTTGTTCTTAAGTTGTGAAATTATATTACTTTAGTGCCACCATCGCCGGTAGTACCGTTACACCGCGCGAATTAAATACGATTTGCACGCGCGCTTTAGTTAGAATCATTGAAATAAATAAACAAAAAAGATATATATCTAAATAGAATGATAAATATTTTTAATTAAATTGTGTGTGTAAGCCGTAAGCCGTGCATCAGAAACAACCCACAATTATAGGACTTTCTCTAGAGTTGTGTGTTTTTTGTAGCCTACAGTTGTCCTACAACTGTTTGTGTTTCTGTGTGTGTGTGTGTGTGTGTGTGTTTGTTTGTATATATATATATGTGTGTGTGTGTGTGTAGTTGATCTGTTTATGAATATACCTTGACATCGATTTTGAATTCTTGATTTGCTAGAATTCTGGATTTTCTCCGTTAATGGCATGCACTTATAGAAGATTTCTAACCGTTTAATATGGGTTATGGTGATAATATGACACTGATGCACGTTAATTTTGAGGAGAATCAAATAAATTTGATTAAATATATTTTTATATCTATATAGCGGTAATTTTTTGTTTATTGAGCATATACTATTCAGAACGTATTTTATAAAGCTGGTATTTTAAACTGCATATTTTTTTTTTATTGCGAATTAAAAAACTTTAAATAATATTTTAATCGTTATTTAAATTATTAAAAGAAGAAAAAAATATTTATACAGTTACAGGTGTTCAGAAAATTAAGTAAAATTGATAATTCAATCAGTGGAAGAATTTTTTTGAAGGGGCTTATCAAATAAGGCAAAGAGGTGGAAGGGGTTCGGTGAGCCTCAATGTCCACTGCAGGCGACAGGCGTATCTATAGAAAACTGCTATACTGTAATATAGCACAGGTGTTCAGATTGACGACCGAGTAAATTTTTTTATTTTTAATATCATATTGATTGATCATTTTACAGAAGATATGTAGGTTAAACCGGCTTATCTGTAAAAATATTTTTGATAAGATTTTTATTTTGAAATCGGTTGCTGTTAAACCACTTGTTTTATTCAAATACTTGTAAAGGTGGAATGTGGTAACCGTATGTATGACTGACTTCGAACAATAATACCTTATGTTTTTAAAACTATACTTATAGCCTTTCATGGCGATATATATATGTATATATATATATATATATATATATATATATTATTTATAATTTAAGAGTTTTCTTTTATTATTCTTGAATTTTAATGATCAACTTGACTGTATTTAAATAATTTATAAGATCATACGTTTAAATTACAGGTCCGGATTATTTAAAAAAAAACTGTCATTTTATATCCCAAAAATATTTTTCTATTAGAAAACCATAGAAAGTTTAAGACTAATAACTCTTATTATTGATTTAAATTAATAATTCTCATAGTTCGAAGCAAAAGATGTCGACCATAAGAAGCTGGTGCAAACGAAGATATAGAAAAAGAGATCGGGAGTGAGAGAGTGCCTGGGTGAATTTACGAGGTTGAAATTAGGTTCGTAAATCCACTTATTTCTTGTAGGCTCGTTTTTCATTTCAGCTAAGGAAGAAATATAGCATCCGAAATGAAATCTTGGTCATAGAATTTATTCGGAAGTTCGAATAAGTCAAGAGAGAGTCTGCTAAAACTGAAGGCAGATTTCCTGAACTGTGCCATAACTAAATCACCGGATATAAATGGAGAAAATCTTATCAACAATAACTAACTTCTTTTTCACTTATAATTCGTATTTCTAGAGTCGATTTAAATTACTCCTTTTTTTTCAACTATGATATTACATAAAAAGTTCATCGTTTGTAGCTGTTTAATATTATTTTTTCAAAGTTATAAAATTAGTGTTAAATACGTTTAACAATAAAAAAATTACACTAAAAAGGCCGTTTTTTTTTTAAATAATTTATTTCTTGTAAAAAAAAACATATATTTCTGAAGTAAATAGTTGTATTATCAGTTTTCCATTGTATAGATAACGTTGAAGATGATATACGAACCTAATGAGGTCAATCGCTAAAATGCCTTCGTTACTCGATAACCCATCATAATAGGACAGTAATGGTTTAGGTTGACGACGGATTACATGTATTTACTTGATAATGTTAAGGTTGTGATTTGCGGCGCATACAGTGCGTGACAATTTATTGATCAAACAGCGATTTAGCTATTAGTAAGAGAAATTATATCTCGATAACCATTAATAGCTTTCAACATTTAGTTTATTTAGCACTAATTACCTAAGAGTGTTTATCATTATAATTTAGGCTATTCGTTATTTTTTAAGAATTATTCTTTCTCTCTTCTGCAACTGTTTTCTTTTTCTCTGAAAAGATATGACTTTTTCAGTATAATTGAAAATAATATTATTTCTCGTACCGGCTTATCTGTTTATCTTATATATTATTTCTTATAATTTAGCATTGTTATTTTGTATATACTACATTAACTTAATCGCATTATTCTAATATTCTATTTATAATTTCTGTTAAAAGAATTCCTTTCTCGTCAGTACGTTCTGCTTTCAGTACGATCTGATTATCTTAAGTCAAAAAGATTAGCTCCATATCAAGCAGTTAGCTACTGCAGGATTATTTTAAGTTTTAAAGTTAATATTTTAATTAATTATGCTTGTAAAACTATTTTAATTAGATTCAGACTTTTGTCTTTTGTTTAATTTCTCATTGAGTTTTGTCGCTTCTTTTTCTGGGAGCGTTTAATCTATTAATATAACTTAAGGATTTTTATTATTATTTTAAATACAGAGCGTTCGGAAAGTTTCTATGCACTAGAATTATGCTAGTGTAATGACAAAACGTTTTTAATTATTGCTTTGTATTTTCATTTTGTTATTTTATAAAAACGGATATTAAAATGACTGGAATAGTTTACAAAGGTGATGAAAATGACCTACTCTAATATCAGTATAACACTGCATCGTTTCAGTTTGTTTTCAAACAATTTAACCAGCTGATGTACTGGAATGTCTCGTATGTATGCCGTTATTGCGATTTCTAGTTCGTCAATCGTTTATGGTCTGTTGTGATACACTGCTTGTTTCGTTACCACCCATAGAAAGTAATCTGGGTCACAAACTCCTCGAAATAATCCGTTTACCAAAGACATTTCGTAAAAATTCATTGATCTGTTAGCTATGTGCGCTGTGAGGTCATCTTGTTGGAACCAACCGTGATTGATTTCCACTTCTGTTAAGTGACTAATGAAGTTTGTTAAAACAGCACAATAATGATCCAATTTCTAAAAAAAATATTGGGCTCGCAATGCGCGTTCTACTCGCTCCCACCAAGACTCCAATTTTTATATCGTGTAATTCATTGTGGTTAGTTGTCGACCACGGTCGTATATTTTGTGGATTAATATATCCTCCTAGATGAAACCACGCTTCATCTGTAAAAAAAAACATAATTTCAAGAATACCTACGGAAGTTTGTTCAATAAAACGTTTAAAGCGTTGAGAGTAATTTATTCTTTTGGAACGAAAAGACTAAAGGTTTCAGTTCTTGATCGCACATTAATTTATCGGAAAAAAGTCTGTTCTTTTCTTACAACTTTATATGCGGTAGGAAGTCCGATATCTTGTTGCTGTGCTAACTTATACGTTGACTTTGATCGACTATCCGCCATAGAATCCGTAATGTCAAGCAGCTTCTGTTCGTTCAGTTTAGATAAGCTTCAACTAGCGTCTTCGACAGAGCCTGCTGCCCAAAATTTTTTGATAAGAGTTCGGACTGCATTGCGGTGAGGAACGGAATACTTGGAAAGTTTTCAGAAAATTTGTGCTTCACTACGTATCAGCTTTACAAAAGACTTATTCAACGAGAAAAATGCGTACCTCTACCGAAAGAACCATTACGTTTCTTACAACTATTGATTCCAATAACGAAACAAATCACAATTCAACAGCTGACGTATTGGTTTGTTACTGAGCATCGCCAAACGAATCCAGAGAGCAACCAACCTAACTCTGAAAGAACAGAATCCACCACATAATTCTAAAGCAAAGCATACTACACAGCGACGACAGAACGCCTGTGTTAGATGCAAGGCGCTTTATCTAAAACTTTGTTTATGTATAATAATAAATATTGGATATACATATGTGTATATATATATACATATATATATATATATATATATATATATATATATATATATATACATATATATATATATATATATAGTATCGATTATTTTTATGTCAGCAAATCTTGAACGAAAGGAAAATCAGAAACACTAAGCCGTTGTTAATAACGTAAGAAAAGAATGTTTATGGCAGGCATTTTCAAAATGTAACTTTAGAGAAGAAAATAAAAATTGTTAGAAAGCTGTACATTTTTCAAGACGTAAACAACAGATCGTTTTAGATGAAATTAATTACTTAGATTAAATGATTAGCGCAGATCAGAACGGATTGTAGATTACCACCGAACTAGTCAAACGCCTGATGTTAAAAACAAGTTGTATTTTTAACCTGTTAAAATTTCCTGTATTTATTTCGTTTTATATATCTACATATACGTAAAATGACTCCTGTGTAAGACGGTTTGCTACCCCTTAACAACCTGATGGTTCCGTAGAATGTGCAAAGACTCGGAAAGTAGCAACTTGAAAATTTAACGATGTGAAATAATGATTAAATAGCAATAATGCAAACGACCGTAGCCACGTTTAATTAATTAATTTCCTTGAATTGCCAAAGATAAATTAAAATAAATCCAATTCACTCCATTTTTTTTTTTTGGAATTTGTCTAAAATATTACTAGCTGGTGATCTATGATCAGAAACACGGAACGGATTACGCTTTCGTTAAAACAATAAAAAGAAGAATTTTTAATCTGTTGTTGATCTACATTTTCCACGAACTTTATAACTCTAGAAAATTATACTCCGTCAAAATGGGACCAAATTTGGGTAAATATGACGAAATATATTATAAAGATTTGACAATGTCGTCCTTTTCAAGACAAAACCAAATTATATATTAATTTTAAAAATAAATCTTCTGTTTTTATACATTTTAGATAATAATATAGATGACAAATGAATAGAAAATGTATAAAACTTAATTTTTTTTTCATCATGTTTTCGATGAAATCTTTGACTGCACATAATCTATGATGAAACAATAATAAAGTAATTTAAATTTAGTTAAGTTTTACTTCTTTTTAAGTTATTTTGTTTAAAGTGAATCGCTGTTATGTCATATTTTTTTAACCGGATACTATTTTACTAGGAAGTACCATTCTTAGATTAAGAAAATTGGCTTAAAATTCAAGTTATCAATAAGTCGTAGAAATTACATAAATGATTAAGTTTATCTATGGAATAAGTTTATGAAAATTTAGATTATGGAAAATTTTCCGTTCGAATCTCCCGGTAAGGCATGGAATTTTTCACACAGTTCAATCTGGAAAAGAAAAGCAAAGTAACTGTAATCGGGCGTCAGCATCTAGTTGGTGTGAACATATCGTTGATAAACTAAGTAGATGCTAACCCACATTTTATATGAGCGGGAAGAGATATAGTCGTAAGAGAGGTGTGTAGAAAATTAAAAGAGGGAATGAGATGAGTGCGTAGCGGGAAATTAAAATTTTTACTTATCTTTTTTCTTTCACTTAACTGTGGCGGTAACTAATTTTATTACTTTAACATAATAGATAGATCCATGTGTATATTACGCTACAATCATTTGCTCAGATAATTACTACTGCATTAACCGGTAGTAAACCTTTTTTGCAGATTCTTTATTAAGCGAATATAACAGTCAGTGTGTCAGTGATATCTTTTTAGCGGTTCTGTTACATCTGGTGTAAAAATATCACTATGAAATACTATGAAAAGCGTGTTTTGGTACCGTGGCTAACGCTCAACACCGATCACTATTTGTTCTGTTTTTTCAAATATAAAATATTTTAATTGTTATTTGTAAGGAGAAACATATACTTTAAGATAACAGAAAGGGTTTTTTAAAAATCTTTAATTTTTCAATTCGTTTTAGGAAGTAAATATTAGTATACTTCGTAAATAAATGAAAATGACGCTATAAACAAATTGTTATAAAAGATTAATTAAAACTGATATTTTTATGCAACTTCGTAGATTTAGGTAAAATTACGTCATTTATCACATTTAACCTCAGATTTGATTAATTTTGCAAATATATTGCTGTTTGTGGAAAAAACGTGGTGTTTTGAAAAGTATCTAGTTTTTCGTCAATATTTTGTTTATTTTTAATCTTATGAAAAAATAAATACCACCATTAGAAAACTAAGACAATTTTGCATAAAAAAAAGAAAATTTGCAAGTTGTTGATAAAACGCCAATAACATTAAACAAATTGCGAAAAGTGTTAAAAGTCAATTTAGCGTTCTGTTCTTGAGCTTACTACCTACTTGTTCCAGAAGAGATATCTCTATATCGTATTTAATAGTTTGTCAACATTGAAAATTGCATTTTTTTCAAATCGTGTTGTGGTACCTTCATCGCTAACGCTCAAAACCAATCATATCAATTCTTTTTTTTTTTTTATAATTGTTATTTGTAAGGTAAAACATGTAATTTTAGATGGCAGTTTTTCAAAAGCTTTAATTTTTCAATTAGTTTTAGGAAGTAAATATTAGTATACTTCTTAAATATATGAAAATGACGCTATAAACAAGTAGTTATAAAAAAATTATTGAAAACTGATATTTTTATGAAACTTCGTAGATTTATTTGTAAAAGTACGTCATTTATCAATATTTAACCTCAGATTTGATTGATTTTGCAAAATATTTTGCTGTTTCTGGAAATAACTGTTTCTTTGAAAAAATATCAAATTTTTCTCCAATATTTTATTTTTGTTCTTATGAAAATGAAAATACCACTAGTAGAAAACAAAGACAATTTTGCATAAAAACGCGACCCAACACTTTTTTCTACGATCCAAATTAAGAAATTACGCATAAATTATTAATTTATCCATTTAGTCTTACTGTTCACGGGAAGGTAGCCAGTTTCCAAGGTACTCTACTGTAGTGCGATTTTGATGCTTATTGTAAAATCCGTTAGCGCCCTAAGTTTTACTCGTAAAACAAAAGCAGACGGGAGATTTTTTATGAGAAATTTCTTCAGCTATCTATTGATGTATTTTTTTTATTTCTATACACAATTAAAAATGAAGCCGCTGTAGGTGAAAAATTAAAGATTAGACCTTAAGTTGTTAATAAACAAATTAACTAGTTATTCGCTTGTGTCCGCTTGGGCTCACTTTTATTCTAAATACTTTTCCGAACCCATTTCTATAATTTATTCGCTCTAGTGAATTTTTTCTAGGTTAATGTCTTTTCGAGTGTCTGTTGATTCAGTTACGAATCCTTTTCCTATGTATAACAGCTCTTCAAATTCACTCTTCTTCTGTTCCTATTTCATTATTCTTTCATTTCCTTACTGTAATTTACCAATAAGGGCATTTTATGATCGGCTAATTATTAGCTGCTACTCTTTAGTAATTTTTGTTTACTAGGTACACGTTACTATGACAACCGTTCCTGCAATCCCTCCACTTGACTCTTCTCTTATTAAAAATACTTTTAACTTTAACAGATTCTGATGTCGTTTTAAAGTCTTGACACGCCAAATAATTCTTTAATAAATTATTATTTCCCAGCTAATGTTACTTTAGGAATAATGACTGAATTTATCACTACGTAGGAATTTATTATGAAAAACTTATTTTATTATGGAAATTTTGAATTCAAGGTATTTTCAATAATTTCCTGATAATAAGTAATTAACTAACTATTTATTATTTTATCTTTAAATTCCGGTAAATAAATCATAAATTTTATGTAAGCTATTCATAAATCTCATACGTCGTCTAAAAAATGATACATTTACACATGTATTTTTAATTATTTACGCTTAAGGAAATACTTTTTAATAATTAAAGAATGGAAAAATTCAAATATACGGTACATTCATTTACGTAAGAAGTTAAGTAAAAAAAAATTGCCATCGGAAATACGTATGTACCGGGTATTCCACAAAAAACCCCAAATTGAAATTCATTGTCCAACACTTCTCCTGGTAATGCATCAGATGAGGCGTAATATCTCTATCCAAATTGACTCCATCAGAATTGATCACGTCAAATTGTCAGTTCACCGCATCAGATTATTCGTATGAAATTGCTTTCTATTTAAATATCGAGCAATTTAATTTAAATCAAGAGCTGCGAAGAAAGAGAACACTACACCGTATTCAGGAGTGTTTGGTATTGTCGTTTGAATGTAATGTAATTAAATCTTTCAAGTATTCAATTAAATATATTTATCGGTATTAGTATTGGTTTCTTTTCTGAATTTTAATTGTCGGTTTTCATTTCGACATAGAAATTAAATTTCTTTTGGTTTTCCATAACAAAAATTACTGTAGTATATCTGTTGAAAAATAATATTTGCTAGTTTATCCTTTGATTTTATAGCATTTATTATTCTCTCTCGGTGTCACCGGTAAACGTATAGTTTTTCATTTTCGTGCCTCGATCGAAATTTTATTTCTATCAAATCTTTAAATAGAATTGTGCGGTGAAATTACACCCGGTATTCTCCTTAGGTATATTGACCCTTTTTATAGCTTCTTAATTTTTATTATTGCAATGCAGGTTCAGCACTAAATTTCCAAAGCTGTTGCTTTTAGGTTTTCAATTTACCTTAAAGTATGGATAATGTAACTTTTATGTCAAATACTACTGCAGACAATCCTTTAGATTTTGTTTCAAATCTAAATTCAGTATTTTCTAGGTGTGTACTTGTATTGTAAGTGCAAAATTGATTATTATATAAAATTCAAAACAAGCTTTATTTTCTATTAAAATTTTATTACATATTTTAGGGCATTAATTAATTAATTTTCTTTCAAAATAATTGTAAACAATGAAAAATTAACAGTGTTGAATCGTATCACAAAAATGTCAAATTTATATCTGGTGTAGTTGTTGAGAATAAGTACTAACAAAAGATAAAATCTTGAAAATCATGTTTAAATGTTTTGTTTGATTTATTTTTTAAAAATCCGAGTAAGTTATTGAATAGAAATTATAAGTTATAAGAAGAAATTCTAATTGTGCTCGGATCTATTTACTACAATTAATTATTATGAAAAATGGAATAATATTTTTTTCTTTATACAAAACATTATACAGGAAACGGAGTGTAATAAGAAATATTCAAAAGAAATAAAGAAACGACACGGCTTGAAAATGGAGAGTTAGAAGAATAGGATTCTGATTAGAAATTACTTAATTTTTGACGATCCAAAAAACATATTTCGTATAATTTAATTGAATAAAAAAATTTCACACGCTAGAATCAGAAACATTTAAGTTCAACATCAAATAGTAAAATATTAATAATAATAATTCTCCGTATTATAAAAACAAGATCTTGATAACACTGAAGATTAAGATATTTTAGAATATATATTTTGCGCTTGAAACTTGCAAATGAATTTTTTTTTATGTTTTAATTTAAAATTTTAGAGTATGTGTAGCTAAGGTTAAATAATAAAATATTCTATTTATAAATGTTTTTATAAAAGGATTT
This sequence comes from Lycorma delicatula, assembly GCF_047948215.1. Lineage (NCBI taxonomy): Eukaryota > Metazoa > Arthropoda > Insecta > Hemiptera > Fulgoridae > Lycorma > Lycorma delicatula. Next base: position 54,844,437 of record NC_134458.1, read on the forward strand.
TGAGATCCTCTTCCTTTTGAGAGTTATTCATTATCCTTTAGGTTTATTTTACGTTAAAATATAAAATGTAGTGAATATAAGGCAGGTAATATAAGGACAGTAATATAAGGCAGGCATTAAAATACTAGTTAAACATGGTAGACAAAAGCTATTGTGCGGTAGAATTTACCTTCGAATATAATCTTACGTTTGGTACGTCAATATAATCCTTCAAGCCTTCATGAATTCCTTATACTACCGATGTAAAATATAATGTTATTATTTTTTGTTAGACATATTACACATTAAAGCTTTCGAATTGATAGACGTTTTTCTTCCGAGGGCCTTTCGGCTCTGATTACCAGCTTCAATTTCAGAGGAGCATCCGATAGCAATTTTATAAACAGTATTCCTTTAAAAAATATTAGGAAACCCCATAAATAAGAAACCAGATAATATATTCTATCTATGATGTTTTGTTCGTATTGCTTTTTTTAATATATTGCTTTTGTCGATTTAGCGTTTTACATTTTGACAAAAACAATTATATTAAATGAACAATCATAACGTAGATCGTGTCCCGCGAAGAAATGGAAAACTTTCAGGGCCTATTCTACTGGTGAAAATAATGAAAAAAGTTCATATAAACGTAGGTCTGGAAAAGCTTTATTTCCGAGGTACAGCTAGAGAAAGATTTCTCCCGGATTTAGCTCTTCTAATAAAAAGAAGCCCTACTGTAATATTTAGGACCCAAATTAAGGAGTAAAGTTGGTGGTTTCTTATATAATTTGAGCTAATTAATTTTCTCAAAATTAAATTCTCCACAGGTTTTTTTACTAAATTTTTCTCATTTATTAGTCAATTAACAAAGCTATTGTAGTACAACACATAAAAAAAACTTTTTTTTTCGAAACCGAATTTTGTGCTTTACATCGAATGTGTTAAAAATTACTGGGACTTGTTACTGGGAATGTGTTCTGGGACTTGTTTTATCCTACTTTCCAGCTCAAATTGCATAAGAAATCACCAACTTTACTCCTAAATTTGGGTCCCAAAAATTACAGTAGGGCGGGCTTCTTTTTATTAGAAGAGCTGAAATCCGGGAGAAATTTTTTAACTCTGTTAATTTCGGTTGTAACTCGAAAACAAAGCGTTTTCAGACCTATGTTTATATGTACTTTTTTAAATAGTTTTATCAGTAGAATATCCTGAAAGTTTCTCTGTTTCTTCGCGGGTCAATATTATTCGATTCCATGTTTATGTTTACTAACCGTTTTTAGATGAAGACTACCAGTAAAATTACATGACTATCAGTAAATTACTGATTAATGTATTTTTAATTACTTCCGGAAAATCGTTTGGAAGAAAAAAAATAATTATTTTGAAACCTTGTCGTTTAATATTTTACGATTTAAAAGTATTATCGCTTTTCCTCGTGTTTTAGATCGAGTTAATTTTAGATCGGTTAACTTTTTACGAGATTTAACAGTACTTGTTTAACTTATCAAGTAATAAACTAATACTAAACAAGTGCTTAAGTAATTTAATAGTCGAATAATGACGGTAAAACATTATGACAAAGCTATTTTGAGAATAGCTTGTTTGTAAGTTATCATAATTTTCTTAAAATACTCCTCCAATTTGGAATATTTTTCATTGCAATGGCATTATCTAAACAACTGCAAATGATATTTAAAAGCGTTAAATAGAAAAAAAAAGGCTACGAGAATCTCTACCGCTAACTCACCATTTTAACTATAGTCAACAAGATAAAACACTTAAGTCGTTATAACTTTTTATAACTAAGCCGTAAATAGTAACAAAATTTAAATCTTTTACTTTGTTTCATTTCTTAATGAAATATGAATTTTTTAAGCAGCTTAAATAATTTTGTTTATTTTGAACGTATTTTAAATCCTTTTTTTGGATATGCGATTTATATTTTTAAAAGTTCTGGCAATCGATGAAAGAAATACTTATATGTTTACTAAAAAATACTTTAAAAGAAAATGATGTTATTACTGTTGGAGCAAGGAGGATAAATTATATAAGGTTCACAGATGCGATGGGTTTTTCTGTAAAAGAAGAAGCGAAAGATATACAACAGATGATTTCAAAATTAGAAGACACTATAACAGAATATTGTAGGAAAACTAGTATTAGAAAATAATAAGTAACGTGGACAGGAGGCGATAAGCCGATGAATGTCTGCATTTAAAAGGAAATATTGAACAAATAAAACAATACAAGTATACGTAGCTGACATGTTAACTGAAGAATCCAAAAGTGAAAATGAAATTAAAACAAGTATAACAATGTTTAAGGAAACGCTTAAAAGAAATACAGATACTACGTAATAAGATTGAGTCGCAGTTGAAAAAGCATCTTGTAAAAGGTTACATTTGGAATGTTCTGTATGGTTGTGAAACATTGACAGTAAAAAAAAAAAAAATAGATAAAGAAAGGCTGGAGGCATTTTAAATGTATGAAGGAGATTAGGAAAGATTAAATAGACAGATAAAATTAAAAAAAAATTAAATAATGGAAGAATTAACGAGAAGCTTAATTATTCATTATGAGATAAGAAAGATCAGCAGAAGATGTAAAAAAAGAGGTCGGAAAAGAGTAAAAATTATAGTGACCTTAAATAGAAATGGGAGCTATTAATAATATCTTAAAAGTTTTGTTTAAAGTAGAAGAGAATAGAGACTGATAAGGTGCAAGGAATCTGCCTTAGTGTAGATAATGATTATATATATATATATTTGCGTTTGTGTGTGTGTATGTGTGTGTGTGTGCGCGCGCGCGCGCGTAGTAAATATCGACTTTCACTCTTAACACGATTAATTATCACGTTGTTTCGTCCGTTATTTTAGTGATGGTAGGTTTTTAATTAAAATTGATATCTCCAGCCCGGGGTTTCGTATCGAACATATTTTGTCAAATATTAAACATCGTTAAAAGAAAAAATTCGTCGGTCTCCGATTAATTTTCTTCCATACATCTCGGTTCTGGATACATTAAATATAGAATTTTAGTCAATAATTCGATGTACTCATAAAAAAATGGAATGAGTTTTATTAAGTTTTTTCTCGATTTTCTTGAAGTCGAGATTGAAATACAAGCGTATCGGTTTTTTTTAAATTCATCTTAATTTTACCGTCTGTGGTTTATGTATCAATGATTTTTACAAGATTTTTTCGTAAACAGTTTTTGTATAGAAAAAAAAATTATTATATTGGCATGGTGGTGAAACAGTACGAGATGTGTCTGTCGTAGTGTGCAAGGGGTGGATACAAATCGTTAAATCGATTAGAGATCGTTAAATTAGAATCAAGTGTTCTCATTACATGAAAATTATTATTATGTAGGGTAATAGTTAAAAGATTATTTAAAGAAAAAAGAGAGTGTAATTGGTATAAAAAAAAACTTTGAAAAGTACTTCATTTTTACAACGGATAAGATTTATAATAGATATTTCTTTAAAAAAAATTACTTTTTTCCCAACTTAGAGGAGGATAAGAAAACTCCTGAAAAAATGGTGAAATTAAGTTCTTCCAATCGATTTTTAAAACCTTACCACTGCATGTGTTAGTGTTATAATAAATAATATTCAAAGGCAATACAGAGTGTACCACAAAGTTCTCCTGGAACTTTCATAACCTATTCTACTCGTGAAAATAATAGAAACAGTTAATATAAACATATGACCTAAAATGCTTCGTCTGCGAGATACAGCAGGTGAAAGATTTTGCTCGGATTTAAGCTACCCTGGTAAAATGAGTTCATACTAAAATTTTTAGGACGTTAATTAAGGGGAAGAGTTACTTATAACTTATGTGTTTTGACATGAAAAATTGAATAAAATAAGTCCCAAAACCGTATTTGTATTAATGTTTGAGAAATCTGGGGTAAAAACCAATAAATTGAAGTAATGTTTTTTATGTCTGAAGCTCAATAACTTTGTTAAACGGGTAATAAACAAGTAAAACTTATAAACAAAACTTTTAGAGAATTTAACTTAGAACAAAATTTTTGAAGATAAGTTGAATAAAACAAAGAAAGAGTAGAAAATTTTGAATCTTATTTAGAAACATTACACTAAACCAAAGTGCTTTATACGTACCAGTTAATAATAAATGTTCAAAAATGAGCCTGCCATTTTTAACATGCTTCTTGGCACGCTTCTGTACTGCTTTTTTTGCACTTTTTAGATCTCCAGGGCTGTCCTTAAGTTGCTCAGCAGCATCCGTAATAAGGACAATTAATTCCTCACGAGAATGTATTTTTGTTTTGTATACAATATTTTTTCATCCATTCAGTAAGCATATTAGGACATATGTTTATATGAACTTTTTCCATTATTTTTTCTAGTAGGAAGGTTATGAAAGTCCAGGGAGAACTTTGAGATACACTCTGTATGTTTCTAATCCCTAGAATCTGAACAAAGCTGGATATTGTAATCTAATACTACGAGCAGAGTAATTTTGTAAATGTTTAGATTCATCTGTTTTCTTTGTCCTCTTGATCAATGTAAGCATTTCCTTCTTTCTTCTTATTTGTTAATGAACCAGCCGATCTTAATTTTTGTTAGAATTATAAATTGTATGAGTTTACACTTTCCTTTAAAATGTTGAAGAAGTAACACTACTAAATTCTATATCTGTTCTAGATAGACAGTATATTTAATATATATTTAAAAATGTGGAATTTAACTAAAATTATGAAACTATTCAATTCAATGTAAATTTAAAGTAAATAAAGGAAGTACTTAACAATGCTTTATTGTTAAGTATACAGTTTACACAATCAACGAATTACTCCGCGGCTGGAATTGGGCATTATTTTTTATCCTCCGAGCCGGATAATTAAAAAATATGGATAATCCGGATAATTAAATAATTATGTGAAATATCAGCTATATGTGAAGTTCTACTTTTGTTTTATACATATAAATTCATTGCGGTTTGGCAGATTCAATTTTCATTGGCGATCTTCAATAATAATTAAATTATGAATGAACGTAAATATTTGTTCATACATTGAATCTGGGTTCTTAATTTACGTTAGCACCACTATCTATATAATATTTGTGTAATTTAGTTTTACTTTTTCTTTTGGCCATATTAGTTATCCTAATCATTATGGATGCAGAAAAATTATTAAGAAAAAGAACAGCAATTAAAGCCTCCATTAAAAAAATTGGAACATTTGCGGACAGATTTGACGCACCACAAGGTGTCAGCTACGCCTTGCAAGGCAGATTATGAAATCTGCTTGATTTGCACCGCAAATATGATTCCATTCTGTTACAATTATAAATGAATGTTGATGATGATAGTTTGACTTTAGATTGAGAACAAGTCGAAGAAAATTTATGCAACATAGAATGTAAGTTGCAGCATTTATTAGATAGTCAACATAGAGTAAATAATCAAGAACATTCTGTTGACACAGCTATTAAACAATTACAATTGAAACCTACCAATTTACCATTATTTAAAGGGGACATTCTGGAATAGCCTCACTTTTTTTACTATATTTAATGATTTAATCAACACTCGAAAAGATTTAACAAATATTAAAAAAATTACATTATTTACATTCATCGGCAAGAGACGAAGCCTTAGCCATTATTAAAAATCTTCCAATAACAAATAAAAATTATAGAATTGCATTAGATTTATTGATGAAACGATTTGATAATAAGTTCATGATTGCATATTTTAATGCAGATAGCATTTAAATTTTTTTTTTTGAAAAGAGAATCATTCATTAGATCTTCTATCTAAATTCGTTAATGACATTTCGTCATTTGTCAACTCACTTGAAGCAATGCAACTTCCAGTTAACATATTCGAATTCATTGTAATTCAATTTCTAACTCAAGGCAAGATTATAATACTAAATTAAGGGCTGTCCAAATATTCAAGAGTTCCTAGAATTTCTTGAGACCAGACAACACATCCTGGAAAACCTTAGTTTAAGTTCTACAACCATACAATTCGGTATTGGAAATGTTAAAGGACAGCATTACAACAATGCATTTAAATCTCATCGCAACATCCTACTCCAAATGTTAACAAGAATCATAAACAACATAATGTTAGTTATTATTCTAGTTCTAATTTTAAAAATTGTTTATGTTGTGAGCTCAGTCATCAGTTACAAAAATGCTATAAAATTTTTAATTTATCCAATGATGAACGAAGAGACTTTTTAGAACATAATAATTGTTCTCATATGTTTTCACAGAGGTCATAGTAACAATCAATGTTACTCAAACAACTTGTGTGATTTATATCAACAAAGACACAACACACTCATTCATACTGATAAGATTAATGATTCTAAATTAAGTAATGATAAATTTACTAATAACGACTGTTTATCAGAATTAAACAAAAATGTAATTTTGTCTACTGCTGTATGTAATGTAGATGATGTTTTTGGTTATTCTCATTTGTGTAGAGTCTTGTTAGACTCAGGTAGTCAATTAAACTTTTGCACATATAAGTTTGCTCGCAAATTGGGACTTCAACTCAGAAAAAAAGATTTGCCTATTTCAGGCATAAATAATACATTAGTCAAATCTGATTATAGAGTAGTGCTTACGTTGCATTCACGATACAAAAACTTTTCTTCAAGGTTTCACCTTGAATGAAAAGTTTACCTTCCATTACATACATTTCAAACTTTTCATCTTAATCTACCTCAAAATCTATTCTTTACATTCTTTATATTCTTTGAATATATCAAATAATACTGATATCTTAATCAAAGCCCAATTTTATTTAGATCTTATTTTACCTCTTAAACTTATTCGAGATTCAAGATATCCTATTATCAAGAGACTAAGCTAAGATATATTCTTAGAAGTTGTCTTCCTGCTAAATTTAAACATAAGAATACTGTTACATCCATTTTACAAGCAACACTGTCTTAGATCATTCAACTATACCCGAAAATTTTTGGAAAATTTATGAAACTGATTTTGATGCTTCAATTAATGAAAGTTCTACATGTCAAACACACTTCCAACTTCATACCACTAAGAGCAATCAAGGCAGATTTGTCGTTTCATTACCACATAAATCTGATTAACTCTGGCTAGATGATTCTTTCATTAACGGTAAAAATAGGTTCTTATATCTGAAACGAAGATTATGCAACAATTCTAATCTTAAAGGGGAATATTCTGCCTTTATGAAAGAATTCATAAGATTAGGTCATATGTCACAACTTATTTGTTAACTAATGAATCAGATATATTACTTACCTCACCACTGAATATTTAAGCCCACAAGTCTAACTAGTAAAATACGAGTTGTCTTCGATGTTTCAGGTAAAACCTCTTATGGTTATCTCTTAATGATACACTATTAGTTGGGCCTGTGTTCAACAGGATTTACTCTCAATAATACTTAGATTTAGAATTCATAACTATGTCATTAGATCTGAGATAGCAAAAATGTATCATCAAATACCAGTTAAAACTTATGACACTAATTTACATCACATTTTGTGGTGTGAATCTCCAGATCAACAACTACAATATTTTGCACTTAGAACTATAATGTATGGAACTGCTTCTTCTCCATACTTAGCCACTAGATGCCTAATCCAAATATCAAATGAAAAACCAAAGAGATTTCCCATTAGCATGTAATGCTATTAGAAATGATTTTTATGTTGATTTTATTTCGGGCTCTGACCATCTAGATGAAGCTATCCAACTAAAAACTGATGTTTTTAATTTACTCCTACGTTATGGTTTTCCATTTCATTTTTATAATTGTTCTCTAACAATTATAATATTGCTACTCCTGAGCATAATTGTTCTATTCCTTCGGCCCAGGAACATGAGTTACATACATTAGACATTTTATGGGACAATTCTACAGACACATTATCATTTCAAATTGCTCAATCTATTGACACTAAAATTTATATTAAAAGAATTGTTCTCTCTATTATTGATGGAATATTTGATCTGTTAGGTCTTATTGGTCCTATTGTTTTCTGTCATAAATGTTTTATGCAATCTTTATGGCAACTTAAAATTAATTGGGATGATAGATTACCTACAATGATTTTATCTCAACGGTGTAAGTTACACAAGCAGTTGCACTTAATTGAATTAATAAGATTAGTTGTCTAATTAAATTCAACAATGGTGCTGAGATTATCTCAATCCAAATACATGGGTTTTCAGATGCCTCCATAAAGTGTTACAGCTGTTGTACCTACATTCAAACATAAAAATGTTTTATTAGAAAACTTTATTTTCTAATCAAACAATTTCATGTAATTTACTTTGTTCCAAATCAAGACTTCCTACTTTAAAGCAAATAACACTATCAAGGCTTGAATTATCTAGTTGTTTACTACTCTCACATTTATTAGTGAAGGTAATAAATGCTCTTAACATACATATTGATGAAATACATCTGTATTCAAAAATACCATTGTCCTGGATTCATGGACATCCGTCTATGTGGAAGGTATTTATTAGTAATAGAATTACTGAAAGTCAAAGTAATACCTCAAATGCTAAATAGCACTACATTAAGTCTTTCTAAAATCCAGTTGAGATATTGTCTAGGGGTTGTAATCCAAGTAAATTAATTGATATGTTGCTTTGGTGGTATAGTCATCTTGGCTCTTACAATTTTCATCTCATTGGCCAAATACTCATATTAACTTTAATAACTATAGTAAGGATCTGGAATACCTTACAGAAAAATGTAAAGGCATATCAACAACTTTAATACATACTGTTTTAGTTGACTACACACAACAGTTTTCATCTTTATATAAGCTAACTTGTATATTCAGCTATTGTTTCCGATTTATTCACAATCTTAAATTAAATCGGACTGAATAAATCACTGGTCATTTAACTACAAGGTAATTAAACCAAACCCTTACTTTTTTCATAAAACAGTCTCAACATGTAAATTTTAGTGATGAAATAAATAAACTTAATAACAATCGAATTTTTTCTAACCAAAGTAAAACCATTTCATTTGACCCATTTGTGGATGAGTTACGACTATTATGAGTGGGAGGTAGATTACAACACTCGTTATTACATTATCAAGCTAAACATCCTATTATCCTACACTCAAAGGTAAATATAACTAAATTAATTATTATTGCTGAGCATCTACATCTTTTACATTCTGATATACAATTTACGCATCAGTCATTAACACCAGAAAACTAGATGTTAAATGCTAAACAAACATTTCATCAATCGTTAATAAATGTTTGAATTGTTTTCATTTTAATGCAAAAACTCAAGTGCAACAATTAGGTCAGTTACCACCTATCGAAGTAGTATCTTCCTGTCCATTCTCTATCTGTGCAATAGACTATGGAGGTCTATTTACAATTGATCATGGTGGGCAGTGGTCCAAAGCCTTAAGTAAATTTTATATCGCACTTTTTATATGCCTCAGTACTAAAGCAATTCATTTAGAATTAGTCTTTGATTTGACTATACAGTCATTCATAGCAATACTCAAGAGATCTATTTCACGAAGAGCTATTCCTACCCAAATCTTTTCCGATAATGGTTCCAACTTTCATTCTGCCAAGAATATTTTGCATTACCTATTTAAATTCTTAAATTCAGAAAACCTAAAATCAAACATTCAAATCTTTTCATCCAAACAAAACCATATCATGGTTATTTGTTCCACCCTCTTTACCACATTTTGGTGGCTTATTGAAGAGCACAATTAAAATCATAAAGTATCATCTTTAAACTTTCTTGAATTTTGAAGAATTGTATATAGTTTTAACACAGGTTGAAGCCTGTCTTAATTCTCGTCCCATTTTTATTGTTCCTATAGATCATAGGGATCCAGAACCACTATCACCTGAACATTTTGTTATCAGTTGTCCACTTACGTCTTTACCTGAACTCAGTTACAAAGAAATTGAAATTAACCGCTTAGATCATTGGCATTTACTCCAGAAATTTGTTAAATCCATCTGGAAATGATGGTCTAAGGACTATCATCATTATCTCCAGCAGAGAAATAAATTGTGTTTTCTTCGCATAATGTCTATTGGAGCTTAGTATTAATCTCTAAGGAGAACTGTTCACCAATGCAATGGAAATTCAGAATTATCACTAAAGTTTATCCAGGTCCTAACCAATTAGTTTGAGTTGTCGATTTGAAGACTGCTAATGGTCAGCTCCAAAGACCTGTGCATAAGTTGCGTTTGCTTCTTAGTGTCTAATAATTAATTGAATATTATTTATTTAAAAAAAAAAGTACCTCGCATGTTACTAATTAGAATATTGTTAAAATAATAATTTTATTGATATCATAATTTTGATATTATATTTTATTAACGTATTTTAAATAGTGATTTATATTATGGTCATAAATGTTATATATTGTTATTATAATGTAGTATTCTGTATATTTATATCTTATATGTTCTTCTAACACTACTCTACAGATTAATTATTATACTACAATACATGTACATACATACTACACAAAGGCACATATGCAAACAAGTCACTAAATGTGCAATAAGTCATTGTTATTTACACTTTCTATCCAATGGCACCATGGTTATTTGGACCACTGGACACATCTTCTCCTGCATCATGAACAACATATTTAAAGAAATCCTAATCATTATAAGATTATAGGTACAAGTTTCCAAAAATATAATTTACATATATTATTGCAAGTTTTTAATATTATGAGCATTATGATTATCTTTATTACGGTTACATGTTAATGATTATATCAAGATTAATGAAACTATGAGCTTTATGATTATCATTCTTAATATATTATTGTATTACTACTTTTATACATTATCATTGATTTGCGATCACTATTATATATTACATCGATAAAAAAATGTAAAATAAATATACTTGGTTTATTTTGTATCACTGATTGATATTAATGATATAATTTATATTTATACTAGTATAACATTTATGCACCTTATATCATAACTTATTAATATTCTCATGTTATTATAATAAAAAAGAACTTCTTTTTTGACAGGCAGTGTGCTTTAGATTCATCTGTTTTCTTTGTCCTCTTGCTCAATGTAATTTTCTTCTTTCTTCTTGTTTGCTAATGAAACAGCTGATCTTAATTTTTGTTAGAACTATTAATATATAAATACTTACTTTCTTTTACAATATCAACCAATTAACATAAAAATGTATCTGTTTAATGTTTTATAAATGTGTGATTAATGTAAATGTGAATAAAGAAAGTGTAAAATATCCATTTGTTCATTTATCCGGCAATACTTAGTGTATATAATTATCACAACCAACGAATTGCTCCACGGCTGAGATTGTCGTACAGTAAATTCTATTTTTCAGTTGAGTTACTTCAAATAATTTTTTTTATACCACTTCATATATATATATATATATATATATATATATATATAATTTTAATTTGTAAATCGGTTAAGACGTAACGATCTATATAAATAATCACAATTTTGTCTTCGTAATGTTTATAATATTCTTTTTTTTATAATTCCTTTATTACCGAAAATTTGTTAGATGTTTTCTAATTTCTGTGTTCTCTATCTTATTCAGAAACTAAATGAAATCAAGTATTTATTATATCCGATTAAAAATAAAAGTTTATATCCGATATATATTCTGTTTATTCCAAATTATCTTCGTTTTTAAGCTTTATTTCATACTACTTCAAATATACGATTACGGTGTTTAAAACCTAGTTTTATTAAATCCTTTATACTCGATTTCCTGTTTTAAATTTTTTTAAATTAATTTTTAAGATTAAAATATTACAATTTTGTAATAGTGTTGCGTTTATTTTTAACGTTAACGCAGAATTTTTTTTTTAAGAAAGTTTTGAAACATTTTATATAAAAATCAAATTTACTTATCGTATTTTAATTATTCAAACAAGTTATCGAATTATTTTTTAAAGTCAGCCAAAATTTCTGTAGGCATGTATACCGTCTCGGCAATATTTCAATTTTAATTTACGTTCACATCGTTAAATTTTTGTTATAAACTTTAGATTTAAATAATTACAAACTATTTTTTTAATATTCGAATGTACAAAAATAAATCGTGTTTTTTAAAAATAATATTTTATCAATACTACAGAATTTTAGATAATGCGTGGATCGAGGGAACTGTATCGTGATAACTCAGCACAGTTTACCGTTCAGTAGGTCTAATCAGCTTTCTTTAGAAGGCTTACAGAGTTTTTGATTTAAGCATCTTTTTACATAAGTAAGCGTAATGTTAATTTGAACAACTGTCACAAAATTGAAGGAAAATCTAGTGTTTATATTCATTGTTAGACGCACTGAAAATACTGATAAATGAAAAATGAATAGTTACCTGATATTACTGGTTATGCAATTTATCTTGTTCATCAAATTATGAAAAATACCGATTTTGTCTTAGTAGTAGTAAAGTAGATTCGGCATTAGTATAACCGAAAGTTATAATTAAATAAGTAGTTGTTTTTAACAAATACTTTATTTTGTGTTAGTTATTAAAAGACAGAAATTATATATATATATATATGTGCATGTATATAGTAAGTACTAAATAGTTTCATAGCACTTACATAATAGTGAAATAACGGATATCTTCAGAAACGTTAAGAGTTCAGTTCGAGGCGTATTACATAAACAATTGCATTTGAAGCTGTACAAACTAATCGTGGTTCAACACGTTACAGATGACGAAGTTGCTCGGCTGCAGTTTTGTATGGAAATAATGGATAGAATTGCAGACAACGATACATTTTTAGACAATGTAATTTTTAGTGATGAGTCATTATTTCACATCACTGGCAAGGTGAACACACGACTTATACGGTAAAGTGTACCACATGGTGTATAATACATTAATCTTTTTTTTTTTGTTTGATGATTTTGCTACATAAGCTTGAAGCTTGTGCATGGAATATGAAAACTGAATTTTTTGTAGCGTATGAAAAATGCCATGCCTGACCGGAATTCGACACATCGGCACATCACTGTGTGATGTGTCGGAATTCTACCCATCACTGGAAACACATCGGAATTTCATGTGGACCAGTAAGATGTACACATCACTGGCAGGTGCCAAATACGGGGTAGTAAAAACCCTCATAAAACTTTGCAGCACATTTATGATACCCCTAAAGTCAATGGTTTTTGTACACTAAGCAAACAAAGACTGTACAGCCCGTTTTTCTTCTAGGAGGTAACCGTTAACAGTATCGTTTATCTTCTTTCTTTTTCCTGTTTAGCCTCCGGTAACTACCGTTTAGACAATTCTTCAGAGGATGAATGAGGATGATATGTATGAGTGTGAATGAAGTGTAGTCTTGTACATTCTCAGTTCGACCGTTCCTGAGACGTGTGGTTAATTGAAACCCAAACACCAAAGAACACCGGTATCCACGATCTAGTATTCAAATCCGTGTATCTGGTCGTGCTTCAAAACGTTTTAATTCCTCAGTTAGACGATGATGACCAATATGGACGCTATTATTATCAGAAAGATGGAGCATCACCTCACTACCGCCTATAAATCCGAGATTTTCTTGGTAATCGAGTACCAGGTTGGTGGATTGGTCGAAAAAGTCTAGTTGCTTGTCCACCTGCTTCCCAGACCTGACCCTGCTAGTTTATTTCTTGTAGAGTTTCATTAAAGAACGGGTTTATGTACCACTGTTACCTGCCGATATTATTGAGCTAAGACTTCGAATTAACGCTGCAGCTGCAGAGATAACGCCCGACTTGCGTGCTACAAATTACCATTATCAGCTAAATTATCTAACAAAAAATTGTCTAATAGTCTGTAGTGTGATTGACTTCAGGTGGGATGTATGTCGCATTACAAATGGAAGCCATATCGAAACAATGTGAATGTTGGGTGACAAACTTGATGTGGTTTTCTATGAAATGAGACCTCAACCGAATTTTTAATAAATTTTAATAAATTTTTATGTACTTTTTTATTTGTGAAGTCATTTTAAATCACCCGGATTATTATCGACTAGAAATGTACCGATATTTAATAAAGAAAGGAAATATTCAATTTAAGAATTAATATAATAAGCAAGAACCCAACTTTAATATACAAATCGTCTAAAATGAACCAAATTATAATTTTAGCTGGAAAGTTTTAGTCTTTACCGTTAAGACTAATAAAAATTTATAGCGGAATCAATTTGTAAACGACTTATATGGTAAAGTATCACATGATTATAATACATTAAGAAAAATTCCTCGGGTCGAGTGATAAAAAGCAATGTATATATATATATATATATATATATATATATATATATATATATATATACACACTGCTTTTTATCAGTTTATGTATATACATATATATATATTTTTTTTTTTGTTTGATGATTTTGCTACATAAGTTTGAAGCTTGTGCATGGGATATGAAAACTGAATTTTTTGTAGCGTATGAAAAATGTCATGCCTGACCGGAATTCGAGCCCTGGGACCTCGGGATGAAAGACCGAGAGGCTATCACTCCGCTATGGAGATCGGCAAAATGAGTATATATATATATAATTATTTATTTATTAGAATATTTTTAGTAACATATTAGATATGGAATTATTTTGTGTGGATGGCTCAACATGTTTTAATTCACAAAGAACTTTTAATATTTAGTAAAATGATATCAGAGCAATATATACATGAAATATATACATTCATGAGAGTCGCAGGTGGTTAATATATCATTTGGCATAATTAGTTCCATGTTTGTGTATATGGGGAACTGTTATGTATATTTTAATCATGAAATCCATGATCTGAGTACAAGTATTAAGGATAATTTTCACTACATACCATATCATTTAAAGTTATTTCATACGAAACTTTATATATATATATATATTCATTTTGCCGATCTCCATAATATATATAATGTACTCCACAATATATATATATATATATATATATATATATATATAACAAAAAAAAAACTTTCTAATAAAGCAAAATAATTTTGATATATAAATTCATTCAAATATCACTAAAAACACTTTTAATTGATAATCATCTCTATTCTACAGGTGAGTTGTTTCTTCATTCGTATTTTTCTGTCTTTTTAGTATTAAATATAAATTTAAGAATTAAAAAGAAATTTTTGATGATATTTGTGTGGATGAAGCGTTTATGTCTATGAAAAGTGAAACTTTTCATAGACATAGTGAAAAATAAGAAAAACAGAGAAGAAAGAATAGAGATTTCTGATATCTGGTGTTGCAGAAGGATGTTGAAAATTAGACGGGTTGATGAAATGCAATGTGAAAAGCTGTTAAGACGTAGGCGAGGAGAAAGATTTATGATAAAATTTTGAGAAGGACTACGTTAATCGGCTAAGTATGAAGACGTGCAGATTTAATTAATCTGGTGATAGAGGGACAAGCAGAAGGTAAAAACTATAGAGAGAAACCAAGATTGGATTAAATGAATATATATACTTGAGGAGTTACGTACTAGTAATTATGTTAACACGATTAATTCAAAACAGAAAAAAATTGAATAACATCAAATCTGACTGATAATTCAACAAACTATATAGTTTAATATTATTTGGTAGCAGTAACAAAACAGTAAAATGTACTTTCAGTTGTAGTTTTTTATTCTCTTCCTAATATTTTGCTAAATCTGAATGATTTGCTTTATAAAATTATAAGATTCTTATTTTGAAATGAAAGACTGACTTATTTTTTGTAATATTTTCTGTTTTTAAGAGCATACCTCTACAAATATTCACAAATTTTCTGTTAAAGGAAAGTTTTTATCATTACGAAATGAATACTGGTATTGGAAAAATCTGTAGACATGTGAATAATTGTTAGAAAAAACGCTACTTAAAAATATATTTTCTCTTAATTTTTTCATTCAATATCATCATTGGTACGCCAAAATGGCGTTTTTTTAATCCTAATAAAATATCATTAAGAAACCTTGATGTTTTTTTATGTAATTTTATTAAAATTATCTTGTGAGATAAAATTTTTAATTTGATGAGTAATTTCTTTTTCGATTAACTTCTGTATTTTATTTTCACGAAAACTTTGAGTTTACGACAAGGTTTATATTGATTTACCGTATAATAGAATTTGTCAGGCCGTCTGTATGTTTGGCTTTGTGGTTTCCTTAGTCCTTTTGGTTCATTTTCACTAGGAGTTGTATCATGTAGGAAAGAGAAGTGAACAAAATCGAAATAAAACGACTGTAACCAATAAAAAGACGTGTAATATCGTAACGTCTGTTCATTTGTTTCTACAAATAGAATGTTATTTAATGGATCGGTTTTATTTTGGGATAGTAAAATTTTGTACGTCATTATTTTGAAAGAAATTATTGTATAAAACAATAAAGTTTAAACAAAATTATAAAAAATTAAAAGGTACTGTTTTAAATTTCATTAGAGGAAATTTGACGAAGTTTATTAAAATTTCTTTTAGTTTAAACCTTAGAAATTCTTTTATTTTGTGTGTATACATAAGCAAAATATAACTACGGGTCTTTTATAATTAACCACCTGTTACAAATATTTCTTTCAGCAGTTATATCTTAATTAATTTTTTTTAAAATACGTTTTTCATAACATCTAATTTAATTATAAACATCAGTATTCTTGATCCCATGATTAAATCCCATTGAAAATTTATTATTATTATTTTGCTAGATATAATAGCGTGGTTTGGGATTTTACCTAAGTCGTCTTTCATTTCAACTTTTGAAGCTTAAAGTATTTTGCTTATGTCCAATTCCATTCCGAAATAAGAACGGTGATTGGTCGAAACAATATTTGTCTACAACCGGTGTCAACAGATTCAGAAAAAAATAAAAACTTCACTTCTTTTGATATCTTTAAAGCGCAATTTTGAACTAAAAATATATATATATCTTAGATAAAATCAACAATTAAAATTTATTATATATCATACACTGTTTATTCCATAACCACCTGGATAGAACGAGTCCATGGAATTTTTACTTTGTGATTTTGTTATCTTGTAAAATGACACACACACATGCATGGATGCATGCAAGTATACATACTTGCATACATACATACAATGCACACATAGACACACACATGCACACACACACACACACACACATAAACAAACAAACATATATACTTAACGAACGACAGAGCAGTAACAGGAGATAAAAACTTATAACGGGACTTAGACTTTCATCAAAGGCTTCCTACTGTCTTGTTTCAACAAAAAGACTTTAATCAAAGAAATTGTGTCTGTAACCGGAAGAACACAGTAAAATTTATTTAAGGGAATTTTTCAGGAGAAACTCCTACTTTATTTTTAGAAAATCGAGTATGTTCGGTATACAAAAATCGTTTAATAGTGAAATAAATTGTGAGTTCCATTTTATTATTTAACAAAAAACTCGTTCCTTTTTCTGTTAACCAAGAGAATATTAACGAAAATTTTTGTTTTATATTACTTAAAATTTATTAGTAATTTCTCTTGAAGTTTGGTTACAAATTTTGAAAATGCTAACATAAGAATTAGTTTCTATCATATAATTAAAAAAAGTCTAATGACTGTAAAAAATAAATCTACATTTAGTTTACTCGGGTGAGATTTACATTTATAGTAAACGATAGAAAAATTATATTCTCTAGGCACAATAAAAAAATAATCTTAAATTCGTATTCTGTAAAAAATATATATACTTTAATTTCATTTAAATCAGCACTTCCTAGTCAGCCTACAGAAGCTTGGGAAATCATTCTAATAGTATTATCGGGATTCAAAGAGCTGTATTAATTTCATGATTAGGTATTTGATTAATATATAAATAATTTTTAGTAGTTTCTTCGGCCCATTGGCTTCAATATTAAAAAAAAAATTATTTTCTCTTTAACGGTATTCGTATTAATTTATTTATCTGATACTCTAATTAGCTGTCTGAATTATCTGATGGGCTTCCGGATATCAGTTTTTTCGATTATCCGGGAAAAACACTCAGTCAAAATTCCGAAAAATGTTTACTGAAAATATCTCTTTCCAGTTATATTGAATTCATATCGTTGAACTTTCTTTTTCCGTTCCCATTGTCAATAACAAAATATTTTTCTGCTTGTATGTGATGGAGACCCCGTTTAAAGTTTAAAAAAATTGATCCTTTGTGTGTTTATATTTTGATTAAAATCGCATTAATTATATCTTTTTCACTAAAATTTATTTCCACTGAAGGAATCATAAAACAATATTTTTACCGATAGAAAGGAGTCAAAATTATTTTTTAAATTAAAAAATATTTTCTTAGAAAGGTGTTAGTTAATTTTTTTCTTATTTTTTCCTTGTCTTTTTTTATAACATGATTCTTACGTGAGTAAATCACAGAACCTTACTGTGTAAATCGAACAAAACACCCGTTAAATATAGGATGATTAAGGAGGAGCGGTAAGTAATTTGGAAACTAATTCTAGAGCTTGAATTAAGGGAAAACTGTTCATACAAAAATATTCGAAAATGTTTTGTTATCGAGTTATGGCTAGCGAAAAATTTCGCTCGAATTTCAATTAACCTGGTGAACTGAGGTCATATTAATATTTTTAACGCGTTATATAAGAGGTAAAGTTGACGAATTCTTATATTTTTTTCATCAGAAAAATCGAATAAAACAGGTCCCAGAACTTTACCTCCCATAGTTTTTATGATATCTAACGTAAAACAGAAAAATTAGTGATGAAAAAAACTTTTTTTTAATGGTTTGAAGTACGATAACTTTGTTCAATGACTAATACGAGGAAATCCTTCATTTTTATTTTCAAAATTTGTTGAGAATTTAATTTTGAGAAAATTGATGTAAAAAAGTCTATAAAAAACATCTTATTAATAAACAGAGAACAGAACAAAACTTAAACAAAAATGTTATGAATTTGTAAAAATTAAGAGAAACTGTTTTTAGTATAAGTAGTTTGAAACCGTAAAGTATTTTGTAGAATTTGTAATAATCTTCGAGAGAATGGTACACTTCCCAGTGCCCATATTTTGTCTGAACATCAACCAGTGCATGGTGATGAAAGGGAAAATATTCTTCAGGTGGTACAGCATAATCCTACAACGAGCAAGCAAAGAATTTTTACACGACTCAACGTTCCTCAAAGTACAGTACGGACATTACATGCTCACGGACTGCGTCTCTATCAAATTCATAAAATTCAACACCTCCAGCTTGCTGACCATGCCAGACGACTGTAGTTTTGTCAGTGGGTTAACAATAATTACAACTTAATTTCGTTTTCGGACTATTTTCAGAGGAAGGTACTTTTACTCGTGGTGGCATAACCAAAACTCACATCGGTGGTCTGAAGAAAACCCACATGCTGTAGTTGATCAAGTTTCCAGCAATCATTTTCGTTCAAATTTGGTGTGGCATGATCAACAACTTATTAATAGGCCCTTTCATACTAGAACAACTTGTCAGGGGAGAAATTACCTGGAATTTTTAAACAATGAACTTCTTACAATGTTTGAAAATTTCTCATCCGCGAAAGAATTGAAATGTACAATCAACTTGATGGAGCACTAACACATTTCACGAATGACGTAAGACTGAAAGATTTACTGGTAAATAGATTGGACGTAGAGGACCGGTAAGTTGGCATTCTAGATCACCGGACCTAGCTCCCTTTAGTGAAATGCGAGATATATAAGCAAAAAGTAGATTGTGCAAAATCCCTCTGAAATTATAGCTGCGTTTTGAAAAGTGTTCTCTCTGATTATCTAAACAATAGATTTTTAGTAAATTTAGATTTTTTTCTGAAAAATACATCTAGTACTCTACGCATAGCAAAAATTATAATTAATCCGTATTTTATACTCGTGATTATACAGAGTATATTTTATATTCTTGATTATACCGGCTTTCCGTTATAACATTACGGTAGTTTAGATTTAGTTACCTACATAAAAATATAAGTCGGCCGTTTTTATGTATGTGCCAGTATGTATGTATGTACTTACTGTTGTTCACTTAAAATTTAAGAACCGCTGGGCCGATCCTAATTTTACCCTTTTACCCTTCTATTAACTAAATATTGCGATTTGTTATGGACGTAAATTTACCCGCGTCACCCTAATATTAGGTGAACCGTACAGTTTACCAGATAATCTTACTTTTTAGAACGTTATTTTCATATAATATACATGATTGTTCCAGCGATACCATGTATCACTGGTTCGTAACTGAGATTTACAAAAACGATTAAAGTTTCTTTCATTTTTTTTTTATTACATGTTTATATCTTTATATATATATATATTTTAGCCTCCGGGACCACCGTTAGGTATTGCTTCTGAGGGTGAGATGAAATGAGAATTTTTTAACGTGTAAAAGTGCCATGCCTGACCGGGATTCAAACCCGGGAGCTCCGGATGAAAAGCCGAAACACTACCACTCACGTCACGGAGGCCGGGTTGCATTTCATATTAAACTAAATAAAGACATTTTGTTTTTCTTCATCGGGTAGGTTGTTGCTTTTTTTTCTTCAGCTCGTGTCTATTAAGATTCATCTCTTTTTTGCTATTTATACAGCATTATACAAGAGTTTTAACGTAAATTGTTGACATGTGATCTTATTTTACGTGTTATAGTGGGTAAATATGTGATAGGGTAATTCACCCTTTGGACAAAAATCACAACTAGATTTTGATTTTTTCTTTTGTCATGAGGTTATTAAAACAGTTACAGCAAAAATATTAAATCCACTTTAGTTCTGGAAAAACGTTTTAAAAACAATAAAATTTTAAGAAACAAAAGAATTGTTTATGATTTTCACAGGAGTTTTTATGAAATTTCAATCTGTGGTTCGTTCTTCTTCCTATGTTGCCATTTTTATGTGATTTACCGGCTATGTAGAAATTTTAACAAAAGATTTGACGGTAGAGAAGAAATAATTACAATTTTCTAAGAATATTTTTTTGAATTCTTAATGAAGATTTCCTTCGGAGTAATAAAAACTATTTTGAACCCGGACTGATACCGGGTAGTTTAGTTTGTTTATCGCATTGTTATTAATCGTTATATAGTCAATATTTTTATTACATTGTTTTTTCCTAAAGACTATTTTATTTTTTTGGTTATTTATTTTAGAACTAACTTATGTTCGTAGCCAATGCATATTATTTAAAAAAGGAGTACAGAAGTTTATTTAAATCAAAATTACTAAAAAATAAAATTAACAATTATCATAGCGTATTAGTTTGATTAAAATCTATTAAGAAAATTTCTCATAAATGCATCACATTGAATAATTAAATATGATCCATAGTTGTACTATTCGTTCTGCAGCACGAACTTCAAAAAATCATTAACCTTGTAAATATTGTCGCTAGAGATTGCTGTTTATTGTTAAAAAATTACTTTATATGAAATATTTTGGTCCTGCAATTCTGTGGGTGCGAATTTCGCTCGCGCTAGTATCTCGAGAACGGTGGCCACTAGACACATGGAACTAGGACCTATCGTTCCGAGTGGTCGCAAAACACCCCTCTCATTTAAGCCTTTCAAAATCGCGTTATAATGCTCTAGGACGCACCGTTTTCGAGATATGCCCTTTTTTTATTTAACGAAAGATATGTCTGAGAAATCCCGTTTCTTATGTAAAATATAAATAAAATAACATCAGTTGTCAATAATTAGCTATCACAACTACGAAAAATTAAAAATCCACAATACCCGCTTTCGCTGAAAGTAATGATGACAGATTGATGCAGAACATCATTATAAATTTACAGCGGTAACTGAGTAGCTGTTAGATTATAAGACCAACAATAATTTTGAAGTTTGAATCGTAAATAATGATCATTGCATATATTAAATAATGATCAATGATATACATACATATCGCTTGAAGTAATGATGACCTACATCATCATCATAAATTTAAAATTAATCATGCTGTTTGCAGTTAAAACATATCTTTTACTACGAATGTTTCAGTAAATCAACTGTTTCAACATGTGAACGTTCTTTAATATATTCGAATAAACCCGTGAAAAGAGACGTGGAGGTTCAATAGCCAATTTCTTTGTTGGTTGTTTGCTGTAATTTTGGGGGCATCTCAAACCCGTGTTTTCTACGTATTTTGCAGTAAATCCACCCTTTCAGCGTAAAAATTTAACTACAAACAGGGGATAATCGTTGAAAACACACGTTCAAATTGTGCTTCAAATGGTTCTAGGGGTCAAAGGTTAAAGTGGCTATTAAATGTAAACATTATGTGCTACTTGTAGTATATATTAATTCGAAACGATTGCGATCCCATACAAGTTTTCACTTCGGCCGTGCGGTCTTAAGCACACATATTTTTTTTAAAAATATTTTCTTTACCTTCCATAAATATATTTACAAATATCAATCCTGCTCCTATATACCGATGACAATCCTCTCAGACATATTGATAATAGTGTGTAATTATTTATTTTTAGTCAGAATATAACGATTCGTAATTTTTCAGCTCTCCATTAAAATTGTTTAATAAATATGATTTTCAACAACAGTAATATACAGTGGGGTGCTCACGAGCTTAGTGACTAAAATACGCGTTTAGATTATTAACATAATATTTTTTTATGAATAAGTTTATTTTATTCTAAAAATTACACTATCTTTATATATATATATATATATATATATATATATAGTATGTATTTTGCTTATTATCAAAATGTTTGAAAATCTAGACGCTGTTTTTCATTGTTTATTCTACGTTATTAATTTATTTCATCCATCTAATTGCTTATATTTTACTATTATTTATTTCCAAACTGAATTAATTTTATAGTGGTGGACTTGTAATTCCTTTAAATTTTAAATTTCAGTTACCAACACTGCTAGCGTTATCTGTAACCTCACACCTATTTTAAATTTTTATTCTGTTTCTTTTACGTAAAAATTGAAAAGAGAATATGAATGTGTACTGCATTCTTTACTTTGTTCATCTACTTATAAAATCCATTATGAGTTTTTATTCCATTTTTTTTTCTGTTGTTTTTTTTAACACTTGTAAAGGTTATGATTATTTAATGTAAACTATTACCTAAAAATGTGTTTATCATTTCCTTCAAGTCTGCATTATTAAAATGTTTTTCAAGGAAATATTTATACTAGCACAGATCTACAGTATGTATCTTATTTTTCTGTATTTTCATGAATTTCACGGTTAATTTAGGTCGATTTCATTTCCAGAGTACAAGGTACGCATTTAGTGTTTTTGACGCCTAAGATTATCGATTTTCTCACTCTCGCTTCATATATATTTGTCAACCTCGCACTTTCTGTTACGAATTTTCGTCGCAAAATGTCATCAGTAATAATGAAAATTAACTCGGAATAGTTGGAAACGAGTATTTACATTACGTATAAGATCGTAGAAATAATTAGAAATGACAGCTAATCAATAAAGTAAGATATTAACAGTTGTAGTTGAATCGATTAAAGCTCTAGAATGAGCTCAATGGAGAATTAATCCTAATATAATCCGGTTTATCATGGCTCAATTGCACCGATTTAATCACAAGTATTTGCTTAGCAACGGCTAACTAATCCGTTTTGAGAGTGATGAAGGGTAAAATATTCATGTATTATTGATGGTAAAATTAATTTTTTTTTTTTTTTTTTTTTTTTTTTTTTTTTTTTTTAATACTATTAAATGGTTTAAACAATTATCGATTAAAGATATTCAAAAAATAATACTATTAAAATAATTAATTATTTTTAACGCTATTTGATTTTCTAAATAGAACTTTTCATTAAACTGCTTATTCTTCAAGAACAATAAAAATTCATACCGAAAGTAATAGAGTTATCATTTTTTTTTTAAATGGATGTTGACTGTTCCCCTTTTTAAGAAACAAAAATCTTAATTAACTTCTTTCTACTTTATTTTCCTTCTGTCTTCCATTTTTGTGTGTTTTTTTTAATGAAAATGTATATCTTAAGAACGAAATGAAAACACTTATTGAAATTTGATGTACATATACATACCAATATCCTCTACAGAATAAATAATTTTGAAAACTTTAGCTTTAAAAATTCAGGAATAGCGGTCATTTAAAGCGTTAAATCATTAATAAATCTGTAAATATTATTTTTTCAAACTATTTCTTATTTAATAAAATGTTAGCCTCATGTTATGAATAAATGACACCTCGTTTGTTCAAACCGGTTAAAATAGCTAAAATTGTTAAAGCGGATTGGAAAAATTATGCGATTTGACAATTTTGTGCCCGTTCTCACTCTCTTCACTAACTGAATTAAATTAAATATTTTTAATTCAAATTAGCGGACAGAGAAAAAATGAAGTGCGATAGAGAATTTTTCCACGTGACTTTTGTGATTAATTTGATGTCCTGAAACAGTCCTTAAGTTTTGCCAAAACCTTCTGAGTCATTCAGTATATGAGCGATCATTCAGAAGTATTAGGAATACTAAATATTCAGGTGTGTAATATGTTAATTGTATCGAGTGTATGTGCATATGAATTTTCCATGCCACTTGCATGAGTATTTTCTTTTTTATTTTGCTATCGTTCATTTTACTAGTTTGTTAGTGTTCACCGTCATTTTTATGTTTTATGATTATTTTTTAACCTAAAAATAGACTAAATTCATGTTATAGGTTTAATACACCCTGATATTTGTAATACTTTACAGATTTTATTTTAAATTTTAATCCTGAACCAACTTATCCAATTCGAAATGTCTTATTGACATCGAGCCAACCGACTTAGCTTTTTTCTTTTATCGGTTTTGAAAAATATGGTTGTTATATACTGACGAAGTTTGAAATTTTATTTAGCTTATTTTTAATATTTTACTACACTAATAGTTTTTGTTGTACATATTTTATTACAAAGCACTTGTAGTTTATTCGCGATAATATAAAATTATAAATATTTTACTTAAATATAAATAAAGTTAAAATTAAATAAAAAATTTCCTCATTATTTATTATTATACATAAATTTAAAAAATAAAAAGTATTCTAAAAATATTTTCTTGTCATCCAAATAATATATGCGCTAAAAAACTTTACTGCAAGCAAAAAAATAAAAAATAAATTATCATTAATTGGAACAAAAGAAATATTTCTATAAATAATGAAACAGTAGTTTCTTTTTCAATGATTAAAACAACGCTATTTTATCTACTAAGTATCAACATAAGAACTGGAGAAAATTTTAACAATAAGAGATGAATGAAATATCTTTATACAAATTATTATAAAGATATTTCATTTACGTTTATTTTTAACGATATTGATACTTATTTATATCTAATACGACTGTAGAGTAGAAGCCCTACCCTACAAGTAAAATACGTCACTTCAACTAGGTAAAGTATAAAAAACTTTATTCCTGCCGATTAACATAAACAAAGAATAAAAATCGTTTTCTCCGGTTAAACTATACAAAGCAAATAAAACACGATAAAATGTAGCAAATCACTCTTTGATAAAAACAAAATATATCGATCAGGTTGACAGCAAAACAGGTTGTTGTTGGTTTGAAAAATCATTTAGGAGCAGGAAGTATTGCCTTTTCTATAGTATAAACGGTAAAAAAACTGAAAATTACATTTATCGGTAGTACAAAAAAAAGGACTTTTCGTTCAAAGCATATTCACATCCCAATCCTGTTGGGGAAGACACCCGCCTTATATTGCTTCCGATTGCCACAACCCCCCACCGCCGTTCTTGGCCTTGATAGGCGTTAACGGGAGCCGTCTTTCGCGGTCTAACTTTTTAAATATCATAGTAATAAGCCAGGCCTCGTTGAGATGCCACTGGTGTAAATGCCTCGGTAGACATTTACATCAGTGATTTATAAACTCGGCTTTTTCCTTCGCTACAGACCTCATTCAAACATCTTGGTTGTCCTGCAGGGTTGCCCTCTGAATTAGCTAACCGTGTTCGCGGAATCACGAACCCCGTGTCTAGTTCTACATTTTACGGAGCCAATTCGTGTGCAAATATCTCATAAATTTTGAGGCAATTGTATAATAACATACCACCAAAAATGTTGTTCGCAACAACGAAATATATTCCTAGTTCTCTTAGTGAACTCAACTTCAGTTCATACCCCTGACTTGATTTCATTATGGACTCCGGTCTGGTCTACCAGTGAGAGGCGGACAGACCTTCTACTCCCACTCGGCTCCATCGCAGAGTCCCGCGTGACATTTACTTCCACTTACTACCATCGTCGAGATGCCGCTAAACCTCACGGCTGCATAGTTAGCCATAACCTCGACAGTGCAGTCGTCGTTCCGCGGACAGCTAACATTTCAACGATAATCACCATTACTTTACTGACTAACCGTGGTCGATGGCAACACGCCTACCTCCGGCCAATCAACTGTCCAGGTGGTCCCTAGCCATCCACGGTGCTACTCTACTTATACCCCTTCAGTCGTACTGCTCAGGGCGAGGAAACGGAGGAAGCCAGCCGTGATAGTTCATTATCTGCGAGTCTTCCAGTTGATTCTCAGATCAAGAAAGGAATTTACTCTCTCGAGCTCCCTAACAACTCTCGTACGTTCAGCCTCGTCCCGGGGACAAACATAAAGGACATGGCTCACACTGTCATCGACCCTACAGTCCGAGCACAAGCTCAAATCAGAAAAACCAAACCTAGCAAAATTATTCTTAAAAGCACCATGTCCTGAAAGGAATTGAGTTGTGTACCGATTGGGGGAGAACCACCTAATTGCTCGCAGCACCCTGACATTTGCAAATATACCATGCGTGCATCTATCAGTAGAAGAATTTATTCCTAGCCAGACTACATATTACTTGGCGGACTTCCGCTTCAGTAATCTCAGAAGACAAATTCTCAGAGCAAAAACCTGCAACTTCCCTTCGGACAAATTGATGATAAGAGGTTTCACTATCCTCAGTATCATCTGGAAGCAGATCGTTCATCAGAGGAGTGAGAACACGATCTTTGTCTATTACAACTCCATCCTGGGTCGAAAGAACCGACAGAAGAATAAACAGATTAAATAACTATTCACTCTTGTTCGCTAGGGCAAACTTTTATTCTACGTACTTTTCCGAACCCATTCCATAATTTATCTGCTGTAGTGAATTTTTTTGAGGTAAAGGTCTTTTTGAGTCTCACTTGACTCAGATAGTAGCTCCAAAAGGAAAATAGATCAGTTTACACTTAATTAATGTTTTTATTTCTTTTTAATTTAGTTAAATCTTCCTGTAAGAAAAAATGTATTTCATTAAGCAAACCGTTTCATCCTTAATTTGTAACTGTAATTTTCTTAATTGTAGTCTGGTAGAAACCTATTGAACATGAAAAGCTATCGTTTCGGGTTCAGTGAGAATGTATCTTCATCACTTGTCGTAAATTATTTAACAGTCTTCATTAACTTACTGTCAAATTCGGCAATATTAATAGATAGCAATTAAGTTATAAAAATTTTAATATTTTAAATAACGCTAATATTTTTAGTTAATTAATTTTCCTGAAAAGCAAAAATCAGTATAATTTTTCATCTCTTTATCTTTATTTAAACTTAATATAATAGACGTATGGCGTATACTTATTCTAAATATACGCTTAGTCAAAAAGTTAAGAATAAAGATCTCGTCATTTAAAGATTTTATAAATACTTTGTAACGAATAATGAGACCTCATAATTAATAAGATTAATAATTAAAAAAGATGAATAAAATAGATGGTAATTATAAAATATTTGAATATCCTGAAACTAAGCTACCAGACTAGTTCACTTCTGTGTAGTTAGGGACTTTGCACTTCCAAAGGACGTCTCTTTGTAAATGTAATAGTTAATATTTAGTATACTGGTCTTGTTTTACTGATGTTAAAGTGATATTGTGCTTTTTGTACATATCATAATCTTGAAAATTGAAAAATAACAGTTTTTTTCTAGTGCGGAATTTTACCGATCTCAAACATATGTATGTATGTAATCGAGTTCTTTCTGATTCTCATTATTTATTTTTGGATAAAAACATAATTCAGTACTTTAAACATCCACTTTATTTTTTTTTTGAGGGCAACGGAGTCATCCATTTTGAATTATTTCCTAAATCTATCGCAAACAATAATTTTATTGACGATCAGGGATAGCAATATAGCTTTTCAATTAATGTAACATGCAAGAAAAGAACGATTCCAGATTTAATAACTTATTGCTGTTGCGTGACAGTACACCTGCTTAGAGCTTGTTGCAACATGAAGTATATTATTCTTTAAAATTTACTTGTTTGACCCAGTATCCCTTATATTATTATTATTACTTTTTTTGAATCAGGGTTTCCTTTTCATCGAATTAATTTAAAACG
Source organism: Lycorma delicatula (assembly GCF_047948215.1). Classification (NCBI taxonomy): domain Eukaryota; kingdom Metazoa; phylum Arthropoda; class Insecta; order Hemiptera; family Fulgoridae; genus Lycorma; species Lycorma delicatula. The sequence continues at coordinate 54,872,805 of NC_134458.1, forward strand.
TAAGACTGCGCACAATAACTACCAAAAGGTTCATATGTATTCGTATCAAACTATAATCTCCCGGTTAGTTTTGCGAACGAGTGGGATTTATTGCTTTATTTTCAATACTTAATAATAACATTTATTTGTTTGTGAAATTAAAACCAGTATATTTAATTAGTAGTTAAATTAGTAATACAATAGTTGAATGTTACTAATAAAGTATAATTTTAAATTCCATTACATTTAATTTATAAGCTCCCCTATCTGTAAATAACGAATTGATTCCCGGAAAAGTATGGGAGCTTGAATTGTTTAAATGTGATTAAATAAAATCTTTTTAAACTGGTAATTTTAATTTAAAGTAGATTATCGAGATGTTGATCGCCATCTCTATTTTTAGAAAAATATAATCAATAATAACACCTGTGTTCTCTACTTATTAATTGTTTTTCTTTATTAAATTTCAGTTAATTTAGACTTAAATCGTCAATTTAAATTAAAAATAAATTGTTTTGGAACAGTCAGTAATTACATTTTTCTGCTGAAAATCTTCAAAAACATGTTGATATGATACTTAATTTGGAAAGTTATATATATAAAACAGCATGTCGTGAGTGATTCATAATCAACACTCGGCAAAAATTACTGAAGCAAAATTGATGAAAATTTGTACACACATTGTTCTTACGATGTAAGTGCACGCTAAGAGAGGACTTTTTTTTAAAATCCCGAGTTTAAAGGGTAAAATCGAGTAACAATTTACTATTATTTGAATTTCTTGGTAACGAATGAAGATATCAACTTGACTTTTGATGTGTGTAATCTGAATGTGAATATCTAAACACCAATTTCTGAATTTGTTGAAATTCCAATTTTTTAAACAGTTGAAATGGGTGTTTGAATTTTTTTGAAACCTGACTATTCTCTGAATTTCTCGGTAATAAATGAAGATATCAACTTAATTTTCGGTTTGTGTCCTCTTCATCCTCTTCATGTGAATATATAAAAATCAATGTCTAGATTTTATGAAATTCTACCTTGAAACGGATGAAGAAAAGTAAAACTGTTTCGAACAATGATTGCAAATTTTCCCCATTTCCGGCTATACTAAACGAGATATTTAGTAGAATTGGGGTTGAAAATACTTTTCAGATAAATATCTAAAAACAATTTTCGGGTTTTTTAAAATTCCATTTTATTAAGTGGTGCGACGGTGTATGACGCGGCTTTTTAAATGGAGACCGACTATTTTGAAACCCATTCTTCAGATCACTCAACGTTTCGGGTTCCGTACTGACCATACTGATATTTACACCTTCATAAAATAATAAACCGTAAAACAAAAGGATTATTAGTTATTTTAAAAAAAAATGAATAGCCAAACATTAATTATAACAGAGCAAAAACATTTTATTTGCGACAAATAATATAATTAACCAAACATATAAAATGGGTTCAGCCGTTTTTAGCCTCATAGATGAAATGTTATTGCATCTCAGAAACAAACACATTAAAATAAATATAACATTTTTTTTTTTTTTTCATTATATTGTTGTAATTAATTAAATACATTGAAATAAAACATTTTTACTGGTATCATTATTTTGATGTGACCGCACTTCAACACGACGGCTACACAAGGCAATATCACATTCCTCCCATTTATCGACAAACTGAACCGTACATTTACATTTTACATCAGAATATTTACTCAGCTACTGAATATAAACTCGACTTCTTACACTTCACTACATAAAAAATAGATGAAAAGGACCAGCGCCTTCAAAATATTTGCAATTTCTAAAACTATTTCACAACACTTCTACTCATCTCACATCAATGCAATTTTATTCACATTTTACATCGTCTATCACACACATACGCGTACTCGCGAACGCGCACACACATATCATCTGTTAATGATATTGAAGAAATAACATAATAAACCACCTTGTACATGTTATTTGATAAGCACCTATGTTGCTGGCAATATCTTGCATAGAATAATACAATAAAAAACAATGGGCCAAAAAAATAGATGACTAACATAATCGCACATAGACACAGTCATTCAAGTTTGTCAGTATTTTTAGAGAAGATTTCAAACAAACGTTGATTTCAAACAATAAAAAAAAAATTACGAAGATCATATCTGAAAATATGATCTTCATAATTTTTATGCAAATCATAAACTAATAAAAAAACACACTGAAATGCAGGAAAACTGAGTATTATATAAATTAGATTGCATTTATTTCAATAAATAGCTCATTAGACACACTGGCCGCATATTCATCGATATTCCGTCTCGCATCAATTGGCAACAAAATTGAATATTTGCCGGTTAATTCATTCAAACAGAACCCAAATATAGGGCTATTTACAAAAACGTAATAGTTTACAAATATCTCATGTAAAATTCATGAACTAAATACAGTTAGAGCAATATAAAATTTACAAAAAAAAACTTTTTTAAAAGAAACCTATCTAACCATTAAATACAAAAATATTAAATACACTATTTGAAAATTAACGACCCTACTAACTATTTAAAGACGAGCATCTTGAACAATCGTCTGAAATACTACTGAGGAGTGGTTTAAATTAAATAAATTATTTATTTATTTATATAAATTATATATATATGACTTGAATTCATTCCCTTCCAACCGATTTCATCTGGTCGTGTCTATTTAATATAGTACCTGTAGTCCTTCCTCTCATCTTTGGATCTAGCCAGTCTAATACATTTTTGTAGACTTCCGGTTCATTTTCCTCTTGAAAAATTTGCAGCCGCAACTCCTGGAGCGTCCTCTCAATCCGGTGCCTTTGCTATATACGTTCGTCACCTTTTGTAGTAATTTGTTCTCCATAATCCGGCTAACCGTTTTCTGTATATGTTCCTTAGCATAACGCTTATTTAAAAATCCATCAGTGAAGTATTAAATGTTTCCTTTCCTATTAACGAACACTATTTAGAATTTTAAACATTAAAGGTTAGGAATGAATCATGATCTAATGCTTTTGAATTTTCCGCATAGTGATATTCCCTGAATCCCCTGGAATATTTATACTGACGATTCATAAATCTTTGAAAACTACTACTAGAAGCAATATCAAAAGAATAATTAAAAGGAAAGGAAAAAATTAGCCGATAGAATTTCTTTTTTTCTTTGAGCTTGAAGAGAGTGACGTCATCCGTTGAAGATATAAATGTAGTCTGCTGGGAATCTTATCTAAAATTTATGATATATTCTTGTTCTTTACTACATATGCAAATATAAGTTTGCATTTAAGTCTCATCAGCGTTGTAATACTACTTTTTTTTTAAAGTTTTACGGGCATCAACTGCTATGGTCACTAGCCGATAGCAATTTCTAGCGTTTGAAAAAATGCCATGCCTGATCGGGATTCGAACACTGAACCTCCGGATGAAAGGCTGAGATGTTACCACTTCACCACGTAGATCGGCATTATTATTATATGCTATTATAATGTTTATATAGTGGTTTATAAATCGGTGTAAAATATATGCGTATGTAAGTGTATAGGTAACTATTAAGCTATCAGTACAGATATCTTTGTTAACCGTATATCGAAATGAGGAAAGCTTAAGGGTATAACCGTTTCAAAAAAAATTATAAAAGAGGGAAAAAGAAACAGAAATTTTAGTGAGAATATTCAATAATTAAATTCTTTGTAATAACAGTAATAGTTTTAGGCAATCGTGTAGAGTAGCAGATAGTTAAGACGTTAACTAAAGCAACGAAGAGAATTTTTTTTTACATATTACTGAATTATTTTAGCGCATTTAAACATTTTCTAATTTTCAAAAGTTACTTTATTTGGTATTACTTTATAAATGTTTATTTTATGATATTTGTTTGTTAAAATATTTCTATTCAGGTAAGTATCTTGCCTAATCAGCTTGTTAACACCAAGCAGCTGTACGTATAAATATACTTCACTTTACAGGAGTTCATTCGATCGATTTTGAAACTCATTTGAACTTTTTTTTTTTTTTTTTTTAGAAAAATTAATATGGAGAGCATTCTAGTGAAAGAATTTTAGTTATTTTTATTTGCTTAGTATAAAACAAAGTTTTGTTCCATATGATCACAAATTTATTAAAATTTACTAAGAGTTGGCCAGATGGTTTACGGAGAATTAAAATAAAATGAATTCATTACTTTTAGCGTCTAAACACATAAAAAATAGATTTAAATTAAATTCTTTCATTAAATTGTATAAAAAACCTTAAAACTGATATTAAATATTACAAAAAAAAAAAAATGACTGAAGCAGATATTGAAATATTTTTTCTTTGCTCTATTAATAAAATTTTCCAATTAAAAGACCAAAAATAGGGTTAAAAAAATGTATTTTTTTACGTTTGACGTACAATAACGTTGTTAATTTGGCAATAAATCATAGATTTTTTTAAACATAACTTGTAGAGAATTTAATTATAAGAAGATTGATGTAAATAATGTCAACAGAAAACAAAAAAAAATTTTAACATTTCGACTCTTATTATATAAAGATCTTTAATAAAAGAATATAAGTTACTTTTAAGGAATTGCTTCTAAAAACAATATATTTTATTTTGCTTAAATTATAGCCTTTTTATTTAATTGTTTAAGAAATTATATGTCCAACATATAATTTATTTTTTAAGAAATGTAAATAATTATGTGGTTGTCATTCTTTTGCTTTTTCTGTATATAACTGAATTTATTTTATAGTTTTTTTACTAAGTTTACATTTTTAATTAAAATATAATAAAAAGTTACTAAATAAGAAAAATGTTTAAGGATAGTTTTTAAATGAGCTTAAAACTGAAAAGATACTTATTTCATCTTTAGATTATGGTAGTGCAAGAAAAAATAGACCCGTGTTTCCTATATGTTCTAAAGTGATTTTAAGATCCATATCCATTATTGAGTTTTATTCTGATATATAGAATATTTTGTAAAATTCTTGTGAAAACACATTTTACGGAAAAATTAATTATTTATGCAAATAAAAACCAGTTTGTCTTTTTTGTATGATAATTTAAAGATTAATGGAAAACTAGCAATAATCGATATTACATTGTAGTTTTTTGCTTCTGGTTCGATATTTAATTGAATAATTTTTCGATTAAAGCTTGTGGACCGACCTACTTAGTTAATTTATCCTAATTTTTGTCTAATACAATGATATAAAAATATCAGAAATTGAGGATAAGACAAGAAATATTTTAAATCGGGAATGTAATATGACTTCACAGTCCTTGCTGAATAAGAATGCATGACTCATTTTATTATAAATATATAGTTCACGGATTCCATAATCGTATTGATTATAGGTGACCAGACACAAAACAAGGTCATTCCAAGAAACGGCGTAGCCATTCCCAAGAATAACAAGAGTTACATACCGTGGTTACTTAGGCTAGTGAGGAATAAAGTGGTTTCCTGCTGCTTTCTTCACTGAGGAGAATACACTGCAGCATATCAGCATACAAGTCTACTGGGATCTAGATAATATTCAGCATACTTGGACAACTTCAAATTTATCGTCACAAACACTGATCGTACATTGAACAAGATGAATGATGTCCAGATAAAGCGTCATTTGCAGTGTTGTGAAAAGGTCAATATTTTGTTGTTTGACTCCCACTTATTTCAATTCTTTCTAAATTCAAATTTTTCTAAAAAAACGGGAAAAGTTTTGATTTTTTTTACGGCTAGAGAATATAAACAGTGTTGAATCACAGTGTTAAGCATCACAGTTATAAGTTTAAAATTTTTCCGCTTTTTAGAATTTTTTGCAGTAGTCAGAAGCCGGCTTTGCTTTTTTCTCATATAAAATTACACTTTTCGATTTGTTTAGTGTTTTCGCGTAATTTTTTTTTATCTTCAGTCGCTTGAATGGTTTGCTGCAGCTCTCCAAGATTCCTTATCTAGTGCTAATCATTTCATTTAAGTATACCCCCTACATCCTAAATCCCTAACAATTCAAATTAATACGATAGTTCTGATATAAATGTTTTATCAATACAAAATTATCAGTGAAATGATTCCATCAGAGTTATTATACGATAAAAAAGTACAGTTATTAAGTTAGAGTAATCTATATATATATAACATTTATATCAAATAATATCAAAATTAAGTTTTCCAGAGTTGTTTTAAGAAGGTAGCCGAATTGTTCTTTGGAAATAACGAAGCTGATTATTTGCATTATTATAAAGAAACTGATCGTAATTTTTATAATATATTGTTATTAAGAAATATAGAGGCACAAAATAATGTTTTCTGCTTCATAAAACCTAATTTTTAATGTCAAAATTTTTTTTAATACGTAGGTATTGGTACAGTAGAGTTGTAGCATTTATATTAACCGTATACAAATGCAGAATTTCATATACGAGTATAATGGGAGTAAATTTTACAAAGTACAATATCAGAAAAAAATCTATGCGGGAATATTTAAATGAAAAAGAAATATAATATAAAAAGAATTTAGATAGGAAGAGGGCTTGAGGGTGTAGAACTGTGAAAGCGAACGAAGAGGGTGGTAACTTGGAGTCAGCAGATGCAGAGAGCACTCAACCCGGCACAACCCTCACTTCTCTTATTTTCTACCGCCACTCGTGCAATTCAGTTCAGCTTTACTCTCTACGATCTCACTCATTCTGTTTCACACCCTCACTTCAAAACACACACGCACACACTTCTGCAGACGCACCCTCTTCATACTTGCGTACGCCTACCGACCTATTCAGTTAATTAAACAATAAACTGGAATTTTTTTTTTAATGATAAAAGAAAACATATCAGTAATTGATCTTAATTCTGATTTTTTGATCAAAAATCACAGATTAACAACCAAAATGAAAATAAAATTTAAAAATAGTTCATACTAATTATTAATAATATATAATTTTACTCTTTTCCATTGTATAATTTTGATTGTCTTTTTTATTAATAATTAAACAGTTACACGCGCGTACGCACACACATACACAAACACACACACACACACACACACACACACACACACACACACACACATACATATAATTGAAAAGTCAGTTATGATCATAGTGTAGTACCCTCTAAGCTGCGAGGTTGCACAGCCGCACAATGATTATAGAGGTTGCAATAAATTGCACAGGGAAATTTATTTCCCGCACGTCTACAATCAGCTATCGTAAATATGTAAGTTATACAAAATGACACTTTTAATTGACACTACGGAGTAGTATACACCGTGATATTTTTACATGAGTTTATAACTATCATTCATAATAAAAAACATTCCATTCAGTTATCGGCAGTTCATCACACAAAAAATTGTTGTGTAAAAAATTGTTGCATATAGGGAAGATTTAGGATTAGATGATGCATGGAAAAATGCATCTATTATGAAGGATATACAAAATATGATTAGAACTCTGTACACAATGTTTCACCGATCTAGCATCGAAAAGAACAATTTTGAAGAATTAGCTCAACTGTTAGATCATGATGTTACATAATTTAAACCATTAAATGAAATTAGTTGGTTATCCAGGTATTTCACAGTTAATGCTTTGATAAAAAATTACGATGCATTAATTGAATATTGTAAAAGTCAGATAGCAGAATGGAATGACCCCATTTGTAAGTATTACGGAAAAATTCTGACTAATTCACAATATCGAAGCACTATTTGTTCCGAAAGATGTATTAGACGAGCTCAAATCCTTATGCAAATGTATAAAAAAAGGTAATTGAAAAATTATTGATGCTCATCGGTAAGTAAAAATTACAATAACGAACTAAAAAATCAATATTTGGGACACGAAATCTTTCGGAGTGACACTGTAAGAGAAATATTATCGGAACATCAAAATGATATCCATATATCAGCTATTATTCTATTTATTGAACGTGCATGTTCACTTAAACGGCAGATTTCCAGATAAAGAATTAAAAAATGTAAAATAAGCTAAAACTAGATTACGTGGTTTTCGGACAAAGCAGGCGTCTTTATCTCTCTTAATACACACATTGAATTTATTAGATCGTCCTTAAAATTTGATATTGGGTAGTTACCATAGCGGCATATCACAAAAGTATTTCTGTTTGTGTAATAAACACAAAGACGAAATTCAGATAAAAGTTAACAAATTATTCATACATGTTTATGATACAGTATTATGTATTCTCTCTCACTATTTAAATTAAAATAAATAAGTTACATTTTTAAAGATTTCTTCTAAATAAATATTAAAAAAAAAAATTATTAAAAAAATGTGCAATTTGCATAAAAATCTTTTTTAATTATTACGTTATATTCACACAATTGAAAATAAAAATCAATCATCTTTTTAAAAGTATTACCTTTTTTAAAAGAAATGTCAGTTGTAAGCCGCTTGTAATAAAAGTAATTTTAAAACACTTCGGCTATATCGCTTTTAACAAAAATTGAATTGATATGAAAACAAAATTGTATGATTAATCTGTTAATTTTTATCTTATTTTGTCTTAGTATTTATTATACGAACAGAAATACTTTTGTGATGTGTTGCTATGGTAACTACTGAGACCATATTTTAAGCGCGGTCTAACAAATTCTACGTGTGTACTAGAAGAGATAAAGATGCCTGTTTTATCCGGAAAACACGTAATGCGGTTTTAGTTTATTTTACATTAACCGGATCGAAACAGTAGCCTTCATAAATGTGTAATTCATATTATGTACCGCGGACAATTGAGCGTTAATACTACTATATAATCATAATTTCCTTTTCAAATATATATATTTATATATATATATGTATATGTATATGTACACACACATATGTGTGTGTGTGCGCGCGCCCGTTAAATAAAATGCCGTTATCAAAAAAGGCAATCAAAATTACGCAATGAAACTTAATAATAGAAAAGAAGAAAAATTATATATTAATAATAAGTGATTTTATGATTTACTTTAATCGATATTGTTTTTTTAATGTGATATTACCACATCGTGTTTTCTTGTATGTTACCTATTTTTACTTGCTTTTCTTCAACTCAAAATGTTTTTTTTTTATGTTTGTCCTCAAATCTAAAATCTTTAATTTAACATACTACCTGAGATTGCCTATTGATAAAATTTTGCACAATTACTAAGGTCGGGTGATATATATAAGCTCTTTGTTCAAGATCAAGCTTACGCCAGCCTTAGCCGAGTTAGATCTCTCGATGGACTTAGGATCGAAGAATTGGAGAACTATAAATTAACAGGAAAGAACAATAATGATGCATTATCAGAGATGGGTCGAAAAAAAATCTTTTATAAAAACGTGATAATTGTAATAATTAAGTAAATGAAATAAAAACTCCTCTATTTCGTTACTTTGTATAGTAAATGTCTGATTGAAAATTTGTTTGATATTTTTAAAATATATTAGAAATTTCACTATATGATGTTATCTTTTGAAATCCAAATTAACCTACTAATTAAACTCATGCAATATATAACAACAATTTGATTAAAGTATAGCTAAAAAGTATAAAGCTAATTTTTAAAAATTTTTTTAAATTTTTTACAAAATCTTTAACATGATTTTTTTCCAATACAACATTTCTGGAAAAAAACGAATAAAATTTAGTTTTGAAGAAAATAGAATTTGTGATTTATTTATACCTGACGCATTTATTTAAAAGGAAATATCTTTATTTTAAAATTACCGGAACTATTTTAGTTCTATAAAGATTTCATTTCTTTTCGATCAGTTAACACGATTTATTTTTATTGAATAGTATGTTTAACTTGATAAAAAAAGCCGTATTATTAGAGTATTGACAAATATTTTTATATTTGCTATCCATGTAATCAGTTTTATTCCTATTCAAAAGTCTTGAGTCGAGGAATTGATAGTTGTGAATTTCATGATATATTACATTAGATTTATTTTGTCCGCATGAACTTAAAGATCACTTCTGTAGATTAGAATCCAAGTTAGGGGAAAACGTTTACTTTTCTTAAGTCAATGAGCCCAAAGATCTGCAAAATGAAAGGTTCAAATAGTTCTTAACAATATTTATAGGAACTAAAATATTTACTTAAATATTAAAATGTTTAGAATATTATTTGTAAATATGTAATATATCCTCAAACGAAAATCTTATCTGCAGTTACTATACAGTTGTTATCTATTAACCGTAAGTTTTTTTCTAAAATTAATTTAATAGTTTACATGTTTTTAAATGATGCAACTCAATTTCGAACCTTGTAATTGAATTTTTGTGAGTGTGTAAGTGTATGTTTTGTATGTTTTATAATTCGAAAAGAAAATAATTGTCAGTGCAACCGTGTGTTAAATTCAACATAAAATCGATAAAATGTAAAAACAAAACCATTGGTGTTTCGTTATAAACAACTACCGTACTTCATTCATATGCTCTCGTCCTCTCTTACTCATTAAACGTCAAGTTAGGTGGAAATACAGAAGCGAATGTGGAACTGATTCTTTTGTTCCGGTTTGTAATCACAACGCACCACGGTGTCAGTATTTGGCTCGCTTCACTCTTTTAATATTAGAAAGTCATTCCATCATCAAAAAAGGGGGAATCCTCTCGTACAATCAAAACACCCTTCTATCCTTTCTCTTCCAGAACCATTAATAATAATGATAATGATAATAATACTAACACCAACAAACCACCCTAGACACCACAATAAAAGAATAAAAAAAACTCTTACGAGAATAAACAGGATCGATGATTTGGAATAATTGCATGATGGCTTAAAATTCAGCGTTAATTATTTATTACTTAAACCACTTTGAGTTATGAATTGGCTTAATCTTAAAGCTATTCTAATTTGTTTATTTAATGTTAAAAATGATTTTTATCCAATAATTTAATAATCCAACAAGTATTAGCCCATAATTTTGTTCAGAATACCCTTCCCAATCGATGTAAACTGTTAATAAGCACAGAAAATGATTGTAGAACTGATCATAATTCACAGCAGTTATATTTACAATTTTAAAACACTTAAAGGAATAATTATTCACCTTTTAATTCTATTACAATCAAATTAAGCTATGCATAGATTTTTTTTTAGTAGTGAATAAGTCCAGTCAAATAACTGTTTTCTCAGTTCTAGAACATAATTATCACGATTTTGATTGCTGAAATCATTGTTTATTTTTTTTTTATTTTGAAGGAATGATGCAATGCTTTTCACTGCATATTTGTTCTCTTTTATTCCAGAATAGAGTTACAAATCCATGATATGGATTTGTAACTCAGTTCTATTGAGTTATCGGTTAAAATATTTATAATAATTTTATTAACTTATATTTTTTTCCTTGAACTCCGTTGTGATTTTTACACACTTTTATAGTAATTCCATGTCTGGTTTTCTCTCATAACTCCCAACATAATTCCTAACTTACGTGAGAGTTTCAGAATGGTTTTAACTGGTTGATTTTTTTTTAATTTTCTATAGGTTGCCAATAACTGATATCAGTTACGACATTTATGGTATTCATTTTCCATAAAATTTATTCCTTTCTGAAAAAAAATCTCTTAGTTATACACACCTACGTTGCGATAAACATCCATTACCAAACTATCTGTGAAGTCTAATAAACATTTCAAAGGACTTGATGTATCCTATCATTTGATGATAGAACTCGTTGTTCAGCATAATCTCGAACTTTTTAATATTAACAGTGTTTGAAAAATGAAATGGAAGCAGGACTTGGTCATTTTCAGATTAAAAACCGCCTGAATTAACCACGCATCACTGAACGAGCATGAAATCTCTGATGTATTACTATGAGGAAGGAAAAAATTATGGATAACATTAAAACTTTCGTCTTATTTCAGTTAGATATAAGTATAGAAAAAATTCCAGTTTTAGGACAACTTTGATATTTGACTTCTTGACATCACATGTCAAGATCACGAAAACGTTTTTGTATCTTGCTAAAAATTTAATAAAAAATTCAAGGTCATCAAAACAATGTTTTATGTATGATGCGAAAAACTTTGGTGGTGCTCGCTAGCGTCACATCGACCTTGTTTACCATTTTGAAAGTCGACCAGGGTTGCGTTAGACTTGTTTACTTGTTTATTCGAAGGTCATCCTAGCAAAAGATTAATCGAGTCGAGGCGGAGGTCTTCCAGTTTTGGATGTCATCCTCCAAAACCTCCTTTTCGGAGGTCTTCTTGTTTGTTTGAAATCTATTTCGATGATAAGATCATCCGACTTAATCAATACTTACGCATATATATTCCTATGACAGTATGTTAAATAATATTTGTATAGATTATATTTTCAACAAATGTTCGCAAATACTTTCCTCGCCATTTGTAATGTAATTTGTCAACAAACGTTTCCATTGTCCGAATACACCACAGGCCTTGGAACCTTTTTCATCCAGCATTGAAGATAACTAATATTGTAAAAGTCAACATTACTGTACGGGGGTTTAAACTATTTTTGTTTAAAACAAAAATGTTTTGTTTATAAGTAGAGAATACTTTTGAACGTAAAACAAATATCTTCTTCCGACAACAGTTTCGTTCACTTAGTAGTCGGTAAAACTGATTATAATTTGGCATTCTCTAAACTTGCATGGAAGATTCCGTACGTACAAGTTGCAGATTATCAACGGTTACCTCTCTTAAGGTTGATGAAAAGCGATATTACTATAACGATAGCTTTTCGAAGATGGAATCCATGCAAGTATCCGTCCGTTCCTAGAAAAACAAAGCGGGTGGACGGTGAAATCTGCTTCTCAAAAGCAAAAGCCGCAGTATGTCATAATAGGGTTACAAACGGACAGAAAGAACCAACCGAACAAAATCTATTCGAATTTTTACTATTGTAGCTTCATAAATATCAGGTTGTATTTAAATTACGTATATTATTCGTACGAGAACATGCAGGGTGATTAAAATTTATTGTACAGTACATTCACTCGTTTCTATAAATCTTATACTAAACAGTCGGCGGAAAATTTAACTGAGATGGCTAACTTTGTTAAATTCCCACCTTTATTTGTATTCGACTGCTCGAAGCAAACCGATTCGTAAAAGACGGGTACGGTAGACGTGCGATCGAATTCGAATCTTCATCTAATATCCCAGACAAGACTGCAGCATACTATCTGATAATTACCGATTTTATAGTGGAAAATACTCCGGTGTCCGGTATACTAAAACCGATTGTGTAAGTGGATGATATATAACAAATTTAAAAAAGTAATAAAAAAGGAAAAATTAAAAAAGATAAAAATATTTTTTGTATGATGCGAAAAAATATTAAATAAAAGTAAAAAATTGATTATTTTGAGTGTTTTATGGTAAGAATATGGGAGATATTTAACTCGTTAATAAAAAAATCTCAACGCGCCATGTTACATATCTCACGGGTGGTGTGAAAATTTTACCAGACTCGAAGACCGGACTTGTCAAATCCTGACAAACTATCCCTCCCATTACCAGCGCAAACATAAAGGAGGTTGACAGATGGTTTCTGTGTCATTATTATTCAGTGCATCACTATGAAAAGGTGTGGTCAATTTTCACGGCTTTCTCGATAATAGTGGCGATTTCATAGTAAAGGAATTGGCTATTTCACAGTCATTGCTACTTCACAGTCCGGTTCTTCTGTCAACCATATACAAAATCTAACTTCAAACTAAGATTTCTACTTACGGTTGATTGGTTGAAAAACGAAACCCATGTATCGCATTTTTACAGAATACACATAAAAGAACGAGATAAGGCTAAATTCCTTCGTAGGTTCCACGATAAAGAGAGACACCAGAATTCACTCCTAAACCCTATTTTGAAAATGTTGACAGCTGTCTTTTCCATAAAAGAAGGAAATGTGCACTGCATAGCCTGCGTTTCTATATGGATTGGGTGAAGCAACAGATATCATCAAAGGAATTTTCCGAGAAGACCGAACAGTTGGAATCTTTTCGATATACCGACATCATAGGTAAAGAAATACTTTCTTCGGAAGGAGGTTATTCTTTCAGAGACGAAAAAATCAAATTTAACAGATGTTATTGGTGTTGTAGAGGGGGTTATTTTTTAAATGATGTAGGCCGTTCTGCTGATTAGTAGACTTCTTTTATTCTTCCATGAAGATGACAGTGTAACTTGCAACCCTGTTTCAAGACCTGATATGATATTGGAACATATTTCACCGGAATCGATCAATAAACGTTTGTCACATAATGATAAGGAGTATCATGTAAGAGAATGTACGACGTCTGTGCAAAACCGGCAGTCAGTATTTGAATATTATCAAACGAACAGTCAAACGGGAATATGATGATTTTTTCGATAGATTATTAGGCAGATATGATATTCATAAGAAGAGAGTGGTGGGGGAAATCGATATTACTGATGGTCGATGTGAGGCATAAGCTTGTTTATGCCTCACTTGTTAATTCGAAGGAGAACCTTAGAATAAACAAGTTTGACGCAACCCCAGTCGACTTTCAAACAGTAAACAAGCCGACGTGACGTCAGCGAACACTACCAACTTTTTTCGGATCACACTAAATTTTTTTCGCATCATAAAAAAACATAATTTTTGGAACGATAGAAAAAACCATTTTCTTTTTTTTTGGTTACGTTGAATTTTTTTTATTTCATTAAGGAAAGACAAAAAAAACTTTTTTTGGGAAAGATACACAAAAAAATGTTTGGTTGACCTTGATTTTTCCTGTGTTCTTGACCTGGACCTGTGACGTCACGAGGACAAATGTCAAGGTTGTCTTAAAACTGTATTTTTTCTCTTCTAATATGTCCAAATAACATAATTTTGTGATGGAAAAATTAGTATACGATTTTATAGCATTTTCATTTTCTAGAGAAAAATCAGTTTTTATTACAGTTCATCAAAGATAAATCAACTATCAGTAGCCTGTTGCTTCCATAATAGATGAAATTCCTCCAACTAATGAGGGTTATGAGCCGGGATTACTCCTTTGGATAAATTATACTTTCTCACCAACTACATTTTCCTTACATTTGATTTTTTCTTCCCAATTTTTGATTCTGTTGTTTTACGAGAAACCCTTTTACGCTAGGGATACAGAGTTCTATAGAATTAATGCGTCTTTGTTTTGATCTGCTATGAAACAACTACCTGTGGACTTCTCTGGGGCCTGTTTCCTAGCCATAGCTTCATAATAAGCCTTATGATTTAGGCGATTATCGGGTAAAGCCCCTTCTTCTGCAATGAAAATAATCGAAACTATTAAGCATGAAAATGCATGTTTCGGTTATTTTTATTACAGAAGAAGTTGCTTTACCCGATAATCGCCTAAGTCATAAGGCTTATTATGAAGCTATGGTTAGAAAACAGGCCGCAGAAGCATTACATAAAACTATATAATTTTTTAAATCGGTTAAAATTAGTTCAGTCGGATTTAGTTTTAAGAGGTTTGGCGTCAGATGAAAGACGATGAAGTCATGCTATTTAAAAAGTTTGTTGGCCTGATATTTTAAAATTATGTTTGTAGCTTTGCACGAGTTTACAGACCTGAAATTTACTTAAAACCTCACATAAAACCGGATGTCTCCCGAAAGGAGACATCCATCACGTTTTAATCCTAAAATTTAAAAAAAAAATGTTTTCTTTTTTCGTTGTATACATTAAGTAAGCTAATTAAATAATTGACATATTTACTTATTTTTTAATAATTTTTCAAACGTAAAACATTGTTAGTAAAATAATATAACACCAAACACGGTCCTGATTTCTCCAATAATATTAATAATAATAATAATAATATTATTATTATTAATAATAATAATAATAATATTATTATTATTAATAATAATATTAATGGAATAAAATGAATTTTGAATAAGAAAAATTACAATATTTTTAACATTTTTGAATTACTAAAATATATATATTTTTATTTTAAAAAAGTTTATGAACAGTTTTGGGCCCTGAGGTAGATAATCCCCACGTCCGGAACACAACATCTATGTTCCACGTCCAGGGCGGCAACAGCTGTACTTTCGTACATTACATATAGCTGGCTAACGGGGTTCCGAGTAAATTCCTCGGTTATGCTTTGTTAAGTTTGTCCTGGTTCCAACTTCAGGTCACTAAACGGACTGTATTTTTGGCTACCTGCAGGAAATGGAATAACAAACGATTTTGGAAATGGATTCATACCACTCTTAGAGCTGGCGGTGTGTGGGCCAGGGTCAATGTTATTGCAGGTGTAACGGAGACCCTTCCGTTGTCCACATGCCCCCTGCGATGGCAAGCATGTAGCAATGGTGCCCATGTATGTCGGTGCATGGGAGCTCTGAAAGCTTCGGTGAGTAGGAGCCTGGAGTCAGTGCAGAGACTGCGCATCCGCTCTCTGCCAGGACATATGCCGGTTCCACCGGAGTACCGGATCGGACCTCCAAGGTTAGTAGCCCTGGAGTGGGGGTGTACCCCGGCGGCTAGCCTTGGTACAGAAGGGATCCACTGTTCATGAATATTGAACAATCAAACGTGGCAGAGGGTGCACGTAATCACCCTCGTTTAGAAACCTCCGATTCGCCGCAAGCGAAGAGGAAAATAAGTAAAGAATCTGATAGGATAAAGAAAGATGCTGATAGAATCAGTAAAGAATGAAAGAAAAGTCTATTTGGCTATAGCGCACCAAAGCCAAGATTTTTAATTATTACAAGGGAGAATGGAAACTTTCAAAAAGTTAGTCCATTCCTTATCGCAAGAGAAGTTACAAATTGTGCTGGTGGTCCTGTCAAGGAAATTCGTAAAACTTTTAATGGATTGCATGTCGAAACCATCAACGACATGCAAAGCCAGAAAGTTTTGGCGTTGAAGAAGATCGGTGAATTTGCGGTTTCTGTCCAACCGCATAGCACACTGAACTCATCCAGAGGAGTTGTTGCTTGTCGCGATCTTCTTAATTGTACAGAAGAAGAAATTGTACAAGAAATGTCGAGTCAGGGAGTAACTCAATGTCACAGACTTACTATGAGAAGAAATGGTGAGATTCTTCCTTCGGCCTCGCATGTTTTGACATTTCCTGAAGCAAAGAAGATTGTTAATAAGCGTACACCACGACCATCGACTTCTTATGCAGAAGCAGCGGCTGCCCCTTCCACATCTAAAATTAATGTGGAGCAGTTGCTTAACACGATGGCACCAAGTCTTGCGACGATGATTGAAAGAATCATTGATTCAAAGATTGAGTCGACTCATCAGAGAAAACAAAGTAAAGATGAGAAGGCTCATCCCCGGACTGACGCCGTTGACATGAGAGACACACCAGCGCCGTTTAAAAAAACCAGCTAAATCTGCGATTGTAAAGTCACCAACTTGTGTAAGAATTAAAAATCTTGATTTATCTGACAAAGAGAAACAGATCGCTCCGTCGTGTAGTCACAAATCTAAAGAAATTGTGACAAGAAAACCTGAATCTGCGGAAATGGAGGTGCAAGTTATTATAGAAAAAGCACCAGGCGCAGATGAAATAAAACCTGTACCAATAGAGCCTCCCAAAGCGCAAAGACCAGCTTCGGTGAGAGCATCTATTTCAGCCGGACCCAGTACTGCAGTAGAGATAGAGTCCGGCTCATCCGCCGCGGAGACATTATCGCACATTAATTTAGATTCTTTAGCAAAGATGATAACAGCGCCGGCAAAAGTTTCATCAACTGACGTCAGCCGAAAAACGTCATTGGCATCCGAAATAGAGGAAGACGATGCCATGTCTGAGGCCTCAGATACGCTGTCATCAGAGGTTGAGGCCGTCAGAAGAATGGAGAAACGTAAAAAAGGATGGCCGAAAGGAAAGCCTAGAAAGTAATTTTATTGGATCAGAAGTTATAAAAAAAGTAAAATTTTGATCATTTTTTTTTGACACATGAAAATGTGAAATTTTGAACCGTTTTTTTATTATTTTTTTTGACGTGGGATGGGGCTAATGACCAAAGTAGTCGATGCCCCTAAAAACCTCAAAAAAAAAAAAAAAAAAAAAAAACAATTTTGGACTGGAACGTATGACCGTTCTCAAATAAAGAAAATAAATGCCATGGATATTGGAAAACATTTTCCTAAATTGTTTTGTACGTATGATTGATTATGATGATAAATCCTGTATTTTTTAACAATTATATTATATATTATATATATATTATTTATTTTTTTATTTATTTACAATTTAAAACTTACATGATCATCCGTCAGACCTAAGTCTGTAGACAGATATACTAAAGAATTATTATTACATTATTAAGTGGTTAATGCAATAACCAATTTTATGTAACAACTAAAGATATTATTAGTTTTTATAATAGTTATAATAGTAGTACAATTATAAAAATTATTTTAACAAAATTAAACTATAAACTTAAAAACTAATGAACAAATTATTTCTTTAATATTTGTAATGTATTAGATTTAGTAACTAAAACTATATTCAAGAAACAAAACTATACTTAATTACAACAACGAATTACACAATATCTTGTTGCAACAATTACATAAAGAAAATAAATAACTAAGCTTTAACCATTCAACAATACATTATTTATTGATTTACAATAATTATCAACATTAAAAAAAAAATAACTATAATCATGTTATAATTGTCTGGACTGCCAGTATATATCCAACATGAATCCTGTTAGTACCTATTACGTTATAGTTAATGCCCACTCAATGAGAAGTTTTTTTTAAATCATTTTTTTTTAATATTATATATATATATATATATATATATATATATATATATATATATATACATAAAATATAATTTTCTTCTCTATATTATACGGCCTACTTTTAGTGGAAGATGATTCTAAAATCTATTTTTACAACAAAAAATTATTGTTAGCATTTGTTGAATTCCCCCAGAAAATTACGTCTTATTTTATATGAGAAGAGAAAAGCGTATAATAAAATATGAAGAGTGTTTCATTATTTATAATAAAGTACTAATTAGGAAGTTAAAAAATAAACAGTTGAATAATGTGTATGGTTACTTAATTTACAAGATAATTTCACTATAAATCTTCATCTATTATTACTTCTAGAAATTTAGTGGAATTATGTTGTTTAATTAAATCACTATGGGTACTAATCCTTGAATAAGGATTTGCTGTAGAGGCACTAAATTATATAGCATTTGTTTTATCAAATTTACATTTAAAACGATTATAATTAAACTGGCTATTAACGTTTTCTACTGCTATGTTTATTAATGAGAATTCATTAAATAAAACTGAGGTATCAGCAAAACAAACTTTACTCATTCAACTACAATAGAAAGGTCATCTATAAAAATTAAAAGTATTAAAGCACCCAAAACTTACAATGTGAGATATGAGCTAGTATTACTGTACTATGCAAAACTAGTATCTACACCAAACCATATTGGATGCTATTTTTATCCCTAGTTACTTTTTTGATAAATAAGATTTAATCTGTTAATTTACGATTAAATCTTATTTATTGTGTAAATAAGATACAATAAATAAGATCGTATTTTATTTATCGTATCGATACATAAGATACACGTAAGTTACCTTACGTTATCTTATTACGTATATCGTAATAAGATACGATATACGTAAGTTATCGATACGATAACTTACGTAATATTCTAACTTCAGAAGTAGTAGAAAATAATTAACTATACATGTATATATATAAGGTATTTCATTTTCAGTACAAAAAGTAAATTTGCTATTTTTTTTTCTTTGGTTTAACCAAACGTTTTCAAACCTTATAACATTACATTATGTTCGAGAAACAATATCATTCACATGGCTTCCATGGTCATGACTTTGCTTGACATAGCCAAGTCTATCAACAAAATATTTCGTGACTCTATTGCACAGATTAGATTTAATTGCACTAATAACACGTCGAATATTTGCTTTCAGTACATTAATCGTTAGTAACTTTTTTGGTATAGACTTATGATTTACCATAACCCTAGAGAAAAAAGTTTAAGGGAGTCAAATCACATTATCTTGGTGGCCAATTGACATTACCATTTTGTGAAATTATCGAATCACCAAACGTTTGACAGAGGAACTGAATTTGTTCACCAACTGTGTGGCATGTGGCCCCATCCTTTTGAAACGCACCTCATTCAAATAAAAATGTTCTAAATTTGCCAACTAAAAATCACGAATCATATATCGATAGTGTTCACCATTTATTATACCGCATTTTGCTAATTTTTGAAAAAAGAAATAGCCCAATTATGCCACCAGCCCATAATTCTCACCAAACAGTGATATTTTTTCGGTTGTAATGGTCGCTGTTGAAACATTTGTAGACTGGAATCCCCTCAAATACGGTAACTTTAATTTTTTACAAAGCCATCAAACCAATAATGAGCCTAATCTGAAGAATGATTTTTTGATGAAAATTTGGATCTACTTCGAGATTATTTAGGTTCCAGTCAGCAAACTGTATACGCAAATAATGGTCCCTTGGCTTAAATTCTTAAGTTAGTTGATTCTTAAATGGGTGTAGACCAATGTCTTGACGCAAAATTCGCCATGTTTCTGTTGAAGAAAGGCGTAATTCTTTTGAACGATGTAAAACCGATAAACTTACATTTTCAGGAGCACTTGCACTTACTGCAGCAATATTCTCTTTGACTCCTTGCATGTGTTTTCTATATTGTTGTTGCAACATCAAATAGAGAAAATTATCTTAAAGTATGTTAACCAAACGACGAATTGTGCTTTTGTTTGCAGATTATGCACATTATAAATATTGCTAAGTGCATGATACCTAGCTGTAACCGATTCCATACTTCGATAATAGATTTTAATGATTTGTAAATGTTGTTGAGGCGTGTTGCATTCTATGATGATTTGTCATAAACTAATGAAAACAAATGACGCTTGAAAAATTAAAAAAAATTAACATTGCCACCAACATCTGTCAATTTTTTTTTTCAATTTGAAAGACTCCCTATGCGTAAAGAAAAGTGGTCGAAGTATGTTTGCGTCCTACCGAGAGGAATTTAAGTTATAAACTGAAAATTAGTTATTGACGTTATCCTATGTTTACGAAATCCATTGAATCTCAGAAAATAATTTTTTGGCGTAAAATAATTTTAAAGTTGTTGAATGACAATTTTTAAAATTATTTTAGAAAAATTAAACAGAACAAATTTGATTTGTAATAATTTATATTTGATGAAAATCTCTTCTTCAACAAACAGTTAATAATAGTTTCAATTAAACAACTTAAAAATGCATTAAATTTTATTTAATATATAATTAAAGATGCTATAAGATTTGAAATTGCATAAACACTCTTTTTTTAGTTAATTTAAATGGAATTCAAAAAATTTAATATTTTATATTAAAGAAATGCTTATCTATTTTCTATCTTACCTTTTCTAAGAATTTCATTTAAAGGGTATAATCTAGGTTTACAGGAAGTATATCAGAAAGATCTTTATGAAGAATATTATTAATTTCCTCATAAATGATATTAAGGAATCCACGCTTTTCCATCTATATTCAAAAACATATTACTTCTATCGAATATTTTAGATCTTTCAAAAGCCTTTCATAAGTTTTCATGCCGCTTTTTTCTTGTTATTGACCCTTCTAACAATCCGCTATTCACCATACGCTTGAATAAACCTTTTAAGAAATCCAAAAAAAATTCCTAGAAAAAACTCAATTTGAATAAAAATGGGTGGAACGAAGGATTTACAGGATATTCTCATCTGAAAGGTATTAAAAAAAATAAGTAAGTAAATATTTTAATTTAATTTCAGACAAAAATAGTCAGGACTGGCTTAATTAATGCGCTGTATTGAAATAAGGCACGGTTCTTTACTGAAATGATATGTTCGTGTAATTACAGAGTGTCTCATAAAGAAATCCAAAAGAATTTAAGGACATTTTCTACAAAAGAAAATAATGAAAAATGCTCATAATAAACACGGGTCCAGAAATGATTCGTTTTTACGTTACAGCTTGAGAAATATTTTTTCCTGATTTCTTCTCCAAGGGTTAAATGAAGCCCCTGAAACTTAAATTAACATGGAAATTCGATGGTTTCTTAAGTGACTTGAAAAATTTTATAAAATAGGTTCCAGAACTATATCTAGTAATTTTTAAAAAGTTACTGTAAAACAAAAAATTAGTTCCAAAAAATAATTAATTAGGTTTGACCTATAGGCAAAATGCCAATAAACAAAATCTGCAGATAATTTAATTCTGAGAAAATCTGTGTAAGATCTGAGTTTAAAAAATTTTAATTTTTTTGGAAACAGAACAGTATGGCTTCGTCTTACGCTTGGAGCAGAAACATCAAATATTTTTCAAAATATAGCTTGAAAATGAAGGAAATGTGTTTATATGAACTGTGTGATTTTTTTGCAGTTGTTGAACGTGTCCTGAAATTCCTTAGTTTGTTCTTGAGGTATTCTGTATTTGTATAAACCCATATTAGTATATTCTATGGAGTGGGCGGGAAGTCCCTTAACAGTGGAAGTCCTGGGTTCGAATCCCGGTCAGGCATGGCATTTTCACACACGCTACAAATCATTCATCTCATCCTCTAAAGTAATGCTTAACTGTGGACTCGGAGGTTAAACAAAACCAAAAAAAAACAAAAAAAAAACAGTGTAATAAATCTAGCTTAATAGGGCTCTACTGCTGCCATTTCTCGCCGCTGAAATTGCCCGCTGCTGCTGGAAAAGGTGGGAAGGTTAAGCTCCAAGACGCTGATCGGTCAGCTTTTGAAATGATCACACCTGATATTCTGTCACGAATGAGCAACCGGACAAGAAGGTGCATATAGCTGTGCTTTGAACATAGCGGAACCCACACAGACGTTTTAGATCCGTAGCTGCACCTTTCATAATAATTTCATAACCAGCGTAAAGAGATTTCCCGTCCACTCTACTGCACGTAATCTCTAGTTTTATACTCTTCGCAAAATATAAATTGACCTATTGGATTTTTACTCATCTTTAAATAGAACATTTTACACTTGTTTAAAAATCCAGAAAGATCTATGCTAGCAACCTATGAAGTACGAAGAGATCTGTGTTTTATTGCCTTTCCTGCTTCTGTTTTAAGCAGCATTTTATCTTCAATTTTTCGACAACAAAATTTTAATTTCTAATTTAATGCATTTAACTACGTTTTTAATCAAAATTCTTACTCCCCACCCGTTGTAGGATATTCTATAAGTGGTAGCCGCAATACCATATTCAACTAATGTATTTAAAATATTTTGTTTTTTAACAGGATTATACCGAATAAAGGGCTGTAGAGCAGTCATATTCTTCAGAAATAAAATAACTTGTAAATTTTTCTTCGTATCACCTACTGTAACTAAAAATGCAAAACTTTTATCTAGTTTAAACTTTCCCAAATTACTTATCCTAATATATTTTTTTTTAACTACTGTTTTAGTCTCTATTGCAATTAGCTTTAATATTAATATTATTTAAATGCCTGCTTACAGACGCAGAATTTCTCCAATTACTACAACTATAATACTAGAATAAAGCAATATATTCTCAAAATATGGATATTTCTCTTTAGAATAACCAGTGCTGCATAACTAATTCTGTTATTAAAACAAATATTATCAATAAGAGATTTGTTCATGGGCATGTAAAATTACACATTTAGTTTTCAGTATCATACACTTTATCATCATGAATATTAACATTAATATTTCTATTATCAATAGTAACTTGTTAACTTAGTACTTTCATACAAATGGTTTTAATAAATAAATAAATTGAACAAACCGATCGCTTACTAAAACCTCTTCCTTGGTCTTCAAATAGAAACCGAGTCTTGTGCACTCGGTATTTTCTGTATAAATACTTATATCAAATATGTCGGAGAATAATTTACAGTCTTACATAAACGATTATTTATATAGTTTATATAGTTATTTAAGGCAGAAACATATGCCTGCAGGGTAATTTGGAGATTAAAACTTTAGAAAATTAATCTTATCGATTACATTACTATCTAAATTACATAATTCAAACAAAGATTCTACTCCTAGATCATTAGTATTACCGCTATAAAATTAGATATTTTTACTGAAATAAATCTTTTAGATTTTAACAGCAGCCACCGTACGCTTCATTGAACCACTTGGTAAAAAAAATCAATGTAATTATTTTTTTAATTTAAAATAATAAGTTTTGAAGCAATCCTCCATGACTGGTTACAAAACTTAATGGTGTAAAAAAATAAAAACTTCAGGAGTAATAAAAATATTAATCGGAAAATATTAACCTTTATTACACAGATTTTATTTATATTTTTTATGAAATTTTATAAAATAATTTAGCTTTACCAAGATTGTTTAACGTAACTTAGATTTTTAAAGAAGGTACATTTTGCGCCCATCTCAATAAAGTTCTTGAAACTAATGCGTTAAAGTCAGATTAATTTTTTTGTTGTACCTAAATAATTAATTAAACTTACGCAAAGACTTAAGATTAATTAATGCTTTAATTAATTAAGATTAAACTTACGCTTATATATTAATAAAAATTGAAGTAGGCCTATCTGATTCTAGAATTCAAAGAATAAATTATACTGAATTTATTTAATTATTTATTTTAAATTTAATCATAATCGCAATACTTACATTACAGTTGCTTCACATGTTGATTTTATGCTGGTTTTACCGCAGACATATTTCACTCTTCACCCCAAACTACAGCATCACGGTCAATTTATTTAATTTTCTCCTTTTTCGTGCAAATTTCTGAACAACAGTGATATCAACATTCTTTCATCGTCGAAAAAGAAATTAATTTTACCACGTAAAGCCCTGTATTAAACTTGTTTTGTCACAAAAAATCTTTTTTTTTATTTAAAAAAGCAATTTACAGAAATATTTAATACGTTTGAAAATTTTGTGGAGAAAAAATAACTCTTTTTTTGGTTATGCCAAGGATTAATAAAAATCTATTTTTGGATGGTTTTTGAATTAAAAAAAAATATCGTTGTTTTTACCTAACGAAGATTTCTCTGTTTCATTCGGTTTTGAATGTAAATTAGAGTGAACCTGAATACTCTATGTTATTTAATTTTGCTTGACTAAAATTTGTTTGGATATAAATAAATAAAACGCCGAGGAAAAAAACCAGAAAAATCAGCAATATCTGCATTATCAGACTACAGCTTTATTGATTTATATTAATTATGATAATTTTTAATTATTTTTAATCAGAGTATAATCTTTTTAATTATTTCAATCTCTTTATCATGAAAATCTGCTTCATACAGCAGATTGATATATTTTTTTGTTTTATAACCTGTAGGCTACAATAATCTACAGATAGTTTTATAATACTTTGTTGATCTATGACAAATATGATGTTGTGACTTATGATCTATTACATTTTTCATGACCTAGAGAAATTATTTCGTTTATTTATTAAAAAAACGGATATTACAGGTCAGAATACTTGCTATTGAGTTTAAATAGTTGAAGTAAACAGCGAAGTAAAAGAATCAATCAATAATTGATTCTTTTATCAAGAGAAGTAAACTGTTGGAAAATGCTAGTACGTACAACAGCAAATTTCTAGTTAGTACTATTTCGAAGAATACCATTTTTTATAAAAAATAAACAATTTCTTACGTAAACAATTCCTTTATGGCTAATCACTGCAGAAAAATCAATAGGCTCATATGTATTATTAACACATGCGATAATTGCATCGTGAAAAAAAATTCTGGGATTTAAACCCAGAACTTTCAGGTGAAAGATATCGATTTTACCAATCCTTTACGGTAATTGATGGAACGGTTGTGTTATAAGAACTTTAAAATAATTGGCTTGTTACAATAACATTTTGCGGTATATTTCTTTCCATGCCAAAGTTTCATTTAACGGATAAAGTTAAATCCAAATCGGTTTGATTACACGTTAATAAAACGTTGATGAAGTATTCTGTTCGTAACATCTGAGAAACGTAATGCGCCCCGAAGCAGCTATCGAAACTTTTTAAATAAATTTTGCTAAAATCAAATAATATATTATGTTTATTTTGTTTTTGTTAATAAAACTTTCTTAGAAAAGCTGTTATTAAAACCATTGAAGTAAAAGTTATATACCTGTAACGGTTTGAAATAATCTGAAATAATTCGTTATTGTTTTATGAATAAAAGCGTTCTAAAAACGTAATTCGCGTGTATAGAAGCAGCCAGACCTTTTAATTTCTTCTATTTTTTTATAGAAAAATCTATTTCAGCAAAACATTTTTACGCCTTTCCTTTACCTTTCCTTACCTTTTTTCTTTTTATTAATTTTTCTTTTTAATGGAAACCAAACTTCATTTTTCATCTCTTTGTCTAACTTCATACATTTTACATTTTTGAAATTAATAAGTAATTTATTTAACTTTTTTTTCTATTATTTTTTTTCTTTCTGAAGTTGTAAACTTTATACAAGTTTTACAATAATTCTAAAGCAAATTTATTGAATCGTAAGATTATACTTATAATAGAGGCCGGTTTTGCTGAATTTATGTCTACTGCTATTTTTATTCAATAAGCTGTTTACTCGTTTAATTAATTAAATTAAATGATGTGAAAACTAAAAATCAAGTTTCAGAATCTCTATAAATCATCTATAATAAATTGTTTTACGTTAAATATAATTTAATTTCAGTATATTTAAAACTACTATATTAAAATTTAATAGATGAAGAATATATTTTTTTGTTTCCTAGTTTGTATTAACGAAAATTTAAAATTATATTAATGTTTGTTTATTTGGAATAGAATATTTAAAACAATTTAAGACCCCATTTTTCCGTGGTTTTTATCCTGAACTATTTAAAACCCGATCGGGTCTTGCGCTCATTTATAATTAATTAATTTATATTATCTACTCAAGCGAGAGTTTCTTTTCGAACAAATTTTTTACATTTACCTTTCAGAAAGTTTCGTTTTATTTATTTTAAATCCAGGTTGATGTAGAAGTATTATTTATAAAGAGAGAATTATTGACGAAATGAAATAAAAAAAACTGTTAGTACTTAAAAAACAATCCGAAACAGAACTCAATTGAAGGTGATGTCGGCATCGTGTACCGGTAGAAACTTCCAATGTAAACCAAGATGATATCAAACGGTTTATTATAAATACTCGCTCGTAATTTACCGTTGGTATTAATGTAAAGAATTAAAAAAGAAGGTATTGTTAAATTTGACGTCACATCTTGTGATGTCCGTCGTGTTAAGATGGAACTGAACATCATCGCTAATGTTACATTATATTTTATATGTTTCATTTCTTTTTTCTAACAAACTGAGCTATTTTTAAAAAAAATTATGAACTTAGTTTCACAAGTTCTTAAAACTTTTATATTTGTTTTAGTGTAAAATAACTGTGTTTAATAATTTTTATATTTTAATAAAAACTTTTATTCCTTAGAGATATTTAATCTCAAAATTGAATTTCTCAGCAGCTGTTCCTAAAATTTTTATAAAACGGTAATAGTTTAGTGTGAAACGATGAATTTTCTCTCGTAGCTTGAGCACGTTCAGATAATTTTTCTAAAATTAATAAAAAAAATGTACCTTTTTAAATTAATATCGCTTTACATTACAGTATGCCATTATAAAAATAAATTGTTAAATTAAGAAAAATTTTACGTCAATTAATACGTTATTTACTAGCGTTGAATCCACCTCGTGGTAGGAGTTTTATACTTATTATTTGTTTTCAAAATTTTTCTTTGCCAAGTTAACTTCATTCTGTGTTATTTCAATATTATAAGGTACCGTCTAAAATGAATACTTAAGTCATAATTTATGCGAATTGCATTCGCTTAGCAATGACTTCAGTTTAATTATTCCATGTCAAAAACGGATTAACCGTTTATATTTACGATATTTTCGGAATCGTGTATTATCTTATTATATAAAAGGTTAAGATTTTTTTTAGGAACATACTTATACAGCTCTACCCGGCCGATTTTAACGAGTTTCTTATCAACCAACAGTAAAATTAAATAAAATTAACTCATTAACCGAAGAAGATATCAAATCGAGACCTTTTAAAACGATTTTCCGATCCGGTAAACTAGAAAATCTTTGTATCAAAACCTGAAATCTGTAAAATTGGCCGTAAACTTTTTTCAAAAGTTTCTTTTACTTTTAATCGCCGAAACTTTTCTATTCCTATTTATAAAATGAAATATCTTCCGTAAATTGTATGCATCTACTCCAGCCCGCATAAATCATTCCCATCATTCTAGCCTAGCTAGCTAAGAGATCAAATCCTACAATCGTTTACAGATTTCATTGCAGAAATATTATTTTGTTAAAGAAAATATTTTTAAAAATACAACTGGTATAAAGAACTCTTTCAGTGTGTATAACGCACAGCATATCAGTTTCAGTGTGATTTGTAACAGCTGTATAATATAAACGTTAAAAAATAATAATAAAAATGTTTAAACCCATAAATAAAAAATAAACAGGAAAAATGAAACTATAAAATAAAAAAAAAGTAGAAACACGCAAAATGGATTTCTCGTCCCTTTCCCCGGGAGAATTATCACCCTGTAAACGTTTCCGCATTTTTACATTTTATTGGAAAAAAATTACCAATATAATTTTTCTGGAACCCGTTGTATTTTTTTATGCAACTGATTTTTAATCCTATTTTATAGATAATCTTAAAATATATAAGGGATTTTAGTCAGGCCAACATGTACATGTTGACTTTTAAAAAGTCTTTGTGATAAGGACAAATGTTGTGCATTTTTCATATGCGATATTTTTCTGCATCGATTGGTCATTTTATGAATAAATAACATTTATACTTGAAAATATTATGAAATGTTAGCTCTTTCTCTCTTATTTCTTTACATACTAATGACTACTTCAAAGAAGTCAGCATATAAAGAATTATTAAGAATAAAAGTAGTTAATGTAAACTTGCTAATTAGTGTAATGTACTTAATTAATAATAAGTAATTAATCTTTTACACAAATAAATGAATATTATACGTTATAAACATATGAATTTAAAAGTCATAATCATAATAATGGATATAATTTGTTTTGATGATGATATCGCCACATAAGCTTGAAGCTTGCGCATGGGATATGGAATTGAATATACAATAAAGAGAATAATATAAGATTATATATTATATTATAATAATATAAAATAAAAAATAGAATATAATAAATATAAATGAATACAATAATTCAGTTATGTTTCACAAAACAATTAATTATTCATACAATTTAAAATATTCGTGTAATTAATATATGCTTAATTACGCGTGTGTTAATTTAGCTTAGGCGTATATTAATATCAACGTATATGTAAAGAGCTTTCGAAAAGGGGTAATATTACGTGGTTTTCATGAGTTTAGTTGCCTTCCCTCGTTCATAAAAAACTGAATTGTGATTAAGTATTTTTAAGTGCACACGAAGTTTAAAGTAGAAGAAGAAGGATGCAAGTGGCTCTTTTACCGTTGACAATTGTAACATATATATATTATTTCAGGTTTTTTTTTCTGTTTTAGACGATAATTACTCTAATAAAATATTATTATTATTATTATAAATATATATCTGTTAATAAAAAAAATGTAAATCTTAGAAATCCCTTAATATTTAATGTGGATGACTTAAAAGCCTATCACAAATACTAATAAATTATAATGGTCAAGTGAATAATGAATAGCTTTTGATAATCGTAAGGGAGGCGTAATTCCAGTATAATTTACTTGTACTATGATCTACGTTATAAACGAATAAATGATAGTAAGAAAAGTAAAACGTAAATATTCGTCCGTTGTATGTATATATATACACAGACAATCTATTAGTATTATATATAAATATATATATATATAAATGATGTGTCCCACGAAAATGTGCACGCTTTTGATTTAGTATCATTCGCCCTATCTGCCCACCGATTCTATTGAAATTTTATAAACCTTTTAACAAAGATTCTAAAAATATTCTGTGAAAATTTCAACCTTCTGGGATTTACAGAAAAAAAATGTCAGCTTTCAAATAAAAACATCAATTTCAAATGAACCACTTCTTTATTCATTACAAAGTAGCTGGTAAAAGTAATTAGAAACAGATAATGTATTGTTAAATTAGTAATAACCATGAGTTATTTTTTAACTGTTTTTAATTATTCTAGTTCTAATTATCATTTGTTTTTATTCATTTTTACCACCTATTTTATAACGAATAAAAAATACGGTTATCTGAAGTTGATGTTTTAATTTTAAAGCCGCCATTTTGTTTCTATAAAGATTGAAATTTTCACAGAACATTTTTAGAACCTTCGTTAAAAGTTTCTAATAGAATCTTTTGGGTCTGTTAGGGTCTAATAGAATTTTCGTCTGTAAAGTTTCAATAGAATCGGTGGGGAATTGGGCTTGTGATACTTAATCAAAAGCGTATACCTCTTCGTGGGACACATTGTATTTATATATATATATATATATATATATTATATATATTTATATAATTACACTGTAACGTACCATCCTGCTCCTACCAAATACCAGTGTTTCATACACGGTAGGGATTACATTACGAATATATAACAGTAATTATAAAGAAATCACATGAATTAAACCGAGGCAAAAGGAGAAAACTAAAAGAGATAGATATGTTGATTCCAAGAGGGAGATTGATTGGTGAGGGTGAACTGCTTGCAGGATGAATATTCAGTAGACCGTTGATGAAATACATTCTCTTTTCTTCAGGAAATCCCCCCCCCCCTCGAGCCGGAACCTTTGTATTATTTATACTGTTGATTTTTAGTGGATTTCTAAAAAAAAAAATTGAAGAAATCGCTACTGTGCCTGGTCAGATTGTCTGAGGAGGTGCCGGTGAGTGGGACGGGGAAAACTTATCTTTACGTTTTGAAATCTCCTGAACAAGATTCTGCAATTTTTATATACATATGTATATATATATAAGATTTAAAAAAATTTCCTGTACATACGTGTGTAAGATTTTTTCATCCGCTTTACCAGACGCTTGACGAAACTTGATGGGGTAATATAAATCTATTGGGAATAAAGACCTATTGATTTTCAAGCAAAACGGCTCAGAGAAACTAGAGTTAGAGGAAAAAAACTGGAGTTTGGGGTATGTTATCAAGGTTTTAATGTTGTAACATGAAGTGTATCATGTTAGGAAGCCAAAATTAAAGTCTCCGAGCACCACCAGATAAGAGCTGATTTCCCAATGATCTCAAAACATCAATTTTGTAGCTCAAATAAGACTTTTGTGAGTACCACCCCAGGTGAGAGTTGGTTTGGCCATGACTCACTCATATTCAATATATCATATTTGAAACCAAAATCAAAGTTTTGCGAGCTAGTTTCGCTATAGTACTTTACTTTGCAATAATACAAAATGTGATCTGGTATAAAGGAAAGGGGTTGGAATTCAAAAAGTCAAGCTTTAATCATTTTGGTTCTGTTTTGGGTCAATTTGAATCTTTCGCTTTTTGTGAGCATGGCTCCAAAACCACACAAATTATGGACAACAGTATCAAAGTGAATTGTTAGCGAGTAGCAGTGGTAAGCAACTGGTGCAGTCGCGACTCAGTAACTACGTGAAAAAGAAGAAGAAGAAAAAACAAAAATATACAAGAATAATGTATTTATTGGAACGTTACACAGTACCTTGCAGTAATATAAAAGAACATGCTGTACTACCATAACATGAAATGCAAAAAAAAAACAACACTGAAACCAATATTATTTTCAAAAAAAATTACAGCAGTGCAACATCCTTTCTTTCTTAACTAAAACCGGAAATCCGCCCATCTGAGACACTGGAATAGAATTTATTACGCGTACTTTCATTACTGAATGCAATCACAACAAAATCTGATTAAATAAATTTAATAGGATTGGGAAGTCGGGGAAAAATCAGTTTTCCGCTTAATAAGTCGATTATTAAAATGATAGTAATAAAATTTATCCAAAAAATATAAAATAGGTTCTTTAATCAAATTCATCTTCTTTTATTTACATATCCATCGTTATTTTTTAGTTATAATATTTGTAATTATATAAAAAATTATTCCCTGAATCCACGCAAAACCAAATTCATCTAAGTTACTTAAATGCAATGTTATCTGAAATTGTAAATAATCTTAACAAAAGTTACAGTAGTCATTTTTGCAATCGTTACGTTTATAAGTTATTGGTAGTTATTCGTTTGAGTCGTATGATAAGCAGTTCATGTTTACTGGTATGTTCCTTTCTTCAATACAAACAAATTTTATTGTATGCCTTCATTATTATATAAATACTGTACGTTTCTTTTTATAATACCGCCAAACTCTCCAGTCGTGCTTGACAATACTCCGTAATTTACTACACAATCCGGCGACAAATTTAAATTCAACGAAGGCGGTTAACTAATAAGAAATTAAACTTAAATTCAGTGAATTTATACCGTATAATAAAACGTAATGCACTAAAAACGACAACATTTAAAAAATTTAAGTTTAAAGGTCATTCAATTTTAAAATTATCCGGTCATTCTTATCTGAACCCGAGTAAAGACATCAGTTCGTTAGTGAAGCGTCATGTTGCAGAAAGAATACAGAAAAAGACTTGGATACGATAGAAAAATCTTTACCAGAGAAGTTCAAGTGCGCGATCTTTATTAAATTGGAAAACTATACACGAATGCGTAAATAAGAAAAAAAGAAAAATCTTTACCGCAAAAGGAATCCGTAATAGAAAGCGTTATCGATAGTTTTATTATAAATGTTTATGACAGTGAATGAGATTCCACAAACGGTGAAAAAATTGATGTAAACTTGTGAGAAATTATTCCTCTTGCCCGGCTTCTGGAACGATCAGAACCAGATAACATCTGCATTTATTATGATTTTCTTATAAATATAAGTGGTAAATCTAAAAACCTGCAGTTTAAATGATAATTTAAATTACTAATGAGTTCATTAATTAAAATAAAAATAATAATTATAATACTAACGATGAAACGGGTAGTAGAACACGTTATTTAACGTTGTGTCGATTCGAATAAATTTTCCACTCTGGTAAAACTGATGCAGCAAACCTCTTTCTCCGCTTTTGTCTCTGTTACTACCATTCTATATAATACTGTAATATATTTGCATTTCATTATATTACTTCTTTATATATATATATATATATATATATATATATATATATATGAGAGAGAGAGAGAGAGAGAGAGAGATAAAATATAATGATAACTATCTTTATTTATTTGTTATGTTTAATTTGAAAATTGACTCTGAATTTAATGATAATAAATAAATGCTTATTCAAATTAAAACATAATTATACACTGTAAAGGTCAATATTGATCACTGATGTAATTTTCTACGGTTAACGAAAAGGAACTGCTACTACTTTTGGATGAATTATGGAAAACTTTAGTTTGGGTAGCTTAGTTAAACTTATAAGTACATAAAGTTCAAAATGTGATAACAATTTTGAAGTCATTAATCGAAGGATATTTTTAAGCAAATTTTAAATATGTCGAAAATACAGGTTTCTTATGTTTTAAAAAAAACTCTATCTTGTAAAAAAAACAAAACTCTTTTAATTTTAAATAAAATTGCCAGAAGACGCTTTTAATATATAAGAAATATATTAAACGTATTAAAAAGGGATCCGAAGCAAGGGAGCTCTTTCTTTTAGTCAAAACTTTAAAATTTGTAACGGGGAAAATTTTTCTTCTTATGTTTGATAAAAAATTAATAGAATTATCATTTTTTGGAATAAATTATTTTATTTTTCAATAAAGGTCACATACTTTTAAGTATAATTTTACGGTAATATTCGTTTTTTTACTTATTGGCCAATTTGATTCATGTGTAAGATCACAAACACGGATCTAACAGCCCTCTTTAATCAATCATAATATCGATTATTTTTAAGTTTTTCAGCCACTAAGTCAGTCGGGTTACATTATTATTAAACTGTTTTTTTTTTATCTTATGTAATTATTTTCTTATATATTAAATTTTAATCAGCTTCTTTTCTTGTAGTCACTTTTAGAGAAAATTTTAAAACCGATTATTTCTTTTATCGTTATACTTATTTCTTACTGATAATTCAGATATGTCAAATACGGGAGATGGGTAAAACAGTGTATATCAAGTTATCGAAACCCGTTTGAAAATTTGTAATTGGAATTACTGGAGAATAAGTTTTTTATTAGTCGTAAATTAAACGGACAATTTTTTTTAAAAAAACCATACTTTAATTTTTTTTAAATAAATTAAAATCAACTTCGTATCAATCTGGCAGGGAAACTGAAAATAAATGATTACAATGCGGTCATCTAGATCTAATTTATACAAGAATTAGCCGTTTTTTTTAACCGTAGTGTCACTTTTTAATAATAAATCTTTAACTTTAAAAAGAAATGTATTCTGATATCATAAAGTAAGATTTAAGAACCTTATGGTAGTATTATGTGTCGAGAGCTACTGCATTAACCTGCTTTTACTAAACTATGCTATTTTATTCACAATATTTTCTTGTTTTATGTTATGCTGTTTCGGTTACAAAATAATTGTACTCTAAACAGATGTAGCTAACGTAAATAAGGTTGCCAACGCATAAGACAACAAGAAAAGACTTGTCTTTGACAGGTGAACATAGAAAAAATAACCCCGTAGCGAGTGAATTTTTGTAATCTTTTTTTTCAAGTTTTTGCGTGACGTAATTTATTATATAATTTTTTTCTGCTTTTCAATCAAAAAAATTGTGTTTCAGAAAAGTTTGAGAGTAGCAAATAGTATTCAGTTTCTTTGTACAACAATTTTTTTTCGGATTCGGAGCAAACAACTTTTTTTTGAGGAATACCTTAACAGTGTAAATGCTTTGTCATGGAGTTTGTATTATTCGCCGTTTTTATTCAAGACAAGCAATTGTTTTTTTGGCCTCTTTTCAACTAAAACAATTTTTTTTTTTTTTTGGAATGATAAGGAAATTCAATAACACTTTTACAATGGAATTGTTTTTTGGGTGGTTGGTATCAGTTAGTTTTGTTACATCAAATAACGATTTAATAGCTTTAAAGGGAAACTAATGTGTATGATAAAACGTATAATAAACGAAAAAAAATTTCTTTTAGATGAGTCCAATAAAACAATCAATAGAATGCATAAAAATTACCTTTGGATTTTTGTTGTCGATTCCCTTACGCTTCCAGTAATAACCGTCGTTGTCTGTTGACATAAACAGCAAAATCATCGTTGTCTTCAAAAATGAAAACACCGTTTCCTCAGCAAAAACGTTTATTTTATATTCCGCTACTACTTACACTGATATTACTTTCAATTCGTAAATAAAAAAATAGCAAGATTCGAAATCCGAAAATGTGCTGAAACAGGTGTAATCACAGTGTGCTTTGTTCGGAAATTTTACTTTGTTGCAAATTTTTATGTAAAAAAATGTAAATTAAAGTGAGTATAATTTTTTTTTGTCTTCAGTCATTTGACTGGTTTGATGCAGCTCTCCAAGATTCCCATCTAGTGCTAGTCGTTTCATTTCGGTATATCCCCTACATCCTACAACCCTAACAATTTGTTCTACATATTCCAAACCTTGCCTGCCTGCACGATTTTTCCCATCTACATGTCCCTCCAATATTAAAGCGACTATTCCAGGATGCCTTAATATGTGGCCTATAAGTCTGTCTCTTCTTTTAACTATATTTTTCCAAATGCTTCTTTCTTCATCTATTTGCCGCAATACCTCTTCATTTGTCACTTTATCCACCCATCTGATTTTTAACATTCTCCTATTGCACCGCATTTCAAGAGCTTCTAATCTTTTCTTCTCCGGTGCTCCGATCATCCAGGTTTCACTTCCATATAAAGCTACGCTCGAACATCTGTTTTCAAAATGTTTTCCTGACTTTTAAATTAATTTTTAATGTAAGCAAATTATATTTTTGAATGAAAGCTCGTTTCGCCTGTGCTATGCGGCAATTTTACATTGCTTCTGCTTCTTCCATCTTTAGTAATTCTACTTCCCAAATAACAAAATTCTTCTACCTCCGTAATCTTTTCTCTTCCTATTTTTATATTCATAGCCCATCTACATTATTTCTACTGCATTTCATTACTTTCGTTTCGTTCTTGTTTATTTTCATGCGGTATTTCTTGCGTTGGACTTCATCCATGCCGTTCACTGTTTCTTCTAAATTTTTTTTACACTCGGCAAGAATTACTACTCGTATATCATCAGCAAATCGTAACATTTTTATCTTTTCACCTTGCACTGTTACTCCGGATCTAAATTGTTCTTTAACATTATTAACTGCTAGTTCCATGTAAACATTAAAAAGTAACGGAGATAGGGAACATCCTTGTCGGACTCCCTTTCTTATTACGGCTTCTTTCTTCTGTTCTTCAATTATCACTGTTGCTGTTTGGTTCCTGTACATGTTAGCAATTGTTTTTCTATCTCTGTATTTGAACCCAATTTTTTTAAAATGCTGAACATTTTATTCCAGTCTACGTTATCGAATGCCTTTTCTAGGTCTATAAACGCCAAGTATGTTGGTTTGTTTTTCTTTAATCTTCCTTCTACTATTAATCTGAGGCCTAAAATTGCTTCCCTTGTCCCTATACTTTTCCTGAAACCAAATTGGTCTTCTCCTAACACTTCCTCCACTCTCCTCTCAATTCTTCTGTATAGAATTCTAGTTAAGATTTTTGATGCATGACTAGTTAAACTAATTTTTCTGTATTCTTCACATTTATCTGCTCCTGCTTTCTTTGGTATCATGACTATAACACTCTTTTTTAAGTCTGACGGAACTTCCCCTTTTTCGTAAATATTACACACCAGTTTCTATAATCTATCAATCGCTTCCTCACCTGCACTGCGCAGTAATTCTACAGGTATTCCGTCTATTCCAGGAGCCTTTCTGCCATTCAAATATTTTAATGCTCCCTTAAATTCAGATCTCAGTATTGTTTCTCCCTTTTCATTCTCTTCAATTTCCTCTTCTTCCTCTTATAATACCATTTTCTAATCCATTTCCTTCGTATAACTCTTCAATATATTCCACCCACCTATCAGCTTGCCTTTCGTATTATAAATCAGTGTACCATCTTTGTTTAACGCATTACTAGATTTTAATTTATGTATCCCAAAATTTTCTTTAACTTTCCTATATGCTCCGTCTATTTTACAAATTTTCATTTCTCTTTCCACTTCTGAATACTTTTCTTTAATCCACTCTTCTTTCGCTAGTTTGCACATCCTGTTTATAGTATTTCTTAATTGTCTATAGTTCCTTTTACTTTCTTCATCACTAGCATTATATTTTCTACGTTTATCCATCAGCTGCAATATATCGTCTGAAATCCAAGGTTCTCTACCAGTTCTCTTTGTTCCGCCTAAGATCGCTTCTGCTGATTTAAAAATTTCTTTTTTTAACATTCTCCCATTTTTCTTCTACATTTTCTACTTTATTTTTTTTACTCAGACCTCTTGCGATGTCCTCCTCAAAAATCTTCTTTACCTCCTCTTCACCAAGCTTCTCTAAATTCCACCGATTCATCTGACACCTTTTCTTCAGGTTTTTAAACCCCATTCTACATTTCATTATAATTAAATTATGATCGCTATCAATATCTGCTCCAGGGAAAGTTTTGCAGTCTACGAGCTGATTTCTAAATCTTTGCTTAACCATGATATAATCTATCTGATACCTTGCAGTATCGCCTGGCTTTTTCCATGTGTATATTCTTCTATTATGATTTTTAAACTGGGTGTCGCCAATTACTAAATTGTACTTCGTGCAAAACTCTATAAGTCGGTCCCCTCTTTTATTACTTTTGCCCAGCCCTATTCACCCATTATATTTCCTTCCTTGCCTTTTCCAGTGCTTGCATTCCAATCTCCAACTATTATTAAATTTTCATTTCCTTTTACGTGTTTGATTGGTTCATCAATTTCTTCGTATACACACTCTACCTCATCATCATCATGGGCACTTGTAGGCATATAGACGTTAACAATCGTTGTCGGTTTAGGTTTTGATTTTATCCTTATTACAATGATTCTATCACTTCGCGTTTTGAAATACTCTACTCTCTTCCCTATCTTCTTGTTCATTATGAAACCTACTCCTGCCTGCCCATTATTTGAAGCTGAGTTAATTATTCTAAAATCACCTGACCAAAACTCGTTTTCCTCTTCCCATCAAACCTCGCTAATTCCTACTACATCTACATTTCTCCTATCCATTTCCCCTCTTTAAATTTTCTAACCTACCAACCTCTTTTAGACTTCTAACATTCCACATTCCAGCTCGTAGAATCTTATTTTTTAATTTTCTGGTGACCCCTTCCTTAGTAGTCCCCACCCGGAGATCCGAACGGGGGACTAGTTTACCTCCGGAATATTTTACCAAGGAAGGCGCCTCCGTCATTGCTATATGAAAATGCAGAGAGCTATATTTTCTTGGGGAAAAAAGCAGTTGTAGTTTTCCATTACTTTTAATAAGCTGAGTGATGTTGATATGGCCGTATAAGTCGTTCTGACCTACGCCCTTAATAACTACTGAAAGAGCTGCTGCCCTCTTTCAGGAATCATTCCTTAGTCTGGCTCTCAACAGATACCTGTCCGATATGGTTACACCTTCGGTCCAGCTACTCTGTATCACTGAGCACTCAAGCTCCCTCACCAACGGCATGATTCATAGAGGGAGTGGGTATAAATAGAGAATATTATACAGATGTATATAAATCTTTTTATTTTAAATACAGCTCTATTTTATTTAATTTTCCCAGATTTAATATAATTATTAGAAAACAAAACCATTTCGAAGTAACCTAAATTTATTATCTCCATTTAACTGGAAATTATTTTATCATGGACCAGCTGATCGTAATTGATCTGTATTTTTCTCTAAGAAAAATATATATGCATTTTTGAATTTCTTGGCCATCTTTTTTTATGATTCCTTAAATCGT
Source organism: Lycorma delicatula (assembly GCF_047948215.1). Classification (NCBI taxonomy): domain Eukaryota; kingdom Metazoa; phylum Arthropoda; class Insecta; order Hemiptera; family Fulgoridae; genus Lycorma; species Lycorma delicatula. The sequence continues at coordinate 54,911,813 of NC_134458.1, forward strand.
TTACCCGAATCCATTTCATACTCTATTATATTTATATGTATAATTTATTAAACAGTTTTTTCGTAATAACCTTTTCATACATATTCTAATATTTTCTGAACCCTCATATCTGATGAAATATAGACGAAACGTACACCTGCTTGCTGTCGAAGAACAATAAAAATGGTGGTTTCATTTAGCGTGATTAGGAAAGACCTTTAAACGTATCAATTAATGAATATTTAATGTTGTATTAAATAAAATAAAATGTTAATTAAAATAATAAAATGTTAAAGTAAAATGAATTAATTTCTGTATAAAATAGAAAATATTCATCGTAGCAATGAAATATCTATATGGCTATAAATAAAAAATAATAATTTTGCCCTGAGGTAGATAATCCCCACGTCCGGAACACAACATCTACGTTCCACGTCCAGGGCGGCAACAGCTGTACTCAAGTACATTACATATAGCTGGCTAACGGGGTTCCGAGTGTTGTTTCTCAGATATACTTTTTTCAGTCGATTTACATCTATAGGCCGAATTACAGGACTGGACTTTACGGCCACCTGCAGATACGACATTATTAACGATTACGGAAATGGATTAATACCGCCGTTAGAGCTGGCGATGTGGCGGCCACGGTCAAAGTTATTTGCAGGTGTAACGGAGACCTTTCGTCGTCCACATGCCCCTCGCGATGGCAAGCATGTAGTTAAGGTGCCCATGTTCGGAGCATGGGAGCCCTGAAAGCTTCGGTGTGTAGAGGCCTGGAGTCAGTGCAGAGACTGCGCATCCGCTCTCTGCCAGGACATATGCCGGTTCCACCGGAGTACCGGAACGGACCTCCAGGGTTGGTAGCCCTGGAGTGGGGGTGTACCCCGGCGGCTAGCCTTACTACAGAAGGGATTATTTGTTCATGAATTTTCCTGAACAAACCAACGTGGCAGAGGGTGCACGTAAACACCCTCGTTTAGAACCAGCCGTTTCGCCTGAGGCAAAACGGAGGAAAAGTACGGAAAATAAAAAGATAGAGATTGAGGCTAGAAAAAGCTTACAAAAGGCTTTTTTTAAAAGTAGTAATGTACCGAAACCCAAATATTTGGTCATTACAAAGGAGGATGGAAATTTCTCGAGGGTGAGTCCTTTTCTCATCGCTCGAGAAATAAACAAATGTGCTGGAGGCCCTGTTAAAGAAATAAGGAAAACTTTTACGGGACTTCATGTAGAGACTGTTAATGATATACAGTCTCAGAAGATTTTAGGGCTGAAGAAAATTGGAGAGCTAGCGGTACGTGTTGATCCCCACGGCACTCTTAACACCTCAAGGGGTGTTGCGGTCTGTCGGGATCTTTTAAATTGTTCGGAGCAAGAGATTGTAGAGGAACTGGCAGCACAAGGAGTAATAGAGTGCCGTCGATTGAACATGAGAAGGAACGGTGAGGTCTTACCCTCAGCTTCTCATGTCCTCACTTTCAACCGGCCTACTTTGCCAGAAAAGATAAGAGCGGGGATTCACCGATTGGATGTGCGGGCATTTGTCCCACAGCCAATGAGGTGCTTCAAGTGCCAATGCTTTGGCCACACCGCTCTTAGATGCGAAAGACCGCAAATATGCGTGTGCGGTGAAGAGGTGCATGAGGGAGAGCCGTGTAAAGAGCCTCCTACATGTATTAACTGCAAGGGAGCGCATTCTTGTAGATCAAGGAATTGTCCTGTCTACAAAGATGAAGTAGCTGTGCAGGAAGTAAAAACCCTGCAAAAAGTCAGCTACTTCGAGGCAAAGAAGATAGTTAACGCCCGTAAGCCTAGAGCAACAACATCTTATGCTCAGGCTGCGGCTACTGTTCCCGCTCCTGCTCCGATTGCTGTAGATGAGGCTCAAATTATAAATAAACTTGCGCCTACTTTGGCTAACATGATTGAGAGGATCATCGAAAACAAGATGAAACCTTTTGGCAATAAAGAATTTGTTAAGCCAAAGATAGTGGTACAGCCTGCTGAAGATAAGTCAATAAAAGTAAAAGTTGCTCCTCCAGAAAAGAAAACGGACACCAAACAAGAAGGTCAAGTCCGTCTCAGCGAGATTCTTGATGTCAAGAAAACAATAATACCGACAGAGACTGTTATGGAGGCTTCCAAGCCTCCTGCAACTGAAGTGGCCTCTAAGCCTCAGAGGCCACAAAAAATCACACAGGGGGGGCGAGTGTCCCCCCTCCCACAGGCGGTGACCGGTGCGACCCCCGTGTTGGGGAGCGGCCAGGTTGCCGCCTCTCAATCGGCGCCTGAAACCGGCGCCGACCCATGCCCGTCGTCGTCGGCGGCTTCGGTGGTCTCCGATACGGAGACCGGAAGCCTTACAGGCGACGACCTTCTCCGCGAACACGATGCTGTTCGTAGGATGGAGAAGAAAAGGAAAAAGGGATGGCCGAAAGGAAAACCCAGGCAATAATTTAATTAAAAATTAGCGAGTCGATTGTACAATGGAACATGAATGGATGTTTTTCAAACATCCATGAGCTCCAACGCTTGGTACATGACGTAGACCCGATTTGTATATGTCTGCAAGAAACGCATTTCCGCCGAAATAAAAATTTTAAATTAAAAGGATTTGATATATTTCGGCGAGATCAACCGCCAAATGTAAGAGTTAGAGGTGGAGTAGTTATATTAACATCGACTAGAGCTACCACCGAAGCGGTTGTTCTAAACACCAACCTACAAGCGGTCGCCGTTAGAATGAAGCGACCGCTTAAGGTCACTGTGTGCAGCATATACTTGCCGTATTTTGATTGGAATAAGGATGACATAGCAAGACTAATTTCCGAGCTTCCCCCACCTGTTTTACTGGTGGGAGACTTTAACGCTCATAATTCTCTCTGGGGATCGGATCGAGTAGATCCCCGTGGAAGAGAACTGGAAGGGTTCCTGATGAATTCAGAACTTATTATTTTAAACGACGGATCAGGAACCTTTTTCAATGCCAGAGATGGATCGACGTCCTGTATAGATCTTGCACTTATAAGCGGATCGATAGCACCGAGGTACAGCTTCCATGTTATAGACGATCTGCATGGAAGCGATCATTTCCCGGTGCAAATTGTAACTGATGTTACAAGAACAATATATCCCATCCCTAAAAGATGGTTATTTGAAAAGGCAGACTGGACGAGCTTCACAGCTAGAACGATGCTCCCGGAAACAACTGGAGTTATCGGAGACGATGTCGACGCCATACAAATGCAATAATTGAGTGGGCATCGAGATATATTTCCAAAACATCTGGGAAACTTACAAAGAAACCCGTTCCATGGTGGAACGATGAAATAAGTGAAGCTATAAAAAGAAAGAAAAGGGCGTATAATGCCTTTAAGAAGCGTCCTAGTATAGAAAATCTTGTTGCCTTTAAGAAATACAGGGCGTATGCAAAACGTCTTATGATAGATTCGAAAAAACGATCCTGGCAGCAATACGTGTCATCCATCGACAAAACTACTACTGCATCAGATGTTTGGAGGAAAGTGAAGGCGATTTGTGGGCGTAATGATTTTGCTCCCATAACTAGCCTTCAAGATGAAGATGAAATAAAAGATACTCCATATGAAATTGCAGAGCTGTTATCCAATCATTTCGAAAAGGCCAGCAAAACGGCCAACTACGAGGAAGGTTTTCGAACCAAAAAAGAAGAACACGAAGGTCTACTAAATTTTGGAACTGAGTATAATTACTCATATAATGTACCATTTAAAATGGAAGAATTCACGAATGCGTTGGAAAAATCAGGTAACACAGCTGCTGGTCCGGATGAAATCCACTATAATATGATCAGGCAGCTGAATACCACTGCAAAGTGTAGATTATTAGAACTTTATAATAAAATATGGCGGGATGGAACGTACCCGCAGCAGTGGAAATAAGCTCATGTTGTTCCAGTACCAAAGAAAAAGAAAAATTTAACAGACCCCAATAGCTACCGTCCTATTTCTTTGACGTGTGCTATGGGAAAAATATTGGAAAAAATGATTAATAATCGACTCGTCTGGGTTTTGGAAAAAGAAAACCTGATATCACCGTATCAAGCAGGTTTTCGACAATACCATTCTACCACTGATCAAATGATCAGCTTAGAGGACATTATATATAACAGCTTTATTACAAGGAAACATTGTGTCGGAGTCTTCTTTGATCTTCAGAAGGCTTTCGATATGACCTGGCGTCATGGTATAATGCTCCAGTTACATGAATGGGGCATTCGTGGCAATTTGCCTATACTGCTCAGCAACTACATGAATGACCGTACCTTTCAAGTACGCGTCAACAACGAATATTCATGTGAAAGAATCTTGGAAAATGGCATACCGCAAGGTTCGCCGTTGAGCGGTACCTTGTTTACCATTGCCATTAATAAATTGATATTAGCCATTCCAGTAGAAATCAGCAAAAGCGTCTATGTTGATGATCTGGCAATCATATATGTCAGCAACAAGACTGCTATAGTGAGGTACAAATTGCAACGAGCGATCAATGCTCTAAATGAAGTTGCAAGGAATACAGGATTCCAATTCTCACCAGAAAAAACGTGCTGTGTACACTTTTGTAGGAAGAGAATTCCTCATCAAAGTCCTGCTCTGACAATTGATGATAATCCAATACAATATAAAGACAGCGTAAGGTATTTAGGACTAGTATTGGATAAATCCCTCACATGGGGATTACATATACAGGACTTGAGTGATAGATGCAAAAGAGCCCTAAACATTATAAAATGTTTATCGAACCTAAATTGGGGCTCAGAAAAAGAGACATTATTGAGACTGTATAAAGCATTGGTTCAATCTAAACTAGACTACGGATGTATCGTATATTCATCCGCTAGAAAGTCGCACTTATGAAAGTTAGACGTGGTTCATAATAGCGGAATAAGATACGCAACAGGTGCTTTCCGCACAAGTCCGGCGGCTAGTCTGATGTCTGAAGCCGGAATAATGCCACTACATTATAGAAGAGAGATCCTCTTGTTAAGATATGCAGCAAATATATGGGCTTTCCCTGCTCATATAAATAATAAATTGTTTATGAATCATCCCATGGCTGCATTATACGAACGTCATGCTACCTATTCCAGACCAGCCAGAATTAGGTACCACGAATTAAGAAGAAAATATGAAATTGCTATACCAGAGACACTAGCAATTTCTACTAGAGAAATACCGCCATGGCTCTTGCCAGCGGTAAATACAAGTTTGGATCTCTCTCAAGGAGAAATAAAAAAGAAACCAGCAGTGATCATCCAGCAAGAATTTTTAGCAACCGTCAGTAGTTACGAAGAACATATTAGAATTTATACTGACGGTTCTAAAACCGAACATGGTGTTGGATGCTCGATATATGTAAATGAAGAAGCCCACTCTTGGAGACTACCAGATGTGGCCATTGTCTACACGGCAGAACTCACTGCAATTCAGCAAGCTCTTCGCTACACTGAACACTATTGCGAAGAGAGAGTGCTAATATGTTCTGATTCATTAAGTGCACTCGTCGCAATTCGGAACAAGAACATTAAGGATGTCCTAATTGCAAACATCCTGTCCATTTTATACGTTCTAAAACAACGAGGACAGCGATGCGTATTTGTATGGACTCCAGGGCATGCTTGTATTACAGGTAATGAAATCGCAGACGAAGGTGCCAGAAAGGCGACAGTCTGCGATGATTTGGATGCATTTCCTGTAAGAGTGGCAGATGTTAAAAACCGTCTAACAAACATAGTAAGAAACAAGTTGATCGCTGAATGGAGGAGTTTAAATACAAAATTAAACTAAGTTAAAACTTCTCCTTATAAATGGAAAAGCGACTTTAAGTTGACTCGCCGTGAACAAGTAGCTGTGACCAGACTTAGAATCAGTCACACGCGATTAACAAATTCATATTTGTTAACCGGCGAAGAGAGACCAATGTGCGGTGTTTGTAATAAAACACTGACAATCAAGCATCTAATAGAAGAGTGTACCATATATGAGGACCTCAGAAAGAGGTTCTGTTTTACAAATAATATTAGTGCTGATCTGGATAATGGAAATGAAGAAAATATAGTTGCATTTTTACACGCCAGTGGACTTCTTAAAAGTCTATAAAATGGAAGTTCAAAGCTGTGGTAAAAGATACTCTAAGCGGTAGTTTTATATATACATATAGAAGAAAGAAGAAAGATATGGTATTGATAAGATTAATTATAATTTTAAGTTCATGGTCTTTTGAGAACCTATCTCAAATTTTAATATTGGGGCCCTTTACACCCCGTAAGTGTTTGTGATTGTCCTTGTCTTTCATGTTTTAATGTTTATTGTGAAGTTTGTGTTTTTAAATAAAATGTAAGGGCCCTTTACACCCTTACATATGACGATCCTGATGGAGATAATAATTTCTTTTAAAGAATGTGACGAGGGCTAATGACCTTAGCAGTCGATGCCCGTAAAAATTATAAAAAAAAAAAAAAAAAAAAAAAAAATAATTTTGTCAAATTATCGAAATTTAAAAATGTCTAGTTTTTTCAGCGTAAAATGTACAAATAATTCTGTTTTCAGAATTTATGCGACTTTTTTACAATTGAAGAAAAACATTCGGTCACCACATTTGTTCATGTACTCTGTATGTAGGTATATATATATATTCATACTGTAGTACACACTATACACCCATAATATAACTTTTTATACCTATTAAAACAATTAAACTGTATGTACCAAGTACTATTTCTTCTATAATCTTCACAAAATAAGAATTGTTTTGTAATTTACTTTAATAAAACAAATTACGTAATTTTTAAACTACAAATTTCTGTACATAATAGATTTCATTTAAACTACATATTTTATAAGCGAAGTGTGCTATCTAGTAGTCAACATATTTGCAATTTAATTTGCTTAATATGTTGCGTTTAAAAAATGTGGTTTGGTAAAACGTAACTTATATGAGTTAGATTTCAAAAAACGCACTCTAAGATACAGTGCAGATATCTTGACGTCATAATAGCCTTATTTTTCTAATGCTTTTTTTTGTTATAAAGTCGCATTAATAAAAGTAACAAATATTCGATTACTTGTAAATAATCGTCTATTTCTTGTACAAGTTAGACTTTTGTCTAGACTGTTTTTTTAACTTATTTTCTTTCTGTGGTTCTGCCAACTTTATATCATGTTAGTAGACACCTAATTTAATCTTTTTTTTTTTTTTTAATTTAACTTAGGTAATTTTCTTTTAATTTAAGGCTAATAAGTAACGCCACTTATTATTACTTTAATTCACGAAATTTCAATGTGTTTCCATCAATTTGATACACGAGTTACAAATAGATATATTTGTGATTCCGAATATATTATGTGTAGCGGTTATTTTGGAGTTTCTTTAATTTAAGCTTTTTTCTTTAAAACTTGTCAATGCCGAATAAAATTAATGTTTCTTATTATGTTTCTTTTTTTAATTATTATTAATCTATTTGTTTATTTCAACTAATTATTATTATTTAATTATCTAGTTAAGCTTGTATATTCTCACACTCAAACAAAACTGCAAACTTCTCGAGTTAATTAGTCACGTTCTGTTTATTGAACTTATACCAATGTAGGTCAGGAATAATTTGGATATCGTCCAAATATGTACGTGACATCCCTTTAGGCAAAAACGTTAAGAGTAGAAACTCATTATTGGTATGTTAGGTAACGTTATCATACGTTGCTATTTCATTGAAAAGAAAAAACATTCTTGTTATCAGCTACTCCATTAACACACTGTTCCTTTTTTTTGTATGTGTTTTGTAATATGTTTTTTAAATGAAATTATTGAATTATTAAAAGAACATATTTATAAAAGTATTTCGATTTTTACTTTTAAGCAGATCAAAATTTCCTTTTACTTTTCCGTTTGTTATAATTGGTCTACATAGCACAGAAAAAGTGTTGATTCAGAAAAATGAAACAAGAATATTTTACATTTCTCCACGTTGAAGTTCCCGAGTCAAAATATCTTAATATGTCAGTATATATGTGCAACTGTTATCATCTACTTTTCTTTACATACAAGGACAGTTTTAAAATATAATTATAAAATTATGTATGATAACTTTGGTATTAGAAATGTTGCTTTATTTTTTTTATAGATAAATCATTAAGCTTATAAAATTTGTAAATGTGAATATGTCCGTGAATTGCTTATTTTAATCTATTGCTACAGAGTATATTTTGTTTTAAAATTGTTAATATTATTCAACTATCTCGTCTTCTGAATCCATCTAGTAAATTTCCAAGTTTTCCGTTTCGCTTTCACGGTAATAAAAAGAGATAATCTTCGTAAAATCTCAATCAATAAACCACGTGTGAGAGAATTTTAAATTAGAACACCAAGGCACCACCTCTAAAACATCTATTCTCACGTTATTCTTCTACTAAAAATAGGTTTCTTTGCAATGAATTCGTTTGATCTCAGGGCTCTTCAAAATTATTGAGCGAGAAACATTTTATTATTTAATATCGATGAAGTCTACCTAAGTTTCCATTTCCTTGTCTTCCCTTCCACCTCAGAAACTTCTAGTTTTAAATGACAGGACAACCGAGAACAGAGTGAAGGTTCATGTAAGTTTTCTACCTATCACATTCACAGTTGTCTGATTCACTAGGACTAGAAATCTACTTTAAACGAATCGATTTCGATTTTTATATTTAATCTACCATGAGATGATTGAATCTCATGCACAAATTGAATTTATCTAACAGTACAAAGTTGTTGTTGCACTTCCTTCTCGGACATGAAGGTTGATTTTCATTTGGAAAAAGAAAATATAGAACTGCTATTACACCTACTAAATTCAAGAAATAATAAAATTAAAAAGGAGCTGTGAAACAATTTCTCGTGAATTTATTTTAATGAGGTACGCAGTTCTAGTACCGGGATACATATTTCAGTATAAATTCAACTCTCGGTTAATATACTCAAAAATAAAGACACTGGTAGTTCTTTTTCTACCTCCTACGAACGTAATTATTAAAAAAAAATTAGTATAAATAATGTTTTAATACATGATTGCCGGATGACAGCCGGCGACATTGATGTGATACAAGATTTAGATCGTTTCACTTTTCAAAGATTTAAAAGCCTGCCGCATATTCATATAAAAAGTATATTAGTCACATTGTACCCTTGCTGTACAAAAGTTACCGATATGAAATATCTGGCGTAGTAATTACGTCATTATGGCGCGCGCGCGCGCACACACACACATATTTTGTTTTTTTAATGTTTTCATTAATTCTTTTAATTTAAACAAAAATAAATTTTAAATAGATTGTTTATTTTCGGCAAAGGTAACATAGCCAACCGGGTATAAAATGGAATGCTTTCCTTTAAGGTTATTAAAACCAAATTTATAAAAATTCACTAAATACAGCGTTCTAACATTCTTCGTGAAAAATCTTAAACTGTTGCCTAATGTTCACAATTTTAAATTATTTATACCGATTCATGAATTTATATGAAACGGTATTTTTTATTTACATTATCTTTAAATTTATTTATCTTAAAAAAATTGTGGGAAACATTTATCAGTTCTGATTTTAGGTCACAATTAATTTTCTCGAAATGACACGACGACGAAAAAATTGTTTTTACCTTTCACAATACCGAATCGCTAAGCTTCTTTTAAGACAAGATACAATTAAAACTTATCAGCTCAGAAAAGATCCTGATTCAGTTAAAAAAAGGTTTTAATGAAAATCAGGTCGGTAATTTGGAACCATATTTCCTTCTGATGGATGGATATTTAAAGTAATCGATATAAAACTAAACTCAGGTAACTTAGTTAAATTGTCAAGTAGATGGAGTCCGACAGAGAGGGTAATGATAACTAAAATAGCGTGCAAATTAATCCGAACACAGGGAATTTTTTTGTTTATTTCTATGTTGCGCCTACATTGCTTGACCACATCTGTTCTTTAAGTTTTCGGTATAATGTGAGATTATTTAGTAATTTTCATGTTATAAATAGTGTTTTGTGAACGTTTATTTCATTTTTTATAACAAAATCATATTTTCCTATTTTTTTTTCTGTATGTTTTGTACATAATTTCAAGAAATTGTTTTTCTTTCTGAGCCTACCAGTATGTCACAAGACAAACAGTTTCTAATTGTGGTTTAGACTAAGGACAGTGAATGCTATTTTAAAACAATTAAAAGAAACTTTAAAGCTGGTGAGGTAAGCCAAGATTCTAGGTGAGCCAGGTTCCTTTGAGGTGAGCTTTTCACCTCAAAAGAAAGGAAAATTTGGCTGTAAAAGAAAAACCATCCCGACACAGGATCGGTTATTACTGAGAAAAATTAAACTTGATCGAAAATTATCTGGTGTGAACTTAAATCGAGAATTATCAGTAGAGGAACAGTGGGTAAATACCTGGAAGTGAAGCTAAAAGACAAATGCTTGAAGAGTGACAGGCACAGTGGGAAACATCAGACACTGGAGGTTGGAACAGAAGGATAGTTCACCAAGTCAGTATATGGATGAACAGGAGGTATGAAGAGGTGAGCTTCCATCTCACACAACTGTTAATTGAATAAGGTGAGTTTAGGGCCTACCTTCATCATTTTGTTAGGCGGATGACCACAGACTGCCGATACAGTAACGAAATTGACTCGGTAGAGTACTCGATACACAGATGTAATAGATGGGACGAGATTAGGAACTCATTTAGGATAAGTCAATTGTATACGGAAAACACGCTGCAGTACATGACAAAAGGAAAACACGAATGGGATAACGTAGCCTCTATGATAACCAGAATAATACAAATCAAGGAGAAAGACGATAGGGAGTCTTTCTCCCTAGCGTCCAGATTGAGGCATGGCACAAAGAAAAGACCGAGTCCCGGTATGCTGGGTGAGCGATCCCCGCAGGGCACGGTATCCCCGGATCCCGTGGGGTCTCGGGAGGTTAGAGGCCAGGCAACCACTGAGGATGCGCAATGCGTAACTGCTGGATCATCGTCAGTGGTCTTGGTAAAAAAAAGATATCATCTCTTCCGCTCAAAAAACAAAGATTTCTGTAATATTAATAATATTGTTAATAATACTGTTTTCAACAAACCAATACTGATATTAAAAAAGGTAAGATTACATTTCCATTATCAAAATCTGTTATTAATTTAGAATTTTGTTTAAAAAAAAATACATGGTAATATATGTAATAGACAATAGATATACAATAATAGATAATAAACAATGTTTAAGCGTTCCATATGATAAGCAGAAAATAGAAAAAAATTGTTATAAAACTCTTACCGGCCCGATTTCATTTATTAAACGACGAATAATAATAAGAATTTTATTATTTCTGTAAATGTGATTATATATAAATGAAATCGGGCAGGTAAGAGTTTTGTAATATTTTTTTTTTTCTTATTATATGGAACGCTTAAACATTGTTTATTAACTATTACTGTAAGAGGGACGATCAGAAAGTAAGTTATATCCCCTCTATGAAACAAACACATATTTATAAGACAATTTTTTTTTATTGAACAAAAAACTATTTTATTTTAACATTTTTTTTCTTCGACATAATCATCAAGCTTTTATAAACTCTTTTCATACCTTGTGACAAGTTTTTCAACTTCACTCATAAAAATTTCGTCCAATTTCCTTCAACCATTTAAGGACCGTTTCCTTCAGTTCATCATTAACGAAACGCTCCCCTTTCGGGTCTCACTTGAGAGAACCAAACAGCTAGTAGTCACAGGATGCTAAGTCAGGGCTGTAAGGCGGATGAGACCACACTACCCACCTGAATTTTTGCAATAACTCCTTTATCACATGAGTTGAATGAGGAGTAGCGTAGCGTAGTAAAGAAAAACGACCCCATCGCTCAGTCTTCCGAGTCTTCGATCTTTAATGTTTTTACGGAATTTTTTTGAAGTCTCACAGTAAAATTCAGCATTAATTGTTGTTCCTTGGGGCATAAATTCACTGTAAACAACTCCCTCAGAATCGAAAAATACTTTTGGCATAACCTTTCGAACAAATGGAGATGTTTTCACTTATTGTTTTTTTTGGCTGCGGTGAATTTTTGTGTCTCCATTCATGTGATGCTCGTTTAACCTCAGGAGTGTAATGAAACACCCAGCTCTCATCCCTTGTGATGATTTGTTTCAAAAACTGTGGACCAGTCCTGAAATAACGTTGAAGAAAAGAAAGAGCAGACGCAAAATGTTGATGTTTGTGGTTATCGGTCAACAGATGTGGCATCCATCGGCACACATCTTACGGTAAACAAGCCGATCGTGAATAATCGCAAATACACTACCATAAATGATGTTAAGTTTACTTGAAACCTCTGTAATTTTAATGCGTCAGTTTCTCAAGTTCATTTCATTCACGCGTTCGCGTTACCCGTCGTGTTTGCAGTTGAAGGATGCCCAGCACGCAGTTCGTCACTCGCATTTCTTCCGTTTCTGAACATTTGGCACCATTTTGTGACCATGTGACGTGACATTACATATTCACCGCATACCTCAACAATTTGGCGATGAATTTCACAACTGTAATTTCTATCCCGCAAAATCGGAATACTGAATACACTTCTATGCTGGACAAAACCTCTAAAGGACACGCTATATTGACAGCGACACTATAAACGTACTGAATGTCGTACAGAATTGCTGTTGGGGAATCAGGAAGGCAACAACATAACCAGTGCTGCCACCTCAAGACACTAAATATGTCCCATTCAGTTCAAGAACACGACAAGGGTGTAACTTATATTTTGATCCACCTCTCGTATATCTATTGTCTGTTACATATATTTATAATACATGCACTTTTTTAAACAAAATTTAACATTAAAAGCAGGTTTTGGTAATAGAAATGTAGTGTTATACCTTTTTTGATATCAGTATCAGTTTGTTAAAAATAGTTTTATTTATGTTACAAAAATATTTGTTCTTTGAGCGGAACAAATATCTACAAGACTCTTACCGTACGATTTACAATCTCTGTAATTTTTTTCGATATCACTGCGTTCTGTTAGATTTTTCTTTTATTTATTTTTTGAGTTACTGATTGTTATCTCAGGGATTTATTATTAAAATTTATTGCCTTTCTATAACAAAAAAATATACGTTTTTTGAATTTCACGGCCAATTTTTTGTTGATAGTCACATCATTCTCTTCATACCATAATTTCCTTTTTTAATAAAACACGATCTTCGATTCGTGATGTAATATTGCACTTATCATTTGTATGTTTAACCCACGATTTTTATCGTATCTGTGGACACACTTTTTATATTATTATTAAATGAACTTTTTTTATTTCACCATCAATTAGTTCAAATAGTACTAATTGTAGTATAAACGTTTTACCAATCGAATTTATTTCTGTTTTATTTATTCCTTTTTTAATAAAACTTGAATAATTTCTTGAAAACTAATACTTTTATTATTTTTTTTAAAGAAGTGATGGGAATTAAAAATACTGTTTCATCTTCAGTACTTTCATTTACTAAGAGCATTTACTATTGAAACAAGCTGTAGTATATTTTCTTTTAAATTTTATTATTTCAAGTACATCATCAAGTTTTTGTACGCTACCTAGTACTATCAAGTACTGCTATCTAGCGGCATGATTCGTAAAGTCACATTTAAAGAAAAAGTGATATATTTGAGTCCCGCGCTTCATCAAATGGGAAAAAGAGTTGTCTAACAAAATTCGAGGTATTTTTTGACATAATTCTTTATTACAAATCTAACTATATTTCAGTTATAAATATAATGTTTGCAAGCTTATTCTTTAATTTCTTCTCCCATTTTCATTTCACATTTAGCTTAGGTCTTGTTTAGAATTGTAAGCATAGTTCGTTGACTTCGTCACGCCGTCCAGTTCTGCGGACTCTTACCGACGAAGTTCTAAGGAACTTCGTGACATTGTTTGCGTAATTTTTTTTCCGTTGTAAAATTAAATATTCTACGTGACACAAACTCTTTGTAACAAAAGATTTTTAATCTCTTTGTGATTTATATTAAACGTTTTCCAATTTGAACATATTTATATTCATAATGAAAACGAAAAATATTACTTTTTTTTTTTAAGTTTAATTCCAGTACTATTACTACAAAGTGAAAAAGTTGCACGAATCAAAGGGGAAAATCGTAAGAAAATCGCATATTAAAATTTATTTTAATAAGATAACAAAAAACATCAGTTATTTAAAAAAATGTGCATTTTTTATTCGATCCGGCTACCTTTACTGAAACTTAATTTCGATATTTACTTTTAAACACTTTATATTAAATTTGAAGTAGTTAACGAAAATTTCTTAATTTTGACTAGAATAAATAGAAAAAATTAAATTGAACATTTAATACAAATAATTTTTAAAATATATTAAAACATTCTGTCGGGTAGCATACGATATGAAAAATTTAAAATTTTATATTAAAGAATTGTTATCTTCTAATATAAAATATAAATATTTCACGATGAGATAAGGTAATCGATAATGAATATCTTATTTATATTACGTTGTAGGCTATAAAAAAGAAAAAAAAAACAGAATATTTTTATGCGCATTAATATCAGGATTTGTTGTAAAATAATATATTTATGGTTGTTTTTTTTTATAAAGGGTAAGTTTGTTTCATTCTTACCAGAAATATTCCGGCTGATAAATGATCCTCTGCATAAAACAAAGCCGGGATGGCACTAGAAAATCAGCCGCCTGAGGCGAATACAAAAAAACACTCTTTCCTCTTTTAACATTGTACACTTTATATATACATGTTAATAGCGTACATAGCTATTTCATAATTTTTATTTATTTGTAATAAAAATAAAAATGTATGATTTGATTTTACTATTTCGTAATTTAACTTTCAGTTTAAAATAAAAGCACCCTAACTAAATGCAAAGACTAAAAATATATTAAAATATTAACAAATCTCTTTCTCAATAGTTCAAAGCAGATTTTTTAGAAAACTACTCGTATGATTTTAAAAAGAAATCCCTTAGTTTATGTAGAGTTATTTTTGCAAACGTTTTAAACACTTACAAGCCAAATAGTTGTAAATTTCACGGTTGAATTTCTTTAAAACTTTTCAAGCCATTTAGCACTTGAAAATGTTTCACAAACATACTATTTTGTTTAAAGACAAAATTATGTTTTTTTCACAAAAACATACTTTTTGTTTAAAAACCTTTTAATTATTTACTGTCAATTTACACACTCAATCGCGTACGTGTACATTCATTCATTTAGGTTCTTCGTTCGGTATTCAAGGAAGACCACCCGAAATTATATATATATAGTTTTTAAAAATAGTTTTCTGAACTGACAATTTTCAAGAAACTTTGTAACTTTTGATCAGAAAATTAGTAAACCATGACATACAGTATTATCTTATAATAGATAATTCTAGACTTAATAATAATTTTATGTAATTTTAGTAATTCCTTTTTGTAGCGACTGCTTCATAAATATAATATAATACAATTATATTGTCGTATTATATTTAGAATAGATTTACCTTTTATTTAATGAATATTATGCATTTCATTTTATTATTTTTTTTATTCTGTACCAGCTGAATTAAGTAACTATTCCCGGTTCACTTCAGATGGAAAATAATTGATTTCAATTTAAATAATCCTTGTCTTTATACGCTTTTATTTAACTTGCCTACTTGTTATGTCTGTCTCTATGTTTAAAATCTTGTGATCGATTTTAAACTTGACATGCTAACAAGCTCAAATTTTGCATGCACGTTCGTTCTTGATAACAATGAAATGCGGTGCAATCAAAATCCATCGAAATTTATATTTTATATGAATTTTTCTAAATTATTTGTTTGTGAAAAGACGTTAGTCATATGATTCATGCCCTTTCTATGATCGAGTAAATTATCACTGTATCAGTTGATCGACATTTCCTTTTCCTTCTTATATTGCATTAAGAATAAACAGTTATAAAGGTTATGTTTCATTGCAGTGAGGTCGTAAGTTTTTATGTATCTTACTGCATTCGATTTTAATAAATAGTAATTTTAATTCCTCAAATTAGTTAATTTATATTATTGAGTATTCAGTTTAGTAAGTCCGAAACATTCAATAAGAATATTCGTAACATAAGAAGTGAATATTTAAATTTTTCTTGTAATCTTTGGACTTGGAAATTAATAACAGCCTTGTTAGAAGGGAAAAATACCATGTGAGAAATGATAAAGTTATGTATTTGTATATACAAATAGAGTATCCACTTACCAAGAATTGTGAGTATTGACTAACCAGGCGATAACAGTTGTAAACATCTTACTGACAAGACGTTTTTCTTTTAACGTCGACCTGTTTTAACTATTGATAGTCAACTGGTATGAACATAATAATTTTAAATTTATTTCATTTTAATTCCCATTTATAAAAATTTATATGCACAACTATAAAATTCATAATTAATCAGTAATCCCTGATGATGGAGGGATAATCCGAAAGCGCTTGGACAGTCAATAATCAGAATTGTTGGTAAGTGAATATTCTATTTTTATATAAATTCTATAACACCAACGGTGCCAGATGTTAAGAAATTTGAGCCAAAATTATGTATCAAATAGAATAAAATATGTATGATTACAAGTAACTTCGTACACAGATATTCATGGAAAACAAGTTTCTGGCCATTAATTAGGAGAAAATTATACATTTTCCCGGCAGTAATGGAAACTTATCACAAGATGAAAAGAGGAGTATATTCAACACACTTTTGTCTGTTTCAAGTAAAGATGGACAAGATTGTTATTTCCAACCTTGTTAGAAATTTCACACATAAAACGGAGGCGACCACGAAATGACAATTTGAAACTAAGGTAACTAAATTTCTTGTATTTTATAGATGTAAATTGAAAATGGAAGTCTGTATCTGTAAAAAATGTTTTTCTGAATTTATTTGGTGTTTCTGAAAATCGCCTTAGACGTTTTTCTTCATTGTTATTAAAAAACGAAATAGATAGGGTAAAACGTGGTCATAACGTAAAAGGCAATACTATAGCTGCTGAGGTATGTGTAAAAGTGACGGGGAAAAAGTGCATTTCACTACCATTTACCATTCACTTTTAATTATATTAAATTATCATTTTTAATCTATTTTTGTCTGGCTTATTGATATTTCATATATACCGATCGATAGTGCACAGATTAATATTATTATTAGGGTGTTGTTATTCATTTTGTATTGTGCCTTCGTGAGGAATCAACCCAGAGTGAATTCATATCAACCTCAACCTCATCGTCTTCTACTGAAAATGTGAGTCACAGCAAAAATGTAACTGAGAATGTGCACAGTAAACGTGAAAATATTATGAAAACTGTTATTTATTTATATGCGCTGAAAGTATTTACAATATATGCCCGGTTTACTTCCATAAAACAAAAAAGCCTGAAATTTAATTTTAATGTCAGTGGTATCTCGGAGCTCAAATATTTACTACAATATTTTTCCATGGAGTATATTGACTGAATTATTCAAATAAGAAAACGCATGTTTAATTTTGTCTTAATTATTGCTTAAGAACTGATTTCAGGTTTATTTCTTATATAATCAGGAATACGCGTTGAAAAAAATTTCTTAATAAATTGTTAAAATATAGTTAATTTGCTTTTTTATTAAGTTCTATCTTATAGACTAGTGGTATTTGATATTGTTTGTAAGTGAATAATGCCTGTTGACATAAAACAATGTTGAATGTTTTCATATAACAGAACAAAACTTGTTATAAAAGGCAAAATATGAAAATTTTCATCATTTAATCAAACTTACGAGTATTAGTGCTAAAAATAAAGAATATCTGTTTAGTGCTGTGGAGTATAAATGGAAAGTTAATATGAAAAGGAAATAATACTTAATAGCGGTATAGTTTAAAGTTCATATTTACGAACTGTGTAATAATGAATCATTTAATTTTTAAATAAATGTAGGTACATCATTTTTTTTTAAGAGGGAGTTGTTCACAAGTTCTATTAAAAATAATTACAATAATTAAATCCGCTTCTGTTTAGTAATATAAAGAATGAACGTATAAGGAAAAAATAAAACTACAAATAATTATTAGCCCTACGCATTTATTAAATGTAGTATAAAATTTTAAACGGAGTTGAAGTTATAATTTGAGTTACAAGTTAACGTAGTCGATGTAAGTTTTACGTCGGTGTAGGATTCTTTACGTTACAATTTATCAATGTTATTTAACTTACTTAAAATAAATATGAATAAAAGGGTATAAAATACTCAATACTTTACTTTTTTTTCTATTATAGATGAAAAATATTATTTTCTTCCTTTTAGTGCATATTTTATTTGTATCATTTATATTTTTCTAAGTATAATAATTATTTATAATTTTACCTTTTCCTTATAAGTTCATTATTTACATTATCGAATAAAAGCGAATTTAAAACAATTCTGTAATTTTTGATATTATAAAATTAAAAAAATATTTTTGTAAATTACTTAAAACCCTCATTACAGTAATATTTTTTATTTTTTATTTTTAATTAATGTACGATCGCTTATTTTCTAAACCACCTGAGACTGTCGTTTCTTCAATCTATATCAATTTGTAAGTGGGATGTGGAGAATACGTTAATGGTAGTGGTATAAACAAAATATTATCTTTTATATCAATCAAAGTACTAGTAATCGGATAAAAGAATAGCGCTGGAAATCTTTCTGTATGGAATATTCGTTTGTTTTCTAGTTTAAAGAATTATATAAGTTCAATATCGATCCGTTTCAAATACAGTGAAGATTCTATCATGAAAGATTAATTATTTATAATAGAGACTGGTGGAGGATATGTTAAATCGACAAGGCAAACTGAATCACTCAGATTTAAGTTATATTAAACAAAAATTTCTGTGGATTGTGTGCTTGTGCTTCATTGTTCTTTAGACACCCAAGTTGTTTACCATCGCTTATTTATATTCGGGATTTAAAAACTGTTAATTCCATTAAACATTTTTATTTTTATTTGCATCATTACCATACTTTTTAAGAAAATAGTTTGGTTTTTTTACAAACAGATTTATTTTTATTGTACGCAGATATTTTTTTAAATTATTTTTCATATTTCTAATTTTATAAAACGATGAAATTGTTCACGATTTTATTTAAAATTATTCCAGTTCACCCCCTTGTATTAAAAAAAGTGTTTACAAAAATCACTCTTTGAAAAATTTCTATCGATCATAGGGTACACAAAAATGTTCTGTTTTTTTATTTTATAAATATGTATGTTTCTTGTATTAAATTCATTGCCTTAAATTCAGCTGAGAATAGAACGATCCTTGATAAAATACGTTCAATGTAAACGGTATTTAATACAATCCCTTGATATCTGTTCCGTAGAGAATTTTACCCTGCCATAAATCTTATGATTATATTAAATATTTATGAAGCTCTTCGTATAGGTGATTTTCAGAAATGTTATTTACTGTTTTTATCATATCAGTTCTCCTTTGAGCATCGTATTTCTTTCTAGCTGACCCTACAATTTTTATAAATAAATTTAATTAAATTTTTCTTGCAGAATTTAAAGGGTATATTCTTTTTATAAGGTTTCTTTAGTTTTTTTCTAGTAGTTAGGTCAATATAAAGTAAGACGACTATTTATGTAAATTTTTTAAATAGATAACTCCTGCAGATAATTTTGTATAAAATACTAAAATTTTGATCGTAATGTTCTGAGATTGATATAGAAGAGTTCAAATGAATCAATAAAAAATAATCCCGCCGGTAAATTATTTTGTACTTGTAGCGGTTTATATCTTAAGACTAAAATGCGATTCCCAATTTTTGAAACGCGTTAGTAGTGCAAATAATTTTAAATTCTAAAGGAAATCATTAATTATACTTCTGAATTTTCTTTTATTTAAACGATAAACGAAATTTGTAATAACTTAAAACATTATATTTCTTTCTTGCGACTATATTCAGAAAAATAGCATGATATTCTGATTATTGATTGTAGGTCAGCAGTTTTCCTACTAGGATGTTTATAACACAAGGTTTTTATTAAACCCCGAAATAGATAAATTATTAATAGCGATGAGCAAATTACGTAGGTCTTTAATGTTTATGTATTAATCGACGAGTAAGTTTTTTTTTTTGAGAATAATACATATTATAAGAGTTGGGTAAAATATATTTAGCAGATAGAAGGGGTATGATGTTACTATAGGATAATCTTTACGTTTCTAATACCTCATTAGTACAAAAGAAAATAGAATATATGCTTTGAAAAAATTTACTAAAATTAAATATTAAATTATTTTCATAAAAATACAGTCGTACTATAACCGATCATAAAATTTAAACTTTATAAGTTTGACTTTTTAAACTTAAAAAAAGCAACTGTTAGATTTTTTATATTTACTTCATAGAATATAAAGTTGGATTTATGTTGGAAATTTAATTCACGTCTTTGTAGTTCTGAATATACAAATAAAATAAGTAACAGAAGTGTATGTTTGTGCATACCTTTCTTATATTTTACTTTTTTATATTTTTTGAGAAAATATACAGTTATACAAGCTGCTTTTGCCTCATACCGATAAACTGTACAGGTTTTAGTAATGTAATTTCTTTATTACAAGCCAAGTTTATTACTGAATAGATCATTTTTCGTTTATTTGATGTAGAAATATAATTAAAATATATTTAATTTTATTGAAAAAAGATTATGTTGTTTTAATAAGAATATTGTTTCGAGCAGTAAACATGCAAAGTTTACCGCGTATTTGATTATTAAGAGATACTGATATTACATTTATCTCAGAATTTTTTTTATTTTAAATACTAGAAATTAAATTTCAACTATTACTAAATTATTAACCACTTTTAATCGAATGCTGAATTTCTTACTTTTTCCTGATAAATGTGAATGAGTGCAATACTGGCAACATCGCACGAATACGGCAAGTATAGAAGGACAACATATAAAACTAATTTTAACGTAGTTAACTAAACCCAAACTTTCATAAATATAAATACATACATTTTATTTATATAAAAATAATATCAAAAGCAGTAAAACAACGGTACTGATATGTACCTAAATAAATTCTACACGATTTCAATAAATTTATAATAGTGGCTCCGTCGGCCTTGGTCGCTGTGTAAAGGCATAGATGGAGTGAGAAGTTGACTCCACTTCGATACGGGATGTAAGCGATTTTGTACTCTATAAACCCTGGTCATAACAAAACAATCGGGCAACTGCTTAGCATCATCGCAAATCGGTTACTATTAATTATTATAGACGAAATATAATGTTCAGAAATAGAGGTTCGAGTTCAGTTAAAATAATTTTAAATGTGCGTATATTGTCACTTTACTTTAGTCATCGTGGTTCGGGGTTAAGATCGTACCAAGAATACCGGCCTGAGTCCGGATCAGAGTAGCTGCAAAAATGCAGGGCAGAGAACGTGTAGTCTGTTGTAAATTGCAAGTCAATACAGATATAAATTTAATTATAACGATAAAAAGTAATAAAATCCGAGTATTAATTTATTAGGTATGAGTTTAAATTACATATTATAACAAAACGTAAATAACAGATTAAATATATCGACTCAATTGGAGCCTGCGGTTATAATGAAACGTAACTATAATATTAACGCATGAAAACGTTTATAACAAATAAATTTTAAAATCGCATTTTTCATGTCAATAATTTAAATCAGCGACGTAAAAAAACCAATTCCTTGAACCCGTTTGATTGCATTTAGATTTTTTCCTTCACTGTACATCTTCAGACAGTTCAAAAAAACATATACAACAAAAGGAAACGAAGCGGATCGATGCGAGTTGGCGTAGATGTTCAGTTTAATTTAGTCTTTTAGGAATCAATGAGTCCGGATATAATTGTGGGCGCCATTAGTTTTGTGGAAGGAGAAGAGGAGAAATGAGTTTTTTATAATAGAAAAAAATAAGGTTTTATAGAAAAAGAAAATTAAGAGCTCTTTTTGAAAGATTAAAAAGTTAACTAATTTTATAATACAATTAAATTAAACTAATGGTTCGATTGCTGCCCCCTCCCACCCAAAAAAAAAAATAACTGAGCTATAACTCAGCGAAATTAATATTTTTGACCCCCTTCTGAAATACCTCAGTTTAACATTTATCTTTTATGATTCGCTCGAAAAAATTTCGTACTTTTAAATTGTTTGTAAACATATTGATAACGTTTTACATTTGAGTTCCTTCCGATCATTGTATGTCAAAGACTGGTATATTTATAACCAGAAATTAATGAAGGTGCATTTTTTAATGATTTTTATTGTTATCTAAATTCAAGAAAACCAAAAAAAATTCGTTCTTAATTGAATTTTATTATTTTCCTTTTTAAAAGGAAAAGAGATTATTAAAAATTTATTAGATTTATGACGTTTTTTTGATAGATTTAGGTAATCCTATTTTTAGGTTATTTTTAAAATGAATTGTACCCCTTCTGTTTTTCACTAATCTACAGTCTACTAATGACCCTGTCGGATCATTAATTATTGAAAATAGTGAACTTTCTTACGTTATTATTCGAGTCTATACCAGTTTCTGCGAGTTAATAATTTGGTATAGCATTTGCTTTGTCCTGCTGCCCATGAGCCCTATGAAGGAACTTTTCTTGGGCGG
This sequence comes from Lycorma delicatula, assembly GCF_047948215.1. Taxonomy (NCBI): domain Eukaryota; kingdom Metazoa; phylum Arthropoda; class Insecta; order Hemiptera; family Fulgoridae; genus Lycorma; species Lycorma delicatula. The sequence continues at coordinate 54,934,507 of NC_134458.1, forward strand.
ATGACGAGTATTTGGTTTCTGATACTATACTTTCTCCCTCATCTCATAAATTCCTTTTTTGTTTTTCTTTTAAATATATAACAGTAAATGGGTATAATGTTAAATGTTGCTACGGAGGAATTTTTGATTATTTTATTTCTCTTTAAATCATCATTTGAGTCCTAATTACGAAGATGGAACGTACAAATTTCACTCGTGCTTTGATTAGGTCTTAGGAGATTCTATTTTTTATAGTTATTTAGTTCGTCGAAATTCTATTTCAACTTCCTTCTACACTACTGAAAATTTTATTCTGAGCCGCTACTGGTTTTTGGAATATCGTTAGTATAAATATTACACAGGATAGGGGATAGAACCTTCCCTTGCAGCAGTCTTTTTTTAGATTCTTTACCGATTGTTACTGACTTTTATCGTAGCATAACATCTGATCTACAGCATAAGTTCATGATTGACGTTAATTTATAATCTACTTATTTGCTTACTTCTTGGCGCTATAACCCGTGTAGGGCCTTGACCTCCAAGATTCCATTTCTTCCTATCCGCCGCTATTCTTCTCCACCCTCGCCAAATCATTCTCCAAATCCTCATCCATTGCCTCTTTGGTATCCAGTTTATTCTTGCGAGAGTTCTATCTAATTCCGAGGCACCTTATGGTTTCGTAACAGTAATTTGTTGCAAGGTCGGGTAGTTAACCCTACGCCCAACCCCCCCCCCCCCCCAACCTGGAGAACCAGGGTTTTTCTGTCAGAGATTTCCTTCCTTTAGTCTATAGGTTTTAGTTTTAATGTGCTGGAAACTCGCCTCACTCATCTTCTACAGGGATAGGATTTGGTGGTTACGTAAAGATTAAATCTTAACTCGAGCATTTCTTAGTATTTAATACTTGTTAAAGAACACACCCACTAGACATTAGTGCTTCCACTAAAAATCAAAACCTAATCCTTTACTCTCCAATTTTTTTTTGATCACGGGCTTGGGACTAGCTTTGTGGGGAGTTATTTTATAACGTTTTAACGTTTAGAAGAATTAAAACGTCCTTGATTAGATATCTGTTCTCTAATATATTAAATGAACAGGGTAAGTAAATAAAAGCAACACCTACCGATGTTTAAAGCCTTCTTAGTAAGTAAAAGGAAACATATATACTAATCTTTATTGCTCCCAATGTTTTGCCTTTTTATTAAATAACCTAGATCATTTACTGGACTATGTCAGGATGTGTTATAGATTAATTTTGACCCGGTATATTTGGTGAACCGAAGTAATAAAGTGACAAACAATGAAAATTTAAAATGATATACATTTTTGAATCCTCTAATTTAGCGTATATAAAATATATTTATAAATACAAGTGTGTTGTTTTCTAGAATTTTGTATAAATTATCACATATTATGTAACTGTGTACATCCTCCACCTGAACTGGATGAACTTGGCTGTTGTGCACATTTTATCCAACTAGTTCAGCAATCATTGAAATTTGATAATAGATGCTTCTAGTGAAAAAGTAACTGAGACTACCCCACAACTCTTGAAAGGAAACAAGTACTCAAATGCCGACTAATCTTTGTACAGCACTCGATTTGATCATACCGAGGGAGTCACATCCGTCTTTAAGTGATTATGCACATATTAATACGCAGGAATATGTTCATCGATCAAATCGAAATCAAAACCTTTAATCTCCATTTTTCGAGTTTTTATTTAAGATTTATTTGTCTGACAATAATTTCTTACAGCAGGTTTTATTTTCATAAAACTTTCAAAATTTGATTTTTTAAATCCCAGAAAGCTTCGTCGAACGAAAATTCGATTGATCACTTTAACTTTCGACGAAAAACAATGGTACGCTCTTTTTCCTTATGTTTTTAGCTTACTTTTACCTTGTTTAAATTTAAATAAAAATATAGATTAAAATTTTTATTACGGACTGTGGATTTTTATTATGGCTGGTTTTTGAACTGTAATTATAATCTCAGTTTGTTTGGCCGATCCGAGGAACAAATCGGTCATCACATCATAATATTTTTATAATATTTTATGTGTTTTTAGATTACATTTGCTACCTCGTTAAATATTTTCATCAACCGTCTCGATAATAACACTTATAAAAAAAAAGGGGTGCTTTATGTTTAACTAGAGGATATAGTATAAAAAAATTCGTGTGTGCATTTCTATGGATATTTACCGGTAGGCGGATTGTGACCACGAAGCTGGATTTTCATTGTCCGCATTTTCCATTCGACTACCGATAGCTCCCTACAGTTATTTTTTTTCTTTGTTTTTTTTTTTGCTTGATCTCACCGCATAATCTTGAAGCTTGTATGTGAAAGATGAAAATAGAATTTTGTAGCGGATGAAAATGTCATGCCTAACCGGGATTCGTACTCGGAACCTCAAGATAAAAGCTCGAACGCTACCACTCCACCACATTTTTATTAAATAAATAGAGAAAGTAATATTATTTATTCACAGTTACTTCCTCATTTCGTGTTCGTTAATAAAAAACAGAGAATAAATTTTCCTACGAATTTTCTACATTTAAACGTACTTTTTGAAAATTATACCAAGAAAAAGCAATATTGTTTGATTCGTTTAAAAACTATTCTTTCATGTTATAATTGATAAATAGCGTCGTCATTTATTCTAAATCAGATTTTTGATTAATTTTAAACCGATTCCTTTCGGACGGACTTGAAATAAATAAATTTAGTAGCTAAAATAGTTTTACGGTGTAAGATATTATTTTTTGTTATTAACAAAAAATAATACGTATTATTTATCAAAATTTTGGAATCGGAGATTAAATTTTTGATGTAGCAAAAACTACTACTGATTTTCTTTGGGAGTGATATTTCATGCAAGATTTAGTACACATGATGTTCATACAGATTTTCTAATGACAACATATTAGAATTAAAAGTAGTAGTGTGGAATTCATTTTAGCGCTGAGATCAGTATTTTTATTATTATTTGTATACTCTTTTCTTTAGAACAAAAAATTATTTTTTTTTCAGATGTTCAGCATAAATTAAAGAGATTCTTATCATAAATTTATCATTAATACTTGTAGTATAATTATGATAATATTTAGACTAGGTGAAACTTATTCTTTAATTGAGAATTGTTTATGAATTGCCGTGAGGTTTGGTCACGTTACTGTTATTCAAGAGTTATCATGTAACTTAATCGTTACCGAATTATTTTTGAACCGGTTGCTTCATACGTCTTTTGTGCAATCGTAACTTACTCGCTGTACTGTTATAATTTAAAGATTAACAGATCATTGACAGTAAACGATTCCGCCTTAAGTATTGTAGTTATTGTTGGCGTGTTAATTCCCTAACTTTGAACTGCCTCTAAGAACAGGTAAGGTGAAGGTGTTCGTTTCCGTTTCCTAGGCGGCATAACTTTTCATGATGGAACTTCCTAATAAGGATTCCTCAGAGATGGGAAATTCTTGGAATAGTGACCCCATATTCAGCGCATAGCTGGTATCACTCCTAGCTACTCGTTCCCTCTCCATCGTCACATCGTTTCTCTTTCTACAACCGACATCCCCCCTACAAAACTTCCTACTCCTTTAACATCCTCTGACTTACTCAGCCCCTCTCGCTCATTCTTTCGCCTTTACCCTCTCTCATTTTGCCTGTTTATCTATCTAGCGATCTGCTTCACTTCTCACTCCTTCTCTTTCCCTCTGTTAATCGATACAACTGTCATTGGCAGATCTCCTTTGCGTGTGTTGAATTCAGTATTTAAAAGATTATATTCCGTTTACAGATAATCGATTACTCGAATCATTTTTTTTCACTTTAACTTTTCAAACAAAAAATGGATTCTATTGTTTGACGGCCGGCTGTAACTAAATTGATCAATTTTTACGCGTTTAAAGGTATATTGGCATTATCTATCATTTTTCTTTTTGTATTTACGTTCGTCGAATATATCTTTATCGACACTGCCATCGTAATCGTTTACATCAAAGCGAATACTGCATACATGTAAGATAAATTCTTATTGAAAGTGTTTTTGTAATATTATTTATCGCAATTTTCCCACTTGCTTTTTTTTCAGCGGGAGCTTTTATCGGGCTTCACTTTTTTTACCGGGTCTCTTTTTCGGTCTTTAAACATCCCTTGTTTTGATTTTAATTTTTATTAATAATAATAATAATAATAAATAACAAGGAAGTGAAATAATATTAAAATGATATTAAATCATTTGAAGGAAAAAGGAATATTAAAGATATCCAAAGGAAGATCGTATAAAATAGTCTAGTATATTTTCAAAAGGAGTAGAGAAGATGAGACGACTAGTAATCCAAATAGATTGGGATGAGCGAAGAAAATAGGTCGTCTTTCCCATCAGTTGAATACGCAAAATAATGGGAGGAGGAAAACAGGACGTCACCTGCCCACCTGTTGCCGATATTTCTTGCACAATGACCCGCCCGCTCGTGTTCATTTTATTCCCTATATTCGTTCTATATGTGTATATCAGTAACATACGACTTCAATAACGTTACCGGTCGGTCACCGCTTTAAATTCATGACATTAACATTTCCTATATCTTTATCGATGAGGAAAGATTAGTTTTTTTTAACGAAGTAGTTTTCCTTTTAAATGAAACAGATACTTAATTTGAGTTATGTAGGTCACACCAATAATCAACACTATTTTTCTCTTCGTTGTATTCCACTTACATTTTCTACCTGGCTCCCTGTTTGAAACTTAATTAAAAAACCCCTTTTCTGTATTTGATTGCACTGCTTTTTTATTTACTTTATTTATTAGTGACCAATCTTAGCGAGAGTACTAAGATTCATCCTGGTAGTGGTCACGTACTCTAATAATCCATGCAATGAAGCTGGTTTTTCAGAAAAAAAAGAGTAAAAGGGCCATAAATGTACAAACTTTTTTATTATATGTAGGAGTGCTCATTTAGTTAAAATTGAGGAAATTGTTTACATCAAAAGTTATTTTAAATATCGTTTAATTTCTTTAACTTAAAATTTACTAATATGAATTTTGAGCAAACAAATAATATATATATTTTTTTATAAAAAATAGGAGATATTGTTATGTTTAATTTGAAAATTATTGTTATTGCTTATTTAAAATTACTTCTTTAATTAAAGTAATTTTAAATTAGTGTTACTGTACATTTATGGTGCTTTATGTTTACTGCTTTTTTTTTTGTTTCAATAATTAAATTTAAGAAAAAGACTATCGGAGGAGAAATGATTTTTCAACAAAATTTTGTATCAAAAGAAAGACCTCTTATATAAATTTTATAAAAATCAGCACGGCTACTGTTATGCCAAGGAAAAAATTAACTGATATATTATATAAATTTGGAATAAATAGGTTCCAATCCTTGAAGTTTTACGTGTCCTTAAAATATAATTTTATTTTCATTTGAGAACTAATTCCTTTTGAAAGAAAAATGTCTATTTTTTAGAATTTACTTTTTTTAAATAAAGAGTGCTAGATTAATTTGATAACCCAGCTTAATTCTGGATTAGTTCCGTAGTTTGAATCCTTTTGCTCAATATGCGTGGACCAAACTCTTGATTCAAAATTTTTATACCATTATATCTTTAATACAGGACACACATACGTAACAGACACAACTAATCATACATAAACACAAACGGTCCTTTTCAGGGCTTCCACAGGATTCTAAGGTGCCACGGCGACAATTTGCAGTATTAGAGATATAAAGATGTTCAAGAAAAGAATTATATATAAAATTTATGAGAGGGTGAAATAAAACCTATGAAAGAAATATTTTGTAACTTTGATCTATAACATTAAAATTGGTCAAGATTTAAACAATGATGAAAAATAGTAAAAAGCCACTGTACTACTTGTACAAGTGGTAGAATTGTCCCGTAATATAAATAAACATGATATAAACAGTGTAACCTTCAGAATATAACCGATTTTTGCAATTAAGGATCAAAATGTATTCTATTTAAAATAAAATCATCATTCTGAAAAATAAAAACAGAAATCTTATTGCAGGAATATCATATTGTAACTTTTACAAAACTAGAGATCATATGATCTAGATGAATTTCTCTTGTATTAATATATCTTTAATATCTCAGTTTAATCAAATTTTAAGAAAGGGTGGGTGAATTTAATTTCTTATCTATAAATAATTTATTTCAGAGGTTCTCACTGGACTCACTGGAACTCACTGGACAAGGATTTCTACCTTAGAGAAAATTGGCTTTTGAATATTTCCAACATACATTTAAAACGATTTATTAATTTATTAGTAAAAAAAAACCGATGTAAATAATATAGTGAGACTCCGATTATCCGAACCCCGATTTTCATTTTGTCCAACTATCCAGACTCCTTACATTCGCGCTAGGCAATTTAAACAAAATTAATACACTCTTTAGAAAAATTGAAAATATTATTACACTAAAGCTTTGCTTCAAATTGAATTTGTTTAATCGATTTTTGTTTTTCCTGGGGTTTTCAGTTGATTTTTTTGCAACCCGTTTACGTATATTACATTGTAGCACAAAACATAAGTAAATCTAGGCCTGTATTAAACTAATTATACACTTAACCTTTGCTTGATGGAAACTCATTAGTTAGTCCAGCATGAACCATACTGTAATGATGTAATTAGTTACATCTAGGGTCGTCAAACGAAAAGGTTCATGAATACTTGTCTATCACTATGAACTGGTTCGAGCGAAAAAGAGAATGCGATTACTACGAGAAGATCAACATTAAAGCAAATACAGATTATAGATGTTTTTTTTTCTAAGAAGAAATTTTTTTTTAAGTTACAGTATATTTTGATTATTGACTGTCACTAAGTTTTATTCTATTAAACGTACTGTAATTTTTTTTCGATTTTGCTGTAATACTTATGAAATTATATTACTTTCATTGTATCATAGCAGTAGAGCTAAGCTGCAAAAGGGAAGTATGATAATCAGTGAAAATATGGGGTGTATTTTTTTTTACATTTCTCAACATTTCATGACCCACAGATCCCCAACAAACAAAAAAAAGACGTAGGTGGTAAGGTTAGTTCGTACCTACGTTTGTACGCGTGTTGGCGTGTTTGATGCCTAATAACTTTTGACTGGATAACCCGATTTTGATGAAATCTTGTACAGAGACTCGTTTAAACGGAGTAATCGGTAAAATTTTGGAGTCAGTATATCCAAGGGTTTGGGTACATAGTTTTATGGGTTAATTTTCTCAAATTCTGCAAACATAACCGCACCTTTTTTAAGTTCAGTATAATTCGTGCATGTCGATCTTACCATTTGAAGAAAAAAAATTGCCCTAAAATTCCCCTATCCAACAAAATCGAAAAAAGCTATCTTTTTATTTATTGCATATTTTTAACCGATTTTTTTTAATGTCTCCCTAGGCAGTGTAAACGACCCCTAGTTTCTTAGTGGAAACGACCCCAAAAAAATACTTTTGGAGCAATATTGGGGCTTAGGTAACCGATAAAAATTTTAACATTTAGATTTTTGTTAATTTTTCAAAACCTTTTTCGGATTGTTTAAAGTTTTAATAGTATTAAAAGTTTAAATAATGAACTTTAAGTAACAATAATACAACAAAATTTCGTCGCAATTCAGCTCCCCGCCACCAAAAAATAAATCTTAGGTAGGTTTTTATTAGTTATACATTTTTTAGTGGAAATTTTTTAGTTTCTTCCATTTAACATAGTAAACGTAGAAAAATCCAAAATGTTTTTGAAAGGTGGTTTTGAAGGTAGGGAAGCTGAAAAAATATTTAAAAAAAACAAATTTCTGAAGTTTTTAAGTTAATTTAGTTTATTTAATCATATAACGATAATTTTTACAATGAAACTTCATCATCATAAATTACCCCCACCACAAAAAAGAAGTCTTAGGTAATCTTTTACATGTATAAATTATTTTTCAACAGTATAAGAATAAATAATTAATAAAAAGAAAGTATTATAAATTTTTTGTCAATTTTTTTTTTGTGATAAATAAATTTTTTTCAAGACGTTTTTTGTAAGTTCTTTAATTTAAATTTTTTATAATACTTTGGGATAATAAATTTAATTTCTTTCAGATAATTTGATTCGTATAATTATTAATCTTTTATTAGTAAATCTCTAATAATTGGATTTTCTTATTATATTATTGTATCTGTTTTTATTAAATTGTAAGTATTGCGTATCTTTTTAAATTTACTGAAATTCTTGTATGTCTATATTTTCGTCTTTTGTTACGTGTGGTACAGGTTAAACATTAAAATAATATCTCCACTACGTATGATAAATCTTTTTTATTTACCAGTCATCCGTATTCATGCTTGCAAATGTCAGTCCGGATAATCAGCACTGCACAGTATCTTACATTTTAAAAATACGCAGTACTTTGCACAGCATTCAGATTAATCCGAGTTCATACAATTTTCAGTTTTTCTAGTAGTTTTATACTGCTTTGTAAAGGAATATCTCAAAAGTAACATAACACAACATTTCCTCATTTTCTTTTACAAATATGATGCAGTATAAATACGTTAATAAATAATATGATACGTTAAATTTATTGATTTATATGATTTGTTTTAATTTTTTAAGGTATGTAAAGTATATGAAGAATCTGAAGACCAAGTCCGTTAAATTTTCTCTTTCTGAAATTAAAGATGTTCATTTTACTGTGAATCTTTGTGAATGTCACTCTATTACTGTAGTAGACAGAACAAAGATGTTTCAAATGAAGTTGATAACAGCAAACTTTCACGAAATTAATTATTACTGTAATGAAAGTTTCACGCTTTTTTTTAACAAAATAATTAACAGTTCGCGATTTCTGCGGCCGATAAACGTAATAAATATTTTAAATTTCTTTTCATACTTACATTATCAATATTTTCCTTTTTAATTTCCTGTTTCATAACAGTATTACAATTTTGATCTGTTGTTGAATTTATTATTAATTTTTAATTAATCCGTTTGATTCGATTTTTTTTTTTTTTTTTGTAAACAACAGCACGTATGAATTTAAATTAACTAGAATTTTAGAATGTATTTGTTCTAATATCATTTTTACATCGCTAATCAGTTCCATAAAATCGTTTATTAATTTTAGAGGTAATTTAGAGAGAAGTAAACGTTATTATGATTAAAAATGAAAATTTAATTACATTGTTACGTGTAATTAGTTTGTATCATATTTGCTTAATTGTTTGTATCTTCAGTTTTGGTAATAACATATAATTTGGATCGATTAAATCATTTTATGTAAATTAGAATGCAATATCTCATTTATTTAGTTTTTATATTTACTGTGAGTTACAATGAAGCAGTATTTTAAATAAAAAAGGGGAAAAATATAAATACGCTGTAGAATATCTGCGTAAATATACTGTAGAGCTTTCTACATTTATTTGTATATTTTTTTTTTTTACCCAGCGACTCGAATTTATGATTTTATATACATGAAGAAGGCGGGCCTAAGGAGTGAATAAGTGAGAAGCAGGTCTACGTACTGTTTTATATTTATTTCAAAGTGAAGGGGGAGATGCGCCAGGAAATATAATTTTGTATTTCATCAAATAATAAGCGTAGCACAGCCGGAAGCAAATTTTCTGACATTTCTTACCGATGGAAAATTTTGCGTTGATTTATATAAAAATATTTTTAATTTTTTCAAGTGACAAACGATTCAACGTCGCTACTAAATTTCTAGAAACAGCACAAGCAACCTAGTAACTGTTGAATCAACACAATTTTTATTAAAATCATAAAAATACGAAAAATAGTGGTCTGAATAGATGAAAAAATTGATGTATTGAGTTGTAAATATGGTTTAATTAGTTGTTTTGTCGATTAATCACTTTTACGGGTAGAACTGGTTTGGTATAGTTTATTGTACCGTACCTGATTGATGTTGGCTTTTAAATCAACTGTTCTGTAGCTCAGTTCTTGACAAAGGTTTAACCACATCAACATCGTAGTTCAAATGAATTTCTGAGAGTGTAAATTGAATAATAATAAAGACATAAACTTTCAAACGGTCGATAAAGTGATTGTTGTTTGTCTATATATAATAATAATTCCAGTTCATCGGTATGTATGAAATGAAGTCAAAATTTCTATAAAAATAAACACAATTCTTTTACAAAAAATAAAAAATAAAAAATTGATATTATAATAACCATATAAATAACAAACTTCTTAATAATCATCCTATGGCTGCATTATACGAACATCGTGCTACCTATTCCAGACCAGCCGGAATTAGGTACCACGAATTAAGAAGAAAATACGAAATAACTATTCCGGAGACTCTAGCAATTTCCACAAGAGAAATACCGCCATGGCTCTTGCCGGCGGCAAATACAAGGTTGGATCTCTCTCAGGGAGAAATAAAAAAGAAACCAGCAGTGATCATCCAACAGGAATTTTTGGCAACCGTCAGTAGTTATGAAGAATATATTAGAATTTATACTGACGGTTTTAAAACCGAACATGGTGTTGGATGCTCCATATATGTAAATGGAGAAGCCCATTCTTGGAAACTGCCAGATATGACCAGTGTTTATACGGCAGAACTTACTGTAATTCAACAAGCTCTTCGCTACACAGAACACTATTGCGAAGAGAGAGTGCTAATATGTTCCGATTCTCTAAGTGCACTTGGTGCAATTCGGAACAAGAACATTAAGGATGTCCTAATTGCAAACATCCTGTCCATTTTATACGTACTAAAACAACGAGGACAGCGATGCGTATTTGTATGGACTCCGGGGCATGCTGGTATTACAGGTAATGAAAGCGCAAACGAAGCTGCCAGAAAGGCAACAGTCTGCGATGGTTTGGATGCATTTCCTGTAAGAGTGGCAGATGTTAAAAACTGTCTAACGAACATAGTAAGAAACAAATGGAATAGTGATTGGAGGAGTTTAAATACAAAATTAAACTCGGTGAAAACTTCTGCATATAAATGGAAAAACGACTTTAAGTTGACTCGCCGTGAACAAGTAGCTGTGACCAGACTTAGAATCGGTCACAGGCGATTGACAAATTCATATTTGTTAACCGGCGAAGAGAGACCAATGTGCTGTGTTTGCAATAAAACACTTACAATTAAGCATCTAATAGAAGAGTGTACAATATATGAGGACCTCAGAAAGAGGTTCCGTCTAAGAAGTGACATTACTGCTGATCTGGATAATGGAAATGAAGAAAATATAATTGCATTTTTACACGCCAGTGGACTTCTTAGAAGTCTGTAAAAGTTGAAAAATGTTTAAAGCTGTGTTAAAGAATCTCTAAGTGGAATTCTTTATGTATTCTTTATGAGTCTCGAAGCGTGGCACGTGTAAAGACGGGAGGTAGCCCTCTTGCTTAGGCCATCCTGGCTCGTCTGAATTCAAGAGCAGTGAGTTGGGGTGTGTCCAATGATGGGACTCTCAAGGGTAAACTGAAGGCGCGAGGCTATGGGTAAGCGCAATGGATGCCTGTAGCCTGTTTTTCAAGAAGCCAACTGCCACGTCATCCTGGCGCGACTAATATATTGCTTTACGGCGGTTCTTGTCGCCCCGAGGGTGCTTAAACAAACTATAAACGAGACAATTAGAAGAAAGAAATGGTATTTATAAGTTGTATTTTTAATTTCATGGTCTTTTTGAGAACCTTTTCTCAAATTTTAATATCGGGACCCTTTACACCCCGTAAGTGTTGTTTTGTCTTGTTGTTGTGTCTTAATGTTTTTTATGTTTGTTGTGCTTTTAAATAAAATGTAAGGGCCCTTTACACCCTTACATATGACGTTCCTGATGGTGATACTAATTTCTTTTAAAGAATGTGACGAGGGCTAATGACCCTAGCAGTCGATGCCCGTAAAAATTCAGAAAAAAAAACATTACTGTACATATACGCCATCACAGATCTAAAGCATACCCAAGGATTACACACAAATAATACTTGATGTTTGAAAATCACCTTATAGAAAGAGAACACACCAACGTAATACTGATCACGATTCTCTAAAATTCAATACATTTCGTAAAAAACCTTTGTCGGCGTATTTTTATGCTTAACTTAGTGAGTTTTTATATAAGCATGAGTAAAATCCTTAAATTTTTAGATTTAAAAAAAATAATATTTAATAAAGATATCTCATAAAATATTCATTGAAATTTATATCTGCTATTATAATCTTAGCCTTATAAATTGTGTTCGCGAGAGTCTAATATCGAATTGGTTTATCATTTAGCTCACAAAAAGGAGGAATATTTTTGACAGACCGTTACTCGTAAACAAAGCTTTATCGAGCCCATTTATACATAGAAAATTTTATTATTTCTATCAGAGAACTATTCTTTTTACATGTACTAGGAACCTAATAGAACCCCACGTTGTATATTAAATAGACAAAATAGATTAATATTACGGTTTCAACTTCTGAGTTAAAGTTGTTTAACGCATTGTTTTCGTCCCTGTTTCTAACCTAGTTCTCAGTCTTTCGTGTGCATGTAAAACACATAATACTATACTAGAAGCAGGAGTTAGATTTTCTTTCTCCGAGACTGATGATTTTAATTATACAACCAGCTACTGTTACACACAATAGTAAAATTGAATAAGAAAAATACTATTTAAACTTTAATACAATTTTTTAATGAATATTAAACATTTGTCTGTAAAATAATCGGATTAATTATAATTAAAAATACAAAAATTAAAAATTCCTTTCGGTATATTTTTGTAAAATGACTAAACTATTCGTGTCTTTTTTGTCTTATTTTATGCTTTCTTTTAAATATCGATTTTTATTAATTTCTAAAAAAAATAAAAGGCAAAATAATATATTTACCGCAGAAAATATTTTCTATTTACTTTTTGAACAGAAACCGATTAATACTTAAATGAAAATTAAACGCGAATATTGAACATAAGAAATATTCAATCTATTGACGTTTTAAATTTCCGATGAAGAATTAATTCCTTTAAGTTATAAGGAAATGTAGTGGAAATTATTGTAGGATTGATTGCTAGTGAAACGCTCGGGTAGAAAACTTAAAACCAACTTTTATCAATATTATTATTTTAAGATGCGGGTATTAGTGAAATTATTATATATATATATGTATAGTAATATTACGTAATGTATAAATTTATTACTTCTAAAAAGCCCTTTTTTATGAAAAAAGCTTAAAAATATAAATTTATTAAACTGATTTATTACAGGAAATAAAGTAAAAATAGATTTATTAAAAAAGATATAATCTGTCTCGTAATTCACGGATTAATTTGTAAACTATGCATAACTAAATAAATATTTTTAAGTAATATTATCAATCCGGCTATTTTTGGACAAATTTTCTCCTCAGTTTCGAACCGATTACGATGTGAATTTTTGTTCTCTGATGGAAAGTAGAGCGGGTATGTAGATTTCTTATTTGTTTTACCTTATTAACTCTATTACTGTTGAACCGGTTTCGATTTTTTATTTTCGCTTAAATGTTGTACATTTGAAGAAGCAAGACTACGTATGTTTTAATCTATTCAGTCGGTTTTTCGAATTTTATATAGAATACTATACTGTTGTATAGTTTTTTACATCTCCCAGAAATTTTCACACAATGATTGATTAAAAAAAAAAACACTTTTTTTCATAAATTTTCACATTACTTGTTGCTATTTTAAAAATATTGGTTGAAGGGATGTTGAATTCTAACAATAACACTATTTTTTTAAAAATTCAGAATTATCAAAACGTGAAAGAATTGCTGCATAAGTGGTTATATTCCTGCGCGCGCCCACAGAGATACGACTGACCCTCCTTATAATTTTATTATGATAGCCATCATCTTCAAATTTATTTTTTACATGCTTTTTTTAACACCTTCGTTCCACGGTTCCGGTATATTTTAATATATTAACAATATTAACTTTCTTTTCATAGATTCTATAATAGTCATACTAAATTATGCTAAAAACATTGTAATTATATAATATGTAAAATTTAAATTTAATTAATTAATTAAATTTAAAAAAATATGATTTAAAAAACATATGTTTTATAAAAAAACCAAAAACCAGTGATAATCGCAGTTTTATTCCACCGTAATGTATTTATGTTTATACAATAACTATACATTTTATATTTATTCTTCACAAGACCAGTATCAATTTTAGAGTGCCGTTTTTGGTCTATAGAATGCAGTTTTTTATGTCATAGTGAAGTTTTTAGTGCAATGTGATTAATTAGTTGGTATTTAAGTATATAATAAAAATTTACTTTAATTTAAAAAATTAAAAAATTTAAAAACATGTTTTCTATATTTAAACATCGTAATAAAAAGTAAAAGATAACATCGAAAAGTAAAGGACTACTGAAAAATTATTTTAGCATACGAAATAATTCAATTCAATTCCAGGGAAAAGAAGGTCCAAACAATGGATAACCCAATAAAAAGAGATAGAAAATAAATTTGTTTTCAACAAAATAATATGTGTAAAGTTATCTATTTTCGTATGACCAAAATGAAATACATGGGGCGCGACCTCAGTTCTGTTTTGCACCTTAACTTTAGTTCATCCAAAGAGATTTACTAGATACTGTATATTGAAGCTATCATTTCCATTTTGCATCAAAACCTTTGTCATATTTAAAGAATTTATGTAGATATTTAAGATGAAGGCTTGCCATACTTTCATTGCGTCTTGCGAAAATAGACCAATTTACACATATTATTTGTTGAAAACAAAATTATTTTCTATTTATGTTTACTGGGTAAAGCCGTTGTTTGGATCTATTTTCCTCGAATTGAATTGCGTTATTTCGTATGCTAAACCTAATTTTTATGTAGTCATTTATTTTTGAAGATATAATCTTTTTACTTTTTAGTTCGATGTTTAGATATAGAAAAGCATGTTTCTACGTTTTTTTTTTAATTTTTCCGTGAACAAGGGTTATAAGGAATTTTTCTTATATATAAATATTTGCGACGAATTACATGAAGAAAGTATACATTTAAAACGATGTTATTTTAACTATCAAAAACCTCCTCCAACTTTTTTATATTTACTTAATTAAAAGGTGCGAAAAAATATCGGTCTGATGAATGAAATACAAATACACTAAGGCTGTTGTCAGCTATTTAAAAAATGTCTATTATCGATTACTAAAAATTGGGTATTCTCTATGTTTTAGCCTTATCTAAAGAGAAAAGTTAAAAGATTATGAAACAACTGGAATTTACCCCCGAGTAAAAAAATATATGACTCATCCTTTCAAATTACACAAAGTTTTTTCGGGATATCAACTCAGGCTTTAAGTTGGTTTGCTTGGCATTTCTCCCGACACCATCCCATTCGGTCGCCTTAAAGCATAAGATCGAATGTCTGTGCCATAAACGGCTACTGAGACTCGAAACAGTTTAGCGACCAGTGTCCTAAATAGCTCCTAGAGCTTACCTAACAGCGTAAGCGGACAAAGCGCGGTGCCATACACCACCGGTTTACGTGTCCCAACCGCTCACTTGTCATATATTTACTAAAATGTAGGCGCATCCCGTCAACTGTTAAAAATATATATGATATCCATAAATTAAAATTTACTTCGTCTAGACAGCAATTCGCTGTCACGCCTAGGTCGCTGAATGCTAGCAAGTACCTGTCCACCATATTAAAGCGCTTGGAGCCTTAATTGGCTGGTGGTCAGCCATGTATCTCTAAATTTGCTTCCCACTGCAGGGCGGTAGGAGTCTTCCCCTTAAGTGAACTACTGATGTCAGTTGAACAAAGCAATCGCATCAAGGAAATCTCTCATGGTCCCACAATGCGGCTCTCGCCACATTGACTCGTCGCTTGTGAGTGGCCAATTTTCCCCATGACCTCTAAGTTCCAGGGTGTCGCGGTCTCTGCCCCCCCCCCCCAAGAGCAGGGCAATCAAACATCATGTGTTCATTTGACTGAACCTCCCCGCAGACGCACAGCTCATCAGCTGCCAGGCGGAACCGAAACAGATATTGGCTCAAATTAACATAGTTGGTGAGCACCTGGGCACCCGTTGCCCTTAAAAAACGAACTTGAGGCATACCATCCCCCCAGATCCCGCATAAACTTGTACAGGGATCTTCCCTTAGTCGTGGTGTCCCATTCCAGCTGCCGTGCTTCTATTGCGAGGCTCTGCAGCCTTTCAAGCAGACGGGAGATGGGCAACTGAACGAAATTTAGATCCGGTGCATTGTGATCACCGTTCCGTTTCGGTACTGGCCCGGCCCACCCGGTCCTTCCGGTCTCTTCGCAATCTCCTCATCGCTGCCCGAACTTTCACCACTAAATCGATTGGGAGAGCCTTTCCCAACGCAGGCTTTAAGATAAAACTGTCGATATCATAATTGTTAGTTAAAAAAATTTTTTTGATGTGGTTCTCATCGGAAAAATTCTTTAACATGTTTCGCAATAAGCGAGACATGTATTAGTAATTTTGTCTATTAGTAATATACAAAACATTTAATCTGAGAGATTCATAGAGTTTATTCCCTTTTTCAACGAAATATTTTTTCTTGACGGATTTCTACATCATGTTAAAAATTACATTACCATAGATAGTACTGCAGAAATATTGAGAAACCGTTCCCTTTTAAGTTTTGCTTAGCGAAAAATGTGTCCTGATTTCTATTCGCAATATTAAAATTCGTGATATATAAATATAAATAACTAGGCAAAGTAAATGGTTTTATTCTATATTTGATCTGTAAAACTGGGTGTCCAAACTGTATCTTAAATATTTTCTGAAAAAAAATGACATAAATCTGAATTATTGTAAAGTCAAAAAAATTTTTAGATTTTGCGTAAATTAACTTTGTTAAATATACACGTAATTTTTCCTTTTCACATAGTTGTTGAGTTGTGATGCATCAATTGTTTAACACTGTTACTTGCCAACAACACAACTCCATACTGTTACCCATAATTACTGTTGTTTTGGAGCCGTACTCCCCTCCAAAAAAAAACGTTCAAATTGATGCAAAACAGACCCACAACGATTAACACTTCAAAACTAATGTTTTTGATAACAACCCCTATCATTCATACCGGATTATTAAGATTACCGGATTTCGGATTATTGAGAAAATAAAAAGTATAGCCAAACTAGCTCGCAAAATTCTGATTTGGGCTAAAACTTAACGTTTTGGGACCATTGAGAAACCAGTTCTCACCTGGTGGTGCTCATATAAATTTAATTTTAGCTTTCTAACATGTCATCCTTCAATTTACAACATGAAAACCTTGAAAACGTATACCAAAACACTCTTTTGTCTTCAACTCCAATTCCTGTGAACCGATTCGCTTGAAAATCAATAGGGCTTTATTTCCAATAGGTTTATATCACCCCGCCAAGTTTCCAAATCGGTTAATATTTGCATCCGGTACACTAAGTCAGCTGAAAGTTTGCCCCTGTATTTATCAACTAAACTGTCAGTTGGCTTTCGGCGGGATGGGCGGACGGTGTTTGTTGTATTATCTAACCAGATGACATCATCCGATTACTAATAAGATGACAAATTTGTTTGTAAATTGCAAACACAACAGGCTAGTACAATACAATGACTAGTACACTAGACACAGAAATTTGCGAGTGCAAACTTTCAGCTCACGCATTGTAATGCGGAGGAAAATCGTTATACATACATATGTATATAAAAATTTGCAGAATCGTGTTCAGGAGACTCCAAAACGTAAAGAAAGGTTTATCCCTTCCTCCCAATACAACGCTTAGAAAATCTGAGCGAGCGCAGTAGCAATTTCTACAAATTCTTTGGAAATTCGCTAAAAACTATTACTTAGTACTATTTGTTTATAATAAAATATGGATTTAACCAATTGGTTAAAAGTTTACCAGTCTTTTAGCTTTAATATAACTCATACATATTGTATCATCCTCAGTTATACGTATTTGTTTTATATATTTTTATTTTCGTTTCTCCTAATTGTTTTTCTTTTTACACAATCTTATTGTACCGTATTCGTTCAATTAAGTTGTCCTTGTGTATATGACCCATCAGCCTTGTAATTTTCTTTTCTCTTAAAATGTTTGTTCTCAATCCATGAGATCTGTTCATTTCATACTTACAAACCTACCTTATCTTCAACTTTATCCTATGATATCAAAGCCCCTATTACTTGTCTTTCTTCATTAACTGATTTCTGTGTTTCACTCCACTAAAGGGCTCATCTTTATAAAGATATTTTCGCGAAATTTTAATACGTAAATATGTATTTGGTAAAGTATATTTAATTTCTCAGTACAAAGTCTTTTCTGGCTTCTGTCCATCTGATTTTTTTCAGTTTAACTTTTGTAATTTTACTATCTAAATTACAGTATTCTGTAAATTAATATGTCGTGTTTTCCTTATTACATTTAACTACTAGTTACCCTCCTTTCTATGTTACATTTCATTACTTTTATTTAATGATTTTTTTACTTTTAGACTGAATTTCTATCCAAAATAAATTCATATCGCTCAGTAAAACTTGGAGTTAATCTTTTGCTTCAGATAAAGTTATATCAGTAAATATTAAGATATTTATTTTTTGTCCCCAGACTGTCACTACAATTTTTTTCTTCTTTTCTTTTCCTGTTACTCCCGTATATAGATTAAAAATCAATAGGGACTAGCAACATCGATGTCTTCCTCCTTTCTTTATTTCAGTTTCCTGTCTTTTCCCCCCTTATCTTCTAACCTAATTATAGCTTCTTCAGTTTTGTACGAGTTACAAAATAATTAGCTTTGCTCAATATTTCAATTCTATTTTCTGAAAATCTTAAACATTATGTTTTATTATCAAACTTTTTTTACCCAAGATCTACAAATCTCCACAAATATCATGTATATACCTATATTTTTCTTCAATTCGAAATCGAATCAGTATTTATCTAATGCACTTTTTATTTTTAATTGTAGTCTTTTAAAAATTAATTATTTTTTAAGCGTGGTAATTGTAATATTTATATAGTGTGGGATAGTAATCCTTCTTTTCTTTTTTTGGTATGATAAAAATATCTTTTTTTAAAATCTATGATTTTCCGATCTTATATATTTTTAGTATTAACTTTTACATCCATTACCCTTCGTATATTCACTCGCTTCTATAGCATATAGACAATTCCTAAAGCCTTATTTTTATTTAAATTTTCTTTAGATCTGTAAAATTCAGATCAGAATGAATCATTAGTAATAATTGATCTTAAAAAAATAAAGAAAGCAATTATAAAAATTAAAAAAACACGACTGCCAAAGAATATAAAAAAATAAATACATTGAACTAAAAAACGACAATAAATTGAACTAAAAAAAAAAGCAAACTAGGTATGGAAATGAAGGACTAAACATCGTCAAGCATTATTTAATTAAATAAAATAATTACTGACCAGTCAACTTTCAGACAGTTTTAATTTGTTTAAATATATTTTTCACGTTGTATAAATACAACACTTAATACACTAATGATTAAGTTCTCACCAGGTTTTGCATCGATAAGAAAATTTTGTCCTCCAACGAAAATATTTAAATGCAGTCAGGGGGTCTTTAATATAAAATAATTACTATTCAAATCTCTTTACTATAGTACAATTATTATTCAGAGCCCGCCGACTGCGTTTAAATATTTTCGTTGAAGGACAAAATTTTCTTATTGGGTTAAGACCTGGTGAGAACTTAATCATTAGACAACCTTAAATCCCTGCTAATTTTACAAAATGAAAAATATATTTAAACAAGTTAAAACTGTCTCAAAGATAATACCCATTATTTTATTTAATTAAATACTGCAAAACGATGTTTATTCCTTTATTTCCATAACATTTATTTTCTTTTTTTAGTTCGATTTGTCGTTTTTTTAGTTTTTTATTAAAAATAAATAAATAAATAGACCCAACTAAAGTTTTATAAGTTTTCTGAAGAAAACTTATGGATATTACGTATTTAACGTACTGACCCAAATTAAGAAAATATAAACATTTCACTTTGTTTATTTATTTAATTGGCGTATACCAATCTAAACTTACAAATTTCTCAAGCGACTGAGTTCCGTGAGATACTTTTTATTGTGCGTATTATATAGCAATTTTCTGGGATCCAAACTAATGGCTAAACTCTCCGATTATCTCACGTGACTCAGTGCTACGTAGGCCTGGCCTTGGCAAAGATGTGAGTGCTCACTTCTACGACAGTTCTATCTAGGGTAGTCCCTTATAGTTCATGCACAATCACACCCCAGTACAATATTAGTGGCAGCATACGTCGTACCACTTTACCCTATCCCCCTAAAACATCAAATTCGACAATAGTAGGTTCGAGTCTCAATTTGATGCTGACAGTATTACCTCTAATCGTACTGTCATCAAACTCAACAAAGACCGTTTGTGAGAGCTCGCCTGGCTAAAGCTAGTCTTGGCGTAGCGCAGGCCACTCGATTTCTGTGAGTATATCAGTTAATTTTTGTAGTGGTTTGGTTCCATCGTGAGTTTTTATTTTAATAGTAAATACCCCGTTTGAATTTTGAAAGTCAGAAGATCGGTTGCTAAGATATAACAACATTTCCCAAAAACCATGATCTGTTTGATCGAGAGTACAATTGATGCATGCAAAAGTTAGCCTTCAATCTGCTAACAGATATCCCGTTTGAATTTTGAAAATTGGACGATTTTTCACACTGATATTATAAGAGCACCCCATTGCACGACCCAAAACAGTGCTTCAGGGGGACCCCGTTTATTACCAGTTGATGGTGATGATTATTCTATCCTCGCACGAGGTGTTCGCATCGCCTCACCTCTCTAGCCACGCAGTCCCCACGGGAAGCCCATTATTATTAAACCGACTTTTTTTAAATTTATTTAATATTATTTTATTTTATTTAACGTAAATTTAATTCTACTATTTTTTGTAATATTGCCCATTCGATTGATTTGAATAATTCTCTTCAAACCCAACCAACACAGTGATAGTGGCTCACAGTTCACAGTTCGTTAATTCAATTCATTAAAGTTTGTGCTTCAACCGACAAATCTCCACTACTACGTTATTTATATATATGTATACATACGTATATATAATATGTATACATACCCTATGACACTCCCGGTAACGTAAGGATTCCTACGCGGGGTCATACTTCTAAACCGGTTCGGCCGTTGAGCTGCTACAGTGGAACAATCATACATACACCTTAAATACACTACACTCCTTTTTTGGCAATCGTGTAAAAATATATATAAATATGATTTTATTCAAACGGATAAAGGTATATTTGTTTAAAGTAGCAATATATTATTCGCGATTGTTGTTATTGTACTTTATCATTTATTTTTTTAATTATCCAGTTAGTTCCAGCAATTTATCTAATTTGTCAAACATATGCCGAGGTGCATATTAGTGTGTGTGTGTGTGTGTGTGTGTGTATGCGCATGTGTGCCTGCTTTTGTGGATAACTAAAAATATCGTAATTAAAATTTTAATATATTTTTCAAATAATCAATATACGAAAATGTTGAATACCAGTTTCTACGTGAAAGGATAGCTAAAAAAAAAAAAAAATTGGTTCTGTAGGCTTGTAAAACTGATGGGACGGAATTTAACTATCCACAATATATATATATTGTGTGGTATATATATGATATATATATATATTGTATGATATATATATATGTATATATATTGTGTGTGTGTGTGTGTGTGTATGGAACTTAAAGCTTAACGTCTAACATCTATTTATCATATTTTCAACCACATTATAATAAATAAGTTGAAAATGCTTGACCTCGCCGCCCAATTAATTATTTTTCTCAAAAAACCTTCCTCATCGGGAATTAGATTTTAAAATTTATTTAAGTCCTCCCCTTATTAAAAGTGAATATAATAACTTTTGACCAAATTTAAAGAAAACTTGAAGATTGCTTTTAACTGAAAACTTTCTAAAGAATACTTATAAACTAGAATATTACTTGTTTATTTTTTATTATTTTAATATATATTGCTTACTTTTCTTGAATTTATCAATCTGCTATTGTCTGTTGTAGCATTTGTTTTTTTTTTTTGTATTTCCTTTCTTTATTAAACTTTTTAATTGTTACTGTTGAATAAATACTTTTGTATATTATATCGATAAGTATTGATTTTACTGCATAGATTGTTATTAATGTTATTATAATAATAATTATTATTATTATTATTAGCGTATGATGTTTGAAATATTATACGTTGACATTATTCAGCGTATTTTGCAGTAAAAAATAAATAACTAATGAATGAATATCTTAGGTTTTCTGTTAGGTAAAATTATTATATTTTTTACCTAATATTTAATTTACAAATATTTAATTTAGTTGTATTTTTTATTTAAGTTATTTGTATTCTAATGGCCTTTAAAAATCCATGGGCAAATGTTTGGTTGCACCTAATTTGAGGTCGATAAATGTATCTAGATGAGACGGTAATGAGATATATATCGGTAATAAAATGTCAGTAAAAATTATTATAAATTTTTCTATAGTTGTGAATTCTTATCTATTGTTATCTAAATATGGTGTTAGGTTTCAGTTAATACGTTGAATGTTTCGTATCAGCCAAATCTGTCGAATAGATAAACTGCTCGGCTGTAATTATGCTATACTTTCAATACTTAACTGTTTTTATATCTTATAATCCAATAAGAAATATATATATATACATCAGTTGCCAAAATAAATATATAATTCGTATTTGTGGGGTTTAGGGAGGACAATGATTTCTTTACTGGTAAAGAATGTTTTTGAACAGTGGTCGTTGCCAAAGCGTTATTTCACAAAAAAATTAATGGTTTTCTCTAAATTTGAGGATGGTGTAGATGGAATTCCTGACTCTATCATTACAGGGCTGAAGTTTATTTTCAGTCCATCTCCGACATAGATGCTGAATTTTGTTAATTAATTGTAAACCGACATGTCTTATGTTTGAACGTCGGATATCCTGCAGAAAGGAATGGTAATTAGCGTTATCCCAGGCAAATTTCTAACAGCGCTCACACTTACTTTGCTTATACATTTCCCTCTTTTACCCTTTATGAATTTTCTATATAGGTTTGTCAATTTAACAGTTCTATAAGATATTTCTGTTTAAAAAATCTAGTTAATTTTCCTGGTTATTAAATTAGATTTTAATTACTATCAGTAGATCCGTATTGTTAAATTTAATAATAGTTTTAAGTAAATCTGTTAAAGAACTATTGATTATTATAAAAAATTCTATTTCTAAAGACTAGTTGAAGTACGCGTTCTTAGTTCTGATAACTATTGAATGTTACACTTCAATTTTTGTACCTTGCTCTTTAAACCGCAAATTCGTACCTGCAAATCGATATGCAATTTAAAGACCCGTTGAACTTCCATTTAACAGAAGCAATTTCAGTAGAGATCGCTCTAAAACTGTATAAAAAATATCTATAGTTTCCATAATGTAAAACAAATGATATATATTTAAATTATTCGATATTAAATAATTTATTAGTCAGTATTATTCATAATTAGTTGAAATTTATCATTATCAAATAAAAACTGAAACCTTAAACGTTATTGAAATGGTATCACACGAGTAGTTTCAAATAAAATACGTTTTCAAGTTTACTTTCTTAAATTTAAGAATAAGTAATAATTTATATTTTTAATAAAATAGGTGTTAATTAGATAAATATACCTTTAACTACACACACATCTATGTAAGATTAGGGTGAACGATAAAAAATGACCTTGCATAGCCTATAAAAGAACTAATTGTTTACAAGTAGTTATTAGAATGCATGTCGGTAAGCTCTAATGAAAAAAAGTGAAGACTAACTAATAAACATTGACAGTTTAAGTCATTCTACGACCTAAGTCTATCGCAGTTATAACGTTTTTCTTTTTTTTAAGTTTCGTTGGTTTTAAAGAACACCAGTATTACTGTAGAATCACGTTTTAATATTTCAACGAATGTTGATTTGAAAGAATAAACAAGTCATTAAGTTGCCGCTTACTGTTTTTAATTTCATAGAATTGTATTTTCTGAATGTGGTTTGCATAAATACGCAACTGAACTTAAAAGTGAAGCTGAAAGATTTAATAATATTTTCATCTAAATTCTAATACTATGTCGGAATATCAAATATGTTATTTTTTCTTTAAAGCCTCCACGAAATTGTTAATTTGCGTTTGATATCTTCCTTAAAATGTCCATCCTTTATACTTTTTTATGTTACTGTTTATACAAAATGTTGTTACGATTCCGGTGTAAGAAATGTCGAATTATTTTAATACTTAATATTTTGAGCCGAACAAATGTTATTTCCAGATCACTAAATAAAACAATAAATTAATTCATGTTATACAGAGGATTATGTACATCGTTTCATTTTTTATTTAAAATATAATTTCGGAAAATTTCCAGGTTAGAGTTTATTATATGCTCTAGATATTACACATTAATAAAAGTAGAGGATTGTTAAAAAAATAGTACAGGTCATTTTGTAGTAGAATTTATTTTGTTTTATATATAGTTAAAAATTAATAAATATATTCTAATAACATTCTTTTTTTGTTTCAGCCGGCGTTTCAAGAGGAGAAGTTCAAGGCCCGAGATTAGTGGTAGATCCACCATCTTCTCTGATTTTCAGTAACAGTTCTGGTGGTCGTGCCGATTGCGTAGCTACTGGTGTTCCACCGCCTAGAATAGAATGGTTAATAGTTAGCGATTTATCACCGGTAACTCCTGTGCCAGGTGCTCGTCTTATACTTTCTAACGGTAGTCTTCTTTTCCCTCCATTTCGAGGTGAAGCGTTTCGGCCTGATGTCCATGCTGTCGCATATAAATGTTGTGCGTCAAATTCTGCTGGAAGAGTTAATTCTTTAGATGTACATGTTCGTGCAGGTAACATTTGTTTTTAATTTATATGTAGGATGTAAATTCAAATTATTTCGTTTAAGAATGAAGGAATTTTTAAATTATTATGTATTTTTCATGGTTTTCGATCTGTTTGTCCAGGTTAGGCTCCTTTTTATATTTAAACAATGTTTTTGAAAATGATTCTTTGTTTTTAAGAGATGTTAAGGAAAGTATTGTTAACTTCTTAATATATATTAACGATAAAATATTAAAATTTAATTTTAGTTTTAATGTAATGTTAGTATTCAGATTAAAATAACTGTGGCGGCATAAAGAGGTGTGATAAGCAAAAAAGCTTATTTGCACACACACACATAGAATTTTACGATCACCGTAGCTCATTATTAATTTAACCTAACACCTTACTTAAAGTTTATTACTTTTTCATACTTAGACTGAATCATAACTTTGTCGCTAATTTTAAGCGAAATAATTTACAAAACTGTAGGAAAAACCTGTACGGTAAACTATTTGGAGGTCTAAAACTATTAAAAACAAACCTTATTAAAAATCAAAATCAGATCTTGAATCGACTCAACAGATTGATTTCAGTTAATCTCTCCTTGAAGTTTAAGTCTTATTTTGTTATAAACGAAGAGTTACGTTAGATTATTAAGAACTAACATTTATAAATTGATTTGTAAAGGCAATAGTATCTAGAATATTCTGAGGAAGATTGAAAATAGAATGAAGGAGCATCTAACTCGTTATAAATGTAGAAGACCAAAGAAATCAACCGTAGCCGAAACTGGTCATAAACTTATTTGTTAAAAAAAAACTTTTAAAAACTCTATAATAAAAAGTAATTCGGTTCTTGGGAAACTTAGTTTATTAACAATAATGAAAAACTTCATTAATGAATTACAATAGGGGAACAATATTTAATAGCATTTTATAGTGTTGCTTTCCTAACATATCTTTTTATAAAAGTTTTCTGTAATAGAAATATTAAACTAGTATCTCCCTTAAATTTTATTTAAGGAAGGGGATGTTCTCTGATTGGTTGAAGGTCAAAATATCTGTGTCTTGTTAAAGATAAATTTTTATCAAATCCAACTACGTACAAGGAGTGTTTATTAGTTGGTGGATGGCTTAAAGTTTAGTTGGAAGTTGAGAGGTTTTTTGAGCTTACTTAACTGCTTTCGACTGGAATCATTTAAAACGACACTGTATAACTTTTTTTCCAACAGTTTGTTTATGTTTATTTTATGAAAACATGTAAAATAGTTATTTTTTAATGTTGTGAAAAGTATTATTTATTTTGTTGGCAGTTGTAATTTTTTTGTTTATTATTTTTTTCTTTTTTATAGTAATTTCCCATATTCTATTTACAGTGCTTAATTACAGTTGAAGTGGAAATCTAGTTTTTTACCGTTTTCTAAGCTGTTTATATTTTCAAACGTTATTTTCTTAATTTAATTTATCCAAAGTAGCTGAAAAAAATAAGAAAATAATGAGAAATCTTCGTAGAATTGTTAATATGAAGTAGTGATGTTTAGCCACAGGATAAGCCAACAGGCAAAACCGCCCACAGCTAGATGTCCAGTTAAAATCAAAAGATCTCCAGGGAATAAAGGATGAAGGACAATATATATGTATATGTATATATATATATATATATATATATATATATATATATACATATATGAATGAAAATTCTTAAACGAAACGACCGATCTATTTCGAATGAGCGCAGCATTATCTTCAGACAATAAGCATCAAACTTTCGGAAGATCGCGATATCTTGATCCAAGATAGGAGTAGCACATTACTAATCAACAATTTTACAATGATCACCTCAAACAAAAGCTATAACAATTTT
This sequence comes from Lycorma delicatula, assembly GCF_047948215.1. Lineage (NCBI taxonomy): Eukaryota > Metazoa > Arthropoda > Insecta > Hemiptera > Fulgoridae > Lycorma > Lycorma delicatula. The sequence continues at coordinate 54,961,275 of NC_134458.1, forward strand.
GTTTTTTTTAGATGCAGAAGAGCTTCTAAATGAAAACCTTCATATATCGTTAAAAGTATGTGGTGTCTGAGTGTATACATCTGAAGCATAAAGCAGCAATCCTCTGTGGGAGTTCTTTAAAATGTGCGTGGGATTGTGAAACGTTTGTCCAATCTACGCTAAAATGTAGGTGAATTATATTTAACGTAAGAAAATAACAATGGAACGTTTTCAAACTAATATTTATCTGGTTTAAATAAATGTGGCAATAAAATGTGTTCATTTTAAATTACAATCGGAACATCCGTAATTTGAACTTAAATCGATTCAATATTCTCAAAATAATTCTGGCTGTTTTTAGATGAAATAATCGATAATGAGGTTATATTTAAGGATAATGAAAAATAGATATTATAAAAAAGCCGTAAATGAAAAGCGATAACAAAACTATGAGATACTTAAGCGTAAAATCAGAACTAATGAATTCCTGAGATTTTTTAACGTAATTTAATTCACAAATATTGATATGAACTTAAATATGCCATTTAATTTTAATGAAACAGAACTACATGTTTTAGGTAAAAACAATATGAAAGTGGATTTCGGTAATAATGTAGTAAGCGATCTACCTCTGTAATTAGTTAGTTTTTAGATGACGCTACTGAATCGCTATATTGAAATACGAAAATAAATACAAAAAAGAATGAATAAATGGACTAATTTAAGAATAAAGTCGAGCCAAGGTTAACGAGCGTAGGTTAAGTTTGGTTAGATTATATTTATAATTTCGGTATTAATTCAATAAAAGTAATCCCATTTATTCTTAAATTAGTCCATTTATTCATACTTTTTTGTATTTATCTCCTTATTTCAATATAGCGTTTCAGTGGCGCTGTCTAAAAACTAACCAACTAACTACAGAGGTAGATCGCCTACTACATAATACCTGGATTTCTGTCAAAATATTTACTGTGTTTATTTCCGTTCCCATATCTACAAAACAGTCTCTCTCTACCTTCATAAAAAAAACAAAAAAAAAACAACGAAATAAAAACTTTTAACCGTTATGTACCATGAAATTTAAAAAAATGTGGATAGAATTTAAATGAGGATTAACACTTACTTGAATTATTGTAACATAAATATTTATTTTAATATTAAATTTTTTTTTTTAAATTCTACCTTACAGAACTTTATAAGAAATAAATAAATAAATTTACAAATGTTAACATATTTACATATTATTTTCAATTATTAAAACATAATTTTTTAAGCTAAGACCTTTTCGACATCTTTCTCGCTTAAACTTTTAAAAAAATATTACAGAGATAACATAAAACAATGTGTAAATTAATTAAGTTTCTCTGAAATGTGATCTAACGGTTGATAACTCCAATTTGGGGAAGATAGTTGCGGTAAAATGTCTTCTCTTAAGCTGTTCATTCAATTTTTCCTTTTTATGTTTTGTTTATTTGTTACTTGCACCTATTATTTATTTCTAAATTTTCTTTATGTGTTCGAAATTTATGTTTAAAATTTTTAATACTTTAAGTAAAATCAGTGCAGTCGATTGCCACCTGCACTGAATAATTTTAACACTGCTACTGCCATCTGTACCGAATAAATCTTTAAGCATTAGTTAGTATATCTGTAATTCATATGCATACTTTTTTTATACTACTTGCATATGCAAGTATAGACTACTTCATATGCATACTTTTTTTATATTTGTGCAATATTAACAAATCTTTAGTACTCATATCACCATACTCTAGATTTCAAAGGGAATTTGTTAAGAAAAAATTCATTTTCGTATAAATTAGGACTTAAAAAATCGATGTATTGTATTATTCGATTACAATTAACATATACAATTAGACTTATATTTACATTATGTATGTGTATATTATATACAATCACCACTTTAATAGGTTTGATCTCAGAAGGTTTGATCCTTTACACCTCAGAAGTATATATCAACTAATGATGAGTACATTAGCCAGATGAAAATTTACACTTTAGAATTAATGTACCTCCTTTAAGTTATGATTAATAAGCACGAGTCTGCATGGATCACGTCCTTTGGGTTTTGCTTTATTGTTTTATTTATTAATGACATCGAATGTATATATAAGTGCCAATATCATGCAGTATATCTGCATCCAGTAATCTTTAATTTGATTCGTATACTGGAATCTGTTTATTAAAGTGATTTCCGCGTTGGTATTTTATTTTAAATTCATTTCAATTTCCGGATTGGTACTGAGACGATTCAGTTGGTTTTTACCTTCCTGGTTCTTATAGTGTGTATTGTAGTAAGTTTATGCGTGTTCGTGTTCGCGCGCGCGCGGGCACGCGCCTGAAAAATATAGCGTGTTTATTACATACTAAATTCTCATTTGCGAAATTCTTTATGTTATAGGGAAATATAAAAAAAAAAGTAAAAAGGAGATATTAAGGTTGAAAACATCAAAAGAATCATTAAATTCGTATAACTAATTAAAAACTAATAAAGAAGACTAAAAAAAAAAAAAAAAAGTATAAGAAATTCCTCGCCTAAAAATTTGATTTTTATAAATTATTCTAATGCTGCTTAAGTCTTACTTTTTTTTTAAATGCGCTATCTAGATTAGAATATATGACAAATTTTATCTAACCTCTTCCAACTTTCAAAATTGTAATTCTCTTAACTTTTTTCCGTTTCAAACTACCTATATTTTAATTTTATATTACTAAGAGGAGATAAAGTGTGTAATTTAAATTTGTCATATATTTTGCACAAAAGTTTGTTCTTTTACGCTATCTGTTATACATTACCATTAAGCAACTATTAAGCAGCTTGCCATTAAGCAGCTATCATTATACCATTATATACCATTACTATGATTCATTAAGCAACTGAAGTACATTTAAGACTAGTCGGTATTTATTTCTCTGAGAGTAATGATGTCCATTACATAGTCTGTTCTTGTGGCGAACATAGTAAAGATGTCACATCTAGGACTAAACTCGCCTGCATTTCAGTGGTCTTGGCTTGCTGAAATGAAACAGTACAAACTTATCTGAGTAAAGAAGGCGACGGGAACTTCTCGTTCCTCAGTAAGTCTGGGATGGGATGTTTGTTATTCTACTGTATGACTATAGCATTTATCCCGATCAGGTTACCTATAGTCACTACGGTTGAAATGCCTAAAATACAATGTATCCCATAAGCTGCCATGCGTAGAATACATATAAAAAAATAAAAATTGTTTTCGTAAAAAAAGTTTTTTTCCATGTATGGAAACTTATAGGTTACTCTGTTCATAACACCTTTTTTTTATTCTAAATTATCGATTATTAGGGTCGAAACTGTTGAAAAACGTTATTAAAGAATGAACAAGAAGATAGGGAGGAGAGTGGAGTATTTCAAGACGCATAGCGATAGAGTCATTGTAATAAGGATAAAATCAAAACCTAAACCGAGAACGATTGTTAACGTCTATATGCCTACAAGCGCCCATGATGATGATGAGGTAGAATGTATATACGAAGAGATTGATGAAGCAATTAAACACGTAAAAGGAGATGAAAATTTAATAATAGTTGGAGATTGGAATGCAAGCATTGGAAAGGGCAAGGAAGGAAATATAATAGGTGAATACGGCCTGGGCAAAAGGAATGAAAGAGGGGACAGACTTATAGAGTTTTGCACAAAGTATAATTTAGTAATTGCCAACACCCAATTTAAAAATCATAATAGAAGAATATACACTTGGAAAAAGCCAGGCGATACTGCAAGATATCAGATAGATTATATCATGGTTAAGCAAAGATTTAGAAATCAACTTGTTGACTGCAAAACTTACCCTGGAGCAGGCATTCGATAACGGAGACTGGAATAAAATGTTCAGCATTTTAAAAAAAATAGGGTTCAAATACAGAGATAGAAGAACAATTGCTAACATGTACATGAACCAAACAGCAACAGTAACAATCGAAGAACATAAGAAAGAAGCCGTAATAAGAAACGGAGTCCGACAAGGATGTTCCCTGTCTCCGTTACTTTTTAATCTTTACATGGAACTAGCAGTTAATGATGTTAAAGAAAAATTTAGATTCGGAGTAACAGTACAAGGTGAAAAGATAAAGATGCTACGATTTGCTGATGATATAGTAATTCTAGCCGAGAATAAAAAGGATTTAGAAGAAACAATGAACGGCATAGATGAAGTCCTACGAAAGAACTATCGCATGAAAATAACAACAACAAAACAAAAGTAATGAAATGTAGTAGAAATAACAAAGATGGACCACTGAATGTGAAAATAGGAGGAGAAAAGATTATGGAGGTAGAAGAATTTTGTTATTTGGGAAGTAGAATTACTAAAGATGGACGAAGCAGGAGCGATATAAAATGCCGAATAGCACAAGCTAAACGAGCCTTCAGTAAGAAATATAATTTGTTTACATCAAAAATTAATTTAAATGTCAGGAAAAGATTTTTGAAAGTGTATGTTTGGAGTGTCGCTTTATATGGAAGTGAAACTTGGACGATCGGAGTATCTGAGAAGAAAAGATTAGAAGCTTTTGAAATGTGGTGCTATAGGAGAATGTTAAAAATCAGATGGGTGGATAAAGTGACAAATGAAGAGGTATTGCGGCAAATAGATGAAGAAAGAAGCATTTGGCAAAATATAGTTAAAAGAAGAGACAGACTTATAGGCCACATACTAAGGCATCCTGGAATAGTCGCTTTAATATTGGAAGGACAGGTAGAAGGGAAAAATTGTGTAGGCAGGCCACGTTTGGAATATGTAAAACAAATTGTTAGGGATGTAGGATGTAGAGGGTATACTGAAATGAAACGACTAGCACTAGATAGGGAATCTTGGAGAGCTGCATCAAACCAGTCAAATGACTGAAGACAAAAAAAAAAAATTAAAGATTTAGGAGATAAATCTAAAAAAATTGAAGGGTTTTATTTTTTCGGCTTCAGTCTATTTTTTACCACTTGAAAATATTTATATCCAATCTTTTTTTTTAAAGGGTGGAATTATCTGGGTGAAAATACTTTTAATTTTCAATCTTTGTCATAGAGTTCGAGGGTAAATTAAAAAAAAAAAAAAAAAAAAAAAAAAAAACATTCAAATAACATAAAATATTATCGTTTGAGCTAATTTTAACTTCTCTTTATTGTACAACAGAATGTAGTAAGAGAGCAGTGTTAAAATAATATAACATTCGGTTGATTTTGTGATAATTTTAAAAATTACTAAATTAGTTTTTAAAAACATTATAACTTAGTATACAACATTCTTTTATCAGTTTTATTAATTAATTTATTTTTTTTTTTAAGATAACAATTAAGTAAATGTATAAGAAAGTAATTAAGATCACATAGTTAATACTACTAGTCAAATTTGATGACTGGAAGGTAGTCTAAATTTACGCTTTATACAAATTCCGGTAAGGTTCAACAACATAGTTGTAAGCTTTTTCATTATAACTGATCGGGTGGGATCCGTATTATATACTAACTTCTTATGTCACTCGAACCATTTTCACTTTCCTAGCATCATTGTTCTAGAACTATGCTGCAAGAAGGAAAGTAAGGTAATCGGTCAAAGATTGGAGTATGGATTTTTTGTATTTCTTGATGATTCATGATACAGGGATCCCAAAAAGCAAAACAATGGGGGTAATGTTCGTACGTACGTACTATTAACGTGTGTTGGAATGTTTGAATATTAATAACTTTAGACTGGATAAAACGATTTTTATCAAATGCTTTACAGAGACTCGTGTAGGTGGGGCGATTGTTGGTAAAACTTTGGGGTCAATATCTTCAGGAAGTGGGATAGATAGATTTTTGGGTTTTCTCATCATTTTGCAAATATAACCCCGTTTTTTTTGTATAAAGCTCAGTATATGCGTGCATGTTTGTCTTACCATTTAAAAAAAAAACAAATGTTATAATAATGCCACTTAGTTATTATATCTGATTGAAACTGTTACGTTACTTTAATACATCAGAAAATTATTTATGAAGATACTTATACATTTTACATCATGTAAATTTAAACAGTCTAACAATTTTGTAAACACGGAGCGGATCGATTCGGTTATGTAATGTTGAATTCAACAGCCTCCTTAATTCCATTATAACGATGTTATTTTTTTATTCAGCAAAAATCAGAACGATACGAAATATTTTCAAGTGATTTTATAATTTGCATAATTCTTCCTAAGTGTTATTAAAACATTCTTTCAATTATACTTTTGTTTTTTGTTCATTATTAACTTGTCCTTCACAAAGGAACACAATAAAGAGTTCTGAAGAACCCATTATTCGTTTAAATATTACAGAACGCTTAAGAAATTCGAAAAACTAAATTTTGAATTCAACAGAATTCCAGTCAGCGTTTGTTTCTTATCGAATTAAAATGTTTTATTAAGAAATTTTTTTACATGGTGCATCGGTCTGTGTTTCTCTTGTCTGAATCGTATAATAATTTTAACTAATTAAGTAGATAATAAGTAATGAATGAACTACCATTATTCTTGAAGCAAGGATTTCCTAAACCCTTAATATAAACTTTTATTGTGCGAGACGTATAGTAAACATTTTCACTCAGCAGTAGAATAAAACCGAACGAGAGAAAAGTTAGTACATTTTTATTCGTTTGTTGCACTTGTCCCTTTTTCTTAAAATCCTCATACTATTGTTGCGTTTTGTCTGACGTGCCTTCATTGTTATAAAGATGTAAATGGATTTCCTGGTTAAAAAGATGCCTGGTTTCCTCCGATTGTTATAAAGATTTTCATAGATGAAAGTTTCTTCAACTTTTCGTGGGAAATTCTCATCATTTAAGAAATGTTTTCAATAAAAATACAAGATTTTAAACATTGTAAAACTGATACATCCCTAACGAGCTTATTAGAACAAAAACCTTGATTTAAAATTGTATAATCTTTTCGGTAGGTATAATTGTTTTTTAAATCTGAATATTCTTTTAAGAAATTTTTTAAAATCGTTTTACTATTGTTGCGTTTCGACTGATGTATAAAAGAAATATTCTTTTTTATCTTAATGAAAAAATTTATTTATTTTTTATTTTTTTTTTATATTACTCGTATTTAATTTTGATTAATTTTTGCTTATAAAAATAATAATAACGGATTTTTTAATATTAAAATGCAGGTTACAGTAAATTTTGTATATTTTCTCCCTTTTGGATGCTGGATATCTTTATAATTAGTCATCTCCTACCTTTGTAAAACATGTATGTCTATGTCCCGTAATTTTTATTACAATATTACACCGTTCATTTTAAAACACAAATCTAGAGAACCTTTAGGAACGGATCGATTGCAAATATGTTCTTATAAATATAAGTCTAGCCAGATACGGCTAACTTATTCCAATTTACAATACTTATTTCTGAATAAATGCATTGCATAATATCGGTTAGGAAATTAAAAGAAAAAATTATTTATATAATTCTAAGTGTGATTGAAGAGTGGAAATTCCTTATTTGCTAAGTAGCAGTTAGCAAGCAACTCTGATAACAGCCAAAATTTGATATTTACAACCGCTTAATGCTATTCTAATATATATTTAATGTTAAGAGGAAAACGTAGAGTAACATATGTCCTGGAAATTTAATTTTTTAAAAGATTACTATTTGTTTCTCAACGGGAAACAAAGCTGCTTTAATATTATTTTAGAATTATATTTTTGTTATTCGAATTTTAATGACTAAGATTTTCTTCTTTTTGAAATCCCTTTTTAAACCTGTAAATCTGTAAATTCATTCCAAATCATTATTTCCTCCTCTCTTTAAATCTGTTGTATTAAATCATAATTTAACAATTAAGATGAATTATTCTGATCACAATAAAATCTTAATATTTTAGCTTATAAAAATGGTTAAATACAACGAAAATTTTTAATTATTAATGCTTAAAATATTAACATGAAGTTAAAAATTTTTTAAATAAAAGATTTTCATATTTATTGTTTTCTTTTTGTTTTTTTTTAGAGAATTCGGATTGAAATACCTACACTTAATGTTTAAATATTATTTTAATATGTTCTTGAGATATTAATTTGTTAAAAGGATATGAAAATGCAGACTGACGGAAGTCGAACTTCTCGGAACGTATCTATATGAAAACCTTTTAATTATCTTTCTATATGAAAACCTTTTAATTATCTTTATTAATGAAATCCATCTCAAAATTTGTTCGTGTATCTCAAATTTTTTAAAAGACATAATATAACTGTATTTTATCGGCTTATAATGGCTCGCTGGGAAATTAAAGTCCCAATGTAAGTTATGATAGTTTAAAGGTTTTATAATTATCATAAATATATAATAGAGAGAATATATTGCAACATTTAAGTAAAATAAAAAGATTTTAAAGGTAATCATAAAATATTTTAACCTTGCTGATTTTTAGTTTAATCATGCGTTCATAGTAATGGTTTCAAAAGTGTAAATGAAAATAAAAAAATTCCATTTTTAATCGTAATATGCTGATAAACGACGAAATTATTCTTTTCTTTGTCCTTATGTACACTTGTGTATTAAGGTCATGATCTAAGTATACTGCTGTACGTTTTCAAATTATTCTTTGATTGGAGAAACATTCTGACTGTACTAATTGCTAATGCAGGAAAATAAGTTTGTGTAGCATCTATTTTTTTACTCGCTCCTTGATATTATTACTTTTTTCCAATAACGAGTGAAACAGTGGTTATGATATTTCAGTAGATGATTGAAATAAATTCAAAATTTCCCCCCCAAAAATAACGGTTAATTTAGCAAACAAATGTAATATTTATTTCGTAAATATTTGTACATAACAGGGATTTTCTTTCAAAAGCGAACGCATTTTCTAAATTGCTAATATAATAGTAACAAATAAGACTTATTTATTTTCACTGTATAGGCCAAAACAAAGCGATACCCTGCAACATTTGATCGACCGGATCTCTGTCGATGTTACGTTAGCGCTTCATAAATTCGTATAAATAAGTCGAGTGAGGATACTCCGTCTGTTAAGACGTGCTTATTTGTGCTCCGCGTTTTATTGTGTTTTCGATTGGGTTTTTGGTGTTTTTATTGATTTGGACCTTTGGGAATCTAAGTGCTTTGGATAACGGACATACTTGTAAATTTTTAAGAGATTTGGACGCGGATTTGCCTTGTTATTAAGAGTTTTTTATGTTTTTGGTTTAAGTGACTATAAGGCATCTTTTTTGCCTTATTTTGCGGACACTAAGTTATTTTCTAGTGATACAGTGTGTTATTTTGTGAATGAAGACATAAGAGAAGATATTTACATATATTTATCGTGAGTACTTTCTCTGTTACGAAGCTAATAACCAAATTTGAGGTTATATTATAGACAATTTTATTGAAATTTTTCTAAGTTAAACGAACTGGACAATACATGCATAACTCTAACTGGTAAACAACCACTTAGAAAATTTTCCATTCAAGCTTACTAATTCGTATGAATTTAGTCTAAGTCCTAGCGAGCGTTATATAGGGGAAATAGTTTTTCACATATCTTCTGATCCATAGATCCCAAAACTGAAATTCTTCGACCCAAATTTGTTTTACAAATTTTCCTACCCACTGACCCCCCCCAAAAAAATTTTTTTTTTTTTGGAAATTTTTGGACCTCATTTTTCAACATATACATTTTACAGAGAAAGGGCACGTAATTAGGGACTGCAGAGAAGGCATGAAGTGCTTAGACTGTGGCAGCGAAACACACCGCACCGGAGGCATGAAGTGCGGCTCCAGAGGCGATGCCTAAGTTACTGATGGCAAACACCAACAGGAGTCGTCTCTCCCTTGACTTAGTGGGAGCGACGGCCATGGAAATCGATGTCGATTTATTGGTTATAACGGAGCCTAATAGAATTGAAGCGGCTCGCCACGTTTGGACCACCGACACTGCCGGGGATGTAGCAGTTAGGAGCTACAGTAATAGATGCCCGTGGCAACTGTATCATCGTGAGGAGGGTATCCTTGCCATCACTTTCGCTGAATTTGTTTTAGTTGCTGGCTATATTAGTCCTAATGTTCTTCTGGAGGACTTTGAGACATATATTGACAGAATTACGATTTTAATAATACAAGCACCCAAAAGGGTCATATTAATGGGTGACTTTAACTGTAAAGCCATTATAGCTGGTAGTCAATACACAAACAACAGAGGTCGGATTTTCGCGGATATGATGATGGCTACTGGCCTTATTTGTCTTAACGACGGCACATATACCTTCGAGGCAAGAGGACACAGAACGGTTCTCGATTTAACATTGGTTGATAGTAGATGGGACGCACACACTTTCCACTGGTGTGTGCTCGAATCGGACACAGGCAGCGACCATCGTGCCACCCTGTTGGTCATGGACAGCTCTCACGCTCCCGCCCATGCCTCTTCTAAACCACCACGATTAAACGGATGGCAAATTGATATGGTTGTCAATAGGACTGCTGCTAAACTGGCAAATAATAATGAGCTCACACCATTAGTCCTGCAGAATATAATTACAGAGGAAACGGCCAGGATCCACCAATCGGTTAACAGAAAGCATCCAGTTTACTGGTGGTCACCAGAAATTGCCCTGCAGCGCAACAGGTTACAGTATTGGAGAAGGAAGAAATATAGATTACGAGCAGGAGGCGGCCCTCCATTTGAAGCCGCACTTAATGAATTTGCGGCGGCAAGGCGAGAGCTTAACTACATGATCAAGCGTGCAAAAAGGAACCGATGGAGGGAATTATGCTCTGAATTGGACTCCGATCCCTGGGGGCGGGCTTACCAAATAGTTATGAAGAGGTTCGGACGACGTCTGCCCGTCCTCACGTCGGAGAATGCAACTGCACAACTAACAGATTTGTTCCCGGTCAGAGATGCTTGCCGATTTGAATGGCCGGACTGTGAAAGATATAGATTCACGCAAGAAGAGGTCAAAGAAGCAATAGGCCGCCTTAGAGACATAAAAAGTCCGGGACCTGACGGCATTCAAGTCGCTATCCTCAAGGGACTAATGAGAAACGTTCCTTGGGAGATTACCGACATCGCCAATTTTGGTGTCTTGCACAAAGTTTTCCCTGACTGCTGGAAGGCTTCCCGAACCGTATTTTTACCTAAAAGAACCACAGATGCAAATTTGACAGCATACAGGCCCATTAGCTTAATTAATCACATGGGCAAGGTGGCGGAGAGGCTAATAGCCGACAAGTTATCCCAGGAATTAGAAGACAGGAATGGAATACATGATAACCAATATGGTTTCAGAAAGGGAAAGTCGGCAGTTCATGCCATTAATAAAATAGTATCCTGGGCACATGATACTAGAGCCGGGACCTGGCGAACCAGGAGAATTCCTCTGTTTATCACCCTAGACATTAAAAACGCTTTTGGCACAGTCAGGTGGGGTGCAGTATTGGAGGCGCTGCACAGAAAACAGGTCAGCCCATACCTCCAGAGACAAGTGGCAGACTATCTAAACGAAAGGTGGACTGTGGTTGAAACACTCGACGGAAATATCAGGCACCAGATATTGGGCGGTGTTCCTCAGGGGTCGGTTCTTGGCCCATTATTATGGATCATAGTGTTTGACAATATACTGAGACTACAAATGCCTGTAGGCGCCGAATTAGTGGCGTATGCTGACGATCTGGCCGTTCTTGTCGGGGCCAGAGCTGTAGATGACTTAGAATTTATTGCGAACATTGCCCTGGGTGCCATTCACGAGTGGCTGACAAGTGTCGGTCTGACCCTGTCCCTGGAAAAATGTGAGTATAACATATTAGCAGGCAGAAGAAACATACGCAACCTAGACCTCAAAATAGGCGGATATAATATACGGAGAGTACAACACACTAAATATCTAGGAGTAATTATCGACAAGTCGCTGACCTTCAGCTCCCACATAGCCAATAAATGTGGGCAATCTGAGGGGTTACTGAAATCTTTGCTGGGCCTTATGTCAAGAACAGCTGCGCCGAAAGCTTCCAAACGAAAGATTATTGCTTCTGCATTGACTTCCACCTTGTTATACGCCGCCCCGATTTGGCATAGAGCTATGAACATCAAAAAAATGTCAGACGCATTCAGAGTGTGCACAGGAGGATGTTGATTGGGGTTATAAGCGCATACCGCACCATCTCATATGAGGCAGCGTGCGTGTTGGCATCGGTCCCACCTATAGAACTCTTGGTCCTTGAGCGATGGCTACGTTTTCACGGCATGGACAAGAGAGAGGCCAACGAAATTATATATGATAAGTGGCAGGAGAGATGGGATAGATGCGTGACTGCCTCTTGGACAAGAAGAATGGTTCCTGACATCCGTATATGGATTAAAAGAAAACATGGTGAAATGAGCTTTTATACCACACAGGCCATGACAGGACATGGAAACTTCGAACATTACCTACATCGATTCGGACGTCGAGACTCCTCAACATGCATGTATTGTGTTGAGGAGGACACAGTGGAACATACCTTATTCACATGCCCCAGATGGTTACCCTTGAGATGGCGCTACGGGATACAGGTTTTGACTGCTTTAGATATGCTATCGTTCCTGACTGCCAATAAGAACAACTGGCACAAATTTGAGTCTTTCGTGACCCAAGTAATAAGGATAAAGGATGATGAGGGAAGAAGGAGTGGATTTTAACATTAATAATGGGGTAATAAAATTCAAGACCGAGTCCCGGCCCTGCTGGCCGCGGTTGGGAACGACATAGTCGGGCCATGCCGGTGTTCAGCGGGGTTAGAGGCAGGCAAAGTACAAGACCGAGACCCGGTTCCTGGGGCTGGGGCTGGGGACGGCATTGCCGGACTCGGTCCTGGTCCTGGGAATTTGAGGCAGGCAATAATAAAAGAAAAGATCCGACCGGGGGGGCCAAACTGCCGTGCCGGACATACAGCCGGTGGGTGGGGCCCCCTTAGAGTAAAAGGACACTCCCTCGGGCTGCGTATACTTAATTGGATAACCGGCCCGGGGGAGTAGGGAAAAAAAAAAAAAAAAAAAAAAAAAAAAAAAAAAAAAAAAAAAAAAAATTCGTATAAATAGGAGTCTTGCGTAGATCTCGATGCACCGCACTCCTGCGATTTCATCTTTTCTCCGCTGCCCCTAAACCCTCTGCTGTTTGTATGCGCCCCGGTAATTGGATTTCGAAAGTCAACAGACTGATTAACAGTTTGATGTGTAAAATGTTAACATTGTAGATTAGATATATCATCTTATCTCCGCCAGCAATCAGAAATTATGTTAGTCCTAGGTCTAATACACCTTTATACACTCAGTAACGTGTCTTTCGTTCGATCGGGAACCGCATATACGAAACATTATTTGTTTCTCTGGAAATTTCCGCAAACATCCACCGCATCGAATATACATCGTCCCCGCATTGTATTTTTGCCTTGAAAAAATATATTCGTCTATTTCCAAGTTCAGAGTATTCCGGTCTATTATTACTGGCTTACCGAGTAACATGTCCGCACACGCTTTTCTTACAAAATGTTTCCGATCGGATACAGAGCCACTACCTGTACTGAATTCTTCGTTACAGAACTTAAAACTGATATATTTCCTACCCCAAGCGTATAGGAAATAAACAACTTCCGATTCCAGTTTGCTGTATTACAACCACGTACCACTCTTAAATGAGCAGAATTGGAACTACTCGCCTTTGGACAACGCTATGTATCCTCCCTGTCGCTTAACGAAAGAGATCTTTCATTACCCTGTACGCAAAACCTAGGATTACGTAAAATCCTTGTGGCTTGTAAAAAATGAACATGTTTTTTATCTAGCACCTCAAGGATTGAATCGATAAAACCCAGATGTTAATAACTAATAGCGGAAAATACAACAAACACACACAGTACACGATTGAAATAACTAATTGCACCGATTAGTACAGAACCATTGAAATAACTGTGATAACAGTAGTTGAAATATAGTTACTAAAAATATCAGACAAGACAAACATTAGCGATGTAACATCGTATTATTACATAATCCATTAATAATTTACATAACGATATTAGGTACAGAAAAGGAAAATTAAGGAATGTGTCCTGCTTTCGAAATTAAACCCGTAACAGTACATTTCAAGTTTATTGCAGTCCAACGGAACAGAACGCAAAGATGTTGGGTGCAATACCCTCCCGCCTATTGCAGTGTATGTACTTGCGTCCTTTGCTGCTGGTTTGTTCTATTGAACTGACGGGTAATAAATCAATAAATAAAAAACTGGCTAATATTCGTTATTTATGTGAATTTTGGGACCGCGTTCCGATCCAAAGGAGTAATCAGTGGCAGGAAGCCGACGAAACGATTTGCTTATAGGCTTATATTCCACGACTCTCTCCATTACCATCGAGAGTGGGCAGAAAGCCTTGCAAATTAGGGGGCCAATCTTCCGTAAGGGGTGCCGGAGGCAATCTTAGGGCCTGGTCCTATGTGGTACTCGTTGCAAGGAGTTTACAGTTGATTGGACAGCTGACAAGGAGTGCGGGTTGATTGGGCTATTGCAGTTTAAGAAGCAAGGAGAGTAATAAATAATGTTATAGGTAAACTGTTGATCAGCGATCGGCTGTATTTTTATTCTCGCCCGCTGATAGTAAGAAAAGGGTTGGACTTACTTGCGACTATTTGTTACACCGTATATATCTTCTATTTCTCATTCTCTCTTTCATATAGCAGCAGAAGTACGTGTATATCACAGAGCTCCTACACTGCAACTACAAGTTGTGCGTACGTAGTATTTGGGAATGATGCACCGGGTCGTTGATTACAGCCAGTCTCTACGAGGAAGCTAGGTTCTGTCTCACAGCGTTCTACTCTAAAAAATACTGGAGTTTATATTACTGGAAATTATATAAAATGTCCTTATCATTTTATGTTTGACTCCATTTTGTCTTTTATTGATGTTTGAGTGAATAAAGAATTGTAGAGATCATCTCTCTTCCTTCACAGGCATTCGATAGGTTGGAATCGTTTACATGATCAATAAATATATTATCAAAAAGGCTATAACATATCAATAAATGATTGATTTTATCTTCCGCTGTAATTTTCTACTGATTTGATCACATACCCGTTTTACATTAACAATTATAATGTTACAATAAAAAGTAGAGAGCGGTCTTACTCATAAACGGAAAGAATCTCTTTTATTTACGGATAAAACGTCTGGAAATATTTTTTCAAGAATTTATCAAGATATTCTTTCCAAGAACATACATTCCAGCTTTAGTAAAATTTATTATTACATTTTTCATTTTACGGAATAAGGAATTACAATACAGTAACACATAAGTAGCTATTTGATATCGACTCTTAATTTGAATATTGCTTGTTCACATGAATTCTGATGTCAATTTATATGATTTCCTTAAAATATTATTGAGTTTTTTTTATTATTTTTAATCCTTTGATCGTGCACTAACTGAATGATAATTCATGATATGATCAACTGCAAATTAGCAATCTGCATGTTAATATTCATTTTTTCACTTGAAATTATTCTGTAACTAATTCGTTATTCGCATTTATTTATGAATTATTTTGAGTGGCGAAAAGAAAAGATACATTTTTTATAAATTTTGGATTTATACGTTTCAGTAAACGTAGTCATGGTTTATATAAATATATTTTATAATTAAGATATAACTCGGTATTCATTTTATAAATTTTAAATACTTTCAATTGTTTTTCAGCGTCTTAGAAATGTATTGATTTACTCGACAGCTTCACTTTAACATAATTTTATTAACTTTGTTGAGTTATTAATAGAAAAAAACGAAAATGTCAACTAAACTTTTTTTTCATTTTCATAAAATTTATTTTGGAAATGACACCTTGTCGGTACGCAATAATACCTTCATCAAATTTTACGTATAGAAAAGGGGTTTTTATGATGTTATTATTAGTATTGTTTTGTATTTAATAATAATTAAATTTAGATTTTAAATTATCAGCAAAAATAATGTTTTTTACTCGTTTAGAAATGAACTATCATGGGTTAAGTTAAATCGTGTATAGTAAGATTTGGGTCCTAAATCAATATTAATAAAATAGATTGGGGAGCAAATCGGTGGTGGGGAATTGTGTACTTTCTAAGAGGAACTAAATTGTGGGTAAAGTGTACCCTCAACAATAGATTATTGGCAATATTAGTTGAGAGTCTAACGAGAATTTTCTTACATTCTCCAAAGTTTAACTAAACACATCAGGAAAGGGTCGGTCTTTGTTCCGATCGGTAGAAGGGTAGATAAATTCTGTACTGGAACTCGAAGAGTTTCGGTACTTTAAAATGAATCAGAAATAATTATTTTTTTGACACTCTACCGAAGGGTTACCTGAATTTATATAGCGGTGTGCGGTCTGTGTCGATGACGTCTTCGTCATCATTTTGATAAGCATCACAGAATCTCATTTTCGGCCACAGACGCGTAATGTAATGTGCCAGTGTAGCTAACAGTAGAAACGACACACACAAACGCTAATGAACTACTTAATTTTATAGAACACAGAAATAGGTCATTTATTTACGTGGCAAAAAGAATTTATTTATGGAATTATGTTAATCTCATAACTGTGTTTCTCAGTCTTTCAGTCTTCGTGTCCGGTTGTTACGTGCGTTAAAAATGTCTAATTCCGTCATTAATTCATTTAAATAAAAATAATAAAGGCTCTGGCTTTATGTTAATGTTACCCTATTACTGGGTCGTGTTAATCTCAGACTGTTTTTTAATGAAGCAGATATTTTTGAACGTTTATGGAAGATGCCCCGATTTTCAATACTACCTATAGTTGCAAATTAGATTTTGTCTAAAAAGAAATATTAAGCAATGCGTTACTGTTTAATTTTTTGTAAATCCTTAGTATTGTGCCGAGGTATTTATATAAATAACATTACTGTTACTGATAATTTAATCTTATCGTCCTTTAAAATAACCGAAATATTGAGATTAAATCAATTTCATCTATTGTTATTTAATATTTTCTTTATCGGATAGATGATATTATGTCGTAATGATGTCCTGTTTTTTCATTATGAAATAACGGTTCGTCCTTACATCGTTTACACTAAGTAAGCTGAAGGTTTGCCCCAGTCTCTGTCAAACGAACTGTCGGGTGGCTTCAACGGGACGAGCGAGCGGGGTTTGTTGTTCTACCTAACCAAATGACATCATCCGGTTACTAATAACATGACACATTTGTAAAAAAAATCCAAATACAACAGACGAGTTCAATGCAATGACTACTACACTTGACACAGCAGTTCGGTTGTGGCAAACTTTCAGATCACGTATTGTATTTGAAATCCGGTTTATCTAACATCAATATGATAACTTATTAAATTAACTTTTCAAGTAATTGAATTTTCACGTTAATTAGTGATATTCCGCATAAAATAATTGCTGTTACTTTTCTGGAAATCAAATATTTTTAAATCGAAGCAGCTGTGGTCACACATTGGGATGGTTCACGGCCATCCCAATGTATTGAACTTAACTGGTAATGCTGGCAAATGAAAGTATAATAAAAATAATGAGGAAGAAAATTATGTAAAGGTACTGGATTATAAATGTTGAAATTACCCTTAGATATTTTATATTTTAATTTTCTTCACGGACGTGTAGGTATAAAAATCCACTACCATAATCTATTCTTGTAAGACCTCAAGATGTATTCTAATACTGTGACTGATCAGAAGTTACGTGCGGAAAGTTTGAGCTAATTTATTCCTGTGGGGATCGGTGGAGATGAATTCTGCTTACAAAATACACATAAAACATGAGGTTGGCCGTATATACTCGCAGCAGTAGGTGTTTGGCGGCGTTTACCGCGAGGGCAACGAATGTTTCCTTTTATCTGTATCGAATAGAACCACGGAAACCCTGCCGGAAACAACAAAAGCTTACATAACGGTCCGGATGTACTACCATTTCCGATTTATTTAGAGCCTATTACAGGATTATTAATTCGCAAGCGATGAATTTTTCCAAAGTTTTTACGGTGTTAATCGTAGCGAAAATTTCGTTGATCCAGTAGTTGGGATGCGTTTATGTTTGCAAGTTCATGCGGAGGGGTTGTAATCCTAAGATAACGATTTATTTGAAAAGAATATGGGAAGTTAGTCAAGAAGATAGATGTGGAAAAATAGTTAGTTACCTTTCGGTCATATCAATAATTTTTCCTTAGAATTTTATAACGATATAATGCTTTCTTTAGAATTTATTTTCTTAATGCAGCATACATTCTTTATTGTATTATCTATAAGATAATTCGGACAGTTTGTTTGCTTATAATTATGATAGTGGGATTTCTAATAAAATGTAGGCCCCGTTCTATAAGCGACTCGATTTTCATTCAGATTCCAATTGAATGTAAAAATAAATTTAAGGGGGAACAATTTTCATTCGATTTTATTTCAGAATAAATAATATAGACGTTATAATCTGCAAGGCATTGTTCTTCTAGTAAAACAAAATTTAAAATATATATATAATTAATGCATACGATATTCTATTTCATTTACTTTTATATTCATGCATATTATTTGCATAATATCATGTGTAATGAATGAAACAGTTTTTCTAGTATTGTAATCTCAATTTTCTTTTTTTCAATATTAATGTCATTCATTACGCGGTGACGCCATATTCATATTTAGTTTGGTCCATATTGTACTCTCAAGGATTCATAACAACTGTAAAAAATGAAATATTTCCTTTTTTTCTGTTATATATCTGTTCTAGGTTAATATAATTTTTTTTAAATGTTTAATATAATCGTGTATATCCTGTCTTTTACTGTCTACAAATCAATCTGTAAATGTTTGTACAATTGTGTATGTATATACATGGTGACACACGGGAGATGGAGGTTTTTAAATAAGCAATACTCTGTTAATTTTAAAATTAAATTATTTTTATTGACACGGAATCAAAGCTCAATACAAGCCATTTGAATATAATTATGTTCACCTTATTTATGAAAAATAATGTCCTCGAGGTGACGTCCATCAATTTGATTGCAGTTCTCAAGTCTTTTCTCAAAATCCTTCATCACACGGGCCAACATCTCTGGAGAAACGATAACAATTTGTTGAATTATGGCATTCTTTAACTATCCAAATTGCGAGGTTTGTGGTTGTAGACAGGACGTTTGATACCCACACAGAAAATAGTCACAGACTAATTAGTGGGGAGATCTTGGAAGCCGCGAAACATTACCAAAATGTGAGATGATGTGTCCAGGAAACATGCGTCGAATAATTGCCATTGAATCGTTCCGGTGTGTTCTGTAGCACCATCCTCCTAGAACCAAACACCTTTTACAGCGATTTTTCGTCTTCGCAGTTCTGGCCTGAAGAACGTTTAAAGCAAACGAGTGTATCAAGTCGAATTAACAATGAAGTTAACGCCAGTTTTCTAAAAGAAATACTGTCCGATAATACCAAAAGAGCCTACAGCGCACCAGACTGCCGCTCGTTGAAAGTGTAGAGGTCGCTGGTGAATGATGTGTGGATGTTCAGGAGCCCATTAACGCAGGTTTTGCTTATTTACGGTCCCGTTCAGATGACAATGAGCTTCATCATTCATCACTAACCTTACATTCAATCCCAAAATCACTTGCATTCTGTAAACGAAGTCCTCACGTGCAGCAAAATCTGTCACTTTTCACTGTTGCACAATAAGAATTTTGTACGGGTTAAAACTTAAAACTTTATGTGAAATTCGTTTAACAGATTCACGATTGATTGCTAATTCACTAACACGTCGTCTAGCTCCGTTCGGGCTTCTGCGTAGCACTTCTCTTATCTTTGATATATTTTCCGGTGTCATTATACTGCATCTAGGCTCTTTATGCCTCTTATTCATAATGTTTCCAGTTGATCTTAAATGTCCACCCGTCTGAGGATAGTGTTCCTACTCAGAACAGCTCCAAGCCGACCGATACTGAATTTAACACGAAAGAGTCGCTGCGTAGCTGTAATAGACTCACCACTTCTAACAAAACTGTCATACGCGAACATCCGACGTTGCAAATTCCATGGCTCCATTGTTACTGAAATGGTGTTTTGTGAGGAGCAGAACTATCCCCACCACGACATTCTCCCACCACCTCAATACTTTTCTTTCTTTTCTGTTTAGCCTCCGGAACCATCGTAAGGTATTAGTTCATAGGGATTTTTTTGCTTGGCATTTCTCCTGCCATCACCCCATTCGGTCGCCCTAAAGCATAAGATCGAATGTCTGTGCCACAAACGGTTACTGAGCCTCGAATCAGTTTAGCGATCAGTGTACTAAATTGCTCCTAGTGTTAACCTAATTGCGTGAGCGAACAAAGCGTGGTGCCACACACCACTTAGTTCGTATCCCACCGCTCACTTGTCATATATTCTAAAATGGGTAGGCGTACCCCATCAACTACTAAAATATATATGACATTCAATAAAATAAATTTATTTCGTCAAGACAGCAATTAGACAGCCATAACTCTCGGGTAGCTTCCCACAACAGCGAGGTAGGTGTCTTTCTCTTAGATAAACTACTGATGCTGATTGAACAAAGCAACGGCATCAACGCCCACACGTTCCGACAATGCGGCTCATGCCACATTGACTCGCTGCTTGTGAGTGGATAATTCCCTTGATCTCCAGGGTGGCCTGAGTTCTACCACCCCCCTCCCCAAAGAGCTGGGTAGTCGAACATCATATATTCGTTCGACTGGACCTCTCCGCAGATGCACAGCTCATCAGCTGCCAGGCGGAACCGAAATAAAGATTGGTTCAAGTTTGCGTTGTTGGAGAGCACCCGGGCACCCGTTGCCCTTAAAAACAAAGAAGAGGCATACCATCCCCTCAAGTCCTGTATAAATCTATACAAGGACCTTCCCTTAGTCGTGCTATTTTTGCTGCCATGCATCCATCGCTGCTTTACGTTAGTGCCGACGTTGACTTAAAAAACTATTGACATTGAACTCTTATGAACATAATAATTTTTTTTTTTTTTAATTTCCATTTATAAAAATTTACATGCACAACTATAAAATTGATAATTAATCAGTAATCGCTGATGATGAAGGTATAATCCGAATGTGCATGGATAGTCAATATTCACAATTGTTGGTAAGTGAATATTCTATTTTTATATTAAAAAAAAAAAATTTAAGTTTTTTTTTTTTTTAAATAAGAATAAAAATGCAAAGCTGTTTTCGTTTTAGGCGTAAAAACATCTAAATCGCTTGACATCTCCTATTCGACTATTCATACTATGTAATACATGCACGATGCGTATACCTCTCTCTCTCTTTTTCCTATTTAGCCTCCGGTAACTACCGTTCAGATAATACTTCAGAGGATGAATGAGGATGATATGTATGAGTGTAAATGAAGTGTAGTCTTGTACATTCTCAGTTCGACCGTTCCTGAGATGTGTGGTTAATTGAAACCCAACCACCAAAGAACACCGGTATCCACGATCTAGTATTCAAATCCGTGTAAAAATAACTGGCTTTACTAGGACTTGAACGCTGGAATCAGCGTTCCCAAATCAGCTGACTTGGAAAGACCCACCAAGCCGGTGGGTCACGATACGTATACCTGAAATATAAGAATGTATCACAAGGAAGATAATATGAGCCTTAAACCGATCAAAGAGATGTCCGCACTAGTGACAAGATTTAAAGGAGAGGATAAACGTTCATTTTTATTATTAAATTATTTGTGATGGTTTTTTTCATTCTTAGAATTAAAAAGTTTAACAAAATGACTTTGAATTTAAACTTGGAATAAACTATTGGTTATTTATTGGTCCTCTATCTATGTCCAACAACAAAATTTTCCCTTTACTATCGATAAAGTAAGTTGCCCAGCTATTTAAGCTCTGTTTTAGATGCATTTTTAAAAAAAATAACGTTTCTAGTAAACTAATTCTGTGACCAGTTTTGAGAAAATCCCGATTTTATGGTGTTTTTTGGTTAGACAATATAATTTTTAGTGGGACTTCTATATTTATGAGCCAAATGGATTTTATTTTTAATTTCAAACTTCATATTTTAGTTTGCTGTACAATTACTAAATTGTAATTGTTTTCTTAAAAAGAAAATTTATAAGTTTCTGTATTTCTGTTAGTTGTAGTTTTATGTTTAGCGTTTCCGAGGATAGGGGCTAAATTTCTAGACGTAGCAACGGTGACGGTAAAATCGAGATATTTAAAAAAAAAAATTATCTTGTTTATACGAAGGGCAATATACAATTTATACCCTTGTTTTTAATATTTTTTCTGTTATTTTTAAGTAAGATTTTTAACATCATTTATTATGCATGTTATCAATGGCCTTTTTAGTGAAACCACTGATCTCAGCTCTATCTTTAATAAACGTTAAAAATAAAGATGTTGAAATAAGAAACATATTTTATGCCTTTATAGTTGATCATACAACGATAAGCTGTTGAAAGCAACACCAAATAAAACTTGTTTTTACAGTATAAATTCAAAGCCTAAGCCGATGACAGTATTATACACCGACACCTTCCGTCGATGTTGTAAAGATGTAAAATATATCAGCTGAAATATATGAGCTAATCCGTTACATAAAAGTTGATTGAAGTGTATCGATAACAGATGGAAGTTGTCCATAATAGGGAAAGAAAAACAGGATAATAGACTCAAAATTTTGTACAAATTTTGTTTATTAAATGAATTCTTTCATAAATTCAAAAATTGTAAATGGGAATACTGAACAGAAGTTTTTTTTTGTATGAAAAATATCTTGCTTGAAAGGAATTCGAATTCAGGACCTTCCCGATAAAAGGCTTAGAAGCTACACCGATACGTCACGGAGATCGGTAATTACTAAACTAGTAATTTGAAAAGGAATTATAAAAATCACAACATAAAAATTATACACGGTTGAATCTCCAGAAAGTAATTGAAAGTTTTCAAGATAAAGAGTAGAAACTTAACGGAGTTTATTAACTTTATATCTTCGTACAAGTACTATATAAGTATAT
Source organism: Lycorma delicatula (assembly GCF_047948215.1). NCBI lineage: Eukaryota > Metazoa > Arthropoda > Insecta > Hemiptera > Fulgoridae > Lycorma > Lycorma delicatula. The sequence continues at coordinate 54,984,313 of NC_134458.1, forward strand.
AATACTTTATAAGTTTCAAGGTTTTTTCTAATACTTCTTTATTTAAACTTAATAATTGTTTTTATCTTTTGTTAGTGTAGACCAGTAATATGAGCGATTCAAAAAGTACTTCACAACTTTAAAAGCATATAAAAATTTGTTTAGATAACTTAAAAATTCGGTTGAGGTCTCTTTTCGTAGAAAGACATATCAATTTTTGACTTTCGTAATTCATTAGTACCGGATTTTGCCACCAGCGCTGTAACCAATGTTAAAAATGCATATATTTATAGGTGTGAAAGGAATTTGTTGTGCGTTTTAGTTTCACGATTTACAGGCACCAACGACAGTTCAACGTAATTTTCGTAGAAAGTATATATCTAGGGATCCTCCTATTAGGCATACAATTTACTCTTCGCATCAAATCGTCGTTGAGACAGGCTGTTCTGTTAAACCTACAAAATTACCAGGACGCTTACGCGTCCCTGAAGCTGGTGTGGAGCAACTCAGAGAAAGCTTCGCGCGTAGTACAAAGAAATCAAGTCGACATGTGTCACGTGAGACTGCACTCCACAAACGACTGTTTGGAGAGTATTACGTAAACGATTGCACTTGAAGCAATGCAAAGTAACCGTGGTTCAACACATTTCAGATTACGACAAATTTTCTCGGCTGCAGTTTCGTGTGGAAATGATAGATAAAATTGCAGACAATGATACATTTTTAAACAATATAATTTTTAGTGATGAGTCAATATTTCACATCAGTGGCAAGGTGAACACCCATAACTGCCTAATATGGGGTAACGACAATCCTCATGAAACTTTGCAACACATTCGTGATAGCCCTGAGGTGAATGTTTTTTCTGCCCTAAGAAAAGAAAGACTGTACAGCCCGTTCTTCTTCCAGGGGATAACCGTAAATGGTATCGTTTAGCTGGACATGCTTCAAAATTTTATAATTCCTCAATTAGACGATTATGACCAAGTTGGACGCCGTTATTGTCAGCAAGACGAGATACTATCTCATTACCGCCTAGAAGTCCGAGATTTTCATGATACTCAATTCTGAAATCGGTGGATTGGTTGTGAAGGTCCAATTGCATGGCCACCTCGTACCCCAGATCTGACCCCGTTATATTTTTTTTTCTGGGATTTCATTAAAGATCGGGTTTTACGTATCACCTTTTCCTGCTGATCTTCTTGATAAAAGACTTCGAATTAACCCCGCAGTTGCGGATTTTATTCGCACTTATGTGCGAATTAACGCCTACTTGCTGGCTACAGTCTGGAATGAAATCAACATTAGGTGAGATGTATGTCGCATTACAAATGGAAGCCATATCTAACCAAAGTGAATGTTCGGTGGCAAATTTGATGTGATTCTCTATGAAATTAAACTTCAACCGAATCTGTAAGTTATCTCAATAAATGTTTATATACTTTTAAATCTGTGAAGTCCTTTTTGAATCATCCGGTATAACTTAGATCTTCTTTAAGTCAATATTATTATATTTTGTAAAACTGCGTAGGATATACCCTGATAAAATTATAATTAATAGTAAAAATTTTAATAATTTAATAACAATCAAATTATAGTATGTTTATGTTTTGCATTAAAAAATTTGCTTAAATAAATCTCTATATTTTGAAATAACATAATTATATATATCGTTATTTAAATTTCAGAAATTTTTAAAGATTTAAGTGTGTTCTAGTCAAATGCCTTTCTTAGCAACTTTATCACTTCATTCGATTTAAAACATTTCATCATTTTTCATTTTATATCAGCTACCACTTCGGCTCCCTCGTTTTGTCATGACTTGACAAAGTATTGTATTGATTTCCTTCAGGCACAGTAGTTGTTTTTCTTGTCGTTTCCTATCTGATAATGTTTTTAAGACATAATAATATAGAGAAAGGGCGTTATTGTTCCCAGACTGCTTCTGATATTCTAAAGAAAGAAGGTTGATAAGATGGGGGACTTAATTTTCAATTCAGTATTTAAAAATTGGATTACAAAACCGCTAAAATGATTTTCTTGCCTCTTCTGTGTTAATTTTAATTAAAAATTCAAAAATTAGCAGTACATTTTTACTGTAAGTTAGTATGTTTATCCAATTCAGCAAACAATATCATAATAATTATTAAAAAAAATGATGTCATTAACAGTTATCAAAGTTTTTGAATGATTTTTTTACAGCAGTTTTATCTTAAAGTAGAGAAGATTTTATTTTATATCCAGTTCAAACCGAAATGTATAATTTTTCATAAATGTTGTACCTTCTTAAAAAATCTCATTTTGTTCCTTTTTTTTAATGAAAAGATATAGCATTACGATACTATGTAAAAAAGAATGTTTATTATTTATTGCTTATACTGCAGAAGTTTTAAGTTGAATTTCTCCAAAGAATTTCATGCGTTTTTGAAAAAAAAATTTATACTTTCATTATTATTAAGAAAGGAATTATTGAAATAAAAGGCTGAAAAATAGTTGAAAAAAAATGTGCAAACGTTTAAAAGTTATTTTGCTTAAAATCTTACATCGGATGGTTATTTTCGTTTTTTTTTTCTTTTAATCATTATCTGTAAATACTAAAAATCACTACATAAATAAATAGATAAAAGAAAAAAAAAATAATAAATATTAATTAAAATTAATCAAAACGAGTTTTATTACAGTGTTTACAAAATATAAATAAATATTACAAACTGACGTTGATTTAGGAAATCCCAATAGATTGTTTAAAATTGCCTTAAAAACTTTAAAACCACTCGACTCAACAAACCATCACGACATTTATGCACGTCCCTTTTGTAGCATTGGCTAAGAAAAGAATCTATTACGAAGAAAATAGAGATAACATAAAAATTAAACTTATAAAACATCTATCCCTACCAGTAAAAAAAAAAAAAAACAAAGGAAGAAATAACCGTTTGACTAAAAAAAATCCTAATAAATGTAAAATTCTAAAAGGTTATTATGTATAGGTCTGCCTGCATATTTGTAAAGTTATTATCCTTAGTTGTAATTATATTTTTTTTTAAAATCAATTAATAAAAGTTTGCTCATACAATGGTAGTTTTATTCTTAGCGTTTCTTAAATAATAAATTTAGAAAAAATGGGAAAACAAGAAAACTGTTAAAAAAATGATTTAATTAGAATCTAACATCCGATAAAACCCAATTTTCTAAAAGTTACTCTTTAAAATATGTTTATTTTACTGCAATAGGTAGGACATTATAAAAATTTTATATTGCTCTCACAAATGCATCTTTATTGCTGTAAGTTAATCTTCTTTTGATGTATTTAATGAATTTTCTTTAAAATTCTTTAAGAGATTAAGAAAGGTTTTCTTTAAAATTCCTTTCTAAAAGAAAGAAAAATACCGTTCTTTGCTCGGTACAAAGAATTATTAAATAGTAGAACTCAATTTTATATAGGAGACTTCAGTACATATCTGCTAAAGGATTACAAAAATCAATTTAAGTACTCTAACAGTAATAGCTGTTACATACATTGTTAAGATAAATACATACTGATTTAATGTAAAGACTCTTTCAAGATAAATTTCAGGAATCACCCGAACCTTCCGTACGTTTATAATTGATAATGTTCAAGAACGATCCATTTTTGGTGACCTAAAATAGTGATGTAATATCTCTTTTTTGTGCCCAAAAATAATTAATTGAAAATAAACGTTTATTTAACATTTATTTATGAAATAATACAGTTTTTATGTAGATTTCATAAGAAAGCTACCTATTACAATGGGTACTGTGATTCGACTTTCAGAAAATTTCGACATATGTTCGGGTTTCACATCCTCCATACCCCAAAATCACCGTCTGCTCAAAAGTTTATATTACATTTATATATATATATATATATATAAATATATATATATTTCGCTTTCTTGTGGACACAATAACTGCCGTAATTTTGCACCAATCACTTCAAATTGTTCCTTCAAAATAATTATCGCTATAACATTTTTATTAAGTAAAATATCGAATTCGTTTAATGTTCCTACTGTTCTTTGGATAAGGGCCTAAAATTTATCTCAGTAAATTTTTTTCATATTACCAATCATCGGCCCAGAGGGTGGAAAAAATGGGGTTTCAAAGACAAAAAAATTTGTACCTCCCTTAATAGGCACAGTATCCAATCGGTTTAAAGTGGTCGTTAGTCCTCTAAACATTACTTAAACCTTTTGTCTGTAACAATTTTTGATATTACCAACCCTTACGGCAAGGGATGCACAAAATACTGCTGGAATTGTTAGAAGGTTGGGATTGCCGTATGCTAAACATGTGAAACTTTTGTTTGCATGCAACCAAGTTTAAGAAGTAATAATAACCGTAAATTGAAAAATTAAATACGAAAAGATAATGAAATTTTATAGTTAAATAAACTGTTAATAATAATTAATCGATTATTTTCTAGTCTGACAGATGGAAGTAATTTAAACTTTTCCAAAGTCAGTGGTCGAACCATTGACATTTTTTTAAAAGATCGTGTTATTACTTCACCTGTCATTACTTCCGCTTTCTCCTCTATAAAACCTTTGATTGGAGGATGAATAATTTTTCTTTCATTTGATTTCATTCTTTTTTCATTTTTTTATTCCCTTCTTCACTTATACTCTCAGAGCACTTTTTCTATAATGTCTTCCAGTTTTTATATTTCAACATTTCACATTTCTGATACTGTCATTTCTTCTCTTTTCTAACGTCCTTGTCAATATTTTGACAAGGATAGAAACATCCTCTACTCCAGTTTCTCTTTACATCTTCTTACAAAGTGATGTGTATTTCAGCTCTACGGGTCAATAAGTTGGACAAAGCATGTTTAGTAAAATCTAACTTCTTTCAAACTTCTTTGATATTTTTGTTATATAAGGATTGCCTATATCATATCGGTAAATGCTTACTAATAAATGATTAGAATAATTTACCAGATACTGAATCACACACACACACATTCATTTAGTGAATTTTATAATTGTATTTAATTCAAATACCGGATTTTCATTACAAATTAATTTTTTCTATATCAGGAGGTGGTACGATTATATTAAAAATTCTTCAGTCATAAAATTCTGAAGTCGTTTTATCCGTTTAGATACTAAGTGGAACGAAGACATCTAGAACTCTAAAGCTCATACCCTTTTTTTACAGATTTAGAAAATTAGGAATAGTACGGGACCTCTGGATGAAAGGCGTCTTGGCCTTTCACCCAGAGGTCCCGGGTTCGAATCCCGATCAGGCATGGCATTTTCACACGCTACAAATCATTTATCTCATCCTCTGAAGTAATGCTTAACTGCGGACTCGGAGGTTAAACAAAAAAAAAAAAAAAGGAATAGTACGATGTTAGTCAAATGTAATTTTATTAAATGATTATTATTCACATTTTTGCTGTTGAAGAAAACAAAAGACATTAGCATTTATATTATAGCAGCAAACGAGAATTCATCTACTTATTAGAAATGATAAAGTGACGGTCTAATGAACAAATATATGGTATTTTCAATTCATTTAGGAGTTTGGTTATTAGTAAAATTTTGCAACTTCGAATAAGAAGGTCGGTTTACTGAAATCGTGATTATTAGTATAAAATAGTAATCGCCACAAAATAAGTTAATGTTTTCAGCTTGTCCATAACTATACCCGATATATGTAAATGTATAGTATTTGGAATCCTTACTGCTGCGCCAATTCTCCAGCAACAGTTGTAGAACTACAAGTGTATTTGCTACTCGCGCGGTACATTTTTGTTTGTACTTGCACTCTTACGTCGAACTTTGTCATTTTTGCAACCTTTGACCCGGGTAAGAATAAAAAAAGAAATCAATTGCTTTCTAAACAGGCCTAAGACGTTGGTAGTTTGGTTTTAATCCTTTAAAAAACACAGGTAAACAGATATCTTGTGTTTAAATTATTCAGATTTTAATCATATGAAAATATAATTTTATTTATCTTCGTGTTTTTACTCATGCCAAAAATGATGTATATTTGAATTTCAAATTGGTCAATTGTTTAATGTACATTAAAAAAACAATTGTATATATTTTACAAAGGATTAAACTGAGAACATTCGATAATGTGGCAAACCAGGTTAAGTTTCCCAAAGAGGTTAAGAATGTAAGGAATGCCTTTGATACCTCAGTGAGAGTAGAGTTATGTAAGTAATTATTATAATGCATATATGTAGTCACTAAAGGTGGTTAAAAATACCTATAATTATTATACAAAAATATATTCTACAATACGAATGTTGATAGTAATTATGAACAAGCTGTACGAAATATACAGGAATGCGCATGCGCAGAATTCTTACTGTTTTTATCTCGGTCTAATATTTTTGTTTCTTGGCTGAATCACTATTTTAGCTTATTTTTCTAGTCGACAAATGTTGCCTTAGTTCATTGAGATTACAGCCTTTTTTAGGTAGATTTCATAAGAACGCTTCCTATTGTAATCGGTACTATGATTCGACTTCCGGAAAATTTCGACATATCTTCGCATTTCACATCCCCCAGACCCCAAAACCACCATCAGTTTGAACGTTTATATACATACATTTATATATATATATATATATATTTTTTTTTTTTTCACTTTTTTGTGGACACGACAACTGCCGTAATTTTGCGCCAATCACTTTCAAAATTTTCCTTTTAAAATAACTCATCCCAAAATCTCGATCGAGTTCGTTAACTGCCAAAATGGTACAATGTTGGTGGTGATGGGGGGCTTTATCGAGAAAATAAAATATCACTATAACTTTCTTATTAAGTAAAATATCCAATTCATTTAAAGTGCCTACTATTCTTTGGATAAGTGCCTAAAACTTATGTATGTAAAGTTTTTTGATATCACCAACCATTGAACCAGGGGGTGGAAAAAATGGGGTTTTAAAGACAAAAAAATTCATACCTCCCTTAATAGGCACAGTATCAAATCGGTTTAAAATGGTCGTTAGTCCTTTAAACATTACCTAAAACGGTTGTCTGAAACAATTTTTGATATGACCAAACCTTACGGCAAGTGATGACCAAAATGTTGCTCGAATTGTGTAAGAATTATTGTATGCTAAACATGGGAAATTTTTTTTCACATGCAACCATTGTCGTAGTGAGAAAATTTGAAAATTTTCTTAACTTTAAGGTGGAAATGGTTTTTATCCCCTACTTAGTACCGGTAAAATCTACCTCCGCCTTCCGGCGTGCCGAAAGAGATTTGTTTATTTAATATTGTATATATGTTTTTTTGTGTTTGTAGCATAGAATTGTATTAATATTAGGGAAAAATTGACTGGTATCAATATACTAGCTAAAACTACCGCTTTTGTTAAGCATTCATAGCTCTCTCAATAAAACTCTAATTTTAATATAATTCTATTTTTTTTTTTATGTTAAATAAAATAATTTAAAAACGTCCAAAATTTCTAGGAAAAAATTATTTCTTAAATAAGGAAATATGATTAAATAATAGAAGAAAAACATCGAAAACGAATACGAATAATTATTTTTATCGAGACAAAAGAGCTGCGTCTCTCAGTGACGCAGCTTTAATCTTTCTGAATCGAATAAAAATATTCAGTTATATTCAACACTTGCTACGGTCTCTTTAAGAATAATGTTTTTATGTAATTCCTAACCCCCTCAGATAATTATAACTTTCCATAAAAAAATCAACTGACTTTCAAAAAAAATTAACAAGATGGAAAAAGCTACAAAAAGGATATTTTAATAATGAGAATATAAAGTAAATTAGAACCCCTCTATTTATTATTTTCCCTGTAAATAAAGCCGCCTTCATTGTTGATCGTCTCTTTACAACGTTGTATTTTATCAGCCACTTGTACCGTTTGATACAACTTTTCAGTCTTATCTTTTCAGATAAATTGAAGTGTATTGATATGAAATGATATGTATTTTTATATTAACAATTTATTATTTTTAATATAAAAACAATTCTTTTACCATTTTAAATATGTTTTTTTTTTTTTTTTTTTTTTTTTTAATTTTACCTTCTTTAACCAATCTATCTCTCAAATTAACCTTCTTATATCAAGAACTTAAATAAATCCTGAATACATAAAGCCTTTGTTATTATTATTTTTCACTTCGTTTTATTTCGTAAACAATCTATGGATGAAGCCATTACTTGATGAAAATCCAACATAACAAAAGAAAATAAATAAATGTTATTTAATTTTCACAAAAAAAAAGATTCTATGAAAATCAAGTAACATATTTATTTATTTTCTTTTATTGTATTTTGTAACGGCTCTGTTTATCCTTTGATCCTATATAATTCAATTTATCCGATGTCATCAGTCAATGTAATTTTCAAATTGTTTTTAATGTTAAGATTTATATCTAATTTATATTATTTTAAACGATTTTCTTTTGATCTAGTTAATATTGAATTACGTGCTGTTATGAGCATGAAGTATGATAAACTTTTACTTAACGTTGAAATAAAAATATTTTTAAACAGCTTTCATATATTAATCACAAAATATTATTGGAAAATTTTAATTTTATATTCATTATGAAGGCTAGTAAAAAATATAACATTAATAACCTATATAGTATTATGAAATAGGTAAATTTTAATATATTTTAATTAACTTTTATCAACAGAGGGAGTAATTAATTAATGAAAATAAACGGAATAACGATCGTAAAGGAATTAGTTTAATGAATAGAAGAGTAAGTTTGACTCAACAGCTTCATTCTATCTAGCGCATAACAATGGAAAGAAACTACTAGTCTCAGTACTCCAAAACTTTCTCTCTTAAAATTATATATAAAAATAAAAACGAAATATAAGTTTTGAGGGATATCATATTATTCATACTTCAAGTTAAATCAAATACGATGGATTCTTAACCGTATGGAACCAAATAAAAATACTTTCAGAAAAATGGTAAAAACTCCGAGAATAATTAAATATTAGAATTTTTTAGTAAAGTTCCCTTCTCTAATCAACGTAGTTGATTAGGAAAGTTATTTTATCTTGCAATAGTCGAGCGCATGGGTTTATTATTTTTTTAAAACCATCAAAATTACGTGAAGGTTAACAAAAAAAAATCGGGGTTTTTTCATTCTGACTCCAATAGTAAACTCTTTTCCATAGAAAAGGATGGTGATAAAAAAACGTAATTTTACCATAATAAATCGAAAAATAGAATAATAAAAGATATTGTAGACCTACATGATGAAGTGATAACATATCAAACCTTTATCCGGAAGGTCACGTATTCGTATCCCTGTCAGATATGTTATTTTTCATACGATTTAAAATTTCCATCCCATATTCCCACGCACAAGTTTCCAGTTTATATTTTGAATTAATAATAATAATAATAAGTTATTGCAATTATTTTATCAGTCAAGATCTGGAGATCAGTTTTTCCAGTATATAACTTTTCAGACTCGGGACGCATAATTTTTTGGGTAGATAGTATAGTATGCGCACTCGATGACCGTTTGATCTCGCTTCCAGTGTCTGTTTCATAGTATTTCCATCTTATAACAGATGTCGGTATCAGCAGTTATTGTCATGTTTCTTCCACATCGACTATTTTACCGTCGAATATACTGCAACTAACTTAGAAAAAAATTAAGTCTATGTCATATTATGGACTTTTTACTTGGTTTGATATACAGAACAAGTCATAGGTATTGCGATCTCTTTCTAATCTTAAAGTTCTTTCAAGAATCTTTCAGAAGAATTTTGAGGAAAATTACACACTCAAATTGTTGGCAAGAATAAATAAAAATACTTAAAAGTATTTTCATTTTTAGTGAGGTGATGGGGAGTGTAATTTAAACTATTTAAGAAGTAACACCGATTATGTTCATCTAATTTCAAAACTCTCATCAATACATAAAAAGTAGTGTAATAAAAAACGCTTTACGGTCTCCCAGTCTAAAATACGGAGGGATGCATGTTAGACTTTCCTTATTTTCAAAGTATTCGAAAGCAATTCGATTGAATAATCATTCATTCACTTAGAGATACGGTGTATCGGAATGCTTTGTTTTTAATTTACTTTAATTGAGATCGTGAATAAAATTAACTGAAAAGGGCTTACTGAATTCCTAATTTAAACCTACAGGTGAGGTAAGTGTTTATCAATAAAAATAAAACAGAGTATTAAAAGAAAAAGCAAAACTTATTTTACTTTGGGAACTATTTGGAGTTTAAAAAGAAAAAACAACTTTTAAAAATGTATTACGAAATGAGCATAATATGACGTAAACACTTGTAAAAAATGAAATTTAACTTTATATGTAATTAATACATAAATCTGATATGATTATTTTTTTTAATTAGCGGGTTCATTTTTTACTTTCATTGTTTTTTATGAATTAATTATTTATTAAGAATTGCCGATATATTATAATTATATTTTGAAATGAAATATTTTCCTATGTATGTATAAATTGCTGTATTATAAAAATATAGAATTCTTACTAAACGGATCATCACAAAACCTCTTTATAATTTGACAAAAAAATAAAATAAACTTTACAATTAACGATACCTGTTCGTACCGAACGCAGAAACGTTTTTACATAGTAAAATGGCAGTAATTCTTATCACGTAGTTAGAAATCCTTGATGAGCCACTGGGGACTCCAAGGGTTTTCTTGATAGGAAAGATCAAAGAAAAGACCCAATCGTCACGTCAAGACAATCATGGTATGGCGTGGCGATATATATAGATGGGCATATCAATAGACTCAAAAGAACTGACCGGTCGGCCGACCTGCCATGCCGGACATACAGCCGGTAGGTGGGAAGGCCCATTTGAGTACAACAGGCACTCCCCTGGGTGGCGCAATACCAACCAGTCGGACCGGCCCAGGAGAAGAGAGTCAAAAAAAAAAGTAAAAAAAAAGTTACTGTATATGTATATCACTATAATATTGCTCTAATAAATTGGTGTATAAAAATGGCGAACGTCAAAGAATTATTTTTTTTATCTTGAAGCTAAAAATGAACATTTTATTTTGTATGGTTTCTTTTCTTTGTAGTGAAAATGTTATTTAAGAGAAACTCTTTGAACTTGTTTTTTTTAAATTCATATTGCAATGAAAATTATTATAATATAAAAAGTTATTTTTATTAAAGAGATAACAAAAGCATCTCGCATCATATTTTATATATATCTAAGAGTCATTTCTTAATTTAATTGCTTTAAAAATACAAAAAAAAAGTTATAAAACCCTCACAGAACTATTATTACGGCGAACCTTTTAGATATTTCACCTGGTAACTAAGCTATACATCACCTGTAAGAAGTCGTGATTATTGTCCCTTTTATTTTAACACAATAATGTTTTCATAGTTAAAGTTACTAAATACCGTCAGTAAATTTCATAGAGTATTACCTAGAGCGATACATATATCTGCAAACGAGCGCTTGTACAGGTAGACACACAAACACAAAATTTATATATTTTATCATACTTTGTATTTTATCAATGCAAAAATTAAATTAAATTAGTCGTAATTTCATCGTAATCTAGAAAGCAGTTGAACAATGCTGTCAGTTCCAATCAGTACGGAATTCTCGAGTTTACAACTACGAATAAACTTATTAAATTATAACTTAAATTTAAAATCGGTTCAATGGGAAGGTTTATAATTCAAAATTAACCAGATTGTTTGCACCCTATTCTCAAACCAACCGTATTGTTCACCACAAATCAACCTAATTTTCACACTGACAAATAATAACACGTTATATCCTGTAATATCGATTAATTTTAATGTATATTTGTTGTTACCCTTATACGTCGTATAATAAATTCTGCATGTTTATTTGCTAGTTTCTTTTTTCGTCCTGCGGTTCTTACCGGTGGGTGGACCATTTTCTCTCTACTGTTCTCTTTTCCTTCCCGTGGATCTCTTCTTTTCTAGTTTATGTTGTACTGATGGAAGACTTTAAGTATGCTTGGCATATGTAGACCGATGCATTTCTGTTCATATCTTGTGGGTGGAGATATATTCGCGGAATTATCCGAGTAAGACAGTTTTCCTGTCCGTTGAATTAATGATAAAGCTAATGGCTGAAACAAGGCGAACAACTTAAAACCGAATGGCTGCAGACTAAACACAGTTATGACATTTAACAGTCTACGTACGAATGATATGAGAAAATGAAAACGTAAATTAATTATATACTATACTTACATATGCAAAAGTATAAATTTCTCGTATTTTTACAAAAGGTGTTCGAAGTGATTACCCTGTGCAGTGATGCACTTTGCTCGGTGATCATAATGAGATCAACTGACGAAAAACGTTGTTAGCAATGCCGTCAACTTGTTGTTGAATGTTTACCTTCATTTGATTGATAGTGTGGAGATTTGATTCGTAAACTAAATGCTTTAAATAGTCCTGAAGAAGAAATCGCAACTAAACAAATTTGGGGAATGCGGAGGACACAGACCTCTGCTGACAGTTCTTTCCTTTGTAAAAACCGTATGAACGCGTGCTAGTGAATCGTTTGATGTCTGACACGTTGTCCTGTCTTGTTGGAAGAAACCGTACTATTTTTTCATGATTTGTTAACCGAGAGTAGAATTCATCGAAAATTTTTCGTTACACTTTTGTATTGAAAAATAATAATGGGCCCGCTACATGATTCCCAGAAACAGCACCACAAACGCTGATTTTTTCATCGTGAAGTGGACGCTCAAATATATGCTGACGATTTTCATTCATCCCATAACTTGTTTTATGAAAATTCAAGTTTACTCTAATACTAATTTTACAAATATTTGAACAAAGTTTCATTCTCTGGAATTTCTAGAGCAAAATAAAAGCTCCTGTGCCAAAGGAAATAATACATAAATGAGCCTTAAAATATAGCCTAATCTAAATATAATTAATCTAAAATTTGTCACATCGAGTGTAGTTCGTATTACTAATTATTACATATAAGGCGGTGTGCGGTTCAGTTCATGTAATAAAAAGCCTTGATCATTATACATTTTGAATAATATTTTTATTTTCTTCGGTTTATGTTAATTTTATTCATTCTAATTTAGAAAACAAAACACTAGTGTCCTGAATACCCTTTCTTTTTCCTGTTTAGCCTCCGGTAACTACCGTTTAGATAATACTTCAGTGGATGAATGAGGATGATATGTATGAGTGTGAATGAAGTGTAGTCTTGTACATTCTCAGTTCAACCATACCTGAGATGTGTGGTTAATTGAAACCCAACCACCAAAGAACACCGGTATCCACGATCTGAATACCGGCAACCCACATCATCACCTCTTTAATGAAGATATTTTCAGTAGTTATACGCTTTATACTATTGTCTAACATTTTATAAATTTTAGGCTCTAATAGAGAAATTATTTGCAAAACCTTTATTTAAATACAGCCGAGAGTTGTGTACTTTTTGCAATCATACTTCTTGTGTTGTACACTTTATTTATTTTATGATCTTTACAACTATTGAAAAATACTCTTCATACTTTGTATATGTATAGATTCTTTACAGGTAAAATATTCAGTTTTTTTGAAAACCTCAAGAGGGGTAGAAACTGCTTTTGAAATCCATAATTCTAATTATTACTTTTTTGTGCTGTTTCCACACTTGTTAAGTGAGATTTATAAGTGCTTGCCCAACAATCGATTCCAAAACCATGTCTAGATTTAATAAGTGCATTTCGAATTAACATGCCCAGATTAATGAATTGTGCTTCATCTATAATGAAATACATCATCCAGTCATACAGTTCATTGATACTATTTTGGAAAAACCAGTAGCGATATTTGAGACTTTGCCGTTTATCTCTTCTCTTAAGTTGTTTCACATCTGTTATACGATGCTTCTTTAATTTTAAATCATGAAGAATTCAACGCGAAAATGTGTATTTTACCAAACTTTGTTGGGGTAACTTACTTATAGATTTTTTCAAACTGTTACAAATTCTTCCTTGAATGTCGGCTGTGCCCTCTGGAGTCCTAGAGGAAGATAATCTATTTCGTTTTGCTCTTAAACCGACTCCGTTTTATGCCATTTTTTAACCGAATCGTATATACTACTCTTAATAGGATATTTGTATTTGGAAATTTTTCGGAATATTTGACGCGTTTCTTGAAAGGATATAGAACGTATATAAGCTTGCAGAATAACAATCCTTTCCTCGATCGAATTAATCATTTTAGGAAAACATAACTGGAAAATACGAAATAGAACGATATGCTGCACTGAAGCGTGAACATTTCACCACCGCCAAAAATTGGCGAGAGTAGTAAAAGACATATCCGATATGTTTTTACTTGTTTTTTTTTTTCAAAAACATGTCAAAGGAACTAGGTCGGTTTAAATTCATTAAATTGAAAATATTTTATTTCCTTTATCTTATTGCTATCTATCAAGTAGCTAAAAATGGTTCGATTTAGGCAATATAGAGCGAATGTATGATCAAATTGTTGTTTTCAAAATTTACTGCTTAAATTTGCAAATTACATTTCTACGTAGTTCATTCGTTCTTAAACTGTATAAAATTAACCATTAGATTTTGAGAAATGTGTTAAATCTCCCACATGGTACCTGTTCAAAAGTATTATATTAATATGTGATTTCTGGAAACTCTTTTTGTCCGTATCAGTCAAATGCCGTATACCAGATGAATAATTATTCTTAGCTTTATTTTCCGAAACGAATGTAACGGGAAATTCTCAAAGTTCAATTTTTTTAATTATATTTTGTTAAATAAATATAATACCTTCGACATAAAGAGAATATCTATTAAACTTGTTATAAAGAGTCTATTTATTTGTTAAAGTATTTCCATTAGCAGTAAACATATATAAAATTTTATTAGGGTTTAGGGAGCATCAGGTGTGAAAGGCGCGGTGCTGGTGGGATTATGTATTCATTGATAATACTCTCATAATGTGCTTTATAAAATTAACGTTACCAGAAGTATCCGTTTTTCCCCAATGATTAGGAACGAAATACAATATTTGAATCTAGCGAAGCGATGTTAGGCGGGTGAGGTTCACAAACCTTTTTAAAAAAATGAGCGAGCGAGTTAATAATACGAACGAGACGTAACCGTATAGCTTTATATTCGTAGTAATATATTATTTTCTGACAGAATTTTATTTTTTAATGTAGGCTATATCATATATACTCCATGTTAAGTTTATGCGTATAAATCTTTCATGAACCCGTATTATTAATTTATCTGAAAACAAAATCGTGTCAAAATAGACAAGATGATACACGCTATCGCATGTACGTGAATGTATAAAACGTAATCTAATTTGTATATACTCATATATATTAATAAATATCTATTATATACGTAATAAAATGGTTGATAAAAGAATTTAGCTAATATCATTTAGGAAGTTCTGAACGCCACTTATTCCATTTTTTCATTCGATTCGCACGTGTTGTACTCTTCCAACGTTGCTTTTACTTTATCTCCGACCGCACATTTAAGACTGTACCTACTTTTGCTTCATGTATTTAATTTCCTTTCAGGCGTCTCAACTTAACTTATCACAAAAAGTGCGAGAAGGTTAACAAGAAGCGAGAACGAAAAGGATATTTCTTTTCATTTTTTTACTTACTTTATCAACAGGCTGTTTTTCTGGCCGCGTTGAACTTAGCAGCACACGTGTGAGATGGGAGAGGAGCGGTACGCTAAAGTGAATAAATTTATTCACAGTTTCCCGTTAAAATATTCCTTATGAAGTTACGTGACGTAAGGGGAAGATTTTACAACTTAAAGTTCCGTAATTTAATATATGATACTCCTGTTAAATATATGACAGACACGATAGTTTTTTTACATTGTAGTAAGGTTACTTGTAAAACACTCTATTATCAATTTATATTTGATTCTTGTCGTTCGTAAAGAATCTATAATTAAATTAAATGTGTCAACTATTTATGGATATAATCAATGTATTTTTACGTTTTTATAATATTATAAAATTTTAAATATTTGTTTTCCGATGTTTCCCACGAAGAGGGTTACATCTTTAATCGGCTTTAGAGATCGATTTGGATGAAATTTCTTATAGATACCAAAATAATTATTAAAAATTGCTTCAGATTTTTGTTTGTTTAAAATTAAAAAATTACCTTGTTAAATAAAATTATATTTTTCAGTAGCTTAGAAAATTTATTTTAATACGAAATACCACTACTTTGTAAGCTGAAATTAATATTATTTATTGGCTTAAATTTTCTAACTATTTTAAAAATAAAACAGATTAAGGGCGATTACTTAAATTTATATTTATTCATTGTTTAAAACTGATAGCAACGATTTACAAACATGACCGCATAAAAGGTATTTCATGCATTTTATCTTCAATCATTTTTTTTTCACATGATGGACATTATTTATGTTATTGTAGTACAAAGTTTCCTTCAAATAGCTCTGAAATCTTTTTTCACGACCTAATATTGAAATCCGTATAAAAGTAACCTTTACTAAGACTTGAATGCTGGAACTCTCGACTTCCAAACCAGCTGATTTGGGAAGACGCGTTCACCCGGTGAGTTAAAATATTAATACCTGGATAGGTAAAAATATCTCGTTACCTCTGGAAGATCGTCAAATTCTGTAACCTAAGAACAATCCTTAACTTTTTGCTTAATTGATAGGCTATATTCCGTGGAGAATTTTATGTAAATTGACGAAATTATTACTGGGTATTTCATTTTAGTAAATAGTGAAGAAATGTTCAGTTATACTCTATATAATCTGAATCATAAAATGCACCAAAATAAATATAGATAATTAGATGATTAAATTGTTTGAAATTCGGTGTTTATTTTAAAAGATAGTTTTTCTATGCTGAATAAATTTGAAACTCATGCAAAGTTTTTTATGGAAAACGGTCTGTAAGGGAAATATTTAGACTGTGTAAAACGTATTGAGCCTTTGGAGGCCAAAATTGGGAATACATTTATTGTTATTTTATGAGACCGCACAAGCATAATTTTTTTCGATGACCTGCCATTTTTCCGGCAACATCATAATCCCGTCGCTATAGAACTTCTGTGGTTTCTGGCAAAAAAATTGTGACACGTGGTCTTCACAGGCCTCTTTTGAAACTAACAACACCATTCAGGGAGTTTTGTAGAGATCGAAACAAATCATAGTTTGACGCTGCCAGGTCCAGGCTATACGGTGGATGCATTAAAACATCCCAGTCATGTTCTCTCAATTTCTGACGGGTGTTTAAAGATGTATACGGTTTGGCGTTGTCAGCGTGATGTATGACACCCTTTCTTACGACCAGTTCAGGCCCTTTCTTTTGAACTGCTAGGTACAATCGCGCTAATTGTGGCAGTACTAGTCTAAGTCTATCGTTCTGGCGGCAGCAGCTCGTGATTCACGATTCCCTTCCAATCCCACAAAAAACGTACAACATAACCTTCCTACATTGTTGTCGTAAGTTATTTACGTTTCATCGGTTGATTACGTAAAAAATGGGTCGATTTTTTACGTTTCAGTAGAAATTCACAGAAAGAAATTCGATCGATTAAATTCTTATGAGTCACACCATCTGGCACCCAAAGATCAAGCTTCTTTTTGTAGTTAGCTTTCTTCAAATGGTTTAACACTGTTTATTGGTGGAAGTTTAGGTCATCGGTGATTTCATGACTGCTTACGTGCTGGTCTTCCGTGACTTTTGCCAGAATATCTTTCCCTTTTTCTGTGATTGATCACGCACTGCAAGCAGAATCGTGAAAATCTAAATTTTCAGAACGAAAGCAACTGAACCAACATTTAGCTACTGCTTTTGATTACCTATCTTGCCCGTAGACAGCAAATGTTTTTCACGGGCCTGTGCAGCATTTGCGCCTTTATCGAAATAAAATTGTAAAATTTAGCGCAGTTTTGTGAAAAGTTCACTCATCTTTACGACACAATACTTTACGTCTGAGTATAAGAATTTCAACACTTTTTGCACATCTACTAGCTTTAACTGCCAGCTGTCAAATGACTTTTGGTCTGACCTATTGCGAGTCGTATACCCAGATATTTGGGGCGGTAACGCTATCCCATGCACAAAAGGCTCACTACTTTTTAGACTACTTATTACGTAATCTAATTAAAGACGTAAACTATCTCGTGAGAAGTTTTTATTATTTTTATTTTAAAATGGCATAGATATTTTTTAATTAATTTAACTGAATTTTTATATTACTTCTAGTGAAAAATTTAGAATCTTTTATGATTTAGATTGCAATGGAATTATTGGATAATTTTTTCAATTTATTTTTAACTCTACAATTCACAAATGTAGTTATCTTTCTTTTCATTTTAGTGGAAAATTGATGATGATGGTAATAATAATGTAAAAAGTTTGGCTGGTTTCAACAGGATCGAGTTAACAGTTCTATTTGAAAATAGTTCAATTAGTATTTTTAGGATAGGTTTTGATAAATAATTGCTCCTTAACTGTTACGGTCGTTTTACATCCCTAACTGATCCTTAGACTTTTATATGCTTTATAGTTTTTTTTTAAGGAAACCTTACATAATCCCGTAGAAACTGCTGGTTACAAACCAGGATCATTAGTGTTTTTATAATCAATTTAATAAAAATAATTCAAGATTCTTTTGATAATTATCTCAGTTATACTGAAAAATGCCTTGAGGGAAGATTTTAAAATGTTAAATCAGATAATAAATTGTTAAAAAATTACGTTCTCCTGCATAAAGATTTTTAAACGAACTATATTGAATTCTTTCAAATTTAAATATTTTCAAAATTTAAATATCATAATACTTATACTTTTCTTTCCTATATTTCTAAAATAGGACAAGATTTGATTTATTTCCTTTGATAAACAGAACTCTGTTTTTTTTAAATGTTTAGTAATAAGTAAGACTTTTAAGAAATATATTTTTCACTAAAAATGAAAACCTGTGAAAAAAGAAAACCGATTTACCTGTTGATAAAACTGTAACAATTTTCATCGGAATATGTAACTTTTTCAAATAAAAAAAAAGTCAGTACAAAAACAAGATTCTATCAAAATTTATCATTTTACTCTGAATAAACATGAATTTTGACGGAAAAAAAGAAGTGATGAATTTGAACTTTTATACCTGAAATAATTTTAAAAAATTCATAAATTTTGTTCAAAGTTATGAAATTACAGTAATTAATTAAATAGTATCTCGTACAATGTAAAATTAAAACTGCATTTAAAACCTGTATCTAATAAGTAAATTTAATTAAATATTAATGATATGAATTTTGATTTAAACGGTTATATAAGCTGTAAAATAACACTCCGATAACATAAATTTAGGACATCTCATAAAATCATCTGGTTAATTTGAATAATCTCTGAAATTAATTGCTATATCCTGACGGGTATGTCATTCCAGAGTATTAAATTGAATTTATATGTTTTATTTTCATGTCGCCTCAGGAAATAACGTGACATGTAGTATTAAACGAGTATGCTTTTGTAGAAATATTCTTGTGTTCAGGTAAAATAATGTAACAAAATAAATAAAAAAGAAGAAAAACTGAACTACATTGATGGTATTTGTTTCAGTGACAGTGACGAAATGTTTTGAAATGCCTAGAAGCAAACGCTGATTTCACTTTATGTCAAATATGTCTTATAATAGGATTTGAAATATTAAAATATTTCGATACCTGAAAAATAAGAGAAAAGAAATATCTTTTTATCAAAATTACTACACAATTTTTTCGTTGAAATAAATCCTTTACGTAATTTTTATTTTATATATGGGACGAATAATCGCTTCATTTAATTATTTTTGAATATTTTCTGAGAATAATTTTAAAAAGAAATATTTTGGTAAAATTTACGAGTGTATGTTACTAAAAACACGAATATTAATTTTACCAAATTAAATTATGTTTTTTCTTAATTCAGGGTCACACATCACGCAGAGAATTTTAATTTTAAGAATATCTAACATTATCACTTAAGGTTCTGTCTTCCAGAAATTATACTATAAACTTTTAAAAACGTTTCGCCTAAAAGTTCATGTGAGATTTTAAATGATGATTTTTATATTTTTATTAAAAAAAATATTTGATTTTATTATAGAGTGATAAGGTGTCAAAACTTTAAAAATAACGATTTGTTTTTTTCATAAAAATCACATATATTTTTTAAAAATTATTTAAATTTTTTACTTCCAATTTAATTTTCTGTTCGTTCTTTTTGTAACTTTTCTTCTTTGTAATATTTTATAAACATCTCATTATAACTTAGAAAATGTTATTGTTAACCTTCCTACGTATGTTTGAACGAGTTATACTCCAATTAGTGAATGCAAAATAAACACTGGTATACTAATGTACATAAAAATATTTCTGATAAATAAAAGAAATTAAAATTAATGATATAATGGGCTGCGCTTTGTACTGCAGACAAATAAAGTGAAGCAGAAAGTTTGTATTTTTATAACTATTTATGGATTATTATTTTTGAATAT
Source organism: Lycorma delicatula (assembly GCF_047948215.1). Classification (NCBI taxonomy): domain Eukaryota; kingdom Metazoa; phylum Arthropoda; class Insecta; order Hemiptera; family Fulgoridae; genus Lycorma; species Lycorma delicatula. The sequence continues at coordinate 55,004,806 of NC_134458.1, forward strand.
TGGTAAATAAATACGTTTTTAATATGAAATATATTAATGAATTTTAATTTTAAGCAGTTTTTTACCTGAAGGAACCGTAAAAATAAATAATTTAATTTATTTGACGGCTATATCTAGGTGGGCATATAGATATGTATAAAAGAAATACGTGTAAATTAACGCTTTCAATTTCCACATATAATATATAGTGAAATATTATATATATGTAAATACACATACACACACACTCACACACACACACACTCACGAGTATACATATATAATTTTATTAACGTATAAAATAATTAATAAAACTAAATTTTGATTGTCTTTCATTAGACTTCAAACACTTTTTTCCTCATCAATAAAAGTTACTTCTAAATATATTAATCTTCTACTTTATTGATCGTTAACAAACCGATTGATCTAAAAAAAATCTCAAATTTCCGGATAAAGACTACTGAAGTACTTAACCCGATCGAAGAAATATCTTCTGAAATGAAATCATTCATTCGTTCATTGTGATTATAATACCGTACATCATCGATGTTTCTGCGACGACGGAGAGGCGTATACAGATACCCACAAGAGCTCAGCATTAGCTCTCTCCTACAAATGTATTCATACTTAATATAATGAACAAATCATTTATAATACACTTAATATAATGAACGCATTCTTTACACTTAATAATAATAGTAACGTTGTAAATCTATTAAATAAAAATACAGAGCGGTGCGGTATCTGGGCTGAAGATAAAAATATAATGTCGGCAAAGTTTTACGAATTATATTTTTGTTATTAGGATTTAAATACAATGAAAGAGCAATTCCGGAAGGTTATTAAAATAAATTGGAAAATAATAAAGACTTAAAACTGTTTATGAAAAAGTTACTTAAAATCTAAAATATATGGTCACTTCCATTTTTAAACAATCATTATCAATAGTCACTGAGGAATTAGTAAACAAAAATAATTTAACTAAATTTAAAAAAAATTGTAACGAAGAAATAATAATTAATTAAGAGTTCAAATTGTAAATATTGAATACAAACTTTCAATCTGTGTTGAGATTTTGGTGGTGTAGATTTTGGTGGTGCACTTTTGAATAGGATTGCATATGTGATCGCTAAACCCTTGTAGAAATATTAATTTGTAGCACTTAATAACTGTAAATTAATTGAAACAAGAGTAATTCTTTAATGAAAGTGATTTTATTTCGTTATAATGAAAAAAACAAATAATACAAAGTGTCCATTAAGTCCATGATTACAAAACCTTATTGCAAAAAAACTATTACAGTTGCAGCTGTGCAGTTTACGGCAAAAGAAAGAAAAAATTATCAAGTTTTTTGTATTGATTTATTGCATATAGAGGCGGAGTAGAAGGCACTGTAATAAATTTTTTTTATAAAATGGCTCCAATCCAGGAGAAAGCGTAATGTGTGCTGTGATATTACAGTCGATATCACCGTTTACTGTGCAGCGAAATTTTAGAAGGAAATACGGATGACCAGCACCTGATAGCAAGTGTACTGTTGCATAGTAGGCAAAGTTCAAGGAGAGTGGAAGTGTAGTCGACCGTATGCGAACAGGGCGGCCATCCGTTAGTGAAGAGAAGATTGAGGTTAAGCAGCAAACATTTCTATATACCCCTTCCAAATCTACCCGTCGTGCATCTCGTGAACTAGAGATTCCCCGGTCAACAGTGCACAAAATGTTACCCAAAAAACTAAGGTTGCAAGCGAATAAAGTTCAGATATTGCAACATCAACAGCCAGATGATGGCTCTCGTCGTGTTGCCTTTACAACCGAAATTTTGTAATTTTGATAACTACAATGAGTACCTGCACCGCGTGTTTTTCAGACGAGGATATTTTCTACATCTCTGGGAAAGTAAACAAACATAATGTGAGAATATGCGGCTCAGAAAATTCTTACATTACCAGGGGAAAAATGAGAGATTTCTTTAAATTGAATGTGTGGTGCGGTTTTATACACAATAGAATCATTGGTCCATTCTTTTTCAATAACAGCTAACATTTACCTATATGTGTTGCAACACTTTGCTATACCTCAAGTAAATGACTTATAACTAGGGTGGTTTTCCAGCAGGATGGTGCACTATCACATTTAGGATTAGTAATTCAAGATTTCTTGAATTTATAATTTCGTGGCAGAAGGATTGGACGCGACGGTCCCAGTCCCTGGACACCACGATCACCAGATATAATTTCCTTAGACTTTTTCCTCTGGGTATATGTTAAGGATAGAGTCTATTTAAAACCCACACCTGATCTGGACACATGGTGACGGAGAATAACTGAAGATGATGCTAGTGTTACCGAAGAAATGTTGACCAACACATTACGTGAATTTAGTTATCGGTTGGACATTCTACAAGCAACAAAAAGCGCACGTGTTGAAATTTGACATGGTACAAAACACTTGATTATTTTTTCTTTCTTTAGCCACAAACCGCACAGCTGTAACTGTAATAGTTTTTTTTTGTTATAAATTCTTGTAATCATGGAAAGACTTTAGGACACCCCCTGTATAACTTGCATTCAAATAATGTTTTTTGTTAGTATATCTTCCTTTCGCTTAAATCAATATTTAAATTTTGTTAGGCATCGAGTTATTCAATAATTTTCACTTTTTTCTGATTTCTGTCATGGAACAACACCCGTACAAATGAAAAAAATCATCTTCTCTTTAGTTGCAAAATCCATTTTCTTGAACTTGACCTTACAAATAGAACAGAGGTTTTCAATGGGATTCATATCTGGTAAACTCCCAGCCCAGTTGAATAGTTTCATCCCTTTATCCTGAAAATGTTTAGGTTACCTTTTTTTTGAAACACGGCACTGTGCGAAATGTTAAAAGAACGGCAGATCCATCAGGCTGAATTTTTGTTTACTTTGAAATCATTCTTCGTTTCGGAAAAGATATTTAATATTAAATATCATTATTAACCGTACCTTTATAGGTGGTGAGTGATCCTTTCCCATTAAATGAAAGTAACCCTCGAAAATTATTTTTTTAGAGGACGCTTTACGATATAACTTTATGTTTTCGATATAATTTTTCACCAACAGCTCTTCGTACGTTCCCTGAACGTAAAATTGGAATTATTCTGAAAAATAATACCTGTTTCCTGTCTTCCTGATTTCAAACTTTATATTTTCTAGCCCGATCAAGTCGTATTTCATCATTGTATGTGTTACACGATGTTTTTTCACTGATTTACGAGCCCTCCGACCAGCATCCAACAATCCTCGTCGAATCGTATGAATTATGAACTTTGATTCCTATTCAAGGTGTTTTTAAAGTTAAAGGTGTATTTTTTAATATCTTTCTTACTTTTTTAAATAAAATTGCATCATCTCGTAAAGCGGTAGCCCTTTTCCTTCCACAATTTCCGTTTAGGTGATACTGAACCGATTTCATTTTTCAGTTTATTAATTCTGTTCTTTATTTAAACTTACCTTAAATCTGATCGATATATAGCAATAAGAATAGGACGTGATTTCGTATAAGAAATTATAACAGCAGCCATTCTTCCCAAGTGCTACATACAGTATTAAAAATTCCCTATTCGCACAACACATCGACAAAAAATATTAACAATAAGAAAACAGAAACTAAAGAGAAAAAAGATACAAGCAACAAACTAATTTCTCAACATTTAGAAAATATTACTCCATGATAATATTATTGTTTGGAAGGAAGCAATTTAGAAAACAGGTTGGCCAACCAAGAAATATAAAAATATTGTACTTTTTCAATTAATTCGGATGAGGGTGTAATTCCTCATATCTGTGATGATTATTTTAACAATAAAAATGATCATCTTATTTTAAATTATGTTTTGCTTTTTTTTGTTTATGTAAACAATTTTTGAATAATATCTTATTTTATTTTTTTATTTTTATTATTATATATAATAATAATAGTAAAAAAAGATATATATATGTGTGTGTGTGTGTGTTTGTGTGCGCTTATTTTGCCATTTGATTTGTTCAAGAAGCTATTAAATCATGTCTTGTATAAATTTGAGTACGCTAAAAACAAAATCTTAAACAGTATAGATTATAAATTTTCTTTAATGACTGCAAAATGCTTAGTGTTAAGTTTAATCATTTTGCTTATCGTTTAGTTTGAGATGAACAAAAAATTTAAAAAAAAAATCTTTATATTTTTTTACTTCCGTTATACATTTTCTCTCAAATTTATCTTTTAATTTCTTATTTGATTTTATGTAAAAGATAGTAATGGTGATAGACTTCATACTTTTTAATCTTCTATTTGCATTAGAAGTCACCTTTTCTTGTTTACCACTGATGAAATACCTGTGTGGTCGCATAATTTTCGTGAATAAGCGGTAAAATGTAAAATGGTTGAAACCTCATAGTAGATGGATTTACACTGACTATCGTTTACAGAGATTTTGTTACCGTATAAAGAAAGTGACGAAGATTTGGGAATAATTAAAATTTTTTTTTGCAAATAAAAGGATATTAGTTATAAAATGGGGTAAAGTGGTATCCCTTTGTTACATGTAATTAGCATATATTACAATCGTCGGGTTTGTTAGAAACCACATCAGAGAAGCTCTTAGTTTACATTCGCTTGATTTTACAGTAATTCTCAAAGTGAAATTCCTCTTAAAATATAAATATCCTTTATCAAACGAAACAACATCACGTTAAAACAGTCTAAAAAAATTGGAGTTATAAGCTAGTCGCCGAACTTATGGTGAGATTACTTATCCAAAGCTTCACCAAAACAATTCTTATTTGCAGTTTATTAAACATTTTTAGTTGTGTATTAACAGTATTTAAATTAGAATTAATTAAGGGAAAGTGAATGTAACTTAGTAATCGTGAACACTTCCATTAACAAACAGAGTAACGGATTACCCTATTAACTATAAATATAGCTTAAAAATATTAAATTTAATGGAAATCCGACTTTCGAACTTATATTCGAAGTTTATAGTTTCTTCAAAAAACGAAATAATAAATTCAGATTGCAACATATACCTATTCTATAGCATATTCATTTATTCAGTACAAAAAGTTAGTGGTAATAGAAAGCAGTTAAAGGACTAAAAATGTAGTACATCTTTATTTATATCCGAATGTTTGCTTCAAAAATAAAATTACCATTCATATTTTGATGAAGCAAAAGAAGAATGTTTAGATTTAAAAAATTATTTGAGTAATTATTTGGTCAACAGAAAAAAATGTTACGCATCACTCACAGCGCTAAAATGATTTATCATTTTTACAAAAATTTTTATTCAGGGTTATTTTTCAATATCGTACATAGAGTAAATATTTTCAACATCCTAAAACTTGTACACTTTTTAATCTCTGAAATCTTTTATTAAAATTATAATATAGTAAGTAATGTCTCAAAATTAAATCTTTATTTGTTCCGTCAATGGTGATATATGGTTCGAATAACTGTGCCTAAGTGCACCTTTCATTATTCAGAACTTATGCCACTGGATCATTAATATCTTTAAATAAAGTCCTTGTTAGTCTGATCAATATATATGTTATTTATATTTAATTTATAACACATTTAGATATATTTTCACTTATTTATACATTATATCATTAGTAAATTAGGTCACATTGTTATGTTTAAAACTGATGTACATGTAAACATTAATATTAAAAGAGAATTATATAATTAATGTATTTATATTTGGTTTCACATTTTAAGTTACATCCTTTACTTACTGATCAAGACTAGCAATACTATGTAAAAAAATATATATATATAATATAAAACAGCTGTTCAACTCAACTAGAATAACAAATTTATATGCTTTACATAAGTAAGAAGAAAAGAGTTACATAGTTTATTTACCACAAATAAGTAAAACATGAAGCTGCCCGTCAAATACGAGTAGCTGCCCGTTAAAATTTCCTAAGATTTTTCCTTTATAATATTGTAGTGAAATATTACAAATGATCATTCAGTAATAAATAATCTTTGTTTGTAATCTCGATAAGTTTAACAATTTATAAATATGTATTACACAAAGAAAGATAATCTAAGATGCTGTATAATAACATTATTATTAACGAAAGGTTACAGCTAATAACATGAAATAATATATGATTTTTAAATGTATATTATACAATATGATATAAATATCAGAAAAAAACTAATTGCACATATCGCTTGTAGTTAAATTATTGAACAATAGTTTAAAACTATGTTCACATCGGTTTGTACATAATACAATAATAAATAGTAATGAATAATAATCGTAGAGCTTGGATATATAATGAGTTGCTTTGTTTTCTTTCTAACAAGTAAATGCATATATATCATAATAATCGTCTTTACTAGTAAATCGGGTAATGTGAACCGCTTATTGTTCCTAACTCATATAGAGTAGGAGTTCTTTAAAAGGTTTGTTTGAGAGTCCTTATGACCTGTAGGTGTATTCAATGGCAAGCATCTCTTTCCAACGAAGATTTGGTATAAATAATGCATATAATAAATAAATAAATAATGGGAAAACTATTCCGCTGTTATAAATAAACAATACATAAATATCGGAAAATCTATACCGATTGGGATCGTCCATCCGCTACAAAAATGAACATATGTTTATGTTGTATGTACATACATGTTTGTATTTTATGCATGTATGTACGCATGTTGTGCGTGTTTGTACATGTATGTAGTATAATAACCAGTCTCTAAATCGTTTAAAAGTGTACAGCAATGTGAACGTGATTAATAATTATATTAATATGCATTTGGCCTGTAATAACACATTAACCAATAGATTAAATTATAACATGAGATTACAATTATAATAATAACATAAAGTATAAACATTAAATCGAATAACATATCTTGAAAATATCATCATTTAAGTTACCTAGTTATTTATTTACATAATAAAGTTTATGTTAATCTTTAAAAGTTGGTAAAAAACATAATGTATGTATAGATCTCTTTAGTGAACCATTAGTTGAATGTACATCTACAACTCTGACTAAAATCTCAGAACTCGGATAAACCTGCATTATAACTCCACGCTTCCAATGTATGGGGGAAGTATTTTCGTTGGTGATAAGAACTAGATCTCAAACCGAAAGGTTACGTCTGGGAAAACGCCATTTGTTGTGTTTTTAAAGACAGTGCAGATAGTCCTTTGACCATCGTCTCCAAATGGGTTGTATGAATTTTTTGAGTAGGTGCCATCGACCTAATCGCGTAATTTCAATTCTATGATAATTGGGTTCAGGTAATGATGTGACAGAATATCCGATAAGAAAATATCCCGGTGAAAGTAGTACTGGATCTCTACGGTCTATGGAAATAGCATAAATAGGGCGAGACTTAAGACAAGCCTCAATTGTGTCAACACTATAAAATTCCTCAAAGTTGAGAATTGTTTTTCCTATTACACGACGTATATGATGTTTGACACTTTTGATTGCGCTTTCCCATAAACCTCTAAAATGGGAAGATGAAGTAGGAATAAATGACCAAGTCCCTTGTGTTGTTGAAAAAGTTTGAATATTTTTTCTAAATTTGTCTGACTTTAAAAGTTGGTACAAGTTGTACAAAATATTGCTATCAGAATGAAATTCAGCACCGTTATCAGAAAATATTTTAGCAGGTATACCTCTGCGTGAAATGAAGCTTTTGAAAGCGGAAATAAACGATCATGAAGTCAAATCAGAAAATAACTCTAAATGGATAGGCTTAGTGGCTAAACATCTAAAAAGCGCTATATAAGCTTTACTCAATGTTTTAGGGTCTCTGCCCGCCATGACAAATTATAATTGGGCCATTATAATCTACTGCGCAAGAAGAGGATGTTCGGGAAGGAATCACTCTAGCTGGCGGTAACTGACCAAATTGTTGGGACTGAGTTTTTGCATCAAACCTAAAGCAAGTTAAACACTTATGAATGATTGACTAAATGGTTCTTTTTGCGTTTATTATCCAGTTTCTCTGTCGCAACGAATGATGTATTAATTGTACAGCAGAGCTTAAGAGTGGTAAGTGTTCAGAGTTGATAATTAATTTTTTAATGTTCGCACTAGGGTGTAAAACGATAGGATGTTTAACGTGATATTGTAGGAGAGAACATGAAGTCTGCCTCGGATTACATCTAAATCATCTAAGAATGAATCTAGAGAACTAAACTTACCTTGTTTATCAATAACCTGATTATTTTTAAGATTCTTAATCTCATTATTGAAATACATGGATTGTGATTGACATATAAAAAAGTAAAAAGTATGATCTAATTCCTTAGTGGTTAGAGTACCAATGTTACGTTCAGACGGTTTTGATTTAATATTGTGAATGAATCTGAAACAGAAACTAAATGTTCGTAATAAAGCACGTAAAGATGAAAACCTTTGTGTGTTATCACATACGCGTATAATATTAGATATACATGAAATTAACATAGTTTACGCCTTTCTAATAAACATTCAGGTGTTAAATTACCTTCATTAAACGTAATATTACGATCCGTTGAACAATCGGATGAAGATTGTAATAGCCAAGGAGGACCACGCCACCACAGTGACATATCAAGTAATTTGCTTAGTGAGCAATCTGTAGACAGTACGTCTGCTGGATTATCGGAGGATTTGATGTAATGCCAATTGGTAATTGAAGTGATTTCTTGAATTTCAGAAACTCTATTACCTAAACGTTCTTTTCAACTCGAAGAATGTCCATGAATCTTAGAAATTGCTATAGTGGAATCCGTGTGTAAGTGTATCTTGTCAAATTGTATCTTTACGCATTAGATACCTTCACGAATAAACGCGTAAATAGTAAACAACCACTTAGTTCAAGTCTGGGTAATGTAATTTGTTTTAAGAGGGCTAGTCTTGATTTAGTACATAGTAGATTATATGTAATTATTTGATTGGCGAATAAGATGCGTAAAGGAAACAACCATAGCCCTTAATAGAGACATCAGAAAACCCATGCAATTGAATAGAATGAATTTTACTATTATTGTTAGAACTAATGGATCTACTTATCTTAAGCGATTCAATTAAATGTAATTAATATACAATGAAAGTCATTGTATTATTAACGGTTGGCTAATATTTCGTCCCAGTCAATTTTGAGTTGTCACAATGACTGCATAAACTGTTTGTATAAAAGTATAATAGGACCGATGAGTCCTAAAGGATCATTGACACCTGCTGTGATGAAAAGAATATTTCTTTTGGTATAAATTTTTGAATTATTAGAATGAGTGATTTGGAAATTTAGTGTGTTGTTCCATAGAACTCCTAGAGTGCGTATGTTGTATTCTTGTTTAGATAGTACGGATGAATTATGATTAGACGTAGAAATACTGCAATTATTAGAATACCATGTATGAAGTTAAAATCCATATTGTTGTAATAATTTGGAGATATCGTCCTTTAATTGAATAACTTCATTTAGGTTATCTGAACCGGTAATGAGATCATCGACATAGAAATAATTTTTAATAGCTTTAAAAGCTTGTGGATATTATTTTCATTTTTAATTGATATTTGAATGAGACATCTTATGGCTGAATATGGTTGGTGCATAAGAGGTTCTGTAAGTTACGGTTCGTAGCGTAATGTTTTATCTCTTGTTTTGGAGAATTACTCCAGAGAATCCGTTGTAAATTAGAATCATTGGATTTAACTAGTACTTGTCGATACATCTTTCTTATGTCGGAGGTAATGACATAATTATGAATTCAGAATCTTAAGATTATAGAAAATAAATCTTGTTAGACAACAGAATTGACTAGTAGAGTATCGTTAAGAAATATACTTATCTGTGAATCATACTGTGTATATTACCTTACCACTATTGTGTAATGCTTCAGTTTCCGCGTTCTTGAGATTAATTTCTTGTCTTATATATTATATTCTTGGTCCTTCTATTAGTTTTTGTAATTTTTATAATCCTGGTTTTATGAGCTTCTTTATCTAGTTCATCGGGCAGTATTATGTCTCTAAGGCACTTGTAGCTGTCAGCTGTTGTGATTTTACCGTATTTTGTACTAATGTGTTTGGGTGCACTTTTCATGTTTGTTACGAGCAGTGTTTTTCCGAAAAATATTCGTAAGCCCGTCTTTTCAACCATTTCTTTTAATGTGTTGAACTTTTCTCGGCTGTTTTTAAATATTCTATTAGATTTGCTGGATAATCTGCAATGTCAAACTATCGATCGAGAATCCTTTTCTTTTAGATCTTAATCTTACTTTTTCAAGTTTCCTTTTCTTCCCTTGTTTTTGCCATCTTCTAGTACTGGATTAAACAAAATGGATGATAATCCGTCTCTTTGTTTTACTCCTGTGTGGACTTTTAAACTCTTTTGATAGTCTCCCTTTGATCGTATTTGTATTTTTAAAAATTTAATTTTTTTCAAATACATGCTGATAATCTATTTAATATTAAAAAAATCAAATTTTATTTGACTGAGAATTTTTAAAAATAAATATATAACTCTAACTGAAGTAAGGACCAGGGTTAATCTAATTCAATTAATTTTGATAAAACCTGTTCAAATATTATTGTTTGATTCATAAAAAAAGCTGTCTCGCATAGAACTATTTATGTTATTCGTTTTAATTTTTTTTTTTTTTGCGTAGTGAAATATTATGAAAGTAGGATATTCTGAGCAATGTATAAATAAAGCATTTATATAATAAAAATCTTTACATAAAATTCATCTTAAATAAAACTATTTTCTTTTTTTTTTATTTCTTTGCTTTTGTGTAAATCGTAATATTAGATTAATGTTTTAATACAAGATTTCTTACATTTTTTTAGAGGTAACAATACCGGTAGAAAGTCATGAAGTCAACATACAAAATGTTTAAGTTTACGACTTCCTCATTTTCAGGAAGAAAATAAAAACTTCATTAAAGAAAATTAAAAGTAAAATAATTTTATACTATTAAATATCTGTAGTAATTTAAAATTTGTTGAAATAAATTTTTAATGCTATTTTACATAAAACTTCGTAGGCGGTTCATCGAATTATATTTTAAAGCAAACAAAAAATATACATATCTATATTTTCGCTTTTTATTACTCATTTTTGTTACACTGGTTTGCGAAGGAAAAATTTCAAGACTTTTACTAGGATATAAAACCCGATGAAGAACGTCTATCATAAAGTAAGTTGCGTAGTACAACCGTAAAATATGTGATGAAGAAGGGAATGGAAATAAAAGTGTGCGATGATAATTTTAACACTGAGAAAATGTAAAAAAAAAAAAATAACAGCCGGCGTACAAACATTTTATTTTTTCTATCTTAGATATATTACACTTATAATAATTATCCTGCGTTTTTTGTGGAAAAAATTATGCCGCAAATATATCCCTAAATATTCTTTCCCCCATAAAATAAACGTGTGGTTGTATTTTTAAAGATATCGATTTTGCATAGTTTTACACACTCATTCTTTAACCGTTCCTAAAGCACTTGTGGAACAGCTTTACTGAACAAGTTTAAATTGTTACTACAAATCAGGCTAAGGTTTCAGTAGTTAAATGATTATAATAACCTAGATTATCGGTTCTTTTGTTTTTTTAGATTCGTTTTACTCGTATCAAAATAATGAAAATTTCCCATTCCATAGATACATTAAAAGGAAGCCGTTGACCCTTTAAGATCCAGAAACGTATTCAAGGGATCGACAAAACACATCAAGGGAGCGGTAGATTGGAGTAATCTTTAAAATGTGTTTTAAAAAGAGCCCACAAGCACTGAGATATTATAGTAAATACAGGATGAGCTAAAGTTAAAATTTAACAATAGGAATAAGTTTTTTTATATATATATATATATATATATATATATATATATATAGTTACCCATTTAGAGTAGAATTTTAATATTTTAAGTTGTTTTTTTCATTATCCATCGCTGAAAACTTTTTTTTATTCTACCTATAGAAAATACTTTTTTTTTGTTCAGAACTATTCCATTTTAATAGCATAATTATATTTTTAATGAACCAGTTGCTACCTTGAGGTTTTATTAATAACTAGTATAATTAGTATTAACGATTATAATGAGTAAATTTAATTACAAAACAATAATAGCTGATCTGATAGTCAGTTTTTTTTTTCATTAATGGATTTAACAAATATTGCAAAACATAATACAGAATATCAATAAAGATAATACATTTATTAATTATATTAATAAAATTCAAATTTTTCTAACATATATTTTCGTTTTATTCAACTTATCTTGCAACATTTTGTTTAAAATTAAATTCTCTACAATTTTTTTTTTTAAAGATTTTATATGTTTATTATCAATTTAACGTCATTGTACGTCAAACATAAAAAACAGGATTTTTACCCCAGTTTATTGATTTCACTCTATATATCTCATAAACTACTACAAATACGGTTCTTGGACCTATTTTACTCGATTTTCCAGGTCAAAAACTATAATAAATTCTGTCTCTTAATTAACGTTCTAAAAATTTCAGTATGACCTAATTTCACCCGAGTAGCTGAGATTCGAGCGAAATCTTTCACTAGCCGTAACTCGCAAACGAAGGATTTTAGGATGTATTTTATATGAACTTTTTCCATTATTTACACGAGGAGAATAGGTTATGAAAGTCCCGGGAGAACTTCGTGATTTACCTTGATATATAAGAACAGGAAATTTTGGAAATCAGAGTTTTTGGAAATGAAGTTAAACGAATTTACAGAAGATACAGGTATATAGTAAGTACGTACATATCTTGGCTTGTATTTTGATTAATATCTCTGGTCTAGGTTCACAAAGTTTTCGAAAATGCTCAAAAGGATTTTATACTATGGGGAATTGATAGCATTAAACTGAACTAAATTCAAAATGAGGAGGGATAATTTTCAACATTTAAAATTTTTGATCATTTGAATAGAAAATGTTAAAAATGTAAGCAGTTACTGTAACCGAAAAAAAAATATAAGGAACTTAGAAAAAGGTTGTCCCAAGGGACTCGACTTTTTATATTATTTTTTTTTTTACAATTTTTAATACTTTATATATTTTGAAAATTATGACTATTAAAAATGTTATACTAGTACCTGTTGAGCAAGAGGTCAATTGGGACTCAGATGTTTTTAAAAATTTTTTTTCTAGAAACTATACTCCAAACAGTAAAATTTTAATGATAAAAACGCATTTAGACAAGATTGTTAACTGTAATCCAAAATAATTTACCGATAATTTTGATTTTTTTTCTCAATATTAGTATTTGAGTAACTTTAAATATTGAATGATTTTTAATAAACTACTTCATTTGATCAAATGCTACAAAAATTGCAGATGCTACAAAAATATTTGAAAAATTAATCAAGTATCCTTCACAGCAGTCTCTCTATTAAAATTTTTATCAAAATATTATGTATCAGACATTTACCACGGAAATATTTCTTGTTAAACAAACACAAAAAAAAAAACTATTATTTTTCAATAGCTTTCTCTAATTGTATTAAGCGAAACAAAGCATTGTACACAATAAATAATCATATGAAAAGTATTTGAAATATTAATTTTTGAAATATTTCAATATAATTCTGTTATATTCCTGTTACATTTTGTAACTCGTACAAGGAGAAGATGTACGGGTACAAAACTTTTTGCTTTCATTATTGTAAAACAGATAAATGATGACTATACAATACCTTTTATTCGTTTCGAAAAATAAATAAAACAAAATAGCCTATACGTGTATACAAGGTGACGTCCCATTTAAGCACAAAAAATACTGAATTGTTAAATTCCTTCCATTGTATATTTAGTTTCCATTTTTAGTTCAAGTAAACATTTTATATTTAAAAATCAATATACAAATTACGTAATCAAGTCGACCTGAAATTTCATCTATGAACAGAATGTGTAATTATCTTCCAGACCGTTCATCATCCGATGATTTTGTTAGATATTTTCAGTCCTTTAGAAACGTATATTAGAAATAATGAAAGTCTAATCGATTGATTCATCATTAGTTACAGAACACTATAATATCAATCGTCAATTCATTACTATTATTACACGGTGGAGCTGATAATTTCCACGTGCATCTGAATTCATTAGTAGTTAGAATTAGACTTTTCTCTTTTTCATCTTTTAAAACAGGTGTGCTAATATAAGAGTTCAAAATTTACTAATTTTAATTTTTCCAGCTTTTAAAGGTAGAAAAACTATTTAAGAGTTCCCATACATTGTTACACATGCTACGCGCGCGCGAAAGAGAGAGATAGATACGCATATATATATATATATATATATATATATATATATATATATATAGTGAAAAAAAAGATTTCGATCGGATTTCAGCTACCCAGGTGAAATGAGGTCGTACTGACATTTTTAGAATAGTAGCGTTTGAGAAATTGGGGTAAAAACAAATAAATTGGGGTGAAAACTCCTGTTTTTTATGTTTGACGTAAAGTAACGTTGTTAAATGTCATCAATAAAAAATTTTAAACAAGACTTGTAGAAAATTTAATTCTGAACAATATGGTGTAGAATAAGTTGAATAAAACAAAGAAAAGCTAGAAAAATTCGAATTCATTTGGAAAGAGTACATTATTATATTTGTCTCAAAAGTCTTATTTAATGTAAACAAAAAACAAATTCTTTTTTGATGATGGGAAAAATTTGTAAAAACAAGATTTACGTTAAACATTTTTAAAAAAACTAGAAACAACACAACAATTGTAAAATAAAAATAAATTAATGAAAATTACTTATATAATATTTTCTTTGTTATTGATAAAAATAGAATAAATTCTTGGATATTTTGTATAAATTGGTACATATAATGAATGCGCTTTGCTCAGTGTGTACATGTTAAATTATTATACTCAAATAACAATGAAAGAAACAGGAATAATACTTACTTTAATGAATTTTTAGTTACATTAGATGCTCATTTTAAGGAAGCTCATTTTATAAGGAAGCTTATTTTATCGATACCAACATCTGTACTATTAATGCGGCCGGGACATTAAGAGGAGAAATTAAGAGGAGCTGTGGTCTTTTACAGTCATTCCAGCGTAGACTGGCAATCGCGTCAGCTATGGCATACCGAACAACGGTATGCCATAGCATCCGGGGCAGCGGTCGCAGTAATAGTCGGTGTGCCACCGATCAGCCTCAGAATTAATTTGATTCGAAGAATTCACGATGGGGTTCCCCAGAAACAAGCAAACCAAATAATGCTGGAAGAATGGCAGGCGTCCTGGGAAACCTCAAGTAAAGGAGCGTGGATCAGGCGTATGATTCCCCGACTTGAACCCTTGGTCCGGAGGGGGTATGGGTGGTGTCATACTTCCTCACGAAGTTCCTCTCGGGCCACGGGGGATTTTAGGCATATGTAAACAGGTTCAAAAGAAGATCATCCTCTGGGAAAATTCCTCTGAGAGAGGCAGAAGAGCACGACCGGATGACGAAGGGGTGAAGGACAGCTCCCTGCCGAGCTGTCCGCTGGTCCGCGCTTGCGTGGATGAGCGACGGTGATGATGCACGGGGACTGGTAGCATATAGAAATTCAGTTATGTTATTTCTCAGTTCATCTAGGATATGAGGATTATTCTTGTAAACAGATCCTTTGATTGCTCCCCGTAAATAAAACCCTGTAAATATAAGACATCTTGGTGGCCAGATGTGCTTTGAAAAGAAGATATCCTCGAAAATTTCACCCAGCAAAGTTAGTGAAACGTTGACGGTGTCCATTACTGCTTCGTCTTTTTGGAAGTAAACTCAAGAAATTTTTTCTTCATTTAGCCGGTCGATGAAAGAATAAATAATTTCATTTCATTTACGTTTGAGTTTACTGTGTTTTAGAAAAACTGAATGGTTATCCGCTAATGCGATGTAGACACACCAAACTTCAATTTTTTCGTCCTGTAAATGCCGTTCTAAGATCTCATAAGGGTTATTCAGAGACCGCAGTCGACTGTTCTGGCTGTTGACATGGACCGATAAATGAAATCGCTTTTCATCTGAAAAAAAATTACATCGAAAATATATTTTCCTTTCTGATTTACGAAATCGAAAAAACGCTGGCATTATCCAATAAGTTTATAAAATCTAGTATCGTGTAGCTAGTTTTTTTGTGCGGGTGTAATTTTAAATTTTTAGTCAGTGTTTTGTGCGAACTACTCCTTGAAATTTTTGCTTGCTTGCCAATTTTCTGATTTTTTTTAATTTTGTATTATGCTGTTAAAAATATTATCCAATTTTTCCTCTGTCAGGTTAGATGGTCTTCCAGATTCGATCGAGTGTCTGACAGATCTTGTTTCTTGGAAATTATCGATTATTAGCGTAGCATGGCAATAGGGAACATAGATTCTGAAAACCTTTAATGAAACAGTCCTTCACCTATTCTGCGTACTTAGCACCACGAAACATACTTTCAACCAAAAATGCAAACTTCAAGAATTTAAACCATTGCTGAAAAATTAAACCAAAGAAAAAGAAAGTTTAAAGAATTTAAACTATTGCAAGTGTAAATTAATGATTATGGGAAGAAAAAATACTTTCAACGATGAAACATGTAAATCCCCTGTAAACAAAGTCTGATGTTAGTTTCATTGCTTAAAATATAAAAAAAAAAACAAGTTAAATCCTTTTTTTATTGGTTAAAAGCTAGATTCTTTTGTTATGTGCACAGCTACATAGGACACATAAAGAAAAAAATACATAAAATAACTTATCGCGAGTGATTCATAAACAACGCCCAATAAAAACTAATGAAGATAAAATGATAAAATTGTGTATGCCCATGTGCATGTATAAAAATGTGTGTTGAAAGGATTTTTGAAATTCCGATTTTAAAGAGTTAAGAGTGGATTAACAATAATTTTTTTTTTTAATTTCCCGTCTATTTGAAACCCATCTATTTGTTGGATCTATCCGTCATAAAATAAACCATGAACTTGATTTTTGGTGTGTGTGTAATCTTCATGTCAATATCTAAAAATAGATTTTAAGATTTTTTAAAATTGAAAGGGGTAAAAAAAGGGCTTTAACAAGGTAAACAAATTTTGAACAATGATTGCAAATTATCCGCATTTTCGAACTGTACTAAACAAGATATTGATTAGATTTAGGCTTGCAAGTATTTTTCTGATAAATATCTAAAACCATTTTCGAGTTTTTTTTTAATTACGATTTTTTAAGGGTTGCTGCGGTGAACGACGTGGCGGCTCAACCGACACAGCCATTACAAATGTTGTATGTACAACGCGACCGATTACACCTGCTTCCGGTTACTTGACTAAAAAACATAAACTAGAAAATTTTTTTAAAAAAATGAGAAATGAAGTACGGTCACCTCTTAGTGGTGTTTGTCGGGTAACGCTAAGGACCGGGAAAAAATATTTTTACCCCTACGATGGACAAGTAACCAGCTATATAACTAATATTTTTATGATAATGGCCGACAATTTTGAAACCCGCATTCTTCAGATCACTCAAAGTTTCGGACTCAAGTTTCTTCAGAGCAACATTTTTGACTAAACTGTTTGTCTAAACTGAAGAAATTACAATTCACTGATAATTTTTATAAATTGAAGATTATTTTCAAGTATGTTGAAATAATCTTTGAAATTTGTTTTTCGTATATATTATCAATTATAGAGTCACTATAAACATTATGTATAGCAATTTGTTTTATAATATATATTTCTTTAATTCATTTTTATGATATTGTGTATAATTAATCATGTTTGTATATGTATTAATTTTGTGTGACCAAGGATGATTTGATGAATATCTGTGTATTGTGGTTTTATTGGTTGCGGGTTTCCTACATACTGACGTTACAAATCGATTATTATTATTATTATTAATTTCGATACTAACATATAACTAATCTATTGTTCTATTCAATCGATTTCAAAAGTAAATTTCAAACCGTTATGCTATGAATTTAATTTAATCAAAATTATTAGATGTTCATTGTTTATATAAGAGAATTATATGCAACCAAAATATCATCCTCATATCGAGTTCATAATAGGATATCCTGTATATGCGTAATGCCACAAAAGATTTTATTTTCAAAAGCTTGCAAATAAATCTGACATGATGGCTGACAAAGGAAAACCCCTCGGTAGGGTATTTTCCTGAGTATAATATTTGTCAGCAAATTTAAAGTAGTTTTGTTGGCTTATATTTTTAATGATATTAACAATATTACGAATAAATAAAGGGTCTTCATGATTGTATATTAATTTATTTTTTATTTGAAATGTTAAGTAAGTCGCAATTTTAATCAATTTTTTTTTCTTTCTGTCGATAAATTTATATACATTAAGTAGAAGCGCAAAAATATACATTAGTAAACGATGATTAAACGTTTTTATTCGGGTGGAAACGTGATTTTGCACTATTTAAAGCAGGCTGGTCTATGTTAAATTGAAAAATGAGGGAAGATAGTTAGAGAGAGGTATGATGGCCGAACGACGAAGCGGTGAAAAAGTAAGAACGGAGCATTGAGGTAAATGACTGTGCCCGAGTCCAACTTAGTACGGCTATTCATACCAACCTTCCGATCTTCCGCGCAGGAAATGGGATACTCATTTTCCCGGAAACGGGTCTCCGATTCACCTAGCTCCGAACACTTAGATCTGTCCCTGTATAATTTAATTAAGTTCGCTTTACAGTGAATATAGTAGGAGGAGTGGGAAGAAGAATCACTGTTCATTAATTTGTTCCCTCTTTAAAACACTGAATAGAAAAGAGAAAGTAATTGAACAGCATCTGCCTCGTTTTTAAGCAATTCCAACGCAAAATTAAGCATAATTATTACGAAAAAACCTTGCTAAGACCTAACTTCGTTAAAAATAATATCTTAAGATAAATTGGAGTGCTTTCTGCAGCCTATATTTGATAATGAAAACCTGTATTTATAAATTACTATCGGAAAAGTCTAGTATCGCGGATTATTATCGTGATGTAGATACTTTTTCCAGGTATTAATGCATTACTAACGATTACTTTTAAAAGGAATTGATGAAATGAATCCTAGAAGATAATAAATAAAATTGTGAATCAAATGAAATAATGCTTAGTCAAGAGAATATAGGACAGTTAAATAAGGAAGCTAGAGTATTTTCAGAGATGTGCAAGACGAACTGAGGAATAAAACTTTTTAAAAACTAGTTTAAATCATAGGAAGGACATTTTTTTACGAAATGTACCTATTCGTACGTAGGATCTTATGAAAGAATTACAATGCGAGTTATTTAATATTTCTGTAAAGTACTGTAAAGCCTATTGAACCAAAGAAAAAATTCTTTCGCCTTAAAATTTTTAATCGTTGATAAGAAAAGGGATTAATGCACCCAACTGTGAAGTTAACCTCCTCTAATTACGTAATGGAAATAAAACCCGTTTTTACGATATGGTATAAAATGTAATAACGAATTTCATTTAGTAAAAGTACATCACCGAATCGATATATTGAATCCGTATAAAACTTCGACTTGGCAAAATTAATAAACCTATTAAATCAATAAACGCAATGAAACTGAAGGAATTTTGGATTCAAAATGGCTACACCCAACTAAGCCAATTTTTACTGAAGGTCAGCGTAACGTAACTTTCAAAGAAGTTGCAAAATAGTTTTGATAAGATCTTTCGTAATTACGTACTATCTTTCATAAATAAGAAATTTCAAAGTTCTTAATTTAGATAATAATTTTATTTTTTTAAAGTATTCTTGAAGTGTACTCAAGAGAATATCGTATAAAATACGGAATTTAAATTAACGAAAGGATGTAAAAAGAATTATAAAAGACGGAAGAATTTTTTATTAAAACTATTTAGTCTTTCTGTTACGAGGAGTTTGTTAAAATTTCTGCCTATTTAATTGCAAAATTTACCCCATTATTAATCGCTGTTATGGAATTATTTACTTAACGAAAATTATTTAGAAATATATATTTCAACGAAAAAAAAAATTTTGTATCTTTACCGACAGCTAAAACATTTTCTTTTACATAGCTGCATGTTAAAACCGACTTTTGGAAATTCAAAAAAAATACTTTGACGAGAGGTATAAATTTTTGTAAATTCTTTAAAGTAATGGAGAAAATAAAAAGATTACGTAGTCTGATAATTACTTTTTTCATAAAATATTTCAGAAAAGTCAAATCAAATGTTTTGTAAAATATACTCTTCAAATTCAAGGGTTCTCTTTCTTTACAACTACAATTTTTTTTCTAAGAAATTTGAAATTTGGGCCGAATATGTTGAATCATCTAAAAGGGATGAGCAAAATCTTATTTCACTTATTTCTAGGTGCAGAAAGGCGATACTTAATGATCTGTGCGATATTAAATGCCCTGTAATCGATCAACATTTACTGGTAGCGACTGTCCATCATATCATATAGCATTCCACTTCAGAAACAGTAACGCTATTTAATTCACTGGCTGTGAACCAGAATTAAAATTTCTTTCTTTGTAGTAACATATGTTTTGATTGTCAACGATAGTTCGTATAAAGATAATAATTACAGAATTCTTATGGAAGAAGTAAATCTATTATAGACTTGTTACGAAGCGGTTTTGGGATGTCGTTTCCAAAAGAAAGTTATTCTAGGGATTAAGGTGATATTAAAAGCGTTGCAGTTGATATATGGAGGTAAAAGGAATCGCATAAAGTGTTACAATATGATATAGAAAAAGAACAAAATGTTATGAGAAAAAACATGACACGAATATAGGATTCACGTTAATATCGCGACAAAAAAATATTCTTAGTAAAATTTCAGTACTTTTCTCCAAAAAAAGAAAAAAAAATATTTTTCTTTTTTTATAAATGTATACATTAACGAATTTAAAACACGAAGTTAAAACATTGTACTTCGGTTAATAGTGTAAAATTTAGTAGAAATAATTAATACATATATTTATACATAATTGTAATCCGTGTGTTTTTTATTTGTTTTAGTGGTGCTACAACATTACGAAGCACAAGTTCACGATGCATCAGTAATTTTAGGAAACAATGCGTTACTGCGTTGTCAAGTTCCCAGCTATGTTCGTGATCACGTGGCTGTTACTTCTTGGCTTCAGGATGATACATTTAATATATATCCTACTATGGAAGGAGGTAGGTTAAAATAAATACGTTAATATTATTTAAAAAGAAACTTTTATAACCATATATTTATTTAGGTAATGATGTAGAATAAATTAATATCACAGTTTATGAACGAAATAGATAAACTTTTAGAAAAAATTATACGATATATTATTGATGTACTCTGTAATAGGATATTGCTTTGCTTAACACCGAATTTGTTATACAGTAAATAATATATATCATTAATTTTTATGTCTCTATAACTTCATTACTTTTGAACGATTTTTTTATCCGTTTAATGCTGATTTTCATATGTACCATTAGAAATAGAATAAGCAGATCGGCATTAGTTTTTGTAGCTGAATAGATATGGTAGTCCTTACAGTAGAGATTAAATACTATAACTTATTACAAATACAAAAGTTCTGTATGTAGCAGATTAATGCTGCTGCTACTGTACTACCTTAAACGTTCTTGAAAATATATATAGTACAAGAACTCTAAAAATCATGATTTAAACAACTCAAGTCTTTGAACATTCGTGGGTGTGTGTTGCACAATTTTACCACTAGTTGTCTTTATATTGTCCGTGCGTATTATGCGGTATGCTTAATATAATAAGTAAAAATAACGTAAAAAACATAAAAATAATATAGTAAATATAACACACCTTATCAATTATTTATAACAAAATATTCGATTGTAAACATAAATTATAAATATATTACAAAATATAGATTATAAAAAAATACAAGGATGTATTTATTTACAAGATTTTTTTATCGTAAAGAATATAAGATTTTTTTAAAATAAAACGATAATACGATTTTTCATGTTTTTTATAACATAACCTTACCATGTCTACGCTACGTAGTCATGTCTATGTTCATGTCTACGTTCATTATGACGATAAGTTCTCACTAATTTCGATAATTTTTACTTGATTTTTTAATACAAGCGAGAATTTTTAGCCTTCGAGAGGTTGTTGTTGCTAACCATACACGCCATTTGCTCAACAGGTCTGGACACGTTCTGCTGGAACGCAACAAAGAGCATTAACACGCGGCACACACTGAATCTCTCCGAGTATCTAAGCAGGGGCAGCAATATTTAAAATGGAATATCAACTATGTAATGAGCACCATTTGTCATTCTATTGTACATCTTTTGAGACAGGGCATTATACAGACTTCATAAAACAAACTAAGAAATGGGTCCGTAAAATGATGAAAGTTTAAACATGACAAGTGCCTAAGAAACGCAAAAATTCCTTATCTCTTTATAGCAAAGAAAGAGGGTTAAAACCATAAACTAATCGAAACTGAGAAAAAATATACCTATTTTTTCCCAATTAAAACCTAAACAAATTCATGGATATGAAATGTGAAATTAGTTATTTTACTTCATTTATCAAATTATTGAAGCTCATTTAATTGGATAAACAGTTTTGAACAAAAAACACTGATATCACTTCTCAAAAACATTTCTAATGCAAAACAACACCAGACTTAGTATCTTTTATGAAGTTACACAGCGAAAAAACTAAAAATATTATCGCAGGACGCCTGTACTTTACTCTGAACCAAAATGTCTCAGTAAATTTTTATAACTGATATATTTAATACTGAACGACTAGTGAGAGATGTCTTGGTATAGTGCAATCTGAAAAAATTTTGTTGCAATACTCTCGTACTCGAAATATCTGGCGTTCCTTGACATGTTTAATTATGCAATTTTTCCCCTTTTTTCCGGTCTTTTTTTATGAAATTATGGTAATCACAGGAAGAAAATGAATATATTTACAAATTTTAATAGAAACATTTTAATTGACTAAGCTCTCAACTTACTAAGCCAAAACTAGTAAAATTCAGTTTACGGGTAAAAAATTAGACGACGACAGTTGAAAATTACTTGACTATCATATTAAAGGTAACTGATAATATTTATTTATTTTTATTTTTTATTTTTTTCCCTACTCCCTGGGCCGGTTATCCAATTAAGTATACGCAGCCCGAGGGAGTGTCCTTTTACTCTAAGGGGGCCCCACCCACCGGCTGTATGTCCGGCACGGCAGTTTGGCCCCCCCCGGTCGGATCTTTTCTTTTATTATTGCCTGCCTCAAATTCCCAGGACCAGGACCGAGTCCGGCTATGCCGTCCCCAGCCCCAGCCCCAGGAACCGGGTCTCGGTCTTGTACTTTGCCTGCCTCTAACCCCGCTGAACACCGGCATGGCCCGACTATGTCGTTCCCAACCGCGGCCAGCAGGGCCGGGACTCGGTCTTGAATTTTATTACCCCATTATTAATGTTAAAATCCTCTCCTTCTTCCCTCATCATCCTTTATCCTTATTACTTGGGTCACGAAAGATTCAAATTTGTGCCAGTTGTTCTTATTGGCAGTCAGGAACGATAGCGTATCTAAAGCAGTCAAAACCTGTATCCCGTAGCGCCATCTCAAGGGTAACCATCTGGGGCATGTGAATAAGGTATGTTCCACTGTGTCCTCCTCAACACAAAACATGCATGTTGAGGAGTCTCGACGTCCGAATCGATGTAGGTAATGTTCGAAGTTTCCATGTCCTGTCATGGCCTGTGTGGTATAAAAGCTCATTTCACCATGTTTTCTTTTAATCCATCTACGGATGTCAGGAACCATTCTTCTTGTCCAAGAGGCAGTCACACATCTGTCCCATCTCTCCTGCCACTTATCATATATAATTTCGTTGGCCTCTCTCTTGTCCATGCCGTGAAAACGTAGCCATCGCTCAAGGACCAAGAGTTCTATAGGTAGGACCGATGCCAACACGCACGCTGCCTCATATGAGATGGTGCGGTATGCGCTTATAACCCCAATCAACATCCTCCTGTGCACACTCTGAATGCGTCTGACATTTTTTTTTATGTTCATAGCTCTATGCCAAATCGGGGCGGCGTATAACAAGGTGGAAGTCAATGCAGAAGCAATAATCTTTCGTTTGGAAGCTTTCGCCGCAGCTGTTCTTGACATAAGGCCCAGCAAAGATTTCAGTAACCCCTCAGATTCCCCACATTTACTGGCTATGTGGGAGCTGAAGGTCAGTGACTTGTCGATAATTACTCCTAGATATTTAGTGTGCTGTACTCTCCGTATATTATATCCGCCTATTTTGAGGTCTAGGTTGCGTATGTTTCTTCTGCCTGCTAATATGTTATACTCACATTTTTCAAGGGACAGGGTCAGACCGACACTTGTCAGCCACTCGTGAATGGCACCCAGGGCAATGTTCGCAATAAATTCTAAGTCATCTACAGCTCTGGCCCCGACAAGAACGGCCAGATCGTCAGCATACGCCACTAATTCGGCGCCTACAGGCATTTGTAGTCTCAGTATATTGTCAAACGCTATGATCCATAATAATGGGCCAAGAACCGACCCCTGAGGAACACCGCCCAATATCTGGTGCCTGGTATTTCCGTCGAGTGTTTCAACCACAGTCCACCTTTCGTTTAGATAGTCTGCCACTTGTCTCTGGAGGTATGAGCTGACCTGTTTTCTGTGCAGCGCCTCCAATACTGCACCCCACCTGACTGTGCCAAAAGCGTTTTTAATGTCTAGCGTGATAAACAGAGGAATTCTCCTGGTTCGCCAGGTCCCGGCTCTAGTATCATGTGCCCAGGATACTATTTTATTAATGGCATGAACTGCCGACTTTCCCTTTCTGAAACCACATTGGTTATCATGTATTCCATTCCTGTCTTCTAATTCCTGGGATAACTTGTCGGCAATTAGCCTCTCCGCCACCTTGCCCATGTGATTAATTAAGCTAATGGGCCTGTATGCTGTCAAATTTGCATCTGTGGTTCTTTTAGGTAAAAATACGATTCGGGAAGCCTTCCAGCAGTCAGGGAAAACTTTGTGTAGCATGAGCTCGTGCTCGCCGATGTATTTGGTAAGTCCAGGGCCCATGTGCTGCTTTAGATCCATCATCACAAGACCAAGTTGGTATATGATGCTACCTAGACTATTAGGATTGGACTCTTTCTCCTCGGAGGAGCCCTGCCTGAAACGCTTCTTGCCTTTTGAGTCGGCCACCTTTTTAACATTCGCGGATTTGGAAGTTCCAGCTCTTTGTCCAGTCATATCTTCTGTTGGGAGTGACCCACGACGTCTCATTGTCCACGGTTGTACTCCTTGGACAATTCCGCGTCCAACGAGTACCCTCACGCCAAAATAGGGGACCCCATAATGTTTTTTTTGGGGGGGGGGTGTTGGGGGGTCGGTAAAATGTATATGTTGAAAAATGAGGTCAAAAAAAACAAAATTTTGGGGGGGTCAGTGGGTAGGTAAATTTGTGAAACAAATTTGGGTCGAAGAATTTCAGTTTTGGGATCTATGGATCAGAAGATATGTGAAAAAACTATTTCCCCTATATAACGCTCGCTAGGACTTAGACTAAATTCATACGAATTAGTAAACTTGAATGGAAAATTTTCTAAGTGGTTGTTTACCAGATAGAAATATGCATGTATTGTATCCAGTTCGTTTAACTTTTTGTCTAAATTGTCTATAATACAACCTCAAATTTGGTTATTAGCTTCGTAACAGAGAAAGTAATCACGATAAATATATGTAAATATCCTCTCTGAATTCTTCACGACATAGTATAAAACTGAATTCTTCACGACATAGTATACAATTTTCAAAAGCGGGATATTTAATATTTTGAGTACAAGAGTACTGAAATAATTTTTGTCAGAGTGACCTATAAAAATACATCTTTCATTATTCGTTTGATATTAAATAATTCAGAAATAAAGATTTACTGAGACATTCTGGTTCGGAGTAATGTACTGGCGCGCTGCGATGATATCGTTAGTTTTTATCGCACTGTAATTTCGTAAAAGATAGTGATTCTAGTTAGTAGTTTTCGCTTTACAACCAGCCGCCTCTATATTGAACAAAGAAAAGTTGTTACTTAAGTCCAAATTTCTACCATACTTTGGTGGCTTTGACTCGATAAAATTATAGTCGGATCAATGAAGAAATCGACAACAAAAAACTAACTCACTTTAAGTTTATCACGAAACTTTTGTTACTTGTCGGAATATCTATTCTACTTTTAGAAATGATGAATGTCTCGTAATGTCTACTATAACCGTTTTTTTTTTGCTAAAAAATATTTTTTTTTTAAACAAACTATGTTTCAATTCGAGAGACTTTTTCACTTTAATAATTTTACGAAAACTTCTTTTTGTAATTTATTAACAAAATGTAATATCTCTTACATCGAAAATATCGTTAAGATATTGTTTATAGATGTACGATATAAGCTGTGTTAGACGAACTTTCTTTTCAGAAAGGGCATGGGTTCAAAAGCC
Source organism: Lycorma delicatula (assembly GCF_047948215.1). Classification (NCBI taxonomy): domain Eukaryota; kingdom Metazoa; phylum Arthropoda; class Insecta; order Hemiptera; family Fulgoridae; genus Lycorma; species Lycorma delicatula. The sequence continues at coordinate 55,031,267 of NC_134458.1, forward strand.
TTTCTAGCCTGCAAATAAATTTTAGAAGGTAGGGTGAAAAAAAATAAAACCAGTTTCAAAGTATTTATAGATTTTAAATAATTATTAGATAATGTAGATTGAAATTAAACGCATAAAGGGTTTAAAAAATTGGATTTAAGTATAAGGAATGCAGATAAACTGGAAAGTGATATATTGTAAGTATTAACCATCGGTGTAATAATTAGGTAGTGGTTATTAGTGCAGACGATGAAGATAAATGAATTCTGATTCAGAGAGGACTGATACTAAGTCGCAGTCCTTATCGCTTTTTTAATTTGTACATATAAAAAATTATAGAGGAAAAGAAAATTTTCAAAATGGAAACAATGTTAAAATTTACTGATGCTATTTTTCATAGAAATCAAGACTTATTTAGTAGAAATACTGATCGGAAAAAGATTTATCGCTAGAAGGTAAATTTATTTTGAAAATACCAAAAAAAATCACAATAAAAAATGTGATTTTTATTATATTATAATTGGTATTTATAAAATACCAAAAATTAAAATAATGAGACAAAAACGAGGTTAATGTGGAATTAAACATTAAATACATCAGAAGTTAATATATTTTTAATACTTCCTTTGTAAAATTACAATGTTTGGACCAAATATGGCACAGATCAAAAGTCGATTATCCCAAGCAAGAAGATACTTCACTTGTAAAACAGTTTATTGGTATGAAACAGATATTTAAGAATTGGAAAGTAATTTTTTTGGAAATATTCGTGTGAATGATATTTTTTATGATAGTAAAACGTAAATATGAAAAAAAAGGAAAATAGTTGATAACTTTGAGATTTGGTGTTAGTAGATGGTGATGAAAATCAGGTGCGTTGATAGAGAACGAAACGAGATTGTCTTAAGTGAAGACGACTGTGCCAGAATCGTGTACAAACAAATTAAAAATGGTGGTCATGAATTAAGACGGGTTCAATCAATTCGGTAATAAAGGGTAAAAACTGTTTAGGAAGATAAGAATTTAAATATAAATAAAAAAAGAAATAATCGACGACATGGTAAAAATGTGGTTAAAGTTTTGTACACAACAGAAAAGAATGGAGAACAGCACTAAATATGATACTTTTAAAAGCAAAAATAATAAAAATGAAATCTCACTGAATTGATTTCAATAGGAACTGTATTCTTAACGTGTTAGGAAAGACAATAAAAATAAGAACTGTCGATTAATTACCGTCAGACAATGCAATGTTGCGTTTCTTTATTATCAATTTACCTCTATAGAAACGTGTTTATTTTACGTTATTATCATATTAATTTCCTGTATATATTATAATTTATGATAATGTAACTTTACTCGGTCCATTAGAAAGCGTGGTAGGTTGTACAGTATTAGGTAGCACCTGAGAGAAGTCAAATAACAGACAGTGTTCAACTAAATTATGATTTAGGATATCTGAACTAGAATTTAGTGAAGATAATCTTATTATTGATGAGAACTGTACCGGTGTTAAATAAACAAGAAGGATAAGCTATTTAACGTAGGTTCTACAAACCTTATGTTACGTCAAAATAATTAACCTACATGAAAATCAGATAAACCTTCAATTTGTTCTGTTTATATAATGAAATAATCTAGAATTTAGAAATCTAAGGTATATGTCAATGATTATACCGAAAGATACAGTTTATAGTAATAAATAAACTTTGTTTTTATTTATTATGAGAAAACTATTTTATTATTACGATTAATTAACAATTAAATTGATAACTCACTTATTCTAAGTAAACGTTCTTTTGAAAAGTTTCTCGACGATATGTATTGTCTCGTGGTGGCTCCCGTACGTTACGTAATTATTTTACGAGGGAAAACTTTAACTTGTTTTAGATGCACATGCACTTAGCCTTGTACTTACTCTCATGCCACTCTTACACGGATGAAAGTAGTATAATATATTTATGTATGCGGGTATAGCTTTAGATGCTTAGATTTGCCGTCCGTCTTACCAAATATGTCAAAACATATAATTCCACCCGGATCGGTTATTAAAATACAAGAAAGGTAATCGGCAAAAGAAAAATTTAGAACTGTAATCTCGGTAAGTACTTTGGGATAAGTATATTGGAAAGAATAATAAAGATCACGGGTTGAGCTCAAGACCATTAATTTTTTTCACACCCTCATTAGTTTTTGATTTCCCTTTTCAAGTTTCTTCGGGTCGGGCCTCTTCCTCCAACACTGTCAGTCCGTAAATCACCTCTTCTAAATAGCCATTCCCGTGTCGTATATATTTAATTTTTTCATTATTAGAAAGATTATGAAAGGGAAACGAACCGATTCATTTTATTCTTAATCTAACCCTCCTTTCTCATTTAGTAAACGCATATGATCTTTACTCTTAGATAATTTTTCCTAAAATACTCTCTTAAAGTTCTAACCCGACATTTTTTACCGTATCTTAATTTTTTTCCTCCATCCACATTTCTGCTGCATGCTGTATAGAGTTTGAAAAATCCATTAAAAATCACTCTCTTGAGAAAAATTTTTTTAATCCCCTGTTAAGTTTTTGAAACTGTAAAAACTAACAAACGTTTATCCTGTTTTTATGAAGAAGTAAATCTCATGCAATCTCTTATTTATTTTATGATTTCTGATCCTCGGCGAGAACATAACTCTGTGTTTACATATGTTTCATTATTTTTCCCTAAATGAGTATTATTTACTTCAGACATTTTTTCGTTCGATATAATGTGTTAATTATAAGCTAACGGTAGGATTATAATTTTTATTGAATGACATTTAACTGAAATTATGTATATTCAAAATTCTTAATGATACTGACACCAAATAATTAAAAAGATAGTTTAAACGTTCGCATAGATTGCATTCCTGAAGACTTTAAATTTTTATTCGTATAAAAATGACTATATTTTGTTATATATAGTTTAAGACTAGGATTTCTTTAAAAGTAGAATTATTTTTCCATTATAAGTGTGATCAGTGATGTCATATTTTAAGGATATAAGGAAAAATAAATTTGAATCTAGTAACATAGATGATAAAATTTTTTTTCATCGAAGTAAACGAGATGTTTCTATACTATTTGCCAAATGGGTGCCAAAATTGTCTGTCGTTGTTTCATTAGTTACCTTTATTAAAATGTTTTCATCGGATTGTTAGATTTAAAAATTTTTACTCCACTTATAATCACTCATCTTAGTCGATAAGAATTTGAGGATTACGGCGACCAAAAAAAAAAAAAAAAAAAAAAAAAAAAAAAAAACTCTTTACGTGTTGTTAGCATACGGAATTTATATTTGAAGTTTATCCAAGATAGTTTTTTTTTTTTTTTTAATATGTTTTACGGTATATAAAAATAAAATGTAGTTGCCCTGTGTAATTCAAAAGATACAAAAACAAAATTCTAGCGCAATTTACGATTAGTTAACTTTGTTTTAGTTTTAGTGTTCATTTATTGACCTTATAACTTTCGATATTCAACAATAATATTAATTTAAAGAAATAAGGTTTTTATGGATAAAAAGAAAACAAATCCTAAACAGAAAGACCACATAATGAGTAAACACAGTTAAATAATCGTAAACAGATGTAAATACTGCACACGTCCATTCGTGATATCCCGTCAATTTTCGGCTTACCATCACAATATCATATTGTCTTTTATGCAGTAATTGTATTAATAGGATCAAAATTTGATTACGTAGATAGTTCTGCAAAGATGGACCGCTGAATGTGAAAATAGGAGGAGAAAATATTATGGAGGTAGAAGAATTTTGTTATTTGGGAAGTAAAATTACTAAAGATGGACGAAGCAGGAGCGATATAAAATGCCGAATAGCACAAGCTAAACGAGCCTTCAGTAAGAAATATAATTTGTTTACATCAAAAATTAATTTAAATGTCAGGAAAAGATTTTTGAAAGTGTATGTTTGGAGTGTCGCTTTATATGGAAGTGAAACTTGGACAATCGGAGTATCTGAGAAGAAAAGATTAGAAGCTTTTGAAATGCGGTGCTATAGGAGAATGTTAAAAATCAGATGGGTGGATAAAGTGACAAATGAAGAGGTATTGCGGCAAATAGATGAAGAAAGAAGCATTTGGAAAAATATAGTTAACAGAAGAGACAGACTTATAGGCCACATACTAAGGCATCCTGGAATAGTCGCTTTAATATTGGAAGGACAGGTAGAAGGGAATAATTGTGTAGGCAGGCCACGTTTGGAGTATGTAACACAAATTGTTGGGGATGTAGGATGTAGAGGGTATACTGAAATGAAACGACTAGCACTAGATAGGGAATCTTGGAGAGCTGCATCAAACCAGTCAAATGACTGAAGACAAAAAAAAAAGAAGATAGTTCTGCAATAACATACAAAAAGAGTAATAAATAAATAAAAGGGGTGGAGTAAAAATTGTGCTACACCGTATTATAATGTAAACGTATCGGTTTAGGAGGAACTCTAAGGTAGTAAATACCTTAATGCGAAATCGCTGTTGATATGATTCCACGATGTTTCTAACTATTAATATAAAACATAACGAGTTTATTGTCAACACTGACCGGGAAAAGTTAAAACATCAAATAAATTTATACGCGTTGAAACATTGCAGAAATTTTAACTTAAATTTCGTCTGATTTGGTTTTAAGTTCAAAGAGATTTCAACAAGCGATCTCATGCCTTAAACCCAATATAGAACAAAAATTTGTTTTAAAATAAATATGTTGTACAACTTGTTTTTACTAGTAGTTTTTAAAAGGTTAGTAATTTCAAATCGCACATTTTGCAGTCGTGAATATGTTGTACACCATATGACATATGAGTTCAAATGTACACGTGCTATTCTAACAGTACCAGCAAATTATGTGAACCTCTCCAAATTATATAAAACTTGCCCTCCGGCTTGCCTAAAGGGATTTCTTATTTTTTTTTCTTGAGCGCTGTAGAAAATAAAAACTGTTTTTAACTTTCCTTTTAGACAAAAAAGTCGTTTTTCTTTTATTTTGCTTTATTTACTCATGGATTTCTACAACGAACCCTCGCGCTATAAATTATTATTTTATTAAAATATATTAAATTATAATATATTTTATTAAAGCATATTATCAAACATATTTATTAAAATTTATTTCTTTAAAGAATGATGAATTCGGGTACAGTATTTACGTTATTTTTAACTAAAAAATAATAATTTACTTAATATACATATTAAATAAATATGGGCTTACTTAATATTCTATTCTAATGCAAGCACTGAACGAATGGAATGCCAGACGGTGGAATAGAAAATGAGACAAAAGGATCAGAGGTCACGCGCATTTATTATAACTTACGTAGATCTATTCATTAAACCACTAGGAGCAAACAAACAGTGTCGGAAGCTATTAATTTTGTTATACAAAAAGCGATTACTGCATTTTGTTCTTCACACTTTATAATCTTGTAACAGTTATTAAATTTGCACGCGTACTTCATATGTATCTCTATACTAATCTAGTAATTATTTAGTGTCTTTGTCTGTGAACTAAAATTTTTCGTTGCATCTGTTTTGTTTAAGATATGATTCAACTTAGATTCAGCTTTTTGTTTTATTGATATATAAATAACTGAACTGATATTAATAAAGTCTGTGGGACGGATTTATCTTTAATTAAATATCGGGATGTATATAATCCTTTTTTCTAATTTTTTACCATAAAAACAATTATTTTTTTAACTGGAAATCGGTCCTTTGTTTTGATTTGTTAAAAATTCGATAAGATAATAGTGTTACAGAGTTTTCCTTGCATTGGAAGGGAGTATAAAATTTATTTCCATTTATCAGTATTAAAAGCTGAAAATTAATAATTAAAGTTACGATTGACAATTCTGTTTCTTTATTTAAATTTTTTACTATATTACTTTAGTTATGTTTAAGCTAAATTAACCAAAAATTAACGTAGTCTATATAACTATTAGTTAATTATTTTATGATTATTTATGGTTGTTTTATAGGTTTTAACTTTAACGATTGCGTTAACAGAATTTTGAAGTTCACTGCAATCTCTCGGGATATGATTTTATAGATAAAAAAAGAAAAAAGCTCATATAAATATAGGTGAAAGAATGGCTTATTACCGAGTTTCACTCGTGAAACATTTAACCATCCCTTCTTTTGTTCCCTCTATGAAATTAAACCGTACTAAAATTCTTTAAGTACAAATCGAGGAGTAAATTTGGTATTTCTTTATGGCTTTTGATCTAAGTTGTTCTAGTTAACTTCATAGAGAATTTAATTCTGAGAAAATTTATTTAAATAATGTCTATTAAAGTAAACACAAATTTGAGAAGTTCAGCTTCAATAAAAAACAAAACACAGGTTAAATTAAAATTTTATATTGATAAAAGGTTTTGGCAAAAAAAAAACAGTTTTGTGTTAAAGAAATATTTTCAATAAAGTAACACACTACTGTTTCCAATAACTATGTTATTTTAACCTGTTTTGAAATATCAATCGTCTAAGCCATCATTCTTTTACTTTCAGATCAATCACTTGTTCCTCTTTACTTATCATTCACCCTTTTTAACTTCTATCACCGAATTCATTTAACGGCTTGGCCGATACGACAACTTAAATCTTTTACCGTTAACTTAATAAAGTTTTTTCAACAAGTAGAAACTTTTACGTACTTGTAAACATGATTGATATGAGACGTCTAACTAAATTGCCTTGCAGGAATTTGAGAACGTTTTCTGAAAAAAAGAAACCATAATTAGGACACCATATCTAAACTAATTATTTATTAATTAATTTAACAAAAGAATTAATTGCATATAAATAAAAACTTGTTCTCAAGTTTATTTTCACTTTACTATATGTGCGCTACATCGTCTTATAATATCGTTGTATTTTAAGTTAACATTTAACTTGTTTAATTGTCAGTTACATTTGATTATTAAGTAATAATCAAAATATGAATGCAAGTTCAAATTTTTGTACGTCTAAAGTAATTGAAACGTTAAATATTTTAAATTAATATTTCTGTATTTCCACTAGGTCGATTTTATTTCTTTTTATCAAGATCTAAACTTGTAAATGTAATGTAGAAAAATTTTAAGTTGACAAATTCTTAGCCTTAACGGAATTTAAACCCCAATAGTTTTATCAACGTAAGAACTAGACGCTACTACTTTCCCGTGGAATTTGATAAGTATATTTTACACCCGTTGATAACATTAAATTTGTGTTTATATTCATAAAAATAAATAGATAAATATAATATAGATACACAGTCTTTATTTTACCGATTAGTGTTTTAAAAAAATAATTAAATGTGTTTTATGATAATTTAGAAATTAATCAGATTAAAATCAGGGGAAACATGAAATTTATACTTCTACTTTTACTAACTTTACGTAATATACTTTATCTAATACGCTTGCTTTTGAGAAACCAGAATAAATGATGAAAATTTTACTTACACTGTATTAATTAGTTATTCATACGTCACAAAAGTTAATGAACCAAGAAATTATTATCGAAGTAGATTATGCAATAATTCATTTTTAAGTGTAATTAATTATTAAACCTTCGATGGATAATAAACAAATGTAATTATATCGTAACAATAAATCAGAATGAGGCAGTCTTGAATCTCTTGAGTGTAAAAATATTGTCGCTTGTTCGTTACTCGATCATTATTGAGAGATTAACAATTGAAAATGTTTATATAATTACAATTTATTAATTCAGGAAAATAAATAAAATAAGAAAATTAATAATAATAATAAAGACAATAGTAATAATAATAAACAAATAATCACAATAGTAATCACAGCCATAACAATAATGATAATAAATACCAGTAATAATAAACAGTACAAAACAGAATTTAAATTAATTGTTAGGATTTATTTACAGGTAGTTACTTAAACATTTAAAATGAGAATTCTGTCCCATTGGCAAAAGATATTAGCATGACTGCTAGGCTTAACACTTTTAACAACTAGCCTTATTAACAACAATACTACAATATATAGCACAAGTATAAAGTTCTTTTACTGCAAATACCTCTGCTGTTCACAAATAAAACTACCCTAATAATTTATGAATGAAATTTAATACATTATCTCTTTCATTATAGTCTAACAGTAACTCACCGACCCACTTCTTGTTTTCATTAACTGGAATTACTTGTGATGTCACCTTAATCATCTCAAACTTGTACGCACTAGAAATTCGCTCCATACTGATTTCCTCGCAGAGTACTCTCGCTTTAAACTCGTATAATAACTCCTCGCTTAGAACTCTCTCGCAGACTCTCTTTGCAGACTGACCGTCAACTGGTCCTCTCCGGAATATTTAAACTCATATCCTCTTTACCTGCTGGACCGGACCCAGCTCGAAGCGTGAGAATTATCGTCCGCCCTCACATTTTCCCATGAGATTCCTACCCAGGTCCGGTAACCCCTTTACATTGAACAACATATGTTGCCGGCAGTATTACAAAGAAAAATTCCTAAACGAACCTGTTAGCTTTACTAAAAGAGTTTCTTTTAATCTCTTTCTCGATTCTTCCCATTATTATATTCTTCTTAATTGGTAGGAATCCGTTACTCAGGTCCGTTATGCCGGTCTTCTTACAATATACTATCACCGTATTGAAAGAGCGGCAACTGGGAAAATAGTAATAAAAATTGTAAAGATCCTTTAATAACTTCTGAAAGGAGGATATTTTTTTATAGAGTACCGTGTGACGCAGTTGCTACATCGACTTTTTACTATCCTTCATGATTCTACTTGATCACAAAGGATGTTAACCTTTTTAGCCTCCACTATAAGCCAAATCTATGTTAGAACATTAAAAAATGTACCCTTCTTATTTACACTGGAAGTGTAGTATATTTACATCTTACAAAAAGTGGTTCATTTTAAATAAAGCCCACCTAGGTCTAGTGGTTAAATCGACGTCACAAATCAGTTATTTAAAAGCTGATTTTCGAGATCGAAAGTTTCGATTTCAAATCCTAGTAAAAATTATTTTCTTTTATTCGGATTTGAATACTATACAGTGGATACCGGTGTACTTTGGTGTTTGGGGCTCAATTAATCACACATCTCAGGGATGGTCACCTGAGTCTGTATAAGACTACATCTCATTTATATGTGTAATACATATCATACTTATCTCTTTAGGCAGCGGGGTAGTTGCTAGTTGTTCACTAGTTGAACAGATTGCAACGTGCGCATTGGGAAAATAAATAAGTAAATAATTTTAAAAGAAATACAAGGCCATATTATAAATTAAATATATTACAATAAGAGTACAAAGATTTTATTTCTGCCTAAAATTTACATTAACTCAGTAAATATCGGGTGAAATGGAAAATCTTTGGACTGACCAAGATATTGATAAAATAATCGTGTGTACAAAAAAAATCATGAACCTCTGTATTAGGATATAGGGATTTTTAGATTAACTCGGTCCTTCATGTTTATGTGGTCTGGCAGGAGTGACTTAGTTTACGTAACAGTTTAGAAAATTTGTTCCCTGTCCAATATTTAAACAAAGAGTGTAAGGTTAACATCGATAAAATCTAGACCTATTAATCTTTCCTAATACAACAAAATACATTGTTTATATTTTAAGTAACTAATATGGGATTTAATCCGATCTATTTTTTTTATAGTAGAATTATTTAAATATTTTGTGAAGATGCTGTAACCAAGATTTATCACAGTTTCTCTAGATCCATCCAGGTAAACGCCAAAGCAGTTCTCTATTTCATCCGTAGAATAGCGTGTCTACCCGTTCCTGAAATTATATATATCAATCGAAATAAAATATTTGTAATTTTTCTATATACTCTGAAGGATTGTACCTTCTACGAAGAATTACTTAGTGTTTTTGGAATAGAAAGAACGAAATATATAATTCAGATTGAAAAAACTACTAACTATGGATGCTGGAATTTAGTAGCTTCGAATATCAGGATATATTTATAGCGATTAAAATGTTTATTCTATGTGCTCTGACTATATATCTGTATACGGGTTTAACATTACACATAATCGTGTAAGTTTTCATTACATTTTTCTTTCTCGTGCGGGATAAAAGTAACATAGAGTTACTTTTATTTTTGATAAAATATATATGATATAAAAATTAATTTTTATCAACTAAATATAAAGTGATCGCGTTGACAGTGTAAGTAAAAGAACGGGTAGTAACTCATTTATTCAGTTTGATCGGATTCCTTCTTTGTTTAACGATTATAAAAAGTTTTAGTAGCCGATGCTTAAAATTGAAAAAATAAATTGAATTTTATCGTATTTTTATTTTTATTTTTTATTTTTTTTTTAATATTAGACGAATATGCAAGATTTGTATGCATTACGATCGAATATAAATGAAATTTTCTCTAAAACCATAGTCACGAATTTGGTATCTGTTGAAGGGACGCGTTATTACATTGGAATACTATTACGCTGACTTAAGGTATTACCCTGGAAATTAACTAAGTATAGTAATTTCCTATTATTGATTTATTACCATACCAACTTGGCTGTTTTCTAATCCCCGGGCTTTCTTCTTGATCTCATTTTCATTTTTTTATTAATTTAATTTTTCAGAAAGTAAAATCGTAGTTTGATAGTTGTATAAATCTGAAGCGTCCATTGATAAGATTTTAACGTTTATATTTTGGAATAAGATAAGCTTTTGATTTTAATTTTTGACCCTAATAATAATTACAATATATTCTCTATGAATATCTTTCCTCATACTTTTCAATATAATAATTTATTCTATTAAAACCATTTGTTGCACGTAAAAGAAAATTTTTCAGCTTAAATTATTACCATCTGAATTCTTTTAACCGATACCAGTCATAAATTCGAAACCGTCTTAGTACTTGTAAAAAACAAAGGAAGGGTTGATAGAAAGTATTATATTAATCGTAATTATTGATGTACTCGATATTTTTATGTAAAAACACTTTAAATAATTTGTAGGTAATTATCACATGAATAAGAGAGGATAGAGATATGTAATAGTATTTTTTAAAGAAGTAAACTACGTAGTTCGACAGTTTATTAGGGTATCAAGGTATAACTAATTTGGTAATATTGCCATTTTTGGAAGTTAAAAATGAAGAAAAAAAAATTAGAATTGATAAAATAGATAATCGAGGATTTAGATGTAATATTTATGTTAAGATTACACATCTTCATAGAACAGAAATAATTAAAAAATAGAATCATATCGGTTAAATGACATAGTCCCAGAAAAAATATGTCAGTGGGAAGGGGCTTATGATTTTTGTTAAATTAAACGGAACGTTAAATGAAATTCTTTTTTATCGGACTTGACTACTGATATGATTAAAGCGGTATCGAATATTAATCGATTCAAGATAAATTGATTAATGTACGAAATACAGTTTACCCAAGGTTTCTGAAATGTACTTACATTTTGTAATTAATTGTTTATTCTGTGGTGTTGCTTTCATGAAGGTTTTAACACGGTTTTTTTTATTCATTCAACCAAAATCTGGGGCAGTGGTTTTTTTAACGTTGGACTAGCATATTTACTCATTTCTGACGTGATCTATATAATGAATCATGTACCGATTACAAAAAAATATTTTTTTATTTATTTACTTCACATATATATGTGACCGATACATCGGAGTTCCCTACTTTTATTAATTTCCGTTCAAGTCATTATCATCATCATACAAGATAAAACACGAGCTGCTTTATACATTTTATGCATTTTGAATAAAAATAGTAAAGACTGTTTACATACAATGATGCATAAATGACGTAACAGTTAGAAGTAAAAAAATCTGACAACAAAGTTGTAATAATTTCTTGGCAACGATTATTTATTCTTAAATAGAAGAATATTAATTATACATGAAAAAAAGTAACGTAAGATTTATTTTGGGCGGGGGTTATTTATTATTAAATTTTACGGTAAAATTATCATTATACGTTTAAATAAGCCAGAAAAAGATTTTTAAAATTCCAAAAAAAATCGGTATTTTTTAATTTTTTCTGCTTCCCCAGCTCCAAAATCACCTTCCAAGAAAATTTTCTGATTTTTCTACGTTTACTTTGTTAAATGGAAGAATGTAAAAACAATTCCACTAAAAAATGTACAACCAATAAAATGTTATCTAAGATTTTTTTTTTTTCAGGGGGTTTTAATTATGACGAAACTTTATTTTAATATTATTACCAAAAGTTTATTATTTATACTTTTAATACTATTAAAAGTTTAAATAAACAGAAAAAAGTTTTGAAAAGTTCAAAAACTCGATATTTTTAAGATTTGATCGATTTCCTCACCAGCAATATTACCCTCCAAGTATTATTTTGGGTCACTTGCCCTACTGCGCTTTGCCTAGGAAGACATTAAATACAAATGTATTAAAAATATGCAATAAATAAAAAGATCTGGTTTTACGATTTTAGGCGAAGGGAGGAATTTTGGGACATATTTAAAAAAGATGATAATTCAAGGATACATCATGTACTAAACTTAATATAAAATTGGATTATCTTGCAAAATTTTGAAAAAATTGGCGATCCGAACACCCCCTCCCTCGAGATATTGATCCCAAAATTCTACTAAAAAATTTCTTCATATTCATGAATCTGTGTACAACATTTCATCAAAAACGGTTCATACTGTCAAAAGTTATTAAGCTTAAAACAGGCGAATGCACGTATTCGTACGTACGAATATAACCCCACTATTTTTTTTTTTTTTTGAGTTCCCTAGATATGAAACATCGAGAAATGAAAAAACCCATACCCAATTTTTTTTCTGATTATCATAATTACACACATATTTTCTTGCAGGAGTTTGCAAGACCTTCTTTCCTTCTTGGGCTTAGCTCTATAGTTATGATATCAGGAAAGTAAAAGTGGTAAAGTTGTTTATTACACATTACATCTCTCGGTACAGTTTAGAATAGGTTGTTTGTATTCGTACTTCAAAGCTTAATGCACGTGCATACACTATAATTGTTGTCTAGTTTACGTCGGGTTCATACTGGTTCGTAGAAACACTGGTCTACATCATCCCATTGCGTTTGCCTAGTGAGTTTTGTTAGTTCTGTAGTTTAACATGTTCGAAATAGTAATATTCAATTTAATTTCTTTCTTTATTTGTCAACGGTTTAATTTCAGGAAAACGAAATAAATAGTGAATTACTTTGTTATTAGGAAAGGACTATTTTTATTTATTTATATAGTTGATAAGTTATAACTAGAATTACTATTCTACCGTCTGTTGAAGGTCGTAACAGAAGAAAAATATTACTCGATAATTCTACGTTTTTTGTTAGGCTAAGAAAGAACCTCCTCAAAATCTTTTATTTTTCGGTGTTTTCAGTTTCACCCGCCTCATATATACTAAATTCTTGCAAATTTATTTTTAATTCTATATCTATATATTGCCTGGTGTTATTTCAGAACTATTGAAGCGATATTAAAAATACGAACACGCTTTAAACCTTACTTCTCTCGACTTCTATAGGGTGAATAATAATTATGTCATTCTACCGTATAAACCTCTAATTTTACCCCGGTTTGGTATCCTTAATTAAAATGTGATCAGTACTATGTTGTTAAAAAATAAAGTCTGATTGTGGAAAAAGTAATATTCATACGTAAATCAAACTATAGAATCTGATTCTTCGGGTAAAAAAGTGTACTATCACTGAAAATAAAAACATTTCAAACATCCGTAAACACTTTCACACTCTTGAATTACATTGTGAACGTACTGAAGTATTGTGGTATTTAAATAATTTTTATCTTAAAATCTGTTATACTTTACAAAAAATAAAGAATATATGTTGTCCAAGAAGGCCGTGCTCTCTTGCTTCCTACGAACCCGTACTACCTTAATTGGCGATAATTTTGTGATTCACATTTAAGAAATGTGAACAATCATATAAAAGCGACTTAAAACGAATAATATTGTCTAAGAGGTTCAAGGTCTCTCGCTCACTAGACTAAAATATCCAAAAACTTCCCCCAAGCCAAGGGTGTAAGGTTTTTTCCTCAAGGACCCCTCCTAATCACAGTCAGAATGGCTCCCTCACTATCCTAAATTAATAAAACTTAAAACAGCGGTATTGGAGCGGATCATTTTCAAAATGATTTCTACTACCGTAAAATAATTAAATTGCATAATTCTGTTCTTAGAGGATGACGGGCGATCCCAAGGTCCGCTTCGCCTTACTCGATTAAAAAGTCCAAGTCCAATATTCGAACAGTTTATTAAAATACAATTTACCTTCATGAAAATCTAAGTAACGTATTTGTGTCTAAGAGGTTTAATCTTTTTTTCTTAAAGGGAACCTTTAAACACCAGTCATTTATGAGTGTAGAAATATTATGATATTCAAATTCCGTTTAACTTACGGTTCTGGGACCTATTTTATACGATTTTCAGGTTAAAAATATGCGAAATTACTAATTTTTTCTCTTAATTAACGTCCTAAAAATTTCAGTATAACCTCATTTCACCGTGGTGGCTGAAATCCGAGCGAAATCTTTCACTAGCCGTAACTTGCAAACGAAGCATTTTAGGACATGTATTTATGTGAACTTTTTCCATTATTTTCACAATTACAATAGATTATGAAAGTCCCGGGATAACATCGATATACACTCTGTATAATATATGTATACATATGTACAGATGGTTTATAGATAAAACGAACCTATCCAGAATTCACTTTATATAAAATATATTAATATATTTTATACTCGGATTTTACATTACTTATTACGGTCGGCATGAAATATTCGTTCCAAAATTCCACTTTATTAACGTACTTGCTTTTTATCATCTCATTTTAGCGGTAGACAATGATTCTTAAACTGTTTCCAACCGATTTCTGCTTTTACAGAACATACGGGTGGAGGAGAGGAAACGCATGTTTTTTAAACCGTTAGTACTCAGCCGCGAGTGAAGGTATTGACCTTCGACGACCTCTGGCGGACAGCTCAGACTAATCAGTTTCAGTCGCTTTGGATCGTTGGAGCGTAGAACATCGTGTGTTTGTTGTAGAGAAGTTTTTTTTAGAAACAATGATATTATGGTCACGGTTCAACGTCTTTTCCGTCAAAATTTTAATGTCGAACGTCGAGGTGCAGTTCCAAATCGAATCACCATAATCAGCTGGTTTGAGCCGTTTAGAAGTACTGGATGAGGAAAAAAAACCACCTGGCCTTCCCCGTTCAGTCTGAACTCCGAAAAACGTAGAGTTAGAAGGGCAGTTTTTGCTAGTCCGAAATGACAGGCTGTTGCGTTGGGTATGTCACGTCGTTCGCTTCATCGCATCTTACACAGTGATCTCAGATTTCACAAATACAAAATAATGATCGTCCAGCAGCTAACTGAAAGGTATTTTGTGCAAAGAAATGAATTTTGTGGCATAATGAACGCCATTCATACGGAAGATGCAAACGCCCTAATACTGATGAGTGACAAAGACCACTTCCTTCTGGATGGCTATGTTAATATACAGAACTGTCCCTACTGGGCGTCGGAGAACCCATGTGAACTACACCAGAAACCTCTCCACAGTTCAAAAGTAACAGTGTAGTGCGGTGTCTCCATTATAGGGATTGTTGGTCGGTACTTTTTTGAAGAGGGGGAACTGCATTCCCTCCTCTTCAAAAAAGGGTTGTTTAACATGTCGATGTGGTGCGCTACATCGAAATGTTAAATAACCCTGTGTCCAAAACTGGAAAGGCATCGGGAGAAGTGTGGTTCCAACAGAACGGTACTACAACTTACACGGTGAAAACACCGATTGAATTGGTTCGACAAATGTTTCCTGGAAGTATCATTTCACAATTCGATGTTTATTAGCCCCAACGCTCTCCCGATCTATAGATTTTTGACTTCTTGTTGTGGGGCACCTGAAATCAAGAGTGTACGTGAACAAGCCACACACAATTGAAGACTTGAAAATTTCCATTCGTCAAGAAATTGAAGCTGTGTCGAATGAAATGCTGGAGAAAGTCATCCAAAGCTTTGAGGAGAGGCTCCGAATTCACGTCCGACAAGAAGGACGTCATCTTACTGATATTATTTTTCAAAACTAATTTAAGTATGTTGATTTCAAAAATGCAATAAAAATCTTATTATTTAATGTAAAACCTTTTTTCCTATAATTAAAACAACCGCAGTTATTCAGTAGTGAAAAACATTTGTTCCCTCTGCTTCATTCTTTATTTATTTATATCCCACCACTCCGCAAAGATAGTAAAAATTATTACAATTCAGCATTTAATTTATTTTTGTTTTTAAATAAAGAAAAATTTGTAAAAATATATATTCGGCAGCTTGTTAAGTCGGCGAGTTATTCATACAAACTTAAATTAACGTTTATGTTAGTACATCTTTTCATAAAATTAAAATAAAGAGTTTTTATCTGCGTTTAGAAACCAAACTCTGATGTAGATTTGAAATGGAAAAGATATGTATGCATGTAAAGCCGATTTCATTGTAGAGTTTTTAAAATACCACTTAAAGTGGTTTGTTGATTTAAAGCTTTCTTTTAAATGCATTTATTAATGTTATGAATACATTCAAATTTTAAAATGATTTAATTTAAAATAATTTTTGGATTTACAGCTACCGTCCATTTATATATTCTTGCTCAGTTCCAGGAGAGAATGAAACTAAACCCTTTTGGCAATCATATTCTAGTCTTTTTCACTCCAAATAAGAGCTAAACAAACCTGGTTATGTAGAGTGTAAAAATATTAAGTCATTCATTCCGTAATTGTTTATCATTATTGATAAGTTTTTTTTGTTTTAATTTGTTTTATTATTTGTTCATAAATTCATTAACAATGGAATATTCATTTCCGATTTTTGTAGGTAGAGTAAAAGTCAATTGTAAGTTTCGAGGTTAAATGTTGTTATTTGAATTTGTACAAAGAAATTTTATTAATGTTAGCAACATTATACAATAAATAAAACAATAAAAAGCAATAAAAAAGTTTGAGTAATGAGCTATTACTAAGTGAATTACTAGTACTGATTATAATAAATATTGTTTTTGGCGTTTTTTTTAGTTACGAATATAGAGACATTTTTATATTCATGTTAATAATACCGTGAATTCTTTGTTATTATAGAGACGGTCCAGGTAACATCCCTTGGAACAGGCTTTATTTGTTCCTTAGAAAAACTTTTACTGAAATATTCTCAGGTTTCTTAATTATTCCTACAACTTAAATGATTTTTTTTATTATTTATTGATAATATGTCAACATATCGTTGGTGTTTGCCTATATGTAATCATTTTTTTCATTTTTTTTTATCGGTACCTGAATTCAGTTAACATTAAAAATTATCGTATTTGCAGTGTGTGTGTTAGTGTGTATGTGTGCGTGTGTGTGCGCGCGCGCGAGCGTGTAAAATATTAGAAATAAAAAACATTGAAACTTTTTAAAAAGAAATTTCTGTGTTGTACAGTCTGTTGATGGTAAGAAAAAAAATTTCTTTTTTTCATTTTTCTTTTAAATAATTGTATAATTTATTTTCTCGGTATTTTAGTGTAGTATATGCTGCGATAAGGGAAGAGGATTATAATCAAGCCAAAAATCACTTTTATCCTTTTTTTTGGATTCAGGGGTGATAAAATGTTAGAAAATACAAGAAGAGGATTAATTTTGTTCGTCGTATTTTTATGTGTGTATGTGTATATGTGTGTGCGTGCAAACCGTAATGATTGGTTTATTAACGTAACCAATTTTAAAATCATTCTACAAACCGCTTATCTCCTCGATATTCCTTACCAATTCTGAAATATTTCCTTCCAACGCACTTCTTCGTATTGAAAAAAGGAAACAAAGCTTTGTTCTATAATATAAATAAACAGGCTACGAATATAATAGTTTTGGGATACTTGAAATGAATCAAGAGTCCCTAAGTAAACGAATTCTTCCCTTTCTACAAGAATAACAAGCTTTCATGCTTGCCTCATTACAAATAATGTGGTATGGTTATATCTTGTCCCGTTGTTCACCGAATGAAATATAAAATCTCATATCGATATTCTAACCCCACCGAAATGCAAGTTCAATGTAACATTCATCATCTTTATGCTGTTTACCATATGGGCTGGCAGTATAGTAAACATCATTAATTTCAGAGAGAAAACTTTTTTGTATCTCGGGTGTTTTACAAGCGTTACATCACAAGAAAGACCAGGAAATATACTGTAAATAATATATTAATGCATCTCATTCTAAAGTTAAACAATACATGGTACGCACTACTTCAACACAACAGGAGAATTCTGACGTATTTAAGTAAAAGACAGTTTAGTAGTTTGTCCGGTATGTAACGAAAACAATAAAAACCTCTATATTGTTTATGAAATGAAACTACACCTGAAGTTTTATTCAGGGAATTCATAATTTTTAAACTATATTAACAGTAATATATTAGCTATTATAAATAATCTAGATTTTTATTATTTTTTTTTACCTTGGAAATTTTCGGATCTTAATGACTTTTACTTGGATTAGTTTGTAATCATGTGTGTATATTTTTAAGTACTGTGTTACACATTACGGATGATATAAGTTAATATATATATATATATATATATATATATATGCGTAATATATATAAACATGCCATTATGTGTTTAATATACTTGGATTCCTAGGTGAGGTTAAATCATTGCGTGACGCTGAATGGTATGCATAGTTTTGCTGTTTTGAGAATGTAGTACGTAGGTTCTGAGACCTTAACGCGTTTAACCTAAGTACGATAGGAATGCTTATACATAACATTCTGCAGATATTTTGTGGATGACCAAAATCTTTAGTTATGAATCCGGTTGGTAAATACATGAAAAATAAAATGAATACATATTAAGAATAATAGAAGGCCCTTTTAGGTTGTTGTAAATAATAATTTCCCGTTCAGTTGTAATTAACTTCCTACGTAAGTAAAACTTATTTCATTATAATGTGAATAAAATAACTAATCAGATTCCTCTAGTAATTTTTTATAGTTTAAAACTTAGTTGAGATTGTGGGTAACTTCATAGAATTACATACGCATATATATTTATAATTAATAATAACTCTCTCTCTCTCTCTCTCTCTCTCTCTATATATATATATATATATATATATATATATAAATAATAAAAATAACTGAAGTAAAATTTGTTTGTCAGACATCATTCAAGAAATAAAATTTGGAGAATGAAACTTTACTCTCAATCTTCTTGATAAAAAAATCATTTTTTATTTAGAACAATTTTCGTTGAAAATATTTTTTGAGGGGGGCTCCGACTACCTTCCTACGGAATATTTTTTTTTCACTCGAATAGTTCATCTGGGAACACGTTAGATCATCTATTTATTTGCGGTTGTTTCTTTTCTTTCTGTTTTTTTTCCGCCCAGTACCTCTTCATTCTTACTGATATCTCTTTCTTCCATTCTTCAGATAGTTCAGCTCTATTGTTCTTGCGTTTTGGCGCTTTTTGGAACATTTTATTTTTATCTTTTAATTATCTTCAAAATGTCTCTTTCTTTTGTAATTTCTTCAGTTATCTTCAGTTCTTTTAGGTCTTCTTGTACTTGTGTGAACCATTTGCCTTTAGTTTTTTTTTTTTTTTTACTTTGAAAGAAATCAAAAATTTGTAGTTATCTACTGTCATTTATTCTACACAAATTTCCTTATCGTCTTCGACAGTTTTTCAGTTTTACTACAAAGTTTGTTATTTGAAATTAATTTTACCTGATTAATTTTAAATTTAGGACCTAACAGTTTTCTTTTAGTTTTCCTTTATTTTTTTCTACATTTTCTACTAGACCGTTGTTGCACAGCCTTAGGGTTTCTGTCCATGAAGTGCTTCCGGCTTTATCGCAGTTTTATAGTATCATAATTTTGAGTTCCATGATAAAAACTGTTTGTTATGTGTTTTTTGTTAGTTGGAAAGCTAATTCCATTTTATTAGCTCGTAACTGTTAACGCTTTTTTATCTAAAGTATTCCAACTGATCCATTCTCCGAGACAAATGAAATTATCCATTTTCTCTATTATTTTATTTTTTATACTAAGGAAAGTAGGGCAGTTTTTGTAATTAGACAAATTTTTTGTTTTCTCAAACGCGATTTTTAGTCTCATTTTAGCAGTTTGTTTTTCTATTTGTTGCTCAGCTTCTTTCCAGTTTTTAGCTAATAATTCCGTATCATCAGCGAAAGTTAAACAGTTAATATTTTTTTTATATAATATTTGAAGATAAATTTTAATAAAAAAATTTATTTTTTAATTGTCATGAAAAAAAATGTAAATAAAATTTTATTGGAAGTTTTTTTTATAGTTTCCACCTTGGATTACTTTTTTACTCCGCATCTGTTTTCATTAGTTTGTCTCTTATAGTAAACAGATTATCCCAGGGGGTATTGCCCAGTGTCCACTATTTTGTGTTTTTTCAATGATACTTTATTGAAAATTAGCGTTCTATTATTTCAGTATCACTTGGTTAAGAAAGTAAAACTAGTAACAAAGTTGTTAGATTGAATAATCTTTGATATCCCCTTTAATAACTTTAGCCATATATTAGTTGATTTGAACAAACGAGTTGTCATTTTGTTCACAATAAAAGTTTTAACAATTATTTAATGGAATATAATTCATTAAAACTAATATTAACGAAGCTTTTAATGATTAAGAACGTTAAACGGGTACAATTTTGAAATTTAAAAAAAATAATTTTCAAACTTATTTATTTTGTACAAAATATTGTTGAATACACGTACACAAAATTTCATTTAAATATGTCCCACCCACACATTGTTATGGTATATAGTTTTACTGAAAAAAAATGCGGACAGAGGGAAAATGAAGCGGAGATAGGGCATTTGTCCACACGAACGTTTTTGTTTATTTTGATGTCTTGATTCGTTCCCTTTAAGCTGGCCAACATCTCCCGGGACGCTGTACAACGAGGTAATATTTTACTATCGGTGTAATAGGAAATTCTCCGGATTTTTATACTTTTCAACGTTTAGTAATTTGACAAAAAAATACGAAATATTTCTAATGTAATTCTTTCCGTACGTATATTGTCGAATGTTCAAGGTTCGACAAGGATATTGAGAGATAGTAGACGTAAAAATTCTTAGAAATACAATTTATTACTTTTAATTAAACAATGAAGTAATTCAAAATTAATCAAATGACAATTAAATTATAAATACCAAAATACCATTCCAATTTACTAAAAACTTTATAATAACTAATTGAATTAACAGTAAGCAGTAAGATTTAATTACCGGTAACACTTCTGCTTACAAATAACTCGGCGAAGAGCTTCTTGGTTTCAACCACTGTCCAAATGGAATATTTGTGACGTACTCTTGGACTCTTTTGTTACCAAACACTTCGAATTCTTCCACACACTTTGGTCGCTTTTATCGTACACTGAACTAAAGCTCTTGAAAAAATATCACTCCGCTGGTAACCGGTAGTATTTATATCTCCTGACCTGCAGTACCAGTACCCGACTCGTCCTTTTAATTGTTCAAGCGTAATAGTTTCCATTGTCCGCACCTTCTACTCTTTTTTATAAGCCCTTTTCTAAAAGGAATCCCTTTGTCGTCTCTTCCAGATTCTTCTTTTTTCATTTTCTCTCTCGTGTCTTTTTTGAAGCTTTTCTATCCATTACAAAGTATATATATATATAATATACATGTATGTATGATTTTTTATTATACTACTATATTTTAGGAACAGTTTAATAGATTTTTAGGAATTTCTGTATATTTTAGTAGATTAAACTTTGTGAAAATATTAATTTGTATTTTAAAATTATATCTGAAAAAATTTACATCGCCTTAAAAGAGAATCTATGTTATTATTTTCGGTACATTAACAATTTATTAACAGGTAGTTACATAAAAGTAATAGCTTGGTTAGAGACTATTTTAATCAGTTAAAAATTTGCAAAGAGATAGTCTGTTTACTTCAACCAATATCCATATTTGATTTACTGTTGAATTTATATTTATTAGAAAACTTATCTAGTCTCTCAAAAGAGCTTGTACTCTGCCTGCGGTATAATCTGACGATTGGTGTCTACCTCGTAACGGGTAGTACACTATTCATCCTCTTAAAGCCTACATTAGCGTATATGCCGTAAACCTATAGGTCTATAAAGAAAAATAATATTTCAGAACAAATATTTATGAATCTTTTTTATTTCATCAAATTTAATTAACGAGTTAGTAATGTTACGGTTAGTCTATTTAACGAAAAAAGGTAATGAAAATAAATCAGTTTTAATTTAATATCTATTAAAATTGAATAAATTATTTTAATAATATTCATTTCTATAAATATTTTAATAATATTTAAATTAAACCGGTAAAAATATGAAATATTGGATTTATGTTGCACTCACTAAAGATGAAATTACATATTACAAAAAATTTATACGTATTCTTCCTGCTGACCTTATAAGTCTCCACTTCTTCAGTTTCTGATAATCCGACCGAAGAACCTCATTTTCAGTATCTGTTTCGGTTTGATCACTACTTCCAGCATTCAGGTGATAATCAATTGGTCAGCTTCAGTAACCGTGACGTATTCCTTACTCCAGAAGCCGTTTTCTATTTTAAAAATATGCTGTCAGCATTTCAATTAAATAGCAATATCTACAGAAGTAACCTTATTTCAGTGAGGCCAATAATATCTTCCATCTTGTACGTTATGTTTTCATCGGCGATCCAATTTTTTATTTTTCCCAAATAACTTTAATCGTGTTCAAGACTCGATTAGAAGGGGGCAGTACAAGAAAATATTCTAGTTCGTGTAAAATGCTGTCAACCGAAGTAACTCTGCCTTAGATGTTTATTTTTCAAAGGAAATATTCCTATTTTTTAGCTGCTTTTGTATTTCTACCTTGAGTCTTTCCATAGTTGGATTTTTCAAACTTTGACCCAAGGATGTGGCCCTTTGATTAGCTATTTAGTAACCCAAATTTGTTCTTTTGATTCGTATTTTGATTGTAGTCTGTTTTTTTTTTTTAGCTAGTGCTCCGCTTTAGTTAGACATTAGGAGGAAACCCGTATTTTCCCTTTCGGGAAAAAGTCGGTTGGTGAAATCCTCAATTTTTCCGTCCTCCCATGATTTATTTAGTTAAATGTGAAGTTAAAACGTAACTTCCATCGATGTAGATTAGAGGTCTCTTCTTCTTGAAATGTTTTGATTTTTTGAATTAATAATTTTTTTTTATAAAACTTTCTTCTTTCTCGAGCAAAAAAATTTGTATTACTGGTTGTCAGTACCCGCATAAATCCGAAATCGTTTAATACATCATCAGACTTGCTCCACCCACCTGCCAGCGTAGATCATATTTAAGTTTAATTCGTAACTTCTTTTTAGACGATACTGTTTTCTAAGTCGAGTAAAAACTGTAAAAGATTTTCCTTAAATCGAATGAATTAAAACTATGAAAAGTTTTTGCAGGTTACGCTCTTCTGCGACTTTTATTCAAAGTATTGAAACTTGGCTGTACATTTTTATCTGAAAACATGCCTTTCTTCTTCATGTGTTTTATCTTTCTGACGAATAATTTACTTCGACAAAGCTAAAATTGCTGCAATATTAAAAGGAAATTATTAACAGATTTATTATTTTTATTGAATAGTACTTTTTTTCCTTAATTATTAGCACAGCGTATTTATTTCTATGCTTTCCGCATTATTTCATTTTTTATTTTATTTTAATCGTTGGATTCATAATAGACGAAAAAATTAACCAGATTTATCCACATGGATACACAAAAACGAAACTATGAAAAATCCTTTTCAGAAATGTACAAAAAAAAAAGAATATAACATTTAAATAAACAGCAATAAAGAAAGACATCTAAAGATATTCGTAATAAATTAAATTGCTTATTTATGAGTGATTCATAAATTTATACAGTTCTGTTTTAGAATGTGATATGCGTCTCTTGAGTAGGGTAGTGTAAATGACTAATATAAAAATAATCTAAATAGTTATATAGATAATACATAACATAATACATATATAGATAACATTATTGTAACAATTAGTTTAAAAATAATCTAAATAGTTATATAGATAATACAGCGATAACATTATTGTAACAATTAGTTTGTATGTTTATAAAACGATGTTTTTGAAAATCACGCTCTTCTTGTCCTCCTTCACAATCAGTCAACACTCATACGAAGCGCCAATCATATTACGACGGAAGACCTGTAGATTTTGTGCTGTGATGAAGCACCATATTATTACATCCACGTCTAACAATCACCGTAGATTTTTTTTTAGGGCTACGTTCTTTCATAAAATACAGTTACTTTGAAAAAAAAACCAAGAGTCCGTGTTCTGTTGGTTTTTCACCTTCCGTTTCTTATTATTTCTCTAGTCACTTTCTTTTCAGCAAATAAAATTTTCCTCTTACTCAACATTTCATTAGCTTAATAACCTCAGCTTTTTCATTTTTAACGTCTTCGTTTTTTACATTTCATCTTCTTTTATGCTTTATACTATTGACAGTATGTCTCTACGTTTATTTTTTTCTGTATAAAACATTTATCATGATTAAAATCGTTTAATCAAACCTTTCTTTCTTTAACTAAATTTGAAAATTTAAAAAAATAATATAATCCTAAAATATATTACTAACTTAATGATCATTTCTGAATCTTGATAAAGGTGAAAAACAATAAAAAAAAGTTTTTTTTAAATATAATTAATGTTTTTATACCGATGATATTTCTAAACACATATAGCGGTAGAGTTATAACTGATAATTTAATATTAAGCTATAAATAAATATAAGCTTATAAAACGTTTATCTCAGCATGAAAAATATAATTTTTTGTTT
Source organism: Lycorma delicatula (assembly GCF_047948215.1). NCBI lineage: Eukaryota > Metazoa > Arthropoda > Insecta > Hemiptera > Fulgoridae > Lycorma > Lycorma delicatula. Next base: position 55,056,181 of record NC_134458.1, read on the forward strand.
GCAATCAGTCTCTCAATATGGTCGATAAAAACCTCAAATTCTGTCTTAAATAATTCTCAAATATTTTCATAACAATAATTATACATCATCAAATTAGTACTTTTCGGTGTTAACTACTCATCTGAAAAATCAGAAATTGGGTTCAGATCTCTTTCATAAGAATGAAAGTCTGACTCACTATCTATCTGTTAGACCTTCATATCAAATCCTCCCAGCAGAATTTGATGAAACTTACAAGATAGTTCTATCTCGACCCCAGGAATTTTTACGCCATTCAAAATTTAGAAAACGTGCCTAAAGGTTCAGAAAATGTAAAATTTAAAATTTTTAAATTGGAATGATTGATATTATTTTTAATATCCGTACTTAATCGTTGTTTCCTCATTTTGAACCGTGAAATCCTTTGGACGACGAAATTGGTTAGTGATGTTTCAAAATTAAAAAAATACTAGAACTAAAATACTAAGAAATTAAAATACTAGAAGTTCTAAAATACTAGAAATTAAAAAATACTAGATATTGAATACTAGATTCAATATCATGTACAAAATACATTTAAAGTATTCCCTTATCTTACCGTAATTACGATGTGAAATAAACATATAATTCGGTTTGTCTATTTAAAGTACATTAAGACACTGCGATTATATTTCCAACCCACAGTTCCACGAGTGAAAAATGCCTTTTAGAGAAAAATTGTTATTTCAACATAATTCTCGTACACCTACTCTTCAAGTATCGTTCTGCTCACCGTCGTCAGCTCGTCTCTTCCTCTCTTGCATCATTGTAGAACAGACACTATTTCGGTTACCAAATGACCACGTTTCACTTTAGAGATATTTCATTTATATTAACAATCCTAAGTCATATTATTATGACAAGCATCAGCTTAGTCCAGTCTAACAAGAACATTTTTATGAGTTACATAGAAATAATTGGGATAGAGATGGGGACAACCAGTGCGAACCCGGCAACACAGCTAGCATATTTCTAAATATGAATATCCTACCCGACTTAATTACTAATATTTTCGTCGTCTCTGGAATACACAGAAAAAAATGTGGCACAGGTATTTCCAGGTATGTCATTAAGTAAAGTATGTAAAGGGGTTACATCGAGAAGGAGATAAGAGAAGCTGAACATTTGAAGGCTTTAGGGATGTTTATATTAGGTAGTTAACAATCGATAAGAAAGAAATTTTTCTCGTTGACCTTTAAAAATGGTGAAAAGGGGGATTTCAGATTAGATCTTGAAAGCCAAGTATGTTTTATTCTACTTCACAAGCAACACTTGTCAGAATTTTTACTCCATTACAATAATAATATATAATAAAAATATTTTTTTAAACAAAATTTTGCTGAATTATAACTCAAATTACCGTATTTGGGGCTATTTGAAGAAAAAAAATGAGGGTTAAAATCGTTTAGATCCAAAGATAAAACCTCATTAAGAGTTGCTTTTCTGAATTTTAATAAAGAAGTTTTCCAATGGTATTATTTCCGATTAAATTAATCTTATGGATTAAATAACAAGCAAAAATAAAATCATTGACTCCATTCTCGTTCAAGATTTAATACATCTTTCCACCGTTTAATTTATTTTTTTCAAAATTTAATAGATTAATCCCCTAAACAGTACAACACAGAAGCCAATACATGCGCGCGCGCCCACACACACACACACACACAGAATTTTGTAACCAGGAATTTAGTATTTTTGAACTTTCTAAATCTTGAAAAATAATAGAATCTGGGCGGGGGCAAATTACCGATAGCAGTACCTTCATGTTGTGACGCATTGACCTATTACAAAGAGGAAAGTAAGAATAAGGTAAATTTAGAAAATATTTTCATGTTTATAATCCTAATTAATATACACTAATGAATATTTATTTTAAGTGAATATTCGATAATTAACACACCTAATTTTATAATATAAAACTAAATTCAACCATGTTAAGGGGAATGTAGCTAATCACGTTTTTAATGATGGAAATAAAGATAATTCTGTGGATTTTTACGGTAATTTAAACCCGTTTGAAAAGTTTTACTTGTGTTAAATGTATACTTATTGAAGTTTTAGAACATCTAAAAGCTCTGATGAAAATTTCAAGCGGTGGTTAAGATGCAAACAACGTAGCGGTCTGTTTCAACCGAACATCTGTCACTTAAATTATTATTTAAACACAAGTTTTCTTAACTGCTTTAAACTATTTATAGTTAAATTACTCATAAAATAATATAAAATTATCAAAATACACTTAAGATACGGATTTTTTAAGAGTTGCTAATAGTATTTGATAAACGTGAGTCAGAAACTCCTGAAAAAAATAAAAAAATCGCTTTACGTGGATTTTTCGATAAATTGATTAGAACAATATCTTGACTTCCCGAATTCCGGAATATCTGAAAAGCTGAAATTTGACAAAGTCATTTATACGACGACCTAAACATGGAAAACATATCATAAATTTTCCAGATTATTATTCTTTAATTGGCAATTCAGTAAAAGGCATTGAAATCTTGAATATCAACATTATTTATTTCATTGTCATTATGATCACTTAGACTTTTGAAATTTTAGTTATTATCTCTGAAGTGATAATATTTTTTAAATTAATTTTATTTCCAAACTTCAACGGATTGAAAAGGGTTTTAAACCTGTATTTAATCGAAATTAATTTTCTATACGATCGGGTTTATGTAACAGACTTTGCACGGTTTTTGTAATAAGAGCTGCAGATAAATAAAAATTAAACTAACTTTCTGAACCGCATATCTCATAAAATGTGGTGGCCCAAGCCTGTAGGATTTCCGGATACATATTTCTTACTTACAGCACACGTAGATACACATTGTATTAAGTAAAGCTCATATTAGCGTACAACTGCGTAGAGGTAAATATGAAGTCGATTGACCTAATATTGCATGACCCTTAACATTAAATTTAATGTATGATCACGGAGAATTTGCTGTCGTAAAAATTCGTTGTACCGCCTCGAATGGAAGACATATATGTATACCTTGAAATTAATATTTAGGTTTATTATATTAGACCCAATAATTTTTATGCAATTCGGCAATAAAAGGAAACTAAGCTGTAAAATAAAGACAGAATAATCTATATAAATAAAAATGTAAATGTTAGTGCGTACAAAATCTTAAACTCCGAAAGTTCTTCATCGATTGCTTTGAAATTTTGACAAAACGTTACATTCGAATACGTGCGTGTTTTTATATACCTGCTATTTATATACCTAAGATGTCACACCTATTACAGGTAAAAACATGTTTTTTTTTTTTTTAAAACAGCGCTATCTGTTGGACGTAAAAGCAACACACGCTATACTAAATATTTTATGATTCCATTTCAGTGTTTCCGATATGTGTGTCCGCTACAGACTAAAAACTACTGGAACGATTTACGTGCGGGAAAAAACGGAGAAAGGAAAAAATCGAAAAAGGTAAAAGAGGAGAAGGGGAAAATGGAAAAAATAATAACGGAGAAAAGGAAAAACGGGAAAAGAAAATGAAAAGGGGAAAGGAGAAAAAATAAAACGATTAGCCGTAGGATGTTGAAATTTTGGATTCAGGACTGTTGTAACATCTAGTTGTGCATCTTTGACATCTTTGTGCATTTTTGACTGCAATCGACTGAACCAATAGGGTCCAAAAAAGCCCAAAATCCAAACAAAATTTGGATTTTGGACCTTTTCTTAACTGCAGTAATAAGTCCTCATTGAGAACTTTTCAACAATATATCATAAGTGGTACTTATTTTCATTGGTTCCAGAGTTACAGCCAAATTAAATTATAATTAATGAAACATTTGGATTTTAGAAGAAGATAGCAGATCGGTTTGAATCAGACTTCATCTCTTTTTTAACTTTTTTTTAATTTAAATATATTGATTTATTAATTATTATTAACCTCTAATTGTAAAAAAAAATTACGAGAAATAATAATAGTAACAAAAAAATATGAAAAAATATCAGAAGTTATTAATGAAATAAAATTTTATGTACTTTTCATTTTAAAAAGGTTTTATATGTAATTTAATAGGCGTACAAAGAAGTTATATGGTGCCCACATCAGATTTTCTTAAACACACCAATCACCAGAACATCAAAATTCATTTTGAATTGAGATTTAATTTTTACATTATCGTTAATGGATTTGTATTCAGTAGTGAAACCAGATTACTCTACTAACAACAATTCTACACAAAGCTTTCTGTAATGTTTATTTCAAAAGAAGAAAGGAAAATCAATTACCGTTTCAAATTTCTGTATTAATTAATTCACTCTGTTAATATATCTTTTTTATTTCTTTTATAGCAGTAAACTTAATTAAATTTATACAAAATTATTAATGAACTAATATATATATTCAACTATTACTAAATTATCAGTTAATGAACTCTTAACTGAACTTCACATATAGAGCTGCATAGCTGTTTTTGACTGTTTATTCGTTTGGAAGTTATGATAATAATTACTCACATGAAACTGATGCTTTTATCTTGTATAACAGTAGGTGCTTCTCAGTTACGTGAAAACAATTGTAAGATAATATATAAATACGTCATGTATTAGACATACATTACGCACCTGCATAAGAACCATTCCTTAGCTCTCGATTATGAGGGGTTTATATCGTACGTCTCCTACAACAAATTAATACGGTTTTATATTTGACAAAATATTTGTAGAAGTCGTTAATACATAATTACTAAAAAATCTTGCGTGCTTTTTTATTAAAATTTGTTTCACTATAATAATAAAACGAGAGAAATATGTAGCAAATATAGCGTAATTAGGTAAAATTGAAAATACAAGCGACTAAAATTTTTAAAGGATAAAAAAAGATGTTATACAACGAAAAATAACTCGTAATTATTATTAATTAAATATTAAAAAAATTGAATGAATGAACAAAATATTTGGGGTTGGATACTCCAAAATTGCTGTACTCCTTTCCGAGTGGATAGTTTTCAGATAAGTTAACTTTTTACACCAAATTTTCTTAGATTTGTTTCCTGGCCTTCAATTATTGTTGGGATTCGATAACAACACAAAATTCATCCTACCCGGGTTAATTTACGCGGTCACTGACATGAAAAGGAGATGCAGCGATCATTAAATACCGACTAAATAAAGATGAATCATATATTAAAACCGTTTTCAAATATCGTATAATTTCTTTATCTTTTCCTAAAACAGATATACGAGGTGCATAACTTAGCAGTTAGACGTACCCATCCGCTCTAAACCTTATAAAAGATTTGTGACGTAATTTATTTCATGCGATAAGGGTTTAAGGTAGATGTGCTGCGTACTAGTTATGTCCTCTTTCTGCAGGCAATAGAACTTCAAAGCTATTGAAAAGCAAATGTAAAAGGCGGTTAATGATTTTTTCGGCTCGGATTGAAAAAGTTCACATCATTATTTCCGAGTATTTACTTTACTAAAATGTTTTACACGAAACTTCCTTCAGACCGTTTCATTATGTTTCTTGATTTAATTATTGTTGACGTGAGTGAGATATATAATTTTATATGACACTGTTATTTTCAGTTTTTTTTTTTTTTTTTGATATTTTTAATAGGATTTAACAAAACCTTTAAAGTGTATATTTGTTCGGTTAAAATATATTGTTATTAACCGCATCACATTTTAATAAAACTATTGGGAAATACTACAGAGAAAACTTTTAGAATCGACTTTAATTTTGTTTATTTTGGTTTCTGTATTTTTTTTTTTTTTTTTTTGTTATCTCTTTGTAGTTGTCGTTGATTCTTTCCGTAAGTTTTGGATCCTATTAGAATTGTCACCTTCAGCATCCAATTTTCTTTTCTGTAACGGAAAATAACTTAAATGGTAGATAAGTATGGAGATACTGAACTTACATTGCGAAAAGAGATTTGTACTGATATAATTATTACAAATATGGTATAACATGTACTGTTAAAACAATTAACACAAACGTAACAAGATTTTATTTAATTCAATCTAAACAAAATAAAACTAATATAACATTTATTATTTTTTTATCTTTTCGTTCCGACCACTACGTATCACGTTTGCATAGTTTTGACTTATTTTTCTTTACCCAAAAGGTTTTCATTCTTTTGCTCTGTTGTTGTCGCCTTTCTTCCGTCCATCTTTTTAGGTTTATATCTTCCTTTTTCTTTCTCTCTAGAATCTTAGACTCTCGAATCACTTTTCTAAATTTGTCTCTGTGTTTACACAGATCCTTAGGATCTTTCAATGTTTTTAGATTTTTTTCTATTTATTTAAACCAGCTGGTCTTTGTGGCTTTGTTTACGTAAAAATTAAATATTTGTTTTGTCAGTCTTCGGTTGTTCATTTTGCGTAAATGTCCATAAAATTGTAATCTTCTTTTCCGGATAAGTCCCCTATTTTTTCTGTACACTTATATATTTTGTTTGCACTTTCCAATTAAAATTCAATTTTCATAGTTTGGTTCACAGATTTTTCCTAAGATATTTTTCTACTTTGCTATTTCTTTTTCTTGAAAAAATGCAAACATTCTGCTCCATACAGTGCTTCTGGTAGGACTACAATTTTATTGTGTCTCAAATTGGTATTATATGACAGGGATTATTTACTGTAAATGTTATTCGTGAGATTTTAGGCAATTTTCATTTTTTGTACTCTATTCTTCATCCCATTTTTTCTTTCATTTATATTCCGTGATATGATTTCTTCCAGATATTTAAATTTTTGAACTCTACTTATTTCTTTGTTGTCGGGGATTATTTATTTGTTTTTTTTTTTTGTAAATCTGTTCCTTTCCTATTCATCAAATAGTGACAATAATGTCTTAAAAATTATTATTATTTTATTTATTAATTTTTTTTCTTTTTTGTTATTTAACTTTTATAATGATACAACCAACGTACGAGTATTAAGAATGTGGTCGAAGAATCAATGTACTTTGAATCGTGTCTGTTTATTTAGTAAATTGTAATACGTGCTGTTTCTCAATATATTTCATAATCTTTGAATATATGGCTCTTTTTTGTTTATTAGGTCATCATGATTATTATTAATGGATCTATGATCGATGTGTAGGAGGTGGTTAACAAATGTCTTTCTCGATGTTTCTGTAGCAGCCTTTCAAGAATTCGGTGTACCTTTATTTAGAACTTCGTCCTGTTTGACAGATGTAGAAAATTATGCGATTGAAACAGTCTATTTATTCCAGAGGTTTTGTGTTTGTTTGGTAATTTCATTCTGCGTGTAATGATTTTTTGTTTTATTTGTTGTTCTAAAGACTACATAACATCATTTTTTTTTTGTTAATTTAAGCAATTTTCTCCGAGACGTTGTTTAAATACGTTGATGTGTTGTATTTTTTAGTTTACTTATTTATTTTTATTAGCACTTATTTTGTGTACAAAATTGTCAATGAGTTTTGATGTGTCGCGTGCTAGGTAATGTAAACTGATGAGCTCTTCTACGTGCTCTTCCAGCGCCACGGATGTATTGAGTAGTCTTTGTATCGTACTTATAAAAGCATATAGTTTATTTCAAGTTGGGTTGATTTTAAGTATTGAGAGAAAAAGGGTGAGTGTCATTGTTGGTTTTCTGTATATTTTAAAAGTATGTTTTTGTTGGTTACTTTTTGTGGTGGTAAAATCAGAAATATTTATTTATTTTATGTTCATATTCGTCTGTAAAGTAAAATTTGTAATGCACTTTTTTATAAAAAAAACGAAACATAGTTTTTAATGCATTTTGATTATTATTTTTTTGTTTGCAAGGAATTTTCTAAAATATTAGTAATATCCATATTTACGTCCAAAACAAAGATTGGTTAAAAGTGACATGGTTAAAATTTATAAAACACTTACTAACATTTTTTACCACGTGAAATAAATTCGATTTATATCAATTATTAACATATATTTTATAAGGTTTCTTAGAAGTAATAGTTAAAATAGGCCCGAATAATTCGAAGCTTTTGTGTCAATAATTAATATTTATATATAAACATTATTTTAAAACGTTTTCTACATGCGTGCGGTTAGGTATCAATTTAACAACGATTTATAGATATATTATGTGAGATGTGTGAAATGTGTATGAAACTTTCTCAAACTCAAATCTGTTTCACTAATTCATAAGTGAAACGTGTCTTATTCATTGAATAACCCATTCCATAGCTCATTTCCATACTTTTCATCACTAATTAGTTATTGTAATATTCATAGGGTCTTAACAATGTTTCTCTTAACTTGTTTTTTGTCTGTTTAGAATTACTTTCATCAAATTATCGATAAGGACCAACCTGTAGAAATATTTAAAACAGATGCTCATTAGAATTGAGTTGTGTAGTATTACTGCATACAAAATAATGTTTATCATAACAATAATGTTTATCATAACAATAATGTTTATCGACAAAGAATAAAACAATTCAGTATTATCGCTCTTTAAAGTTTCAGTTTAATCATGCTGCTATGGCTCGATAGAGTAAAATCGTATAGTTTTACATAGAGGTGAATTTCGTATTTGTATTTATGAAAACTTACTACCAAAAAAGATCAAACATAATTTGTACTCTTTTCTTCCTTTCTTATCTGTTCCTTTCTATTTTGGGCTAATTTTTTTAATCTCAACTTTTTACTTCATCCTACATCCTCAGTCTACTACTTTTAACTTTTCCAATTTTTCTCTGCCTCTTTTTATCTCTTGCATAACTTCTAACCATGTTAATTGAATCTGGAGATCATGTCTTATGTATGGATCCCTACCGAACATTTTTTCTGTATAAGATTAAAAAAGGTTTCTTCGTTTGCCCCACTCTAGTTTTCTTTTTTTTTCTTATTTTGTTTATTTTTGGTAATTTTAAACTTTAAAGAGATCTACATTCTAACAGACGTATTGCGTTCCTCTCTCTTAATATTTGATTCCTTTTTATCACAGTCCACTATAAGGGATATCTCCATCTATATTTCAGTTACCCATACCACTAATAGTCGTGTAGAGTAAGAATAAATCGGGTAGTAATTACTAAGACATGTTCTCATTTTTTGATATATCTTTTCTCCTTCTAATCTAAAGCCCCATAGCTTAAATATTGAGATATCCCTTTACTTCTAACCAAATACATACCTAAATTTTTTTACACTAAACTAAAAAAACGAGACTTGAATCCGGCAGAGAAGCCCGTCAACAGGATCTAAAAATTAATATCTACTAGATTCAAAACTAATTTATTACTTTCTGAGAATAATTGCTCTTCACCAACTAATCAGTGAATTTTAAAACTTGTAAATACTTTTTTGATTCCAGCTAAAGAATGGGCTTGTGTTTATTTCAATTTCTGTATTGTTTCTTCCATAAAAAAGGTTAAATACAATGAAGATACATGAAAACGGTTTTTCACTCTTTCTGAATTAGACTTTACCGTTGTACTTCTGTTCTTACTGCAGTCACCTAATCTACAGATAACGGGTGTCAAACAATTTAAGAGATAAATAACTTTGGAGAATTTAAGTTCCAAATTGACGCCGCTTCCGAGCGGTAAGATCTGGAATTAACCAAATTTTTATGACTATCATTAGTCGAGTGTGCTATGTCTCTTTACGGGATATATATATATATATTAGAGAACAAATTTTAATTCCACTAGTATAGTTATCAAGAACATCGGTAATTAAAAATAAGTGAAAATAAATTAAAAATTATATTAGAAAAAAAGATATATTATCCATCATTAATGAGAAGAGGATGGTTACAAAATATCTGATCAGTCAAATAGGTAGGAGTAATTGATTGGTTTAAGGTTATTACTAACTGGAGGTATACAGTAACATTCCTTTGACGTAGGAATTCCAATAAACTGCGTTTCGTATACTAATTGATAATACAGTTGATGCAATATTGTTTGTTGATATTTCTCTCACATAAGTCTGTTTCTGGATGAAGGATTCATTGTTTAATAACAGAATGATATAAAATAAATTGAAGAAAATGAATAAGTGAATATCCGACAGAAATAACTTAACTCTCTAATATCTAAAATTCTTCATTTGAAAATGTACCGCTGTGAAATTTTTAGTTTGTTGGTTATATGTAGACGGTATATTGTATCATATTCAAACGAATTTTGATGATTTGAAAGAAAAGAAATTCCAAACTATTATTTAAATAATAAATCGATTTATTTTTAAAACACACACATATATATATATATATATATATATATATATATATATATATATATATAATCCAGTTTTATATACATTTCTTTATTTAAATTTTATTTTTCATTTAAAGCATGGGGTATAGAATACGTTATATATATATATATATATATATATAACTAACATAATATAGCTTGGGCGGTAGTTACTTTTAAAGACTTATGAAAAAGTCCCGGTAAGGGTTTTTTTTTCTTACATAAAACCAATACAATGAGGATCAGGCCGAGTAACATGATTTTATGTCCTATTTCACCCGTTCGCACACCACGATTTGGAGATTCATAACTCATAGCAAAGAAGAGAGTTCATGTTCTAGTAACTTTGTGTCTTTTCATTTCAGGTAAGATGCAAAACGTTACCTTCTGTTTAAGATAACAGGTGATTTTGCACATAAAAGTTGATCAATTTAATAAAAAACGGTCTTATTCCATGGAAATACAACTGGTTCGTGCAGTATTTCTACTTTTTAATTTTCCATTGTTACACCACTCATCGACCAACCTAAATTATTTTTACTGTACACATTTCGACGTTTTACATAACATCAATTTTGGGAACATAATTTTTGTATATTTATGAATTTATAACTTTGCATGGAACAATCTTCAGTATACTATACCGGTTTATTAAACGTCTATCTTTTATTTTACCACTCACTGCAGAATAATAATGAGAAAATTATTTCTAGTAGCCATAGACTTCCTTTTTGAATATTTGTTTTTCTTGACTTTTCAGGTCCACTGAGTCGAAAGGCAGTATAATTTTGGTTACTAAAGCTATGTACCCTATGTTACCCTATGTATAGTTATTGTGAATTATTTGACTTTATCACAGAACGGTTTATATTAAAATCAGAAAATTTATTATTGTAGTTAAAGGGATTAAATCCATTAATTTCATGAAAAGTCGGACAAATTGATTAGAGAAATAGAGAAGGTGCTGTATCTCCGGAAAGTACTTGCTTCTTTGCGGTTTTCTTTAATCTTTAATCATTTTTCTCAACTCTTCAAGGTTTTAAAATATGATTGTGAAACCGCATGAATTATAGAGCCCATCGGCATAAATTCAGTATAAACAACACCATACTTGTTAAAGAAAAATATCAGCATCACTATTCTGGGAGATGGAACCTTTCAGCATTTTTTTTTTTTTTTGTTGTGAAGAATGAAGATATTTCCATTCAATTGAATTAATTCTTGTTCCATGTGAAAAGTGATAAATCCAACCCTTGTCTTTGGACACAGTTTTTTCCAAAATGATATAATTACCTTCCTGCTCATGACAATCCAAATATACGAGGAATGTTTTAAAACGTTTCTCCTTGTTTTCTTTTATCAATAAACCTACTGGTACAAATTTTTTGGCAGTTAAAACACTCAAAGATGATAATGTGTGCAATACCATGTGAAATCCCTAATTCAGCAGCAAACTCATTAGTTGTGATTTTCCTGTTTTCAACTAACAGTGCTTAAATGTGCTCACATTATCATCCGTCATCGAAGTTTTCTGTTTAGCTTTTCTTCATTTTATTCAATTTATCTATCACCATTTTGTTCAAAATTAAATTCCCTACATTTTTTTTTTTTTTAAGTTTTATGTGTTTGTTACCCATTTAACAAATTTATTGTACGTAAAACATAAAAAACATGTTTTTTACCCCACTTTATTGAGTTTCCTCAGATTTCTCAAAAAATACTATAGATACGGTTCTGTTACCTATTTTATTCAATTTTTTAGGTCAAAAGCCATAAGAAATCACTAATTTTGTTCCTTAATTAAGTTCTAAAAATTTCACTACGACCTCATTTCCACTGGGGTAGCTGAAATCCGAGCGAAATCTTTCACTAGTGGTTATTCGCAAACGAAGTATTTTAGAACATATATTTATGTGAATTTTTTCCATTATTTTTACGAGTAAAACATATTGTTAAAGTCCCGGAAGAACTTTGTGATACCGCTTGTACGAATATATACAGTTTGTGGTTTCTTAAATAATTCTTTGTTAAAATAGAATTTACAGAAACTACTAAAGCTAAACCACCTTCACCGTTTAATTATTAACAATATACACCCTGTATAATTATTTTACTTTAACGGAAAACTGAAAATGACTGTAAAAATCATGAAATATTAAGTGAGACCTGTACTAAATTCATTAAATGAACAGAATATTCTATTAAATATTTATTAATTCCGAAATCATCCAAGTTTATTTTTGTAAAAAGGCAGTTTTTTTTTTTAAAGTAAGAAACTTATATTGTAATTACGTTTGTATTTCGTTAATAATAGTCGTAAAGTATATTTGCTCTTTTCTATACTTTCTTCAGTTTCTTTAGAAAATAGGATGTAATTTTGATACTTCTGAACCGCACTGGAAGAAGGCTCTGTAAATTTGTTCTAAAAGGGATTTTCCTGTGAGAGTACTTACTAACTTGAGTATATTATAATGAAAGTATTCATTACATTATATAAAGGAGATAAAAAAAGACAGAATGAAATGTTCAGAGTTTTAAAAAAATTTAATGGAATTTAAATTTAACGTCGGTTGAAAAATGTTATTACTAAACTCTTTGAATAAATGTTTACTGAGTAATTAATCAAAAAAATAATAGTTTGCAGTTATTTATAAAACTAAGAATATTTATTTTTCTATTATTACTCTTTCAGTGACATTAATAAATTAACAGAGTACAGTTAAAAAGTTGTGTATAAAACGATAAAGTGACAAAGAAATAATGCATGTGAAAACAATACAACGTTTACTAATAAACTTTCCACATTAATTATAAATTAAAGTTTCAACTTTTATAAGTTGTAAAATTTGATTAACTTTTAAAGTAACGCCATTTATTCTCTCAAAAAAAAAATATATATATATATATAAATTTCCACAGAACTAACAGATTGCTGAATTAGTATTTATTAAACAGTAAATTGTTATTTTTAATTTTATTCAGAGAGGTTGGAGATAATACGGGCTTGTGGGATTGTCATGGATGAACACATAATCAATATAATATTTGTGTGATGTCTGTTAGAAATACTAAGCTTTATCTACTTATTAACTGGCATATTTCATTCATATTTACTAGTGTGTAACGTAAACAGTAATACAACGGTGACAACCACTTCAGTTATATTATTATAATTTTCTATTTCTAGAACATGTACATTCCAAGAGAAATTCATCGTTACTATTGTGTTACGATAAAATACTATTTTAATCTTTTATCTTAAATACAAAAAAGATACGATAAAAGACTTATAAAAAGATGGCCATTATAAATGATTTAAAACTGAATTTCAATCTTTATTCGAAAAAACCTCATACGAAAGATTTTCCGATGCTGAATCCACAACGGAAAGATTTATACATTCTTATACCTATAAATTATGTAACGCACCTATTATTATTTTTTTTTTTTTTGAGGTTTTTTGGGGCATCGACTACTTTGGTCATTAGCCCCATCCCACTTCAAAAAAATAAAAATAAAAAAAGGTTCAGTGATTCACATTCTGATGAATCAAAAAGGTCAAAAATTACATTTTTCTATAACTTAGAATCCAAAAAATTACTTCCTAGGCTTTCCTTTCGGCCATCCTTTCTTGCATCGTTTCTCCATTCATCTAACGGCCTCAACCTCTGATGGCAGCGTATCTGAGGCCTCAGACATGGCATCGTCTTCCTCTCTTTCCGATGCCAGTGACGTTCTGCGGCTGACGTCAGGAGACAAAAACTTCGTTGGTGCAGTTAGCATCGTTGCTATTGAATCTAAACTAACAAGCGATGCACTTTCCGCGGCTGATGAGCTGGATTCTATCTCTACTGCAGTGCTGGGTCCAGCTGAAATAGATGCTCTCACTGAAGCTGTTCTTTGAGCTTTTGGAGGCTCCATTGTTGCCGTTTTTATATCATCTTTATCTGGTGCTTTCTCGATAGTAACTTGCACCTCCATTTCGGTAGGCTTGGATTTTCTTGTCACAATTTCTTTAGGCTTGTGACTAGTCGACGGAGTGATCTGTTTCTCTTTGTCAGATAAGTCAAGATTTTTCATTTTTACGCAAGTTGGTGGCTTTACGATCGCAGATTTGGCTGGTTTTTTAAACGGCGCTGGTGCGTCTCTCATGTCAACAGCGTCAGTCCGGGGATGTCTCATCTTTACTTTGTTTTCTCTGATGAGTCGACTCAATCTTTGAATCAATGATTCTTTCAATCATTGTCGCAAGACTTGGTGCCATCGTGTTAAGCAACTGCTCCACATTAATTTTAGATGTGTAAGGGGCAGCCGCTGCTTCTGCATAAGAAGTCGATGGTCGTGGTGTACGCTGATTAACAATTTTCTTCGCTTCAGGATAACTAACCTTCTGAAGTGTTTTAACTTCCTGGATGGCTGTTTCTAATTTATATGTAGGGCAGTTCCTTGAACGACAGTTCTGATGCCCTTTATAGTTAACGCAGATTGGAGGGTCTTTGCATAGGTCACCCTCGTGTGTTTTCTCTCCACATATACATATTTCCTGCGCTTCACATCTAGCTGCTGTGTGTCCGAATCGTTGACACTCACTTAAAACATCTCATCGGCTGCGGAATGAATGCCTGTACATCAAGCCGATGGATGCCAGCTCGTACCTTTTCAGGAAGGTTTGGCCTATTAAATGTTAAAACATGCGAGGCCGAAGGAGCAACTTCACCATTTCTTTGCATGGTTAGTCTGCGACACTGAGTCACTCCCTGTATCGACATTTCTTGTACAATTTCTTCTTCTGTACAATTAAGAAGATCGCGACAAACAACATCTCCTCTGGATGAGTTAAGTGTGCTATGCGGTTGAACAGAAACCGAAAATTCACCGTTCTTCTTCAACGCCTGAACTTTCTGGCTTTGCATGTCGTTGATGGTTTCGACATGTAATCCATTAAAAGTTTTACGAATTTCCTTAACAGGATCACCAGCACAATTTGTTATTTCTCTTGCGATTAAAAATGGGCTAACTTTTTGAAAGTTTCCATTATCTTTTGTAATAATTAAAAATCTTGGTTTGGGAGCAAATGTTTCCAAACAACAACTTTCTCAATTCCCTACTGATTTTGTCAGCATCTCTCTTGATTTTATCTGACTCCTTGCTCTTTTTCCACTTCGCTTGTGGCGAATCGGAGGTTTCTAAACGAGGGTGTTTACGTGCACCCTCTGCCACGTTAGTTTGTTCAATATTCATGAACATTTATACCTTCTGTAACAAGGCTAGCCGCCGGGGTACACCCCCACTCCAGGGCTAGTAACCTTGGAGGTCCGATCCGGTACTCCGGTGGAACCGGCATATGTCCTGGCAGAGAGCGGATGCGCAATCTCTGCACTGACTCCAGGCTCCTACTCACCGAAGCTTTCAGAGCTCCCATGCACCGACATACATGGGCACCATTGCTACATGCTTGCCATCGCAGGGGGCATGTGGACAACGGAAGGGTCTC
The DNA here is from genome assembly GCF_047948215.1 of Lycorma delicatula. NCBI lineage: Eukaryota > Metazoa > Arthropoda > Insecta > Hemiptera > Fulgoridae > Lycorma > Lycorma delicatula. The sequence goes on from NC_134458.1 coordinate 55,071,886, forward strand.
CGTTACACCTGCAATAACATTGACCCTGGCCGCCACATCGCCAGCTCTAAAAATGGTATGAGTCCATTTCCAAAATCGTTTATTATTCCATTTCCTGCAGGTAGCCGAAAAATCCGTTAAATGTCCGTTTAGTGAGCTGAAGTTGGAAACAGGTCAAACGTAAAAAAGCATAACCGAGGAATTTACTCGGAACCCCGTTAGCCAGTTATATGTAATGTACTTAAGTACAGCTGTTGCTGCCCTGGACGTGGAACATAGATGTTGTGTCCGGACGTGGGGATTATCTACCTCAGGGTACACCTATTATTAAAAGAGACAGTAGTGAGTTTGTTGCTTTCTCTGAAAGTGTTTATATTCTATATACATCCAGTTCACGCGGAGAACAAAATAAAGTTATCACTTTTAGTGATGATATCACCTGAAACACCATTGTGAATTTAAAATTTAATCGGTATTCTTGTTGTGCTAACACGCAACTTTTGGTTCACTGAAGAAGGAAAAGGAAGACTACTTTACTCCTCAATTTACTTTGTAAGCCGAACACTATATGGTTATTATTTTTTTTTCTTGAATTTTTACGGGCATCGACTACTAAGGTCATTAGCCCTCGTCAAGTTCTTAGAAAGAAATTAGTATCACCAACAGGATCGTCATATGTAAGCGTGTAAAGGGCCCTTGCATTTTATTTAAAAGCACAATCTACACAGAAACATTAATCACAACAACAAGACAAAACAACACTTATGGGGTGTAAAGGGCTCCGTTATTAAAATTTGAGATAAGGTTCTCAAAATACCGTGAAATTAAAAATACAAGATATCAATACCATTTCCTTCTTCTACATGTCTCGTTTATAGTTTGTATAAGCACCCTCGGGGCGACCAGAACCGCCGTTGAGCAGTATATCAGTCGCGCCAGGGCGCCGTGGCAGTTGACTCCTCCTTATAAATAAATAGGCTACAGGCATGCACCACACACACCCATAGCCTCGCGCCCTCAATCCACCCTTGCGGGTTCCCCATGCCATCATCGGAACACCCCGACTCACTGCTCTTGAATGCAGACGAGCCAGGGTGGCCTAGGCAAGAGGGCTACCTCCCGTCACTACACGTGCCTCGCTTCGAGAATTCCACATTTAAATGAAACTACCTCTTAGAGATTTTTAACACAGCTTTAAAATTTTTCACTTTTATAGACTTCTAAGAAGTCCACTGGCGTGTAAAAATCTTTTCTTCATTTCCATTATCCAGATCAGCAGTAATATCATTTCTAAGACGGAACCTCTTTCTGAGGTCCTCATATATGGTACACTCTTCTATTAGATGCTTGACTGTCAGTGTTTTATTACAAACACCGCACATTGGTCTCTCTTCGCCGGTTAACAAATATGAATTTGTTAATCGCGTGTGACTGATTCTAAGTCTGGTCACAGCTACTTGTTCTCGGCGAGTCAACGTCACGTCGCTTTTCCATTTATATGGAGAAGTTTTCACTGAGTTTAATTTTGTATTTAAACTCCTCCAATCACTATTCCATTTGTTTCTTACTATGTTGGTTAGACAGTTTCTAACATCTGCCACTCTTACAGGAAATGCATCCAAACCATCGCAGACTGTTGCCTTTCTGGCAGCTTCGTTTGCGCTTTCATTACCTGTAATACCAGCATGCCCTGGAGTCCATACAAATACGCATCGCTGTCCTCGTTGGTTTAAAACGTATAAAATAGACAGGATTTTTGAAATTAGGACATCCTTAATGTTTTTGTTCCGAATTGCAACAAGTGGACTTAGAGAATCGGAACAAATTAGCACTCTCTCTTTGCAATAATGTTCTGTGAAGCGAAGAGCTTGCTGAATAGCAGTAAGTTCTGCCGTATAAACACTGGCCATATGTGGCAGTTTCCAACAATGGGCTTCTCCATTTACATATATGGAGCATCCAACACCATGTTCGGTTTTAGAACCGTCAGTATAAATTCTAATATGTTCTTCGTAACTACTGACGGTTGCCAAAAATTCCTGTTGGATGATCACTGCCGGTTTCTTTTTTATTTCTCCCTGAGAGAGTTCCAACCTTGTATTTACCTCTGGCAAAAGCCATGGCGGTATTTCTCTTGTGGAAATTGCTATTGTATCTGGAATAGCAATTTCGTATTTTCTTCTTAATTCGTGGTACCTAATTCCGGCTGGTCTGGAATAGGTAGCACGACGTTCATATACTGCAGCCATTGGATGATTCATGAAAAGTTTATTATTTATATGGGCAGGAAAAGCCCATACGTTTGCTGCATATCTTAACAAAAGGATCTCTCTTCTATAATGTAGTGGCATTATTCCGGCTTCGGATATTAGACTTGTCGCCGGACTTGTGCGGAAAGCCCCTGTCGCATATCTAATTCCGCTATTATGAACTACGTCTAACTTTCTTAAATGCGACTTCGTAGCGGATGAATATACAATACATTCGTAGTCTAGTTTCGATTGAACCAATGCCTTATACAGTCTCAATAATATCTCTTTATCTGAGCCCCAATTAATATTCGATAAACATTTGATAATGCTTAGGGCTTTTTTGCATGTAACACTCAAGTCCTGTATGTGTAATCCCCATGTAAGGGACTTATCCAATACTAGTCCTAAAAATCTCAAGTTGTCTTTATATTGTATTGGATCATTGCCGATTGTCAACGTAGGACTTTGATGAGGAATTCTCTTACTACAGAAGTGCACACAGCACGTTTTTTCTGGTGAAAATTGGAATCCATTATTCCTCGCAACTGAATTTAGAGAGTTGATCGCTCGTTGCAATTTGTATTTCACCATAGCAGTCTTGTTGCTGGCATACACAATTGCCAAATCATCAACATAGACGCTTTTGCTGATTTCTACTGGAATGGCTAATATCAGTTTATTAATGGCGATCATAAACAAGGTACCGCTTAACGGCGAACCTTGTGGTATGCCATTTTCCAAGATTTTTATAGATGAATATTCATTGTTGACACGTACTTGGAAAGTACGGTCATTCATATAGTTCCTCAATAAGATTGGCAGTTTGCCACGAATGCCCCATTCATGTATCTGGAGCATTATACCATGATGCCAGGTGATATCGAAAGCCTTCTGAAGATCAAAGAAGACTCTGACACAATGTTTCCTTGTAATAAAGCTGTTATATATAACGTTCTGTAAGTTAATCATTTGATCAGTGGTAGAATGGTATTGACGAAAACCTGGTTGATATGGTGATATCAGGTTTTCTTTTCCCAAAATCCAAACGAGTCGAGTATTGATCATTTTTTCGAATATTTTTCCCATAGCGCACGTCAAGGAGATAGGACGATAGCTATTGGGATCTGTTAAATTATTATTTTTCTTTGGTACTGGAATAACATGAGCTTTTTTCCACTGCTGCGGGTACATTTCATCCCGCCATATTTGATTATACAATTCTAATAATCTGCGTTTTGCAGTGGTATTCAACTGCCTGATCATATTATAATGGACTTATAATATCATATATAATATACTTATAATATCATATATAATGGACAGCTGCTGGTCCGGATTTCATCCGGACCAGCAGCTGTGTTGCCTGCTTTTTCCAACGCTTTCATAAATTCTTCCATTTTAAATGGTACATTATATGCGTAGTTATACTCAGTTCTAAAATTTAGTAGACCTTCAAGTTATTCTTTTTTGGTCCGAAAACCTTCTTCGTAGTTGGCCGTTTTGCTGGCCTTCTCGAAGTGATTGGACAAAAGCTCTGCGATTTCGTTTGGAGTGTCCTTAATTCCATCTTCATCTTGAAGGATAGTTATGAGCGCAAAATTTTTACGGCCACAAATCGCCTTCACTTTCCTACAAACATCTGATGCAGTAGTGGTTCTGTCGATAGATGACACGTAGTGCTGCCAGGATCGTTTCTTCGAGTCTATCATGAGACGTTTTGCATACGCCCTGTATTTCTTAAAGGCAATAAGATTTTCTGAGATAGGACATTTCTTAAAGGCGTTATACGCCCTTTTCTTTCTTTTTATAGCTTCACTTATTTCATCGTTCCACCATGGAACGGGTTTATTCGTAAGTTTCCCAGATGTTTAGGGAATCAATCTCGATACCGACTCAAGTATCGCATTTGTTATAGCATCGACATCGTCCCCGATAACTCCAGTTGTTACAACTACAGTTGTATTGTTCTAGCTGCAAAGCTCGTCCAATCTGCCTTTTCAAACAACCATCTTTTAGAGATGGGATATATTTTTCTTATAACATCAGTTACAATTTGCACCGGGAAATGATCATTTCCATGCAAATCATCTAAAACCTGGAAGCTGTACCTCGGTGCTATCGATCCGCTTATAAGTGCAAGATCTATACAGGACGTCGATCCATCTCTGGCATTGAAAAACGTTCCTGACCCATCGTTTAAAAGCATAAGTTCAGAATTCATCGGGAACCTTTCCAATTCTCTTCCACGGGGATCTATTCGATCCGATCCCCAAAGAGAATTATGAGCATTAAAATCACCCACCAGTAAAATAGGTGGGGGAAGCTCAGAAATTAATCGTGCTATGTCATCCTCCTTCCAATGAAAGTACGGCAGGTATATGCTGCAAACAGTAACCTGTAGCGGACGCTTCATTCTAACGGCTACCGCTTGTAGGTTTGTATTTAGATCAACAGCTTCGGCGGTAGCAATGGTCGATGTTAATATGGCTACTCCACCTCTAACTCTTACATTTGGCGGTTGATCTCGCCGAAATATATCATATCCTTAATTTAAAATTTTCATTTCGGCTGAAATGTGTTTCTTGCAGACATATACAAATCGGGTTTACATCATGTACCAAGCGTTGGAGCTCATGGATGTTTGAAAAACATCAAACATCCATTGATGTTCCATTGTACTATCGACTCGCCGATTTTAAATTAAATTATAGCCTAGGTTTTCCTTTCAGCCGTCCTTTTTTTCTTTTTTTCTCCATATTGCGAACAGCATCGTGTTCACGGAGAACGTCGTCGCCCGTATAGCTTCCAGTCTTCGAATCGGAGACAACAGAAGCCGCCGAGGACGACGGGCATAGATCGGCACCGGTTTCAGGCGCCGATTGAGAGGCGGCTACCTACCGACCCCCGACACGGGAGCAGCACTGGTTACCGCCTGTGGAAGGGGGGACACTCGCCCCCCTGTGAGTTTTTTTGTGGCCTTTGAGGCTTAGAGGCCACTTCAGTTACAGGAGGCTTGGGAGCCTCTATAACGGACTGCGAAGCAATCACTTTCTTCTGATCATCTAATATCTCACTTAGACGGACTTGAACTTCTGGTTTAACGTCCATTTTCTTTTGGTCAGGAGCAACTTTCTGTTTTGAAGATGTATCTGCAGGAGGCTGTACAATTATTCTTGGCTTAATAGCTTCTTTGCTGCTGAAAGGCTTCATTTTATTTTCGATGATCCTTTCAATTAAGCCAGCCAAAGTAGACGCAAGTTTGTTAATGATAGCATTCTCATCAACAGCAACTGGAGCAGGAGCAGGAGTAGCAGCTGCAGCCTGAGCATAGGTTGTTGTTGCTCTAGGTCTGCGGGCATTCACAATCTTCTTTGCTTCGAAGTAGCTGATCTTTTGCAGGGTTTTTACTTCCCGCACAGCTACTTCGTCTTTGTATACAGGACAGTTCCCGGATCTACAGGAATGCTGTCCTTTGCAGTTAATACAAGTAGGAGATTCCTTACATGGCTCTCCTTCATGTACTTCGTTACCGCACACGCATATTTGCGGTCTCTCACACCTAACAGCGGTGTGGCCAAAGCGTTGGCACTTAAAACATCGCATTGGTTGCGGGACAAGTGCTCGCACGTCTAATCGGTGTATGCCCGCTCTTATCTTCTCCGGCAAAGTTGGCCGGTTAAAAGTAAGAACATGAGAGGCTGAAGGTAGGACTTCGCCATTCCTTTTCATGTTCAATCTCCGACACTCTAATACTCCTTGCGGTGCTAATTCTTCGACAATTTCCTGCTCCGTGCAGTTAAGAAGATCCCGACAGACCACAACACCCCTTCAAGCGTTGAGCGTGCCGTGGGGATCGACGCGTACAGCAAAATCTCCTATCTTTGGAGCCCTAGGATCTTCTGAGACTGTGCATCATTCACAGTCTCCACATGAAGTCCGTTAAAGGTTTTTCTTCTTTCCTTCACAGGGCCTCCAGCGCATTTAGTTATTTCTCGAGCAATGAGAAAAGGACTCACTCTCGAGAAATTACCATTCTCCTTTGTAATGACCAGATACTTAGGCTTTGGAACATTACTATTCTTGAAAAAAGCTTTATGTAAGCTTTTTCTAGCTTCACCTTCAATTTTCTTAAACTGTACACTCTTTCGACCGTTTTGCCTCAGGCGAAACGGCCGGTTCTAGACGAGGGTGTTTACGTGAACCTTCTGCCACGTTTGGTTGTTCAGCTTGCATGAACATTTAATCCCTTCTGTAGTAAGGCTAACCGCCGGGATACACCCCCACTCCAGGGCTACCAACCCTGGAGGTCCGTTCCGGTACTCCGGTGCAACCGGCATATGTCTTGGCAGAGAGCGGATGCGCAGTCTCTGCTCTGACTCCTGGCCCTTACATACCGAGGTTTTCAGGGCTCCCATGCCCCGAAAAACATGGGCACCTTAACTACATGCTTGCCATCGCGGGGGGCATGTGGACAGCGAAAGGCCTCCGTTACACCGGAAAATAACTTCGACCGTGACCGCCAAATCGCCAGCTCTAGTGGTGGTATGAATCCATTTCCAAATCGTTTGTTTGTCCATATCCTGCAGGTGGCCGAAAAATCCAATCCGTCTGGTGACCTGAAGTTGGAACCAGGTCAAAAGTAAGAAGCATAACCGAGGAATTTACTCGGAACCCCGTTAGCCAGCTATAAGTATTGTACGTAAGCACAGCTGTTTCCGCCCTGGACGTGGAACGTAGATGTTGTGTTCCGGACGTGGGGATTACCTACCTCAGGGCTATGGTTATTATTATTATCATTATTTAAAATTACTGTTATTTTAAAATGTGACTTATGACTTGTTTTAGGGCGCCTAAAACCACCACGGTTAAACATTTAACATACATTCATAATTTCGGGGTTCATTTTGTAATTTTTTTCCGATCAGTTCTCAGTACGTTGTAAATGGATGAAATATTATTACTATTGTATAAAAAAAGTGTTATAACACCTGTAGAATTTTCTCGGAACAGATCCGTATTAATGTTTATTTTTCCCTTCATAAATTCGCCTGTATGAATATTCTTTCGTCCTGATTGGGTAGAAGTCTTCGATTACATCGGTATGGAGCCCCAGAACCAACGAAATTATCAGTGAAACTGCATCCTTGTCGCTGTAGGATGTGATATTATCTCTATCAATAATAAAAAACTTAAACATCTGCCTACAACTCTATATCATGTCCTATCAGAAATCAAGTGTACTTAACATCCCTGTGTTTCAGATACATATATACAAAAAAAACCCAGGGTTGAAATATTTTGACACAAGCAAATCCGATTCACCACCATTACCTTAATTGAATAGATAAGTAAGACCTCCACACAAAAATATGTCACGAAACTTTTTCAATCTGCTACTTTTTTCTGGCCATTTCAAGTTCGTTGTGACAGAATGCGTCTGTTATATAATCTTTTCATTATTTTCTTCTTTGTTTTAAACAAAAATGGTAAATTATCTATTAACTGCAATTTCCCAAATTGTAACTATGTTTCAGACCTTAAACATATGAAGAGGTTGGTTAAACGGGAAAAGTTGGTTTTATACAATTGTCCTATTTTCTTTTTCTTTAACGACATTAAAATTGTCTTATATTTATGTACAGTATAGTAAATTATGAAGAATTTCTTTTTCCTGGAAAAAATAAATTCAAACAGAATATTCTTTTCTGGGCATTGTACAACCTGAATTAAAGATATCAACACAAACCAAAAGTGAAAAGTACTTTTTATAAAGCACGACTACAATTTTTTAATGATATAAAGCTTATGTATTCAACCAGTAGAATAATGCGAATAAAAAAAGTTGTTACATCTGGAATATAACTAAACACTTATTGATAGTATGCAATCTAATCGAAGTAGACTTCAGCGTATAAAATTCAGTATAATTAAATTTTTTCTAAGCTGAAAAACTTTTCCTAAATTGTAATTTGACTTAAAAATAAATCGGTATTACTCATGTTATTTGTTATAGATTAGCGGTAGAAATTTTTTAATAAATGCTTTTCATTTTCCAAGTGAGACTGGGAATTTGTTATTATGTAAATGTTGTTTTACTACGAAATGTAAACTGTCATATATTTTGTATTTTGTCTTTTTTTGTTACGCTGTTTTTGTTTTTTTCCTTCCATAGAACTGGTATAATTATTTAATTATTAATAATATTATTATAAATTGTTGTATTTTTCAGTTGATTGAATTTATTCAAATCACCGTGACTATTTAATCAATTTTCAATTAATTTATTGTAATATTAATTTTTATTTTAAAACAAAAGAAAAAATTAGCTACGCATTTTAATTTTTACATTTAGTTATAACATTCGAATATCAATTTTAATCTAAGGTCGTGTTGTAAATTCAAAGTGCATAAATTTGTTATATACGTACTAGTTAAACCAAATACCTTGTGGTCTTTGTGGTTCGAATAATCTTTTCGGCCTTAAAAAAGTAACAAACCGTACTTTTCGTCTTTTATTTTTCTTAGTTTTCGTTTTCTTATTATTTTGTTTCTTTTCAATTTAACGTCTACTAGAGGCTCGAAAATCATTTTAACTTATCTTACTGACCACTATTTTTAATATTTAAGACTTTGATGATTTTTCGTAGCGGAAAATCTGTAATAAGTATATTTCACGGATATGTTTTGACTGACTGTTAATTATCGAGTAATTAACAGTCGAGTGTTTACTAAATGGTAATACAATTATATTTATTATAAATTGAAATCATTTCCTATTTAGTGTTTTATGGGTACATTCGATATAATACTAATGAAATTTTCCATCACTCTCGTAGTATTAAGTGTTCGTAATAACTATAAAAATATATGTGCTATCAAAAGAATTTTATGTCATTAATAAAAAATTTATTTCTCCGATCGCTTGAGTTTTGCTACTGTAAGCTGTTCTAAAGCGTTATTAAAATTTATATAATAATACTTAAGCCAATTTATAAACTGTTCTAGTAAAAGTATCGTATTTAATATTTAAGTGAATCCTCTAATGCAACTTGAGCGGTTAGGAGTTTTCCCTTTGGCATTATATTTTTAAACAATAAATTTTGGGCAGCTTAACATATATATTCTTAGATTATTCGTTTAACCGTTTGTAGGAAGTAATTTTACCAAGCAGGAAAACCGTTTTTTTTTTATTTGAATACGGCTCTTGAAAATAGCAGACCATCATTTTTTCTCTATTTATGTTTAGGTTTTATTTTAGTTTGTTTTTAACCAGAACTTTCGATAAATATACTTATCATTTCGCAGAAAATTTTGTTAATATCATGAAAAATCAAAAATTGGGATTCGAATGGATGTTGATCGTTGTATAATTATATACTTCCTAGAAGGCTCATTAGCATAAAATTTCATACGATAAAAAATTGAATTGTTAGGATACGATCGATTAAAATTAAATTTGAAGTAGGGATTTTCGTGGAGATAACCTTGAATATTTTCAACAAAATACTTTTCAAAATTACACCCTAAGCTAGAAAATTAAAAAAAATATATTTATATTTCACCCTGAATGGGATGAAAACACTAAAAATAACGAAAAATAAGTAATTTTCAATATTCATTTGTATACGTTTTATGAGCTTGAGAGACTATTTGTGCATGTTGATTTTAAAATATTTTCAGTAATCTCCTAATTCGATCTTAATGTTACTTCTAAATTACAAAGCAAAAATAAACACATATTTTTATACGTTCCAAAGCGTTTAAATAACAGATAAATGTTCAAAAAAGATATAAAATTTAAATTTATATAAATGTTTTTTTCATGAAAAAAAACAACTTTTCACTTATAAAGTTAACTTAATAGTCCTACTGAGTCTTTTTGGAGAGGAGCAACTTATAAACTCAAATGTAAATTGTCATCGAGTCATTAAAAAGCAGATCACGTAAAAATCATTTCAGATGTAAATCTTCATTTAAAAGACCTTATTTAGTGAATGAAAATTGCAAAGATTGGAGGTTGCTACTTTTTTCTAATCAAAATGGTGAACCTGTTGATATCTGAAAATTCCAAACGTATTTTTCTTTCAATTTATTTTCCCAGTTAAGGTCTCATTTTTTACTTTTCTGAAAATTTTGTCAGGACAGAGCTCTGTCAAAGAAAAGAAAAAAATTTTAATTAAAATTTTATCTTTGACAGAGCTCTTCAACAGGTATTAGCTACTGCTAACGCTATGTAAATATACAAATTTATACCCGTACATTATCTTTTAATTCATTATTTACAAATTTTATACTCGAAAATACTTTCGAATTTTATCCCAGAGGCGGCTTTAGATTAATTATCGTTTCCAAATAACCAAAACCTTTGTCATTCAAGATGTTATTAATTGCATTTTATGATATGTTAAAGCAAAGTACCTTAGCATAAGAATGATTGATCTTTGTAATATCCGTGAAGCTTTCATATATCTAGCGCAACTTTGCTGTGTCAGCGCCGGATTAAACGACAGCTATTCATATACTATGCAGCTCGTTTTAAAACTCTGGATCCCGGACCAGAATATCTTGTTATGTAAAACCCTACGACAGAATAGCGACCGAAAAGTATTATCGAGGAGCCGTTAGCATGAAGATGTAACTGGTCCGACCTGATTTTGAACCTCCTGTTTAAGAAGGCTAACTTATAAGTGCCACTTCACAGAATTGAATTTCTCACTAATTTTTATAGCTAATTATAAGCTAGATATAAAAATACATATGTGAAATTATATATTAAAAAACGAGAACGTCGGTGCGTGGACACATTACGGAAGCAAAACATCTTACGCATTATTATATGAATTATTAATGGTGCAAAATATAGGATAAGCAATATGCACAAATGATAACATTTTTTATTAATAAGAAATATGAACTAACAATAAAATCCAGTCTGTTAAATATGTCAGTGGTTAAATCTCTGATTGGAATATTAAAATATGAGTGCGATCAAAAACCGTTCGCAAAAGAGTAACAGTATTCTTAAATACGATTCCTGAATGAACTGTGTTCAACTAGCGTGTGACGCTTTTTCATGACGCTCGTTTTTCTCAGTTGATTCTCCATCGGAAATCTTACGTTAAGAAGCTTCGCTTCAATAATTGTAGGTTAGCTACACAAATTTTACAAATTATAGAAACTTTTTATTACTCTTCTTTTGTAAAATAGATAAACATTAAACAAACTGTAAGACGTTTGATATTAAAGGTAATAACTTTTAACCCATTGTGGAAAGGGTTAAATTTAAATTCTGTAATATATTTGAAAAATCTCAGCAACATCGTTGCTGAGATTTTTCTTGCACCATTTAATTTCTTAAATATAAATTTCATTTGTTATTCTATATCATAAAATATGAACCTTCATAGAATTTTTAATGAAATATTATTCGCGTTACTTTCATCATGAACTTACCACCATACTCTGTCAAACCTTACCATGGTCTACCGAATTATTAGTTACGTAATGAGTGCGGAACATAAAGTAAGCATTTACGGAAATTAATAAATAAATATTTATGAGAACAAAAAGGATGAGTATGTAGGTGCAAGTGTTTCTTCAATGCCTTTGTCTGGAATACATAAGAATATTTTATATAGTTCTCTAGTCGTAATCTCATTTCCGTAATTAAATATAATGCAGTTCTTACATCCTCTGTTTCGCTTGCTTCCCTATCTATCTATATATATATATATATATATATATATATATATATATATATGTGTGTGTGTGTGTGTGTGTATTTTGACATGCGCAGGAGTATAAGTGTGAATGGTTAACACGTGTTGGTGTCGGGTTCCCTACAAGTCCTGTGCGTTATCATGCATGGATCGATATAACAGCTTTTAGACCGATCGAGAATGCTTTTAGCAGGCTCCTCTTATAGGACGGGAAACTAGCATCCTTTTTGTTAGAGACTCAATTCTATAATTTGTTCAATACGCTATACTTAAAGTATAGCGTATTAACAACGAAAATTAATATGATTGTTTATTAAAAGGGCTACGGGTTTTAAAGTTTCATCTCTTTTATTCAAATATGCTATTATTACAATGATAAAATTTTCTAAAATCTCTTAGGTAATTCTTTAAAAAAAATTTAAACTTTTTTTTTAACTTGAGGATTTTTATAATTTTAATTCTTCGTTATAGTGCACGGTTATCGGATTACGATATAATTGAATGATCAAAAGTAACAAAAATCTAAAATCTTCCTGGTTTTTAAATATCTACTGTGTCCCGATAATTTAATTTTAACGATATTATAAAGTATTGCATATTATTCTGTTAAAATATAATAATTATTATTTGTATAAGTCTGTTATCACAATACCACGTTGTAAATATTGACGATTTAAATATTATGAAACGTGAATATTTTTATTTTGAAAATAAAATTAGTAAGAGCACAAAAAAATATTGTTGTGATAAATAAAGGGCTCAGCTATAATTACTCGTTTTTCACTATACAATTGAAAATATGGTTAACAACAAAAAGCATTGTAGCCTGTGCATTTTGTCTTCAATAATGTTTCATGTAATCTCTGTAGTCATTAGGAAATCATATAATATATTCTTTACCAAGGATTTAATCACTGTGAAACTTCAACTAGATGGTTTTTAAATAGGATTTTTAAAAACAAAATAACTGTGTTGAAAAAGATGTTTAACATTAATTTTTTGTTTTCAATTTATATCTCATCTAATAATTACATTTGACTTTGGAATAACGTTACTATTTCATTAACCGGAAGGATTTCTGTAAACAATCCCATTATCCGGGAACCACTGCTTTTTGTTTTTTTATTTTTATTTTTTGTTTTTTTCATAGTATTACTATTAATAATGACTAATGAATGGTGTTAAAAAAATTATAGTTTATAAATAATATTTTCAGAAAGTAGTAAGTTAATAATAATGTATCGTCATTAATAACAATAAATAATAGTAATCTATCGTTTTCCAAACGACTTCCAAACTTTTTCCACACAAAACTGCAGCCAAGCAACTTTGTCATCATCTGTAATGTGTTGAACTACAGTTAGTTTGTGTGACTTCAGGTGCAATCGCTTACATAATACGTGCCAAACGTCGTTTGTGGAATGCCAGTCTCACATGACTCACATCAAGTTGATTTTTTCAGACTACGTGCAAAGTTGTTTCACAGCAGCTTCAGGGACGCGGGGGCGACCTGGAGATTTTGCTTGTTTAACAGAACAACCTCTCAACGAAGGTTTGGTGCAAAGAGTCAATTGTGTGCCTACTAGGAGGCTTCCTACTGTACTCTATATGAAAATTACATTGAACTGTAGATGGTGACTGCAAATTATGAAACCAAAACATACTGCGGGCACGTTCCGCACCAGTAAATATATCAATTTTTAACAACATTGCTGACAGATATATCCAATATATACATTATACAGATATAATATATGTCATATATACAGATATATGACAATATATCCATTTTTAACAACATTGCTGACAGAGTTGGTGGCCGATTTCAGTACTAATGAACTAAGTGAGTCAAAACTTGCTGTATATTGCTATGAAATCAGACCTCAACCGAATCTATGTTTTCTAAATTAATTTTTGTATGCTTTAAAATTTGTGAAGTTATTTTTGAATAACCCGATACTGTGAATGAAATTGCAAACGCCAATTTTTATAATTTCCTTATCGCTTTCAATTATTTTGTTTGGCAAAGCATTTACGATTCATTCTTAATGTAACTTAGGTTTATTGTTTCCCAGCGATTGTTTTTTTTTTATTTATTACCCTAAGAGCAAAGCGTAACCCTCTGCAACTTACCGTCACAGAACCGCCGTGACATTACTTCAGCAACATAAAGTACTTCCACCACCCGTAAATTTTGAAACAATCACGAGATTTTTTTTTTTCCGACGGTATCACATGGAAATGTAACATCCGCGGGTATAGGAAAGATGTTGTTAATTTATGAACAACTGGTTGGAAGGAACCCGTCTTCCTGTTTTAAAAATAGTATGCTTCTTTTTTTTGCAAGTGAGAAAAATCCATTCATCGATTTTTTTCAACGGCTAACTTAGTATTAGAAAGAAAAGTTGCGTTGACTATAGCATATATATCCGCGTAATATATGTGTTCGCTACTTCTCGAGAATGTGACAGTAATATATGAGGCGATATACCCGAAGAAAGAACAACGCGGGTAGGTTGGTTTACTGGCATTACTTACGATACCACCCCATTCGGTCGCCATAGAACATAAGACCGAATGTCTATGCCACGAAGGGATACTGAGCCTCGAACAGTTTAAGCGACCAGTCCCTAAATAGTTCCTGGAGCTAACCTAATAGCATAAACGGAATCAGTGTGGTGCAATACACCATTCGCTTTTGTGTCCCGCCGTTCACTTGTCATATATTAACTAAAATTGCGTAGGTGCACTCCGTCTATACTAAAATAAATGGTAGTCGTAAATGAAAAATTTATCTCGTCAAAGACAGCAATTCGCAACCACGCCTAGGTCACTGAATGCCAGCAAGTACCTGTTCATCATTTACAGCGCTTGGAGCTATTGGCTGATGTCCAGCCACCTCTCGAACGTAGCTTCCTACACCAGTGCGGTAAGAGTCTTTTCCCTTAAGAAATTACTGATGCCAGTTGAACAATGCAATTGCATCAAGGAACTCCCACACGGTTCAAACACGACAATGCGGCTCGCGCCGCATTGACTCGCCGCGTGTGAGTGGCCAATTTCCGCTTGACTTCTAAGTTCCAGAGTGGCCCGATTTCTGGCTGCCGCAAAAGCGGGGTAGTCGAACATCATATGTTCATTCGAGTGGACCTTCCCGCAAACACACAGTTCATCAGTTGCCAGATAGAACCTGAACAAATACTGTCTTAAATTAACATGGTTGGTGAGCACGTGGGCTCCCGTTTCCCTTAAAAATGAACTTGAGGTATATCACCCCTCAGATCATGTATAAATTCATGCAAGGATTTGTCGTGGTGTTCTATTCCTACTGCCATGCTTTCATTGCGAGGCTCTAAAGCCTTTTCCGCAGGCGGGAGATTGGCCACTGTTTGGAATGTAGAACTGGTGCATTGTAATCACCGTTTCGCTCCAATACTGGCCCGGCACGAAACCGCCTCCCGACCTCTTCGCAATGGTTTCACGGCTGCCCAAATTTTCACCACTAAATCGATTGGGAGACCCTTTCGCAATACGGTAGTTACCTCGTAGGAGGTTGTTTTAAAAACAGAAGTGCATACAATTAAGGCTCTGCGCTGGGCACTCCTTAAATTTAGAATAAGTGGTCTGTTCCTGTCCAACCTATGTACCCATACGGGGGCTGTGTAACTGGTCATACTCTTGAAGACACCACGGTACACCATGTACCGTGTAGTTGATGACCCGACAGTCCATAGTCTTGCCGATCAATCCTCCTAAGCTTGTGCATCCCAGAGACGGCGTTCGCCGCTACTTGTTTAATATGGTTACTAAACAGCAACTTTTCATCAAACAAAACACCTAGATACTTATAAACTCTAACTCGGCTGATTACACAGCCTTTGTACTTAATGCGGGGGTTAAGACTGCACGATGATTTGTCTGCGTCCTTCAGAAACATATACATCGTCTTGGGAACAGAAATACCTAAATTTTGATTGTCCATCCAACTTCCTGCGGTTGACAAGGCCGACTGAGCTCTTTCTTCCAGCTGTGGTCGTGAATTACCACGAACTGAAAGGAGACAGTCATCGGTGAAAGCCTGGACGATGACCCCCTTCTGAGAATATCAATCCCAGAAATCCGTCAAAAACCAGATTCTACAGCAGGGGACCGAGAACGGAACCCTGCGGGCTTCCCCTGGTTACGTTTTTTTTACAGCTAGGTGCGCATCTTTGAACAGAGCCGTGCGGTTAAACAAATAGTCACGAAAGTCACGCACCACGGCCTGTAGGGCTTCAAGAACATTGCGGCGTTCCAACTCATAGAGGGCAGAACTCCAACACAAGGAAGGAAATGATGCCTCTATGTCAATAAAAATAGACAAAACGTTTTTACAGTTGGCGCTTTTCACCTCGGCAAGAGCATTTAAGATGCAATCCTCGGTGCCAACTCCTTTCATGAAGTCATATTGGCCTTGGTTAAGAAAATCTTTCACCTCAGTGCTTTCCTGGAGCCATTCCACAACCAGCCTCTCCAGAAACTTACCGAAAACCGGCAAGAGGCTGATGGGTCGATAACTGCCGACCTCAATTGGATCCTTTTCAGGTTTTAAGAGCACCCTCCAAGACAGTCTTCTAACAAGTCGAAAAGACAACCCAGCTTAGACACCCCGAGAACAGCCTGGCAAGTGGCTCTCTTATGACAGGCAGCAGATGGTTTATGTTCCGCCAATGTAGAAAATGAATGTTCCACGTTATCCTGCGCGATATTTTGAAATTTATGCTTCCATAGTAGTATACACATCTAATACTCGTGTTACAGACGTTACGTATATTACATTAGATAACCACTGAAAAGTAGCTGGTTGCGGGTTAATGGGTACAATCGATCTTAAACAGTTATCGTAATAAATAACCTATAAAAAAATTATGTCTAATTCAAAAACATGCATCATTAGGATCTTACTGAGTAAAATCTCAACCAAAAGTCCAGATAAATTATGTTTGCCTATATTAACTGCATTAAATATAATTATATATATTTAATAAGATATCGATTGTCGAGGTCGGTACCTTCAACTGAAGGTACCGATTGTTTACCAGGGACATCAATTATAACTATATTTGATGTCCCTGGTAAAAGTATTTACAATACTGATAATACAACAAGATTATTTTTGATTATTTTCCATCGATTTGACAGTTCTGTTTTGTTTTGATTTTTCCTTTAATAATTAAATTTCCTCATATTTCTTTTCTTTATAAAATTCAATGCAAAATAAACGAGATTTATTTATACGCGTAAATCAAGTTTTTCTATAAAGTATTTAAAAAACAACTTCTTTTTATTAATCTGTGATAATTTATTTATCGTTTTATCAGTCTGATACTAAACATCTTTTAAAATTTTAGATTAGAATTTTGGTCAGTGTTTTGTTTTTTTCTTTTAAGTTAATTTCCATATTCGATACATAAATAACATCAAAAAGGATAATATTGTGATAAATTTAAAGCAAAATTGGCTTTAAAATGTGAACTTTCGAAGCGCTCCTTTTTAAAGAAATATAATAATAAATGACATTTGAAATTTATGTTTAGGTATTTTCGAAAAAGAAAGTTTTAAAGAGATATTTACATTTAGCATTCGTATTAAGACTCACGACGATCTCTTGGGGGTGTACGTGAGGTACTGGCGCAGGCTTTTACAAGAAATATATTTACTGTTGAATGAAATTGAATCTACCTTTCTTAAGGAACGATATCAAGTATCACAACCGGTATTCCTAATGCCTCTCCTTCACTCCTGTTGAATGAATGCATATACAACACAGTCGCAAACGTATAGATGCAACCCGCTTAAAAATGTTACACCAGCTCACACGTATTCACACAGTGAATTTCCATTACTTTTACCCATCGTATACATTATAAAGATATATTTAAGACATTTGTTTCATCCGTACTTCTGAAGTTTCATTTTTATCATCTTTTATTCGATATCGTTAAAAAATTGGATCGATTTTGAGTTTGTAATTTCAGGATTTTACCGGTTGACATCTCAGATACTTGTAAATAAATTTCATTCATAATTATCGTTTATGTTTATGTTAGTCGTTCTGATTTCAGCAGAAATTATAGCAAGCGATTTTAATAAATTCGGTAATGACATGGTGAAAACTTTCATTCATTTTCAAACCATATGTCTATTTAGAAAATAGATTTCACCCGGCCAGGATATGACACTACACCCATCAATTTGGGTCGGATTCGGAAGGGATACTTGTTAATTTTTCCGTACCTATAAAAGAAAATTCCTTCAATTAAACTCGTATTTACGTTACTTTTATTTTAAAACTTCATGATTTAGTTATAGTTATATATAATGAATTGGTTGTGTTTTAATTACTGACTCCGTGTGACATAATGCGGCTTAAAACAATTGCAGAAATGCCAGTAACCTAATAAAAATAAAAGTGTTACGTGGTTCTGTTTATTTATATATTTCATAGTGCAGTTGTGGTATTACCATCATCATCATTGGTTATCTGTCGTTAGGCAAGGTATTTGCATCATGTCCGTATCTATTCTCTTCTATCCCCAGCTAAACTTTTAAGTTCTTGAAAGCATCCATTTACTTTTAAATCATCTATCAGTTTTAGTTTTTTCGGTCTGTTTTTTCCACTTTTCACAGATTCTTTTAGCGCTGTTTTAATAAATCCTCCTCCTTTTATAATATATTCTAGCCAATTAGCTTTCCAGTTTTGAATTTTTCAATTTTAGATTCTATTCTACTTTATTTTTCTTATTACTTTTTCACCCTACATATCCATTTAATATTCTTCAACCTCCTCTATACCAACATTTCAAACGCCACCTTTTTTTAGTATTCGTGTTTCACATCCGTACAGATTTACACTCCAAACGCAACGTTTCACAAGACGTTCACCCTTCATTTCAACTCTCTTACATCATAAGCGGGTTTTTTTCTATTAACCCTTTTTTTATTTACTTTTATTTGGATTTGGAAATTATGGTGCTCATATACAGGTTGAAAAAGCATTAAATTATTTCTAAAGAGGAGGAGAGCGGAAAAATAAACTAAAAATTCGTTACATTATTCTTTAACATTTCGTTGTGTACGGTTCTATAGCATATTTTTAGTATAAAATGCACCTCTTACTATTTTTTTCACGTAGTTTGAATAGGCAAAATAATAAAAAATACTTTTTATTTTAAAATACAAACGCGTTTGTATATATTTGCTTTATGTTGTATGTGTGTATATTTGCAAACATGTGGAACGATTCACATTACGATTTACTACGACCGGAAGGAAGTATGTCGCAGCAAAAAAAAAAAAATCACCACAAAAGACGGCCTACAAATGATGACCAAAGTTATTTGCTATGAAAGACGTAAGAATAAACATTGAATTCCAACTTTAAAAACTAGGAAAACCTTTTTCCGTCAGCGTAAACTTTTCATCGGTCAGCCGACCGACCAATCGGCGACTAAAATGAAAATTAAAGTAATCTGAGAGATTTTTCTCCTTAATGTAGATATTAATATTTTTTACAGTAAAAAATGAAAACAAAAATCAAAAGATAAACAACTAGGAAACTTTATAAAAACCAAATAGAGTTTACAGTTTGTTGTTTTATTTTGATATATTCTACATCTTATAAATAATATAATATTATTGATAATATTGACGTAATGATTTTTTGATATAATATTTATATCACTAATATGAATAAAAATATTCATTTAAAGTATAAATATTGAATGATTATTTATATTTTAATTAAAATACAGAAAAAATGTTTATTAACGTCTAGTTGGCTATCAAATAATTTTCAATGACAGAATGCGACTTCAACGACAGAAGATGAAAGATCTTATTACAGCTGATTCATCTCTTAAGATGAAGTTACACTTGACTATACGTTTTGCAGAAATTATTATTTCAGTAGAGAGAAGTTGAATTATCAACGTTCTCTTATTATTATCATTATTATTCATGATTATTATTCATAACGTTCTCATCATCATCATTATTATTATTATTATTATTATTATTCAACGTCTTTATTATTATTAATGTTCTGTAAACATTTTAATAATTTTATATAACAATTAGAAACCCAATATGTTAGTACTGAAGTTAACTCAGTCGGAAACCGCTTGACTAATTTGAAAAAGCTTCAAAAATGTTTTTATACAAAACAAATCCAATTTTTCTACGTATATTTCATCTGCTGAAGGTTTACTGAAATTAATTATAGCTGAATAGTTTCACACGACATGACTTCTTTATATATATATGTATGTATGTTAGAAATATGTATAAGTAATTTCACTGCTTTTAAATGGTTATTTTGGTAATAATTAAGGTTTAAAAAATTCATTAAATTTTTTTAAACAAAATAATCAGATTTTTCTCAAATTTCTAAATAAAATATTAATGTTTACATGCAATTTTAGTAGACAAAAATATAATTTGTGTAATATTATTATACTTTTAGGCAATTTTAAGATAATTAAAAAAAAAATATTAGTTAAAATTTTAGTATTTCATTAAATAGCATTTCTGATTCCTAAGGCAGAAGTAAGATAGTGGAAAGTTTTCTTGATTAAGAGTAATTTTTAACTCCCACAACGAATGGACTACGCTATATACCTATGCTACTCAATAATCTGAAATGAACACCGTGAATGAATTTATGAAACAATTTATGAAACAAGATTCTTGCAGTTTATCTCATTCTACTTCCTCTTCAAAATACGTTATTATCTGAACCTTAAATTTTAGTTAATAATATATAATGAATTAAATTTTTTAAATTAAAATATAATTATTTAAATATATATATTTATTTAATTAAAATAAATTAGTTAAATTTATTTATGATTTAAGTTGTAAGAGATATTTACGACCGATGAAATAAACTCAATAGTTTCCTAAAAAGAAAAAAGAATTAATTTATATTTTTACATAAAAGGACTCTTAGAACATAGTTTATCAAATTCTGATAATTAATCGATATCGTTAGGTGCTTCATTACTCTTACTTTTTCTATTTCGAAATGTAAGTAGTCGATTAAATTATTAATTACGTGTATGAATCCGTAACCAACTGTTTAATTAAAACTTATCGCAATTAAAGCACACAATGTTTTTATTCTTAATCCTCTTACTGAACAAGTCAGCGCCTGTAAACTAAACCAACGAGATGCTAGCGGGCGCTCTTTGTCACAATTTACATAAAATTCCTGTAATACTCGAAGCATACAATTTTAAAACATTTAGTTAAAAATCAATTGCATGCATTTATAGTTATCAATAATAAATCCGGAATTTATAACTTGTTACTTTCGTAATCTGTATAATTTATAATACGAATAAAAAATTAAATCATTAATAATGAACTTTTAAATTCTTATATCTACTGTTACTTATAATTATATACACTGGGATAATACAAAATACTGGGATCATATTTCAGTATGAACCACTCTAGGAAATGATTCTACTTAGCATACTGGAGAAAAAATAACCAGTGAACATAGGTCCGCAAACGCATATTTTTCTCCCTGTCCGCCATTTTGCGTTTTTTTAAAATTATTTTTCAAGAACGATTGGAGATAACGCAATAAAATTTTATACTTTATTTTAAACTAACATTTTTTAATAGGAAAAAACATAACGATACTCTTCGTTGACAAATTTCAAATGGCGGTAGTTTCAACCGTAAATATGTTAAAAATTATTAGATCCAACAAATTGTGTTGTACTATAAAAATGATGAAGCATTTTTTTTGGGAACAGAACGACACATTAGTCGCAAAAATCCGACGAAAAACATCAGAGTTAATGCAAAACGTAGGCCTCAACCGATACGGCGGCCATCTTGTTATTTTTTATTATCGGGACTCAATCGATAGCTAAATCAAATTTTCTGATTATAATTGCTAAAAATTCAACATTAGGAATATTTAATAATAATTATTGTAAGAGCATGTGAAATTTTGTTTTTTTTTCTAATAAGAATCACAACAAATGTTTAACGTGAGCTCCATTCAATCTAACACAACAATCCACACTTTTAGTGACTGACGTACACGCTCAAGAATTCCTGGCTGCTCCTTGATCGCTTGAAAAGAGCGGACAGTTCTATTCCCCAACTGATAAGCATCGACAATCGGTGTTGAATAAACAAGAGACTTTACACATCTCCATAGATAATAATCTAACGGGTTCAGATGTGCGGAACGTGCAGGCCAACGAATGGGACCGCCCCAACCGATCCATCTTCCTTGAAAACGATCGGTTAATTTTTCTCTGAAGCCAATTGCAAAGTGAGAAGGTGCACCATCATGCACGAATCACATGTTCATTGTGCTTTGCAAAGAAACGTCCTCTAGAATTTCAGGTAATTTGGTTAGCTGGTATTTCTCCCGCCACCACCCCATTCGGTCGCCCTAGAGCATAGACCAAATGTACTGTGCCAATAAACGGCTACTGAGCCTCGAAACAGATTTGCGACCTCGTTATCCTAATTGCTCCTAATGAGCTCCTATCTTGCGTGAGCGGTTAAGCTGGGCGCCGTACAGCACCCGTCTATGTGTCCCTACCGCTCACTTGTCACATTAAAACTAAATCGGGGAGGCGCACCCCTTGTTACAATTAAAACTATAAAAGTTACAAAAATAAAAAAGACGGTAATTTAAACCGCCACGCCTCGGTCGCTGTTTGCCAGCTAGTGTCTGTCCACCATTTAAGCGCTTGGAGCTTTATTGGCTGATGGCAGCCATTATTTCCAGGAAGGTTTTCCACCGACACGCCACAGGAATCAATAAATCCCCATAAAATTAAACTCAAACTACCGATGACGGTTGAACATCGCAACCTCATCGAGGAACTCCTACACGGTCCGACAATGCGGCTCACGCCACATTGACTCGCCGTTTATGAGCGGCCAGTTTTCCCCCTGACCTCTAAGTTCCAGGGTGGCCCGGTCTCTGGCCCCCCCCCAAGAGCAGGGCAGTCGAACATTAGGTGTTCGTTCGACTGGACCTCCCCACAGACGCACAACTCATCAGCCGCTAGGCGAAAGCTGAACATATATTGCATCAAATTCACGTGGTTGGTGAGCACTTGGCCACCCGCCGCCCTTAAAAATGAACTTGAGGCATACCATCCCCCCAGATCCTGTATAAATCTATACAGAGATCTTCCCTTAGACGTGGTGTGCCATTCATGCTGCCATGCCTCCATCGCGAGGCCCCAAAGCCTCTTCCGAAGGCGGGAAATGGGCAACTGTTCGAAATTTAGACCCGGTGCATTGTGATCACCGTTCCGTTCCGGTTCTAGCCCGGCCCGAAACCGCATCCCAAATACCTCGGTTTCCCGACCTCTTCGCAACTTCCACATGGCTGCTCGAACTTTCACCACTAAATCGATTGGGAGAGCCTTTCCCAATACGGTAGTAGCCTCATAGGAGGTTGTTTTAAAAACACCAGTGCATACAATTAAAGCTCTGCGCTGGGCACTCCTTAAATTTAGAAGCAGTGCTCTATTTCTATCCAACCTATGCGCCCAAACTGGCGCCGCGTATGCGAGAATTTCAGGTAAGTCATTTGTTGTGAATTCCAAATACGAGTGACCTGTCAATCCATGTGGCAGTAAGAATGACCCGATTATCTTATCCGCGTAGATCGCTCCCCAAAACATTCAGAAAAAACCTGTGATGACTTCCTGCTTGAAATACTGCATCAGGATTTTCCTCACACCAAACATGGTGGTTGTGGAAGTTTTTTATACCATCCTTAGTGAAAAACGCCTGGTCTGTAAAAGGAATGTTTTATATCCACGTCGAGTTATGGACACGCTTGTTAATTTACCACCGACTGAATGCAATCATTGATTAATTATCACGTGGTACAAGATACAAAATAGCAGAGTGCAGGCCACTCTGCTATTTATACCCTTATATTAAAAAATAAAGTATTATATATTATAAATAGCCTATTTAAAATACTATTTATAGCCTTTTTGATTGATAAAATTTGTTTAAATATGTATTTTACATATTTTTTTTATTTCATTTTCAAACTTGGTTTGAATAACCTATGTATTTGATTTTCACATTTTTTTTATTACTGATAATTAATTGTTTCTAGGCTAGCTCTTACAATAATTATTATGAAATATCCATAAAGTTGAATTTTTTACAATTTTAATCAGAACATTTGAATTAGTTATCAAATGATTCAAGATAATAAAAACAAATAAGATGGCCGCCATATCGGTTGGGCCCTACGTTTTACAATAACTCTGTTGTTTGTCGTTGGATTTTTACGACTATTGTGTTGTTTTGTTCTCAAAAAATGCTTCATCATGTTTATAATACAACATAATTTGATAGATCAAATAATTCGTAAGATATTTAAGATTGAAACGACCGCCATTTTGAAATTTTTCAACGTAGAGTATCGTTATTTTTTCGTAAAAAAAATTTTAGTTTAAAATAAAATATAAAATTTTGTTGCGTTATCTCCAATTTTCTTGAAAAATAATTTGTTTCTTAAAAAACACAGATTGGCGGACAACCAGAAGAATATGCGTTTGCGGACTTATGTTCGCTGGACATTTTTTCTTCAGTATGTTTAGTAGAATCACTTCATAGAGTTTGGTCTCACCTTTTAAGGACACCCGGTATATACAGAGTGTCCCACAAACAGAAACTTTCAGGACATGTTCTGTTGGTGAAAATAATGAAAAAATTTCATGTAAACTTAGGTAAGAAAACGCTTTGTTTTCGAGTTACGTCTAGCGAAAGATTTCGCCCACATTTTAGCACTTATAATAAAAAGAAGCCCTACTGTAATTCATGGGACCCAAATGAAAGAGTATAATTAGTGGTTTTTTATGTACTTTGAGCTGGGAAATAGGATGAAATAGATCGAGAACAGTAAATCCAGTAGTTTTTAAGATACTCGACGTAAAAATCAAAATTCGGTGTCGAAAAACAACTTGTTTTAGGTTCATAGTACAATAGCTTTGTCAAATGACTAATAAATGCGGAAGATTTAACAAAACTTGTAATGAATTTAATTCTGAGAAAATTAAAACTTTTAAAAATAGGTATATTTATTAAAGCAAAACAGAAGAATGGTAAGCAGAAAATCGTGTTAATCTTTCTGTGAGAAATAAACATTTTAGAAAAAAATAAAATAAAATAAATTATCTGTTGGCAACAAATTTTCAACCTTCTGCATACGGAAAGAATAAAGATTTTCTTTCCGTATGATGCGTCACACTTTGTTTTTTGAAAAGTTAGTGCGACGAGAAATTCGCCTTGTACTAGTGCCTGGGCTACACTATATATGCTGAATCACAAAATATTAATCATTAACACGATGATTTACTTGACTTTCAGCAGAAAACAAACGCGTTGGAAATGACCGTTTCGTTCGTAAATGCTGATACACCGATGAATTTTTAAAACTTTTTCTTAAAAGAATACTTTAAAAATAATGTTTATATGTACAGAAAAAATAACACGATTTTCTGTCTGTTATGCTTCAATAAAAATACCCGATTTTAAAAGTGTTTTTTTTTTTTATTTGTTCTTATTAGTTGTATTTACATTTATTTTCTGAGAATTAAATTTTCTACAAGTTTTGTTATTAAATCTTCCACATATATTAGTCACTTAACAAAGCTATTGTATTATACAAACGTAAAAAAAAAGCTTGTTTGTCGACACCGAATTTTGTTTTACATCGGATATCTTAAAAACTACTGGAGTTACATTCTGGGACCTTTTTCATCCTATTTCCCAGCTAAAATGAATATGAAACCATCAACTTTATTCCTGAATTTGGATTCTAAAAATTACAGTAGAACTTCTTTTTATTAGAAGAGCTGAAATTCTAGCCAAAGTTTTCGCTAGCCGTAACTCGAAAACAAAGTGTTTCTAGACCTATATTTATATGATTTTTTTCATTATTTTCACCAGTAGAACATGTCCAGAAAGTTTCTCCTTTTCTTCATGAGACATTCTACATATAAAACACTAAATATAACGAGTATAAAAACATGCATCAATTTTATACATGTATCTATCTATCTATACATTGTTATATACTTTTTTGGATGTGATTTTGTAAACTAGAATTATTTTAACCGAACTAGGAACAAATTAAAATAATTCCATTTACTTATTTTGTAGCATATGTCATGTTGATTTTACTTTGCCTTAATTTTTTGTTTTTGTAATTTTACTGTGTGCATAGAAAAAAACAAATTTTCATCTTCGGGTTCTTTCATCTTGTTGCAAATATAATATTTTTAATTTATTCTTTTATATGTTATTATTCTTTGTCGTTGTACATTTTGAAATTCAATTCATCTCCTTTCTAGGGTTTCATAGATTATTATTTATTAGTTCGACTAGTTCCTCTCGTATTTCTCGTTCCCTTTGAAATTCTATTCCAATATTTGTTTTTTTTAATTTACTTTCTTTAATCGTTTTTAAATTAATGCAAGTTAAAGAGTAATAGAAATCGACTGAATTCATGTTTTTTTTTTTTTTTATACTGCAAATTATATTTATGATCTTTATTGCTTTGATACATAATTAAAATATAAATTTACTCAAATCGATGATAGGTTTTTCTATCCGCTTCAGGTAAGAATTATTATTAATAATTCTCTTTTTCGTTGTACCACGATTATATTTTTATTCTTTTACTTAAGTATTTCACCGATTGTGTTATTTACTAAATATTCCTTCAGTTCCATTTTACATTATAAAATAGCTTTCAAGATCTACAACCACAACCGGTTTTTTCAACAATTTGCTCCCTAAAACCAAATTATAGTTTTCTATAAATGCACACCATTTACAATAAAATAAAAACTGACTATTTTCTCTATAATTTCAGAAACATTTAATATGAAAACATTAATAGCAAGTAAATGTAGAAAATAACAAAAAAAAGTATTTAGAAAGTGCTTTAAAACATTGTTTTTTAATTTTAAACGTATGATTGCATGATAAATAATATATAATTGCTACATATCAGAACAAATTATTAAGTTATTAAATCTGATTTAATTGTAATATTTATTGTTACACGACTGTTATTCAATTTTATCCTGTAGAGGATAATAAAATTATAATCTAATTAGTTATTTGTAAAAACAAAATTTCCAGTGAAAGCCTATAAATTTAAAACTTAGTTTTGAAAGCCTAATTTACAGAATTATCATATTTTTTTATATTATCTGATAATTTTGAAAAACTTTAATCGGAAAACTCTTTTTCACATAAATAAAATATATATTTAATATGTTTTAAAACAATATCTCATTTAATAGTTTTGTAAATGTATATAACAAATCCATCTGTGTTTATAAATATTAAACTTTGTTACCTTAACATTCAAAAATAGCTGGGTGGATTTTGAATTAACTTTTATAGTTAATTTCATCAGTGGTTTCTAGTAATGGTATACGTGAACTTTTGTTGAGCGATTGAAATAACCTGTAAAATGAATTAAATTGAAAGTTCCGAATACGAAAAATGATGTTTTCCCGATAATTTATGTAGTTAAAAATTTATTTTAGAATATATGCATTTATGAAATTTGACAGTTACGTATTATTTAAATATTAAATACTTCTAAGAATATCAAAGTATTTTTTTAAAAACACGGTTATGTTTTAAAATAATTTTAGATTCGTTAAAATATTCTGTCGTAAGTAATTATTTATTTATTTTGTATACCGGTTTCTTGTCTTTGGTAGAGGAATTTGGCGGTATTTTGCAGATGAATGACGTCAACCTACTCGAGTATTCTAAGTATGCATATGCAAATAAATGGTCATCCCTTTATTTATTAATGTAAATATACAATATTCATTATTTTACCTATCTTCACTATTCATTTGAAAACTTGTATGTACTGTTAATATCACTGAAATAATTAATACTTGATATCCTGTTTAAATCTCGGATATAAACTCAATAAAAAAAATTTTGGCCATTCGTGTTTTCAAAAACACTTTGATGAACGATATTGTGTGAAGCAGAAAGTTTAAGGGCTGCCAATTCCACGGAAGGGTTTTATATTTTTTTTCGCTGTATCATATTAAAAATATTACCTTTGTAAAAAAAAAATGAACTTTTCCAAAAGCTTCCTCATGTTGATGTATGAATTTTTTTGGGTCTTAGGCCTCCTTCTGTTGCTAAAAAAAATTATAATTTCCTTATGATATTAGGTAAACCAGAAAATTAAAAAATAACATTCTACGAGTCGGAGCGTGGAATGTTAGAAGCTTAAAAAAGGTTGGTAGGCTAGAAAATTTAAAAAGGGAAATGGGTAGGACAAATGTGGATATAGTAGGAATTAGTGAGGTTCGGTGGGAAGAGGAAGGCGACTTTTGGTCAGGTGATTTTAGAGTAATTAACTCAGCGTCAAATAATGGGCAGGCAGGAGTAGGTTTCGTGATGAACAAGAAGATAGGGAGGAGAGTGGAGTATTTCAAAACGCATAGCGATAGAATCATTGTAATAAGGATAAAATCAAAACCTAAACCGACAACGATTGTTAACGTCTATATGCCTACAAGCGCCCATGATGATGATGAGGTAGAGTGTCTATACGAAGAGATTGATGAAGCAATTAAACACGTAAAAGGAGATGAAAATTTAATAATAGTTGGAGATTGGAATGCAAGCATTGGAGAAGGCAAGGAAGGAAATATAGTGGGTGAATACGGGCTGGGCAAAAGGAATGAAAGAGGGGACCGACTTATAGAGTTTTGCACGAAGTATAATTTAGTAATTGCCAACACCCAATTTAAAAATCATAATAGAAGAATATACACTTGGAAAAAGCCAGGCGATACTGGAAGGTATCAGATAGATTATATCATGGTTAAGCAAAGATTTAGAAATCAACTCGTTGACTGCAAAACTTACCCTGGAGCAGACATTGATAGCGACCATAATTTGGTGATAATAAAATGTAGATTGGGGTTTAAAAACGTGAAGAAAAGGTGTCAGATGAATCGGTGGAATTTAGAGAAGCTTGAGGAAGAGGAGGTAAAGAAGATTTTTGACGAGGACATCGCAAGAGATCTGAGTAAAAAAGATAAGGTAGAAAATGTAGAAGAAGAATGGGAGAATGTTAAAAAGGAAATTCTTAAATCAGCAGAAGCAAACTTAGGCGGAATAAAGAGAACTGGTAGAAAACCTTGGGTTTCAGACGATATATTGCAGCTGATGGATGAACGTAGAAAATATAAGAATGCTAGTGATGAAGAAAGTAAAAGGAACTATCGGCAATTAAGAAATGCTATAAACAGGAAGTGCAAACTGGTGAAAGAAGAGTGGATTAAAGAAAAGTGTTCAGAAGTGGAAAGAGAAATGAACATTGGTAAAATAGACGGAGCATACAGGAAATTTAAGGAAAATTTTGGGGTACATAAATTAAAATCTAATAATGTGTTAAACAAAGATGGTACACCAATATATAATACGAAAGGTAAAGTCGATAGGTGGGTGGAATATATTGAAGAGTTATACGGAGGAAATGAATTAGAAAATGGTGTTATAGAGGAAGAAGAGGAAGTTGAAGAGGATGAAATGGGAGAAACAATACTGAGATCTGAATTTAAGAGAGCATTAAAAGATTTAAATGGCAGAAAGGCTCCTCGAATAGACGGAATACCTGTAGAATTACTGCGCAGTGCAGGTGAGGAAGCGATTGATAGATTATACAAACTGGTGTGTAATATTTATGAAAATGGAGAATTTCCATCAGACTTCAAAAAAAGTGTTATAGTTATGATACCAAAGAAAGCAGGGGCAGATAAATGTGAGGAATACAGAACAATTAGTTTAACTAGTCATGCATCAAAAATCTTAACTAGAATTTTATACAGAAGAATTGAGAGGAGAGTGGAAGAAGTGTTAGGAGAAGACCAATTTGGTTTCAGGAAAAGTATAGGGACAAGGGAAGCAATTTTAGGCCTCAGATTAATAGTAGAAGGAAGATTAAAGAAAAACAAACCAACATACTTGGCGTTTATAGACCTAGAAAAGGCTTTCGATAACGTAGACTGGAATAAAATGTTCAGCATTTTAAAAAAATTAGGGTTCAAATACAGAGATAGAAGAACAATTGCTAACATGTACAGGAACCAAACAGCAACAATAACAATTGAAGAACATAAGAAAGAAGCCCTAATAAAAAAGGGAGTCCGACAAGGATGTTCCCTATCGCCGTTACTTTTTAATCTTTACATGGAACCAGCAGTTAATGATGTTAAAGAACAATTTAGATTCGGAGTAACAGTACAAGGTGAAAAGATAAAGATGCTACGATTTGCTGATGATATAGTAATTCTAGCCGAGAGTAAAAAGGATTTAGAAGAAACAATGAACGGCATAGATGAAGTCCTACGCAAAAACTATCGCATGAAAATAAACAAGAACAAAACAAAAGTAATGAAATGTAGTAGAAATAGCAAAGATGGACCACTGAATGTGAAAATAGGAGGAGAAAAGATTATGGAGGTAGAAGAATTTTGTTATTTGGGAAGTAAAATTACTAAAGATGGACGAAGCAGGAGCGATATAAAATGCCGAATAGCACAAGCTAAACGAGCCTTCAGTAAGAAATATAATTTGTTTACATCAAAAATGAATTTAAATGTCAGGAAAAGATTTTTGAAAGTGTATGTTTGGAGTGTCGCTTTATATGGAAGTGAAACAGGGACAATCGGAGTATCTGAGAAGAAAAGATTAGAAGCTTTTGAAATGTGGTGCTATAGGAGAATGTTAAAAATCAGATGGGTGGATAAAGTGACAAATGAAGAGGTATTGCGACAAATAGATGAAGAAAGAAGCATTTGGAAAAATATAGTTAAAAGAAGAGACAGACTTATACTAAGGCATACTAAGGCATCCTGGAATAGTCGCTTTAATATTGGAAGGACAGGTAGAAGGGAAAAATTGTGTAGGCAGGCCACGTTTGGAGTATGTAAAACAAATTGTTGGGGATGTAGGATGTAGAGGGTATACTGAAATGAAACGACTAGCACTAAATAGGGAATCTTGGAGAGCTGCATCAAACCAGTCAAATGACTGAAGACAAAAAAAAATTAGGTAAACCAAATATTTATATAAAACAATTTAGGAAAATTATATTTATGCTCAGTTTCAATCTTATTCGGCGTTACAGTTGGTTGATAACTCGAAAGAAATTAACTAAAAATACAGTTTTTATTTTAAGATGTTTAATATAATTTAAATGTTTTGAAATCATATCATTTTGTTTAAAATTAAATGACTTATGAAACATTAAATTTTGGAACGATTCGTTTTGGAAAGGATTTATAAAAAAATAGTGAACGTAATTATTAGTTATAGGGAGTAATATCCACTGGAAATTGAAAACTGAAAATTTAACAAGGAGCTTCTTTAAACTACTTTTTCTTTTTATAAGAATGTTTAAATCTTTATAGATAAAAGTTGAGAATCGAAATAAAATTTGCTTTTATTTTTTTAATTCGTTTTATAATTGTTTAATTCAATAACATTTTGATATATGTCAGAAAAATTTGTAAATAACTAATACATAATCTTTATATTTCATTTAATTTAGCCGATCTGTGTAATTAATTAATTAAATTAGGTTATAATTATATTTACTATTTAGTTAATTTCTCTCTGTAATCAAATAAGGAATAATACCAACTTTTCGTAACTGACAACAAAGTTATATTTTATTTCAGTTACTTAATATTCCGTTCGTTTCGAAACGGTATACAGCTGGGAAATGGAATGATTCTATTACGAGTTATGTAAAACAGCAAATCATGTACCTTATCGAGGATTTCAAGTTTGATTACGGAATTTCTGGTTTAAAATGTAACAATAAAACCTAAGAAACTTTTGTATTGTTTATTCAAATGCTTTTAACATAGGCTGCTTTGAATTTTCTTCGATGTGCTGTCAGAAAAGAATTGGAGGTAAGCTATGGTTTACTTTTAAATAATTCAACAAAGAAAAAAAAAGAAAGGTACAAAAGAAGTAATTTTATTGAGGTAAAAATTAACATTTCAGGAAATAATCGTGAAATTTTTACGGGATTGAAAATTACATATGTAAATGACAGGTTTTTGTCGCTTTAACCTGTTGATGATATATGCGAATAAATATGAAAAAGTGAACATGTATTAAAGAGTTTTTCTTTCGATTTAACGGATAAAGTAAAAATCTTTCAAAAATACAGTTTATACCCGTATTCTTTTTTCAGAAAAGATAAGATTGCGAGAAACAGTACAGTTTTCTTTCACTTTTTTCCTTGTCTAGCGATTTGAATTGATCGAGTAAAGCTTGGTCTTTGTGAATTGACAGCTTTTGTATATATATATATATATATACAAAAGAAAAAAAATATATATATATGCACGTGTTAAAAACAATATTATGTTCATAAGCTTTATAAAAATCGTTTAAAGTTTACTAAGATTGTGTTATATTTTTCCAGTGACATTTTTTTCTGTTCAAATTTAAAATTGATTTTCATATGATACAGATAAATGTCGAATATAGCTATGAGTTTGTTTATTAATCTTATTTGGATATAAATGAAGTACTCTTGACATAATTTTGTTTAATTAAATTTCGGAAAATGTTACATAAATCTTAACTTGCTATTTTTTTTTTTTTTTTTTTTTTTTTTTAATTTTCTGTAAGGTTTTGGAAATCACTTGAGTTTAACGGATATATATATGTAAGTAAAAGTAATCTTGAGAATTAATTTTTTTGTCAAACTATTATATACGTATACGATAAATAATTTACTTTAAAGGTAAAGCTGCTTTTAATATTTACTAGTAGAAACGATAGGTTTTGTTTTTAATTTTGTATTTTATCTGGCAAACATTACCCTGAATTAATTCTTCTAGAAAAGTATGTATGCGTTTCCACAAATTAGTTTTTAAAACTTTTTGTGATTTTCATCGATTTTGATGGCACTTTTGTTCTTGTAATGATACTTGTTTTTTTATAAATTAGGATATGATTAATAATGTTTGAAAAATTAATAATTTTCAATTTCTATGGATCAGAGTCCGACTTTTATTCTTAAGCCAGTGACGATCTTTGTTTTTCTTTTTTTTTCTTTTTTTTTTCTCAACTTTCCTGGGCCGGACCGACTTTTTTGTATTACGCCACCCAGGGGAGTGTCTTTTGACTCCCCACCTGTAGGTAGGTGGGCCTCCCCACCTACCTACGGCTGTTCGTCCGGCATGGCAGGTCGGCCCACCGGTTCAGCTCTTTTGAGAGTTCCTTATTTAGATTTGCCCATTTCTGACACCACGCCATACCTGGTTTGTCGTGGCGTGGTGTCGGGTCTTTTCACTGATCTTCCTTTTCCAATATTCCTAACTAAGAGCCCCTGGAGTCCCCGGCGGCTCATTGGAATTGACACACCTCGGCATGTCGGCCCTCCCCGCTGAGGCTGTCCTCCCTACCTTAGTCTATACTAATATCCTTGGCTTCTTTCATCAACATATTTCTGGGTTAGAATCTGCCTAACATAACCTGCTACTGTGTTCCAGTTATATTCACTGCTAGTCATAAATTGCACTATATTGTCAGGTTGTAATCCATTGACGTTCTGATTAAATCTCAAGACGGCCCACCTGTCACACATGAAAAAGGTGTGCTCCGCATCGTCAAGTTGGTCACAATGCATACAGGTTGTTTCTTTCCTTCAGCCTATTTTATTTAAATAATAATTAAATACACCGTGTCCACAGAAAAATTGTGTCAAGTAACGGTCCATTTCACCGTATCCTCTTCTTACCCACAGTGTAATCTCAGGGAGGAGCCGCCTCGTCCATCGACCCACACCATCATCGGTCCATTTTTCTTGCCACAAAGTACTGATTTCCTCTTTGTCCTCCTGTTCTATTTTTCCCTTAGACCTCTCAACCCTGTATTTCGCGATGAGATCGATCGGTGGGACCCCCGCAAGCACACAGAGTGCTTGGTAGAACACCGTCCTATAAGCGGCCACCACGCCAAGTAGTATCCTCCTGTGTATTCTGACAAGTTTCTCCTTGTTACGTCCAATGTCTATCGCCTGATGCCATACAGGTACCGTATACATGAGTGAAGATATTATTGTTGATGCTAACAGTCTGCGCTTGGAGGCCCTAGGGGCGTTCTGCGTTGACATTATGATGTTGAGATTCCTCACCATATTTTCGGCCCTCTTACTGATGTTATCCATGTGTTCAGTGTATTTACTGTTCCTCTGGAGGGTGACATCCAAATACTTCAGACTGTGAACCTCCTCAGTGACATTACCGTTGATAAATACAGCAATGGGGTCTAGTACCCTTCTGCCTGTTACGGCAATACACCGACACTTTTCATATGACAAACTCAGACCCCTAGAGTCCATCCACTCATATATAATGCGGGTGGCCGCGTTCGCTCTTTCTTGTACCTGATCAACCGTTCTGCCCTCCACAAGGACTGCGAGATCGTCCGCATAAGCCAGCAATTCCACTCCATCAGGGAAATTTTTAAGCAGGAGGTCGTCTATGACAAGCAACCATAGCAGCGGCCCCAGGACTGATCCTGCGGCACCCCACAGTGCATCTCGAAATGTATCCTTCCCTCCTGGGCCTCGATGCTACATTTTCTATTGGAGAGATAATCCTCAATTTGTCTACATATATAAGGGCTCAGCCCCTTTAAGGTCATCGCACTATTTATATGTCTCCAGCTAACTGATCCGAAGGCATTCCTTATATCAAGTGACGATCTTATTTAACCTTTAACTATTACTGTTAAGATAATGGTTATTTTTAAAATATATTAAACTTACATGCTACACGGATTTATTGTTGTCCTTTACAAATAAAAGTATTAAGGTAAGTCGTTTGAAATTTGAGATGTATTTAGAAAATTATTACAAACAATCCTTAAAAACTTCAAGGAATTCTGTTTCTGAATTCGCTAGTTAAAATTAGCCAAAGTTCTTCTCAATTTTCGTATAAAATTGGGTCCATTTTTCTAATTTACCTAAAAAAATATCACATTTAAACAAACTAAAAAAATATACCACAAATTTAAAATTGAATGGGTTATACGCTAATGTATCAAACGTAACTCTGATGGTCCGTTAAGAAATTATTGGTCGTCAAATTCGACCGCAAATAATATTTATTTTGTCAGTAGTTCCTGAAAGGTTCCAGAACATCTGTTAATGTACACTCAACGTTTATATTTGTAGCTGAATTTTCTTCTGGTCGAAAGTCATTATACATAATACGTGACATGGATACGGGCAATTTTCTGCCCTGTGGATTTGAATACAGTTTAAATTTTTAACTCCCTCCTCCCCTGACCGACGATAAAGATGAAAACTATATTTACCCGTATGACCTGATTTGTTTTTTATTTAATGAAAAAAGAATAAAAAAAGTTTTAAATGTTCATTAAACGAGTAAAATAACATAAAAGTTGTCACCGATTTAATTTCTGTTTCATATTCTGCAAGAATAAAACGTATAAAATGTTGTTGGAATCACATTAAATGATATTTTTTTTTTTTTTTTATTTAGTTTAACTAATCTAAATTTGGGTAACTAGGAAACCTTTGGTAACAACGGAAAAATTTACGTCTATGATAGAAATAGAAAACCTACTCCCACCCACAGAAAAACAACGCCTAGCTTAAAATAAATGTAATATTGAAAGGTGTAGATTGAAAAGATTAAATTTTCGAACAACTGATTTTTTTTTTTTTTTTTTAAGTAAGTGTATTACTCCTTACTTCTGCGATACAATTAAATACTGCTGTCATAGTGATGATATTTCTTAGTTAAAAAAAAAATAATTGAAAAATTGATTGTTAAACTTTGAGCATTATCATAGATAGAATTATTTTCTTATATAAATCAATCGACTGAATATACAAGCGTCAAGACCAATTTTCATGATGGTAGTAATAATCGATCGTGAAATATAGAGATAAATAAACGCTAACGATATCTGTACAGAATTTATTTAACAGAAATTTGTTTAATAATTCTGGACTCAAAAATTGCAATTTACTAAAATCCGGAGAGAATAATTATTTGATTTGTAGGAAATTTTTTTCTCTTTTACATAGAGGACAGCTGGTAAAGAAATTATGGTCAGTATATTACAATTTTCTTCATTGTTTATTTAAATTATAATATAAATGGTTAATTAAAAATTACTTTTGTATGCAGGTCTCTTTCTGTTGTTATAAATTTCATCCTTCCATGCAGTATTTTTTTTAAATTTATTTTGTATATTTAATCTTTGAAACGCAGTTGTAATTATTAAAAAGGAAAAAAGTTGTTGGAATATAAAAATTATGTTCTTAAGATGGGGAATTCACTCTTGAAAATAAGTGAAATGCGTGTGTAACAATTACCGCTTTCATATATAAAAACGTTTTCATCTTCATCCGCCCTGTTAGGTGTTAAAAAACATCAAAACGAATTGTAATTCGTTAAATAGTATCTAATTATAAGGAGTGCTCTTTTATTTTGCTTGTTATTTCATCTGTAATGGTGATTATTTTTTTGCAGTAGGTAAAGTAGCATGCTTGTGTATTTCTTTCGACGAAAAGTACAATTTTTTTTTTAATGTTATTTAATATTATATTTGGTGAAAATACATTTTAAATTTGATATTATTTAAAAAGTAACTAGTACGTAGAACTACGTTTTAAAGTATTTTAATAATTTTTTACAGTTAATTAGAAGTATCATATATGCTTAACCGATGTTGACATTCATAGGGATTGAACATAAAATATGGATATAATTGATAAAGGAATCGTATAATTATCAAAAAATCAACTGCAAGCATGAAGTTCATGTATTTTAAAGGACGTATTTTAATAATTTTTTTATATTTTAAAAAAGAGTTTCAGGTTTCTTCATTCAGATCAACGAACTGGATACAGGCCTACGTTAAGTTGAACCATTTTACTGTTATCGGTCAACTGAAACAGTATTTAAATGAGAGCATGTAACACGGGGATTTAGAATTAATTACCTATAAATGTTCATCAAGTTTCCTTTCCCATCTTGCCGTTAGAGTATTCTTGTCCTGTTTAAAGCCATAATTCGTTTATATTATAGTTTTCCAAGATATCAAGAATATATTGTAACAGGACCAGTATAACGGACCAGAGTAACGGATTTCTTCCAGTTAAGAAGAAAGAAAGAGAAAATAATAATGAGAAGAAGAATCAAGGAGGAACCAAAAAAGGGATTCTTTTCTCAAACTACCGGGTCTGTTTAAAAATCTGTTCTTTGTAATACAGATTTGGCATCTCCAAAAGTTGCTGTTTGGCGAGAAGGGTTACCGGACCGGAATAAGAATTTATAAAAACGTAAAGACGTATACGATGAAAATTGTTACGCTTCAACAATTAAAGGGATGAGGCGAGTACTGGTTCTGCAGACCAGGGTATATAAATACAACCAGAGACTAGCAGAGAGAGTTAGTAATTCTGCGAGGCGATGTTCGGCGTAGTCGTGATAACAAGAGATAACAGGGTAGTTTCGCAAGCCCGAGTTCGACTCTGTTGGGGTGACGGCGATATCAGTAAGTGTGTGGTAACAACGAGATAAGAGTACGTCACGAGCAATTCCATCGAGGACATTTAGTGAATTCAGGAAGTTGTTTGATTTTTTGGTAAATAATCTTGAAAGTGACAGTATTCTACTCATTCATAAAGTGTAGGGTAGTTCTATTGTAAACAATAAAAGTATTAATATTTCCAGAGAATTGAATGGTATGAACTTTAGACTTTTCTCGTGTTATCTTATTGTTAGCCAGTGCCAGGTTATAGAAGTCATTATAACGGTTTTAGTAAATTAGATGGAATTCTGGTTTTTATTCTGGAATAATTTAATTGTCATTAAGCAAATTGTGTTCTTTGAATTTCAATTACTATTTTGTACGTTACGTTTACGTATTTTTTATTATTATTATTATTATTTCAATGAAGTGTAACCGTAGACACTAGTGGAAAGTAAGAAGGGAAAAAAAAAGAGCCAGAGCTCTGGAGATAAAGAAATTACAAAAGAGGAACAAAAACTTCCAGATGCAGCAGAAAAAGCAAAAATAAGAAAAAGAATAAGAATCGTAAAGAAGCGATCCTCATAAAAAAGACCAACGAGAAAACTTATGCCGAAACTCTCAGAGTCAAATTCAAACTGGAGGAGACGGAGACTGAGGTAGCGGTAATAAGAAAAACCAGGGCGGAAGATGTTCCGATTGAACTTGGGAGCGCCACCAGAGAGAAACAGACCTTCAGTGCTGCCTTGAAGGTACTCGGAGAAGGGGCCGTAATCCGCAATCTGAAACCG
The DNA here is from genome assembly GCF_047948215.1 of Lycorma delicatula. Lineage (NCBI taxonomy): Eukaryota > Metazoa > Arthropoda > Insecta > Hemiptera > Fulgoridae > Lycorma > Lycorma delicatula. Next base: position 55,110,271 of record NC_134458.1, read on the forward strand.
TGGACGGCTCTGGAGATCCGGGATCTAAACTTCATCACAAAGAAGAAGGATGTGGAAGCAGCACTGAGAAGAAATCTTGGAGATGTAGAAGACTGCCGGGTTAGCGTTACCAATGCTAATGCCATAGGACACAGAGATAATATTAGAGAGAAGATTGCTACCAAATTACTCAATCAATCCAAGATAAGGACTGGCTTGGTGTACTGCCAGATTAGGCCTAGGGCACAGTTCCTCGGTGTTTCAGGTGCCATGAATATGGGAATCTGGCTCGTGGATTTAAGGGTTCCGACAGGAGCCGGCTCTACTATATGTGCGGAATAGGGAAACACAAGGCTAAGAAGTGTTCCACCCACTCGGTGCATCCTCTGCCTAGAAAAAGGCGTGAGCGCTACGCAGCTGGCCCACGCACCCGGAATAAAGAAGTGTCAGATCTTCCGGGAAGCCCTGGAGCAGGGAAGAGAAGTTTTCGTTAAAATGTTCAATATTCTACAGGCAAATCTCAACAGGAGCCGGCTAGCCGATGACTTGCTACTTCAGCTAGCCAGAGACAGTGGTAGCCTCTGAAAACATTACCATCGGGGAGGATACTGGTGCTGAAGCCATAGTTGCTTCGACCATGCAGCTGATTGCTTCTGCATATGACAACTCCATACCCCACTGGCGACCCAGGAACCGGAAGCAACCTATGTACTGGTGGACACCGGAGATAGCGGGATTGCGCCAAGAGTGTCTTCGACTAAGACGAGCGGCGCAACGTACAAGGAATCGCACGGATGTGAACGCCATTTCAGCTGAGCATAAGACGGCAAAGAAGCGGCTTTGTCGAGCTATCAACGTGAGTAAGACTTGCTGCTGGCGAGAACTGACGGAGACAGTGGATGCAGATCGTTGGAGACTGGGTTAAAACATAGTATTTGGCGATTGGAGGTTTTCCGTTCACTAGCTCGACTTGACGAGGCTAAATTGGAGCACGTCGTTAAGACGTTGCTCACGACCCACTCGGTCCGTGCCAAGCGGGTCTTCAGTAACTTGGCTGACTTCCCGCTCTTCTCAATGGAGGAACTGGAGAAAGTTCTACGGTCGCTGAAGGCCAGAAAAGCCCTTGGTCCCGACGGAATACCGTGAGAGGTGCTCAAGCTGGTGAGGCACTGCAGGCCCTGTCTGCTTCTAGTCATGTATAATGCAAGTCTGGAGGCTGGGGCTTTCAGCGCTAGGTGGAAGATCGCGCGTCCTGCGCTGATTCCCAACGGTAAAGGAGACCCAGAGTCACCGTCGTCATTCTACCGCTCAGTGTGGTATATTTCACGGAGCTGGGATGGTATTGGAGAAGCTGCTAAAAAAGACTGGTTGCGGCGATGAATCCGGCAGGTGGCCTTTCACCCAACTAGTACGGTTTTCAGCAGGATCGGTCGACCCTAGATGCAGTCCAAGAGGTTTTGAGGTAATGCACCGAGCAAAGGACCATAATCATTTTTCGCGCCGTGTGGTCCTTCTCGTTAAGTTCGACGGGAAAAGCGCTTTTAACTCTGCGTGGTGGAGCGATATGATTCGGACCCTGAAGCATTCATTCCACATGCCTCGATACCTCCTCACAATGGTGGACGCATACCTGAGAAATCCCGATCTCATCTACGAGGTCGCGGCAAGTTGGCGTAGGACAGCGATCACGTCAGGGGCGGCGCAGGGGTCAATTCTACGCCCAGACCTTTGTTTCAAAGGTCTGTTTCAAACTTCATATGTTTATGACGGATATGTTGAGGCTTTGAAACCGTATATGTTGACGCTGAAGATGCCAGAAGAATCGGCCTTGGTTGGGTACGCTGACAACGTTGCGCTACTTATCGTAGACCGCTACCTGGAGCGCGCTCAACTGTAGCTCAGTCGAGCCATGCACAGAGACAGTGCCTGGCTGGACGACAGTGGGTTGTCTAGCCCTCAGCAAAACAGAGATCGTGGTTCTATCAAAGAAGCGCATCGACACTCTCTTCCCCTTGCAAGTCGGGGTCGAGGTTGTCGAGACAAAATTGGCCACAAAGTACTTCGGTATGATGTTTGACCGGAAACTCGGCTTTGCTGAGCTTCGGAGAGCCGCCGACAAAGTTGCGAGAGCCATAACCGCTCTCAGCCGGCTCATGACGAATGTCGGTGAACCGAAGACCAGTAGACGGCGACTGCTGATGTCCATGGTGAATTTTGTCCTGTTATACGGGGCGGAAGTGTGAACCCATTAAGATTCGAAAGAAACCGGAAGAGGCTCGGGCAGATGCAACGCACTGCATACTGCTTCCGCGTATTGAACTGTTTCCGAGCCTGCTGCATTGGAGTTCGTCGACGTCATACCCATTACTCTTTTGGCAAGGAAGTGCCTGGCGGCCTACAGGAGGCGACGGGCAGGCGAAGACCGGGAGACCAAGGAGGAACGGACTAGCACCTCTAGACCAAAAGACGATGGACCGCAAGGTTTATCCCTCTGGTCAGACCGTGGACGGAGCAGCAGCATGGAGAGGTGGAGTACTACGTGACTCAGTTTATAAGGGTCACGGATACTTCCGCGCTTATCTCCATGTCAAAGGAAAAGCGCCGTCCCCCGACTACCTCTATTGCCCCGGTGTACGGGACGACCCCAGCCCACCTTTTTCAAACGTGCTCGGTGGGCAACAGATCGAGGGACACTAGAGGCGGATCTCGAAGCACTCATCCCCCACAACGTAGTTGCAATGACACTCCGTGACCTGAGAAACCAGAAAAGTATGGCCCGATTCGTCGGCAACATTCTCAGGACCAAGAAAGGTGGCCTGGAGAGTCGTGAACATTTAATAGCGGCCTTTTCAGGCTAGGTTATAAGAACTCGTCTGAAGTAATGTATTAAACGGTTCCGGGTCGAATCCTGGTAGAAAGAGGGGTGGTTTTAGTCGGTAGTCTGCTGATGGTGATTGGATAATATCATCAGTGGGAGCCCGACACTTAGTGCGTAGATGCATTTCCATCTACATTCTCACCCCCCCCCCCCAAAAAAAAAGTTTATTATTATTGTCATTCCTATTATTTATTTTATTTTCTATTTTTTTTTTTTTTTATTTAGAGTAAAAAACAAAAGGAACTGGGATATGAAACTATAATATTTTCAAGAACTAATAATTAAAGTAATTAAAACTTTTTTTCCATTCTGATTACTATTTCCATTTTTGTTACTCGTTGTATTATGTTTAAATAAGGTAAAAGTATATTGGACTTTTAATAAAATTCAATGGGTTTGCGTGTGATTTTTTTTAGATTTATTTTCACTTCAGCTTCGACTGCATTTAATATTTTTTGAAATATATTAAATAAATCCTTTTATCCAACCTACCAAGTCAAATGTAATAGTTATAAAGCAATCGTCCTTGAGATATTAACTAAATTTGATGACATTTTTCAAACGGACATACAAATATATAAATATGTTTTCACATTTTAACTTTTAAACATATCAACATCTTTCCATTAATAATTTTCATACTCGTATTTTAATATTTTTATACGAAAGGAGTCAGAGAATGTTGAGATATACAAAATATCCTGGGTGATGGATAATCTTTTGACTGTTTAATGCCGTAACAGCTGGAAACGGATAAAAGTATTATAAAACTTACTCGTTAATGTATTCTACAAACATTTATAAAAAAGTCTTTCTAACAGAATATATGTTAATAAAATAAAAGAATTTAGAATGAAAGAAGCAAAATATATGACTAGGAAAAGTAAAAAGAAAAAACAGATGCATTAGAATTATGAAAAGCATAACAACAATTAAGCTACCAGTACCAGAAAATACATCAAGAAAGTTTTTGTAATACTTAAGTCGTATACAACACGCGAAACACCATTCAAAATAGTCTATTGTACTACTACTCTCTCATCAAAACTCAACAAGCTAACGCAGTTTGTACGCACAAGTGGTTGTAAATGTATAAAAGCGTACGTGTGCGTGTGATAGAGAAAATGAAGGTAGTTTTATCCACACGTATACTTTCATTAAAGCATCACAACACAGTCAATGAAACTATTATCAGAAATTTGTTGTAGTTCTATCTAGATATCTAAGCAACGTCTAAGTTTTTATCCCCACGCTTCTTCTTCTTCTTCTAGATTGTAATTACAATACGGCCCGATTAAATTAAATTTGAATAACAGCAAATGAAACCAACGAACAAAATATCGTTGAATCATAGCTAATTATTAAACCATCACCATTATAGTCATGTTCCGTGCATATAGTGTACAAATACTACTCCAGAATAATAATAATAATATTAGGCCATTAAAAGTATATCGGCTGACAAAAACTTTCGTTGGTTTAAAAACATGGCTGTGATTCATTTAAATGACTATGTTGAGAGTTAAATGATTATAGATGAGAGTAAGCCTCTTTTGTTTATGCTTACTTTCAGTTTAAATGGGTTCTAATGTAAGCCGGTTACACCCTAATCGATTTACATCCTAATACACGAACGAACACGCGCGCAAACACGATGATAGCTGAGTGTTAATTATATTTTAAAGTTGTCCTTGCATATTAATTTTATTTTCTAAAGCAGCTGTAGTAATTTTTGTACTTTTTTTTTGTTCTCGATGAGTCGGAGAAATACCATTTACGTACCCCTCATAAATGGGGGAGTGTCGGAGTCGCGCGGGTTCGACTAGATGTAATTAAAGGCCTATGTGTACCCGCACCTTACCGACTAAAACTTTTGTACTTAAAAAGTACTTTGATATTTAAAACTTGTGATTGCACTTAAAACTTTTGTACATAAAAAGATCAACCTAACGAATATCTTAATCAGGGATTGGATCGATGACTTCATCGTTTATCTTTTTTTTTAATATAAATTTATATCTATTTTAATAGATGTAAATATTTATCTTTCGATTTGTTTAAACGCATTGGAAAGATACAAATTAGTTTAATTTTCTTCAAAGCAAAAATTATAAACGTAGAAAGGGGACATTTTCATATTGTTGAGCGATAAGTTGGAAAAAGTACCCTGTTCTTTTTAAGTACTATTTTTAGCACTTTTCAGTAGGATTAAATGTTTAAAACCGGTTGGAGAGACTACTTATTTACGGCCATCATCAAGAAAGGAACATCCCAAAGTGGTAAGATTTTAAAAAATGGATGTAAATAATATAAACAATTATAAAAATTAAAAAACACAACTGCAAAAAAATATATAAAAGAAAACAAATGTGATGAATATTTTACAAAATTTCGACTACCGTAGTTGTTGCTTCTTACCGAAATGTGTACAACCGGTCTTTCATGTATCCCCAAATAAAGTAATCTAACGCGGAAAAGTCTGGACATCTCACCGGCCAAGCAGTAGCTTCTTGGTTAGCAATTCACCTGTTTTGAAAATGAGCATTTAAATATTACTTTACCTTGTCGTAGTTGTGTGCTGAGGCTCCATCTTGTTGGAAATACATTTGCTTTCCCAAATGCAAAAAAAACAGCTGATAATTATTTAGCATTAAAATTGTATTTATTGTTTTTGTAAGTTTACAACTCTCAGTTCGAAGCTCTGTAACGGTTGCGTTTAGAGAAAAATTTCCAAAAATATAAATGTCTTTTAAAATAATATTTTTAATTTAAAAATGCAATAAAAACATGAGGTTACCATATAAATTAATGAACTTTGCCGTCTTACTGGAAAAAAGGTAAAGATTTTTAAAAAATGGTAATATTGTATTGTTGATATAGGAAAAAATCTACGAAAGGTTCTCCATTTAGAGTTTCTCGAAAAACATACCAGTTTCTGAGATCGCGATGGTGGCCATCTTGAGTTGATCACTCTGTATGTATTATAAAATGAGAGTACGGTTTTTATTTATTTATGTTTTTATAAATTTGATTATTTATGCTTAAATCTTTACATAATTTAAAATTTTCTACATTAATTACAATTTCCCTTAAACATTATTATTCTACGGTTTATTCAGTAAAAAAAAAAAAAAATATATATATATATGTATAAGAAGTCTTTCAAATTGAGCGCAAAAAATGAAAGATTGTGGAGGTGACATGGATTTTTTATTAAATTTTTTAAGGAACAATTGTTCACTTGCTTCAGTAGTTTATGATAAATCATCATGGAACGCTATACGCCTCATAAACGTTTACAAAACATAAAAATTTATTATAGAAATATATAATCGGTTACAGCTACGTATCACTTCGTGATATTTATGGTGATATTAATCAGCAAAACATATTCATCGATTGGTTAAAAAATTCGAAGATCATCTTCTCTACTTGATGTTGAAACCTAATTTACAAAAGAAATGCAAGGAGTCAAAAGAATATTGCTGCTGTAAGTGTTCGTGAAAAATCGAAATCGGTTTCAAACCGTTCACAACAATCGGGCCTTTCTTCAACAACAACGTGAAAATTTTGCGTCAAGTTCTTGGTCTACACCGTTATAAGATTCAACTACCTCAAGAATTAAAGCCACGGAACCATTCTTTCTGTAGACGGTTTGCTGATTGGAATCTAAAGCAGCTCGAAGTGGGTCCAAATCTTCATAAAAAATCATCTTTTTACAGATTAGCTTCATTTTTGACTTGGGTTTGTAAACAAGCTTAAGCTATTTTTTAAAAGCAATATACAAGGTAATTTTTACAATTTACAAGGTAATTTTTCACCTTGTTTGAGTGGTTCCGATCCGCAAATGATTCAACCATTTCGTAAAAAAAAAGATTACTGTTTACTGTGGATTATGAGCTGGTGGCATCATCGGGCTATTTTTTTGAAAATGAGTAAGAGAATGCTGCTACAGTAAATGGTGATCGCTATCGTTCTATGATTCGTGATTTTTTATTCTATTTTTTTTAAATTTTAATTCAAATAAGATGTGGTTTCAACAGGATGGTCCCACATGTCACACAGGTACTGAAAAAATTCAGTTGTTGCGTCAAATGGTTGTTGATTCTATAATTACATGAAATGGTAATGCCAACTGGCCACAAGATCGTGTGATTTGAGTCTCTCAAACGTTTTTCTCTCGGGTTGTGTTAAGTCACAATTTTGTAGCAACAAACCGCTAACGACTGATAACTTGAAAGGAAATATTGGATGTTATTAATTGAATTCAAGCTGATTTGTGCGAAAGATTCGCGCAAACTTCTGTCGATAGTCTTGGCTATGTGAATCAAATCCGTGGATGCCGTATGAATGATTTTTTTTTCGAATATAATGTAAATAAAAATCTTGGGTGATATTACAAATACGTTTTGTTTTATTACAATTTTACTTTCTTCCCTGAAAATGAAAGACTCTTTATATATATTCAAGCACGGTGTCGTGGGAGGAAAATTTAAGGAACTGATTTAGCACAAAAATTCCAAAATTTGGAATTAAATTTTTTTATGATTAATAGCTTCGTAAAGATTTTTAGAATTACGTTTTATTAAATAAAATATTAAATATTTTGTTTAAATAAAATAAAACGAGATTTGTTCAAATCGGTTAATGAACAACTGAAATTGTTAAAATGGATAACAAAAATTATGCAAGCTGAAAATTTTGGCTCTTTTCAATTAACTTATATTAGAAATTATAATTAATTATTTTTAATTCAGTCAATGAAGGAAGTGGAAATATATATATATATATATATATATATATATATGTGTATAATATGGGTATGTATATATACATTGTCTTGTGTGATCTAGTATGGCAAATCATGTTTTATTTTGTTGTAACATTTATAATTAAGGTTGCTATATGCAAAGTTTATCCCAGAAATATTATTTTTGCATTACTTTTCCAAAATTTAATTATTTTTCTCATGAAATGGAAGTGACAATTTAAATCAAACACGTAATTTTACCTTTGGTACGTAGAAGTTTATAATTACATATTTTCAGTTGTTTAACAGAAAGTTAATTCTTGATTTTATACGTCTAATCGATTTTCATGTAACGAAATATATAAGCTTTGTCAACAAAATATATTTTTTGTTTCTCCACGTTTTAACATGTACTTTTCAAATGTAAAGTATACTTCAATTAAAAAAATCCCTTTTGGCACGCCGGAAGGCGGAGGCAGATTTCACCGGTGCTAAGTAGGTGATACAAATGATTTCCACCTTAAAGTTAAGAAAAACTTCAAATTTGCTCAATACGACAATGGTTGCATGGAAAAAATGTTTCACGTGTTTAGTATATGACAAGCTCAATCTTCTTAAAACTCTTCTTTCCACTTTCTGAAGTTCTTCTCTTCTGTTTTTGCTTCTAAGGCTGAATATTTTTCACATGCATAGGTTATACTTCTGCAGTGTTACTGTATTGTAGTGTCTAATTTTTGTCTTTACTGAGGAGGACTTCCTTCTCTATGCGGACCATGTTAATTTCTTTGCAAGTCGGAGTTTATCGATTCTATTTTGGATTGTTGATTTTTCATTTACGTCTCTTGATATTATTTCTCCGAGGTATTTAAATTTGTCTGTGATTTTTTACTACTTGTTGATGGTTATGGGTAATTTAATTCGGTTTATTCTTGGTGACGGGCATTATTTCAGTTTTTTCATTCAGATTGACAGACCTACTTTCCTTCCTCTATTTTGAGGGTTTCTATTTGTTTTTTTGGTTTCCTTCCAACTTTCTGACATCAAAGAAAGATCATCCGCGAAGGCTAGACAATTCGATTTTATTTTTTTCCCAATTCTGAGTTCTTTGTTCTGCTTTTTCCATTCGCTCATGATTTTTTCCAATACGCAGTTGAAGAGAAGTGAGGAAAGCCCGTTTCCCTATTTTAGCCTTGTTTTTATCTTGAACTGTTTGGAGAACTCTCCTCTAAATTTTATTTTGGAGTTTGTGTTTTTAAGTTGTTTTAATCAGTTTATTAATTTTGTTTGCAGTCTAGATTCTTTAAGAATGTTTAGTAAAGATTCTCTACGGATACAGTCATACGCTTTTTTGAAATCTATGAATGATATTATTAAATTTTTGTTTTCTTTTGGTGGTCAATTATCCATTTTATATTTATGATTTGTTCCGAACAACTTCTTCGCGGTTTGAAACCCCCTTAATATTCTCTCAATTCTTTGTCTAGCTGCTCTTGGTTTCTCCACAAAAAAAAAGTTTTGAAAATATCCTGTAGGTTACCAGGAGAGGGGAAGTCTTCTATAATTGTTGAGATCTGTCTTGTCGCCTTACTTGTGCAGAAGGTGGGTTAATGCTATTTTCCAATTCTCGGGCAGTTCCTTTGTATTCCAAATTTCTACTAAATGTTTGTGGAGATTTTCGATTGTTTGATCATTAGTATTTTTCCACAGTTCTGCTCTTAACTGATTTTCTCCAGCACCTTTATCATTTTTAAGGTAACCTTTTTAATATAGTAATACTTTATTAACAAAATATATTTCATGTTTTGAATTAGCATATATGCATCTATAAACAATAGATGACTTCGTCATTAGTTAAATAATTTTCTCTTATTTTATAAATTATTAAGTTTTCTAGAATATCCATTTTTACCTGGTCTTCGCATAGTCTAACCCCAATGACTGGTTAAAAACTTTTTTATGAATTAAAATTGATTTCTTTACATGTTTTTATTAATATTCTTGTTGGAATTGAAGAAAAAACTATATTTATATTATTTTCTTAAATTTCTTTAAAGTTTTTTTTTATCTATTCATCTACATTTGCTAATAATGGCTCCAGTATAATTAATTGTTGCAGTTATCTATTACTGGTCAGTTCTTTTTTGGTTAAAAGTTAAGCTTAGTTTATGGTTGAGGATAATCTTTATACCTTTCCAGCTGCAATTCTGTAGAGCATAGCTACATGAGAAAGGTGTGTAGCCATGGGTCAAGATTTTGGGTATTAAGATTTTTGCAAATATCGAAGTTTCAAGACCACCTTGCTCCAAAAACAAAAGAACATAGTTATAGAAATCTCCGGAAAATCTATGAACGTACGAGTTTCAGTTTGTTTTTAAATAACATCTCCGAACTTGCTTGACATAAATTCTTTGAATTTGGATCAAAACATTTCTACATATAATTAGTGCCATTCATGACAACAAATTTTGGGAAAATTTAAGAAATTGGAGAAGTATTTTTCCTCCTACTGATGTTTTGTATAGTAGTGGTAGAAAATTGGTTTTACTACGATGAAAATACTTGTTAAGTTTTTAAAATTTCAAAGTTTTAAGTCTATCGAATTTAATAGTAGAAGGATATTACATTATTTTTAATATATTTTGCTTCGTATCTCAAAAACGCGTTGACAAAAAAAGTTGAAATACGGCACAAATATTTGGCTATATATATATATATATATATATATATATATATCCCATCTTAAGCTTTTGGACAAACTTAAAAGTTTGTCATCAGAAGACTAGTTTATTCATCAACGTTATATAACTGGGAACCAAAGTCTTTTACTTAGAATTTTTATTTTCTCATATACTTTTAATAACACACAATTCTTAAAATAAAAATAATGTCATTTGATTAAGATGATCAAATCAAACCAAATATTATATTTAACGTTTTAATGTTTTTTCGAATTTGTACTCTAAGTACTACATAATTATGTTATTTATATTTAAAACCCCTACGGCGCATTTGAAATAAAAATTTGTCAAAAGCAAAATGGAGAAAGTGATGAAACCCTTTGCCGGCTTTTTCCTCTGCTCATCGTGTAAGAGAAAGTTAACGTTAAAGAAACTCAATATATACGAGTACAACGTAAATCGTGGTATGTAAGTCGAACCGATGTGAGACTTTAATATATTTACTCAACCAAACTTAGTTAATAAAACTATATCGGTACTGTATTTAAAATTCATCTTGATTACTTCAGTTACGCGACAATAACAGTAGGAAAGCCGACCTACTATTTCAAAATTCATCCGGTAAACAATCTTGAGAGTTTTCTAGCGACTCTCTTTTATAGCCGATATTAATGTTAAATATAAATTTTATTTTCAGATAGCGTCATCTTTTTTATACTTCCTTAAATATTTCCTGAAAATTGATTTTTTATTTATGTTAATGGTTGTAGATTTCGCAAAAAAAAATGTAAATAATTGTAAAGTGTGAGCTAAAGACGGGGTCGATGAAAACTTGTTTGAAACAGATAGAAAAATGAACGCATTATTTTTAAAGAAATGTCTCGTTTAAGATGCGCTAAGCGATCGCTCAAAGCATCTTAACCTGAGATTCCGATAGTCAAATGGATACGTGATAACCGACTGAACGGCTACTTATATCATGATTTTTCGTTCTTGGTAATCGCTTACCTTGCTGCTGGTTTATTATTATTATTATTATTATTATTATTTTCCACGAGGTTAAATAAAATAAATTTTCAACTCTAACGGTATATAATACAAGTTTTTATATAAATCCCGTCAGTAATTGATAGGTAGATATGTTACTCCTGACTAGGTATCCCCCCCCTCCAGTATTATCCCAGATAGATCAAGGAAAACTGTTGTAATAACTTGATCAGATGAAGATATCTTTTAAATTCGTGGATATACTTTAAAACTTAATTGATTTAGTTTTCCGTTAATTTAGTTTTAAATATTAAGTTTAATTTTTCTCTATTTATTAAATTCATTTCTTTGCGACTAGGATATTTTTGCAGATTATTTATGAATCTGCTAACGGTCAAAAACCGAAGTTGTTTATAAAAATAATTGTTGTATAAATCATATACTTTTTAATGAAATAGTCTTCTCCAAAGGACACTTTTTGAACAAATATAATTTTAGGTTTGAGAGATTGGATAATGGTAGTGGATTCAGCTTGAAACTCTATCTATTTTATTGTCGTTGTGTGGGTTACTTATTTCGATGATTTTTATATATACTGAGTATCCCACGAAGAAATGGAGAAACTTTTAGGACAGGTTCTACTGGTTAAAATAATGAAAAAGTCAATATAAACACAGGTTTGGAAACTCTTTGTTTTTGAGTTACGACTAGCAAAAGTTTTCTCCCAGATTTCAGCTCTTCTAATAAAAACAACTCGTAATGTAATTTTAATAGGATAAAACAGGTTCCAGAAATGTAATTCCAGTAGTTTTTAAGAAACCCGACGTAAAACACAAAATTCTGTGTTGAAAAAAAGTTTTTTTTAGGTTTGTAGTACAATAACTTTGTTAAATTGCTAATAAATGCGGAAGATTTAGTAACAAATTCGGTACAGAGTTTAATTTTGAGAAAACTAACGTAATTACAGCTACTAACAAGTAAATAAAAACTTTTAAAAATCGGATTTTTATTGAAGCAAAACAGACGAAAAATAGACAGAAAATCGTATTATTCTTTTTGTAGCTAATAAACATTCTTTTTTTAAACATAACGCTAATTACTGAAAATAATTTTAAAAGAAATACAAAATTTATTAAACAATATTTTAACAGTGTATAATCAATAATTTAAACAGGTAAAAAGAAATAATTACGTAAAAAACTAAATTGAAATGTATGTTACTTAGGAAACATTTTTTTAAAAATGATTGTGTAGGTAGCCAATACTAAAATTTGTGTTTTACATCGGTTTTCTTAAAAAAAACTACTGAAGTTGTAGTTCTGGAACTTCTTTCATCCTATTTCCTAGTTCAAATTACATTAGAAACCACAAACTTTACTCCTCAATTTGGATCCTAAAAATTGAAGCAGGGTTTCTTTTTATTAAAAGAACTGAAATCTGTGCGAAATATTTTGCTAGCCGTAATTCGAAAACAACGCGTTTTCAGACCTATGTGTTTATATGAACCTTTTTCATTATTTTAACCAATAGAACATGTCCTCCAAGTTTCTCCGTTTCGTCGTAGGACACTCTGTATATCAAGATTTATATGGGAGGCCTTTCCAGATCGATTTATGTACCTGAAATATCTCGTAAAAAAATAACTGTGGATGTTTTATTATCATTTGAAATCAGAAATTTATTATTAGGTTTTCTTTTTGTAGGATCTGAATAGTCTAAACAAAGAACATTACGTTGCTAATTCTATAAATAATAATCGTTTTCTACTAGATCATTAGGAACACTTGAAGTTTATTTATATGAACCTCAACCTCTTGTAAGTTCTATTATGTTTGTTACTTTACGATTTTTGTTAGCGTATCTTTCTAAGTAGCAAAATATGATATACAGTATTTATATAAAGAGAATAAATTGTCATTTTCTCTGGTTGTTTCTTTTAATTTTTATTTCATCAATTTTTTTCTTCAAACGTCTTTTGTCAAATTTTTCCTTTCATTTTTTTAGGTTTAATTGTATATACGGCAGAATTTATGTGTATCTTTGCTAGTAATGTTTTTTTTTCTTTATTAACTCGCTTTAGTATATAATAGTTAATAAAAAACTTTTCATGAAACTTTGCGAAGAAATATTTATTTAACATTTAAAAATAATAGTTTTAATTAAATATGTTTTCTTTTGTTAAACAGAATGGAAACATTTGATGTTACCAAACGGTGACCTACATATTTTTAAAGTTGGTTATGACGATGCCAGCAGCAAATACCGTTGTCGAACCTTACACCGTCTGACCGGCCAAACGCAAGAGAGTATCACTGCAGGTCGTTTACTTTTACGAGGTTAGTATGCACGAAGAAAAATTGTATTAATCTGTAAGTAAACATTAATAATGTTCTATGTTATATTTATTTATTCCGCCTACTATTATGTTTGGTTTATCCTTAAGTGTATTGAAGGAAAGCAGTTTTTGTAAAAATTGACTAGAAAGGTTTTATTTCTGAATTTACGAGTTATATCGCTGGAAGCAGAATCTATTCTATATTGCCGTGAAAAATTTAAATAGGGTAATGAGCAGAATAATTTTAAATAGGTATTGCTATCAATAGTTTAAGCGAGAAAACAGTATACGAAACTTAAAGGTCAAACCCGATTTTGCTTTACTTAGCCTATGAATTGCCAGATAAATATATTTTCCAACACAACCCCTGTGATCAACTATCTGAAGTCGCTTTATCGACTTATTTTCTAATTTTATATAGACCTTTTTAATTTATTTACAATAAACTGGTAATTTTGAATGTAATTTATCTTAGAGTAAATCGGATGTCGGTTAGTCTAGAATTTTATCGCAGAGATATGAATTTTATTAAAGATACAGCCGAGTTCAATATCTTTAATAAAGAAATATTAATAAAAAATACAAAAGGATTTACTAACTGCTTTTTAAATAGAGCAAACCTATCTTAATTTACAAGAAAAACAGACGGGAAGAATGATAAAATGCGTAGAAGAAAATTACGTATTTGACTACCGTTTCGTAATAAAGCAAAAGAAATATGAAAAAACATAACTTTAGTATTATTTAACAACGCAGCCAAATTCCTACGTCTAGAAAATTGGTCTGTGTTGTCGGAATTACTAAAGATAAAACTAAATCCATTGGAGCAGTAGGAATTGATAAAACGATTTGTAAGGACAATTGAAGTTTAGAATACAAAGGGCACACATAAAGTAAGACTGAACAACAATAAATGAATATCCGGCACACTATGTGAATAAAAGACCAGATAAATCGGCTGTGGCCTAAAATTGCTTGAAAACTGGACATCAGATAAATATATTAGAAAGTAAATTTTAAAAATATTAGTAATAAACAGGAATTAGATATTAGGGAAACTTACTTTATTAACATTAACAGTGAAAAAGGATTACAGCAGGATGATCAATATTTCTGATAGATAAATAGAATGTGTAATAGAATTTTTAATTAAGAAAACATGTTTTATAATAATTTTTTATCATAACACTATTTGCAAGTCTGTTTTTCTAAACATTTAGAAACGTGAAATAGATTTCTATGACAATTGAACGTTCATGATATATTTAATCGTTCAGATAAAGTTTGGTTTTATGCTAACATATATAAATAGCATGAAAAAGATGAGTTGGTTAGTCCAGATAAAGAGTTTAGAATGATTGGAGTAGATATTTTATGATATTAGAAAGGGAGTCGATATTTTAAGTTTTTTTTTAACCGTTGTGTTCATTATTATTTTAATAAACATCAATAACAATCTTTCTTTTTTGTTTTTTATTTATATTTAATATTTCCATTATACTCATTTATTTACTTTTTTTAATTTTTCTTTGTATTTGTGCTTATATTTATATTTACTTTTATTATTTATTTATTTTATTTACTTTTTACTATTTTGCTTCTATTAATAATGATTGTTTAACGAAGGAAATATACCTCTAGTTTTAGAATTTTTTAATTTTTTTTGTTCGATGTTCATATTTCTCTTTAATATCTGTTTTTACGTGCAATAACTAAAAATTATTAATTTCATTTTATTAATATTATTGTTATATTTCATATGATGTGTCAAATGGCGAGATTAATAAACTATTTTCTTTAATAATGTTGTAATGTATCGTACGGAGTATCGCAGCTGAAAATATTTTAACTTAATGTTTTATTAAATAATAAATAACATTTAATAAAATAGGTAATCAAAACTTTTATCATTTTATTAAAATTGTTCAGAAATTATCCTCTACTACACAGTCTACGTTGAAGTTGTTCCTCTGTAGAAGCGACGCGCAGTTGCGCTCATAATGAAAAGAACTCCATTCGAATGGAGATCACGGAATATATTCCTGTGAATTCATTCTTGAATCGGCGATTTTAATACTAGAAATCTCTAGCCGAATGTTAGTTTTCAATTCATTCAAAGTTTGTTAAGTTTTCTAGTAGATTGTTAAGAGATTTTTTTCTCCCAGAAGTAAAAGTTTCAATCAAGTCCCGATAAAAGTTACTGGAGATAAATCAACAGCAGGTCTGATTGAAACTTGTGCTTATTGATCTTTAATCCATTATGGATTCGAGCTAGAAAAGGGTTACATTACGACAAGTTGCTCCTTCCTTTCGGAAAAAACCATAAGCGAAATTATATGCAACTGGCTTGGAAACTCTCTATAAATCCGTAAAAAAAAAGCTATTTGTTTCATTGATTTAATAATCTGCATATTTCATAGTAAATGCCAATGTTAAATCATGTGATTTGCAGTTGTCTCATATCATCTATTCTGCGTATTTAAAAACGCATCGTTAGCTATGTCTTCCTTAGTTATATCTATTATTTCAGGAACATCGCTAACACTTAAGTTTTAAATTCTTTAATTATGACCATCTCACTTTCCCTCCGAGAGGAAGAATATCCGCCTTGTAACATATCCGGTTGCCACACCACCCCCTCCGTTCCTAGCCATTATTGGCTTAATCGGAGGACATCTTCCAGCCCTCGAACTGATCACATTCCACAGTCGTCAGCCGGCCTCAGTGAGATGCCACTGATACGAATGCCTTGAAAGACATTCCCATCAGTAAATTCCGCCCTGACTTAGTTTTCTCCGAAGGCATCGGACACCTGTTAACACTACCACGTAGCCCTCTGGAACTACTCTGCTCTACCAAACTCACGAAGACTCTGCGCCTAACTTTCATGCCACCTAGCTTCGTTAATTATGAGCATCCCAACCCCGTAGGGGAAGACAGCCGCCTAGTGATGTTCAGGTAGCCACAACTCCCCGGAAGTCGTCTATCGCCCTCTGACTTTTTATATCTCATAGTAATAAGCCTGGCCTCGTTAGGTTGCCACCGATGTAAATACCTCGGTAGACATTTACATCGGTGATTTATTAACTCAGCTTTTGCCTTCGCTGTAGGCCTCGTCCGGACATCTTGAATGTCCTACATCGTATCCCTCTGAACTAGCTAACCGAGTTCGCGGAAGCGCAAACCCCGCGCCTAGTTCTACTTATTATGAACCAATTCCGTGAATTTCTCGTAATTTGAGGCAAGAGAAACACAACATACCACCAAACATGTTGATCGCAACAACGGAATTTAGTCCTAGTTCCTTTAGTAACTCAACTTAAACTTTAATAAACCCCAGACTTAGGTTATATTATGAACTCCGGTCTGGTCCACTAGGGAGAGGAAGACAGACCTCCTACTCCTACTCGGCTCCATCGCAGAGTCCCGCGTGACATTCACCACTTTAACCATCGTCGAGATGCCGCTGCACCTCACGGCTGCATGGTGTTCCATGCCCATCGGCAGTACAGTCGCCGTTCCGCCGACAGCTTTAACAATCATTGACACCTCTTATCTAACTAACCGTGGCTCGCTAACAAAGCGCCTACCTTCGGTCAATCAGACTGTCCAGGCGGATCCTAGCCGCCCGGGTTCCTACTCTGCTAAATCCCTTCGGCCGCTCTACGTTGGGCGAGGAATCGAAGGAAGCCAGCCACAATTGTCCAGTCTTTACGAGTCCTCCAGTTGACGCTACTTTGAACATCCCAACCCCGTAGAGGAAGACACCCGCCTAGTGACGTTCCGGTCGCCAAACCAATCCCCCCCGTTCCTTGCCCTGTTGGGCTTTAACGGGAGCTACTTATCAGCAGACGTAATATTTAAGAAATGTTTGAATACTAGGCTAATCTCTTTGTTAACTTACAGAAAATCCTTGAAATACAATTTACTGTACAGCCGTTAGATTTTGGTAAGAGTATGGCCGTTTATTTTTTCATTTACGTTGATCGTAAAATTCTTTATAAATACCGATTACTCATTAAAAGTCTTAACAGGATATTTTTATCCAAAGGCGGTTTTAATTTATAAAATAAATAGTATTTATTACCATTGATATTAAAAAAAAAAAAGAGTAATTTTACTCGTTTTATTATTATCAGAATTATTTCATTACCTTACTGTAATTCTTCCATGACTTACATAATCCCTCCATCACTGCTGCTTCAATCGTCTTATGAATTACAGTAATTTCAAAGTTTTTACTTTCATTCAAAAAGTTTATTTTTCGCACGTTTTATTATCATATTTTGTTTATATGATTTATGTATTATTTTAATATGTACGCTGTTATTCTTGACGTATTTCTTAAGATTTTTCACTTTCTATAATTTAAATGTCTTTTAATTTTCCACAGTATAACCCTTTATCTGAGCTCTCAACAGTTCGATTTAAGTTATACTGTTTCGTAGAAATATATAAACTGAAACGCTAAAATTTTTGGTTTAACCTACGTACTTTACATCGGTCGTACTTCGGCTTTAAAAATTCAATAATTTATAAAAGTTCTAATTTTAATTAACTGACATGAAACTGTGTGCTTTTAATGTTTAACCACAACTTTTTAAATGTTTGAAACTTTATTAAATTTGTTTTCCATCCTAATCGATTGGTAAGGAGCAGCATCTGTTACGATCACTCTTTCTGTCCAACAATCATTAAATTTGAGAATCGTTCTAAAATTACATTCTATGTTGAATTTCCGTGATAATCATAAATTGAACCCGATTTACACATAACCTTGCTGGTATAACATCGCTCATTTCCGATAGGGATATCTATTAGCTAGCTTTTTTCCATTTCCTAGACGTTTATTTATTCCGCTAGATAATTATTACAAAGAATCTCGTTTAGTTGATTGTATTTTTAAATTAATCCAATTCCAGTTTATTTTTTACCTTTTTTAATTTTATACACATCTCGTTCAAATAATATAATTCACATTTTTTACTTCAGGACTTCCTTTAAATAATAAGACTATTTAACTACATTTTTTTCGCCATAATATTAAAAAATAAATAAACATTCCTTTAACATGTAAATTCCTTCAAAATGTAGTTCGTATAAGATCTGTCAAGTCATAATTTTATTTATTGTAGAAATTCTGTATAAAAAAAAAAATTCATGTTATTTCTTCCGATTGAATTTTTATTTAAGTTAAGCCAAGCTCGTAAAAAACGTTAACTATTTTTCAGTTTTTCAATTATATAAATATTCCCTTTCTTTAAAATCATTCATGCAAGGAATTTTTACCAAAGCTGGTGTTCTTGGAAACTATATCTGTAACATTTTTTTAATGTTATCGGATTTTTTCTTTGAACTGTTATAAAAATCATTAATTAACCCTTGGGTTATCAATTTTATGAGATTTCCGTTTACAATGTTTTACAACTCAGTCGAATATCTTTACTTAAAAATTGAATGGTTTATAAGAAACAATCATTTCGTCACAGAACATTAGAAAAACACTTATGAATAATAATTTTTAATAAATATAAAAACGAAGAAAAAATTTAATTAAAACTAAACTGAATTTTCAATAATTAAATTCGGAATGAAGAGGAAGGATACAAATGAACACAATGAGGTCAGTGCAAACAATGGAATTATATGCATTATATAAAACCACTATTTAACAGATTTTGTTGGTAGTGCAACACAAATACGGTCACGGTAGACGTAAATGAAGTCAGCAACTATGATAAGTTAATATTATAAGCACACAATTACTTCAATCATACATCTATATAGATCTATCTATCTATCTATATAGATCGTTATCAACTAATATGGGATACATTATAAATACCCAGACGTTGGTTTGTAGGTATGTGTAGCAACAGATGAAATTAATGGTATTATTACATGAACATCGTTACATGTCAGCATGATTTTTAATTGCGCTACCTGTTCGTTTTCGAAGGTGAAGCTATATATATGTACAGGATGTCTCATAAATGTGAAGAAGTCTCACAAGGAAACGGAAAGAATTTCAAGGCATGTTCTACAAATGAAAATAAAAAAAAATTCATACAAACGTGGCTCCGGATAAACTTTGTTTTTGAGTAATAGCTTGAAAAGGATTCGCCCTTTTCTGTTCTAGTGATAAAATGAAGCCATACTGTACTTGTAACTAAATTTAAGGGATAAATTTGATGGTTTTTGACTTAAAAATTTAATACAATATTCTAGAACTGTATTTTTAGTAATTCTTATTAAAGTTATTGTAAAACATGAAAAATTGAAGTTGGAAAGCACAATATTTTAGGTCTTCTGTAAAACAACTCTCGTTAAATTATTAGTACACAAATAAAGTTTTGCAACAAAATTTGTAGAGAATGTTGTAAAAAAAATTTCCCAATTTATTTTTTCAAAACAATTTCTAAAATAACATTCTCGTTTCTTAATATTTTCAACACAAAAAAACTAAATTTACGTGACTCTCTATTAAACTATCTTTTTATTTCATTTTTCTTTTATAAATTTTTATTTTATTTCTAAATATTACCCAATATTAGAATTGTTCTTATATCGGTTTAAATAATAAATAGTATACGAGGTGTGTGAGAAAAATAATGAGACCGAATTTTTACTTACCAAAGTTTTTATTTTTTTCAAACAACAAATTATTTCCTTCAAAATAGTTCCCTTGGGCAGCTGTACGCCGGCGGAGTTGTTGTTCCCACTCCTGGTAGCAGCGCTGGAAGGCTTCAACTGGTAGGACTTTTAACTGGTCGGTCACAGTCTCCAGAGTTCCAAAATGACGTCTTTTTAAGACACGTTTCAATTTCGGGAAAAGGAAACTTCATAAGTACTCAAATCAGGTGAATAGGGGGATTGAGGAACCGTAGGAATGCGTTTTGAGGTCAAAACTTCCCTGATGAAAATGGCCATGTGACACGGGGCATTGTCATGATGAAGCATCCACTTGTCTGCAATGTCTGGTCTCACGCCAATCACTCTTTTCCTGAGCCTTTCAAGGACACCTTTGTAAAACACTTGGTTGAAAGTTTGTCCTGGAGGAACAAATTCTTTATGCACGATACCCCTACTGTCAAAAAGGAAATCAGCATGGTTTTGATCTTTGATTGCTCATTCGACATTTTTTCGGTCGAGGAGATGACGGAGTGTGCAACTCTTCGCTTTGCCGCTTTGTTTCAGGATCGAACTCAAATATCCAGGATTCATCACCTGTGGTCACACTATTGAAGAATTCTTGGTCGTTGTCAATCCTCTCAAGAAGATCAACGCACACGTTTCTTCGATTGCCGCGATTGTCCTTCTGTTCTGTTGTGAGGTTTTTCGGCACCAATTTCGCACAAACCTGTCGCATGTCCAAATCGTCTGTCAGAATTTGATGTACGGTGAAAATGTTTAAATTTACCTGTTAACTCATCATCCTTATTGTTAAACGACGGTCTGATTTTACAAGAGCCCTCACACGCTCAACGTATTCGTCAGATTTTGAAGTTGAAGGTCTCCCTGAGCGTGGTTGATCTTCAACGTGTTCTCGGCCTTCCAAAAATGATTTGTGCCAGCGGAAAACTTGTGCTCTTGATAAGCAATGTTTACCGTAGGCCTGTTTCAACTTTTCAAAGGTCACACTAGTGGATTCCCGAAGTTTAACACAAAACTTGATTGCGTAACGTTGCTCTAAATTCCGATGCTCCATTTTCGTATGGCGCGTATTTTCTTCGTTTTTAGTTGGCGCTGTCAAAAATAATGTGTCGGCTGAACGGAGTTGAAACTCGTACTGAGCATGTGGAAGGGATGAACAAACCGGTCTAGCACAGACCGGTAAACACAGCGTTACCAGATCGCTTGCAGCGTTACCAATTTCATTACTTTTCTCACACACCTCGTATTTCTTTCACGTTTCGGTCTGTTTTTTGTTTTTTTAAATAATAAGTAAAAGCTCAAAGCAGTTTTCGTTTAAAGACTATTCGAGATTACTACAAAAGCGGTAAAAGTATACAATAAAGGATAAAATACTACAATATTTTTAAAAACCATAGCAGTAGTTTTTAAAAAAATCATATGATTCATATATTAAAAAGCTTTGTTTAACATATTAAAGGAATTCGGAGTAGACAATAAAACGTTGAATTTATCAAAAGAAACCTTTACAAATACTTTCACCAAAATAAAATTTCAAGGACTAAGCTCTGAACCTTTGGAAATCAAAACAGGTGTGACGCGAGGTGATGGTCTATAGCTCTTACTATTTGACATAGTTTTGGAAAAATAATTAAGGAATGGAGCAAACAAATGGAAATTTTGAAATTAGAAAATGAGAAACTAGGAAGTCAGAGTAAGAATCTCAAAATCAATTTTTTGCCTTTTTCAGATGATCTGGCAATTTTGTCTCCGGATATTAAAACCGCATAAATTCAGATTAGTCTTTTAAAAATGTTAGCTGAAAAAACAGGTTTACAAATTTCTTTTCAAAAAACTGGATTGATGAAAATTATTAAAATTGCTCCAGACTTTAAAAACCAAATATGGAATAATTAATAAAGTAAATAAATTTAAGTATCCAGGTAAAATAGTTAAATCTTACGCTTTAGCTAAAGAATCGAATAAAATAAGAGCTATTAAAATAGATGTTGCGTAAGACTTAACAAATCATTTATACAATAAAAAATCAATTCCAGAAAAACAAAAATTAGACATTATAATACAGTTATTAGACCTGAATGTTTTTACGCCTCCGAATGTTTATGTATGAATACAATAGGCGAAATTGAAGAGCGAGAAATGAAAATATTAAGAAAAATATTAGGGCCAGTTAAAATTGAAGAGAATAAATGGAGGATTACAAAAAATGAAGAATTTTATAAATGTAATGATAGAATTTTAGACGTAGGGAAAGAATATTGATGTTTTTAGACATATTTTCAGAATGGAAGAAAAAAGACTGACTAAAAGAATTTTTTAATTTGTTTATAATCGAAAAATTAAAAACACCCGGTTTAATGAAGCTTTAAAGGATATGAGAGAACAAAATATCACGGAAGAAATAATCTTAAATAGAAATAAATTTAGAAATGATATTTTAGAAAACAAGGGTTTCCAGGAAAAACCGAAAAAGAAAAATGACTATAGATGAAGTGGAGAAAATGAAAACATGGAGAAAAGTAGAAGAAATATTGGGAAGAAAGGAAGTCTAAAGAAAAAAAAATTTTTTTAAGATTAAAATATTTATTGCAGTCCTAATACAAGAAGAAAGTAAAATTTGTTAAACTCTTCTTCACGAATAGTCGTCGTAAATCGTAAATTTTATCAGAATTAAATTCTCCACCACCAATTGTATTTGTTTGCTAGAAATATAACAAATATATATTACATCAAATCTTCAAATTGTGTTTTGTTTTTTTTCTTTTACAATTTTCTAAAAAAATTACGTATGATACAGTTTTGGGACCTAGAGACATTTTTATTTAATTTTTAAGGTCAAACACCATATGAAACCTTCAAATTTACCCCGTAATTTCCAATAATTTTAGTATTTCTTCATTTTACTTTTGGATTCGAGGTGATTTTAGTTGTATCTGGGTAAAAATTTCATCCTGGTGGAAACTTTTTCTATATTTTCACTCGTAGAACAACCCTGAATTTTTTTTCTTCTTGAGACAGTATATATATATATTGTTTGTGTGTGCGCGCGCGCGCTTCAACTTAGTATTTTTTAACACGCTTAATGGATATAATCTATTTCTAATGCCCTCCAAAATGTTGAATAAAAAAGGCCTTTGTTCTTTAATATATTCTTGAAACGCATTTAGTGCTATTGAATCTATATATAGGTGTATTTATAAGTTTAATGTTCTTTGCACTTGGATTATTTGTGCTTTGATATGACAGCAATAATAACAAAGTTTGCTAACCACTATTCCCAGAACGAAACGTATTTAAAAATAGACTAGGTTATTCCAGGGCTCCAGCTATCAATTAATTGTGAAATATATATCTAAAATATTGCTATATTGAATTAATTTTCGTTATTATTTCATAATTGATATTTAATAAGTTTTAAAATGTATTTATATATTTAAAATTGAAGTTAAACTCTATTAGTAAATAGAGTTTACTCAGAACCTTTCCTTAATAATTTAACTTTTATTTTATTATTAATAGGATATTAAGTTACTTACCACCAGTTTTATTTTCTAATTTGAAACTGTTCGGCTGAAAAATTCGAATCCCTGAGGAGGATATAGTCAAGAAGCGTAGCACCGCAAGGCCAATAAGATTACATATAACCATAATTCTGTAATAATCCTTTGACGTGTTGTAAAGGACCTCTTGTTATAGGCTACGTGCACCATCGCCCGAAACACCGGACGCCTTGAAGGATCTCACACAAAGAGCAGTTGTTAATATTGATCGTCACATGTCGCTGAGTGTTTGACAGGAACTTCATTACCATAGTCTGTATTGTTTCAGTATGTACAGGGAAAGTTTTATGTGGTATAACTTGCATAACCGCAGTAATAATCGTTGGAGTTACTTCTTTGACTTACGTTGCTTACCTTTCAATTTATATTTCCTTACAAACAACGACCCGATAATAATTTTTTTTTTATTAATTTTTTTAATATTAATTCTATATTTTAATACTATCAATTTTTTCATAAAGAGAAATAATTTCAAACTAATAATATTTGTCCGTTGGAACAATGAACTAGAAGATATTTTAATATAGTTACGATTGTTTGAGGATGTATCAAGATTTTAATTTCTCCATTTCCTAGAAGGAAGAATGTCGATTAATTTTTTTATCGATTTAAAAATTCGTTTGAGATTCATCTTTGAATATCGATCTAATTAACTCGTACGGTTTGATGACCATTTTATAAAATATTTCTTATAATATATCATTCATTACAGAGGAAAAAGTAGAATAGAATTTATTTAAATTCTTTAAGTACATTTGGATGCAGTGCATATCGAAAAGCTATTCAAACAAAAACAGAAAGAACATTTTCTATTTCTTTATCGATTTAAAATTCTTTATGTCTTTGAAATACATGAACTGAAGAAGTAGGAACAATTCAGCAGAATTTTAAGCAAACAGCATCGGAATTGGGAACACAGCATCCAAGTAATACGTCATGAAGTACTTAAAATAACTTATTACAATTTTTTTTTTAAATCATTAGCATGACTTTTTAATTTCCTTGCATGTTGCTGGAATACAAATCAGTTTAGTTGTGTGTTATTTTTTCGTTTGTAAAACGAAAAAAATTACGAGCGATTCTTGAATTTTGAAAAGTTAAATGGAAATTAAACTTTTCTTTTTCTCTCTAGAACGTCGTCATTACATTGTTATTTTGTGTTCGAAAAAGTTAACGCATGCTGGATTTTCTTCTTTTTTTTTTTTAATTGAATATTAACTTATAATCTACTAGCCGGTCCTTTTTTTACAATAGTAAGAAAAATACCTTAAGACAAAACTTCAAAATTATTATGATTGATTTTATTATTTATTTACGAATTACAATTAGTATTAGGTATAATTTAATCTTAAAAGCGGGAATAAGAAAATAATTATTTTTCAAATCAAAAGTTAAATTTTATTAAGTATTTTTGTTAATCATAAATATCGCGGAAAATTTGTGAAATTGTAAGGATTTATTTTAACATTTTGGTTTTTAACTTTATTATTTTTTCTTAATTCTTGAAATTATCGTTAAACCTGGGGAAAAGTTATTTCAAATTTTAAGAAGTACTTAATTTCTAAAAACATTGTTAATGATAATTTTATAAAGTTATTCATTGTAAAAAATTATTTTTAAAACGATTGTATTTAAATAAACTGAATTACTTTTACTTTCCCGTCTATCGCTGTAGCTATAGAAGGTAAAATATGGTAATCGGTCCAATTTAAGCATATGCGGTAATGTATCGAAGAGTCCATGTATAATTGGACTGTAAAAAAAGTTTTTCTTAACCAGTTTCATTACTTTATTTACAGACCTCGTTCGATAATATTTTTTAAAAAATATTTTGCAAAATCGCACCGCCACTCCAAAAAATGCTCTAAATAAACTAGTGTCTAAGAGGGTACAGTGTGTCATTAGTACCCCCTCTCACTACAAGGACCGATAATATAACACTGACGCGCAGTTGCTGTAGTAGCCTCCGGTACCAGCTGTGTTGTAACATAACGGGTGAGCGGTGGAATTAAATAAATGAATAATATTTAAAGTGTAAATATGTATTTAAAGTGGCCGCTAGTATTTCATTTGCGCGCCACGCTCGCACGAATTAAAAAACGGTATGCCCGCGCGCTTCAGTTAGAATCATTGAATTAAATAAATAAATAAAATATTATATTTAAATTAAATGATAAATTAAATTAAGTTGTGTGTTGTGTGTGTGTGTGTGTGTGTGTGTGTGTGTGTGTGTGTGTGTGTGTGTGTGTGTGTGTGTGTGTGTGTGTGTGTGTGTGTGTGTGTGTGTGTGTGTGTGTGTTGTGCCGTGCATCAGAAAAAAAAAGCCGCGTAACGGCAAAGTCGTATAACTGAGTTGTCAGCTTTTTTTATTATTACAAAATTTATATTCCTAAACCAACTAAGTCGTCTTTGCAAATTGTAAAACTGTCTATATCCAAGACAATCGTTTAAAAAAGTTATATATAATTCTAAGTTAGAAGTTCAAAAAAATTATTCACTTGGTGGATTGTAACTACCTAAATTTTGACTATGAATAAAACTTTAATTCATACTACTAAGAATATTCAATATTTCTCTGGTATATGTAACAATAGTAATATCATGGATTGAAATTCAATTTATGACTAATATAATATTCCTGATGCCGGTACTATAAAATTACTGGATATTTGGTTTAATAGATGAAAAATTCTCGCAGAATGTCAGCAATAAAATAAAACAGAATTGTCTCCCTTTGAAGTTTTTTGATAATAATCAATTACTTTGTGAGATCGTACCAATAGATTTGCTTACATCAGTTATACAAATAAAACCTCAGTTATACTAAAGACAGTGTAATAATAATAATAATATAATAATAATATATAATAATATAATATGCTTAAGCAAACTATAAATGAGACTTCGTAGAAGAAAGAAAGATATGGTATTGATTAATTTAATTTTAATTTTAAGTTCATGGTCTTTTGAGAACCTATCTCAAATTTTAATATTGGGGCCCTTTACACCCCGTAAGTGTTTGTGATTGTCCTTGTCTTTCATGTTTTAATGTTTATTGTGAAGTTTGTGTTTTTAAATAAAATGTAAGGGCCCTTTACACCCTTACATATGACGATCCTGATGGAGATAATAATTTCTTTTAAAGAATGTGACGAGGGCTAATGACCTTAGCAGTCGATGCCCGTAAAAATTCAGTTAAAAAAAAAAAAATAATAATATCCAGTTAACGATAACTTAAAATAAAATTCTACTACGCGTAAATCCACACAAGTACAGCACTGCGAATACCAACAATATAAATAAAATTTACACTGGTGTATATTCATTATACGTACTTTAATATTATTTTGAGTAGTAGATTATTTCTCAGTATTAAATTCCAATATAAATTTTTTTGTTTAGAATTCCCTTGTAATGTAATTTAACAAACAATTATACCTTATTTCATTAAAATAATTTCAACAAGAAGTGGAATTTATTTACACATGCTTAATTTAATATTTTATATTAAACTTTACACTAAAATACATTTAACAATATTAAATCACACACACACGGACAAGTATATGTATAAAAAATTTACATAAAACAAAAACTAGAAAACTTTCAAATAGTTTCTAAAAATTTGAATAAAATTATCATTTTTTAACCGTGTAAAGCTAGCTAATAATACGATCATCATATATCTATAAAAAAAAATTGCTCGAAACATTTCTTATGTAACAACTCCTTGTTACTTACCCGTTTAGATAGAGCTATAGATCTAGAAGGGAAAGTATTGTAATCGGTCCAATTTGGGCAAATGTGGTTTTCACCGGATCATGACGTTTTTACACCTAAGGAACCCAAAAAACTAAAAAAACCGATGGAAATTTTCCGGATGTTCGTATGTACATGTGTATGTTTGGTGTTTTAACCTTATATCTCCATAACTACTGCACCGATTTTGACCAAACTTGGTCAGATTACTTCTATATATGGAGAATAGATGCCGTTATATTTTCAACTTAAAAGGTCAATGGGGCGAGCCTGTAGAACAAGGTCACCCTCAGTATCTCGAAATTTCGCCTAAATAAGGTCATATTTTTCTTAGGCACATTTGTTAACAATTAAAATATAGCAATATTTACAAAAAAAGATATTTTTTTGGCTAAATCGCACCCCACCACAAAAAAATGCTGTAAACTGTGGCTAACTGGGCATACAGCGTCAATAGTATCCCTTTTCACCACAAGGGTCGCTAGTGTAGCACTTACGTACAGCTATTGAAGCCGTCTGCTATGTTTTGATGTGACAGGTGAACGGTAGAATTAAATAAATGAATAGTATTTAAAGTGTAAAAAAGTAACTCTAGGCTAGGTCTTGAACTCGATCGCCCGGTTGATTCGGTGTCTGTTGCACTAAGCCTTTGGGGCTAAACCTGTCTGCCGACCGCACAAGCAAAATTTGTTCTATGTAAATTGTAAAATTACATTAGTTTGTTAGTGCTGACCGTCGTCGCGAATTAAATACGCTATGCACGCGCATTTTAGTTAGAATCGTTAAATTAAGTAAACGAGAAAATATTATATTTATATAAAATTATACAAATTCTAAATTAAGTTGTGTGTGTAAGCCGTGCATCAGAAACAACCCACAATTGCATGACGTTCCCGGAAAGCGGCTTTAGCCGCGTGACGGGAAAGTCCTACAACTGTGTTGTCAGCTTTACTGTTTAAATTTAGGGAACGAATACAAAAGATGCTGAACTGTTTTGTTACGTTTGCGTTTAATTAATAAATTAAATATTTTATAAATCAATCTACAGAAAGTCCCTCGGTATTTATATAAAAATGTATGATCTATTAATCGATAAACGAAATTGATTTATACATATTTTTTTAAACGATGCTGTTAACGATATTTGATACATTAAATCGAAATTTGGATTCAAAAATTTATAATCCAGGAAGCTGTTATAATACTATATTCCCTTTATCTATCTAGCTAGAACAGACCTACCGCTAATCCAGTAAACATGTCAACAAGCTAGTTGATCAATGATTAAAATAAAACCATGCTCACCATAAATATTATTTACATTTCCTTTAGTTAGTTACAATGCATCCAATTTAGTTTCAAACCTTCAACTGCCTCGTAATTGAGAATCAATTAATTGTAACAAATTTATGGGAAACATCAATCGGGCATTTTTAGAATTTTCTTTAAACAAATAAATGCTTTTGGCGCATAAACTACGCTAATCTCTACCTCCCTAGTTCTACCTGTACCGTTTAATTGGGTTTTATTATAATTCAGTGGCAGGATAACCTTTAAAAAAAAAATTGGAATTTTCTTAGAACGTCTAATCAACTCAACTCCAAATTTCGTATCCATACAGAAGTGCCAGTACTACTGTGACATCCACATTTTGAGTTTGCTTTTACTCAATTCCGATCTTGCTTACCTTAAAAATGTTACTACAGAGCCTCCTACGCCTTTTTTAATTTCCTTAGAAATAACTGGATTTCTAGTTATTTCTTCTTTTTTTTCCTGTTTAGCCTCCGGTAACTACCGTTCAGATAATACTTCAGAGGATGAATGAGGATGATATGTATGAGTGTAAATGAAGTGTAGTCTTGTACATTCTCAGTTCGACCATTTCTGAGCTGTGTGGTTAATTGAAACCCAACCACCAAAGAACACCGGTATCCACGATCTAGTATTCAAGTCCGTGTAAAAATTACTGCTTTACTAGGACTTGAACGCTGGAACTCTCGACTTCCAAATCAGCCGATTTGGGAAGACGCGTTCACCATATAGTTATTTCTGTGATGAAATAACTAAACTTTAGAAACACTGCAATTCAGCGCTAACTACCTCTATTTTTCTATCTTAGAAATACGAACGTAAATTGATTTATTTTCTCCTTGTAAGACAGTACTACCTACTTATTTCCAATTTTCCTTTAAAATTTAATTCTCAGAAATGCTCACCCAGTTATTTATGCTTGCTTTTAACATCAGAAGAGCTGTCCATAAATATACCGCTATCGTCAAAAAATGGAAATATTAATACAATGATTTGCTTAACCATCCTTATGCCATTGTACAGATATATACAATCCGATTTATTTCTATTAATAAGTGTACTTTTTCACACAAGCTCTTATAAAACTTTATTATTTCTCTGCTGATTTCTTATAAGCTCAACCTACACCATAATTGAGAGTCCGGCACTGAATGAGCAATGAGTATGATTCTGCGTATCATTCCGGTTGTATTTATAAAAAAATTAAAACACCGTGATTATATTAGGCAATTATTTTGCCATCACATATCCCTTTTTAATAAATTAATACATTTTCCGTTCCGATAGAAGAGCCTTCCTATTCGTTCCGTATACCATCATTCTCGAATGCTCAATAAAATTTTGATGTATTTTATCTACAGAGTCTATCACAAAGTTCTCCCGGGACTTTCGTAAGTTATTCTACTCCTAAAAATAATGAAAAATATCATATAAACATATGTCCTTAACTGCTTCGTTTGCGAGTTGCAGCTAGTGAAAATTTTGCTAGGATTTCAGCTACACCGGTAAAATGAGGTGATAATGAAATTTTTAGGACGTTTATTAAAGAGCAGAATTAGTAATTTGTTATGGCTTTTGACTAAAAAATCGAATAAAATAGGTTCCAGAACCGAAAATGCAGTAGTTTTTTTAGAAATTTAGGGTGAAAACCAATAAATTGGGGTAAAAATCCCTGTTTTTTAGGATTGAAATACAATAAATTTGTTAACTGGATAATAAACACATAAAAAGTTTAAATAAAAACCAGTAGGGATTTTGATTCTGAACAAAATGGTGTAAGGTAACTTGAATAAAACAATGAAAGTTTAGAAAAAATCGAATTTCGTTTAGAAGCAGTACACTCAAAAATGAGCCCACCATTTTCAATACATTTCTTACACGCTTCTGCACTGTTTTTGTTGCTCTTTATAGTCCTTCAGAGACGTCCTTAAATTGCTCAGCCGCTTCCATAATTGGACTACTAATTCCTTACGAGACTGTATTTTTTTTTTGTATAAAATATTTTTCATCCGTCCCCAGACGTAAAAATCTAAAGGTGTTAGATCAGGCCATCTTGGTGGCCAGGAATGTGGACCTGCAAGACCGATTCATTTCTCAGAAAAATGATGATTTAAGCGAGTGGAAACGGCACAAGAGAAGAGGGGGGCGCGGCTTCGTGATGGAAATATTCTTTCCGTTTCAACGCTAGAGGAACATCTTTCAGTAGCTGCGACAATTTTCTTGAAGAAAGTGGAAGTAAATTTCAGCATATAAGCGACCAGTTAGTATGAACGGTCCAAACAGCTGATTGTGAAGAAGGCCGCACCGTACATTGACGGTAAATCTACGTATGTTGAAAATTACCTTCCACCGTTTCATGAGGATTTACTTTTGCCCATGTTAGCTCATTGCATAATTTGTTGACGTAATCTCGAGTTATAATTGCCTCATCGGTAAACAAAACATATCTGTAAAGTTGTCGATTTGTATTCCCCCAGTTGCTAATTCTGTCCCTTAATTAACTTCCTAATAATTTCAGTATGACTTCATTTCGCCGGGGTAGCTGAAATCCTAGAAAAAATCTTTCACTAGTCATAACTCGCAAACGAAGCATTTTATGACATATGTTTATTTGTAATTTTTCCATTATTTTCACGATTAGAAGAGGTTATGAAGATTCCAGGAGAACTTTGTCATACATTCCGTAAATTCCCGTATAAATTATATATTATCACTTGAGGCTCCTTCAAAGAATTGTACGAATTTTCAAAATACACAATAATTGGCCTTTACATAATTTATTTGTAGCAGTAGATATGATTAATGTTGCCTGGTATTTAATAAATTAAAAATTCTGAAAAATCAACCGTTTATATTTATAAAATCGTTTTAAAAAAAATAATTTATCCTAAAAATTGCAATATCACCTATATTAAACCAAGAAGTGTTTTTAATTAACACAGCACACTGAAAATTACATGGCTCACTGAAAAGATTTTTCTACGAATTTATTTAAAATAGAATTAATAAATATTTGTTTCAAGAAACAGTATTATTATTTTGATGAGTTTTTAAATAATAATATTTTTAAAATCTTCAGTTTTATAAACGTGTACAAATAATATGAGCTCAAGTGCTCAAATATTAACACCTTGTAAATTTTACTTTCGTTCTCATTCTAATTATTTATTTTCTTGATGTGTATTGTTTTGCTGTTTTATAATTTTAAGTGTTAACACGAATTTATTAATAAAAATAATTTTAACCATTTCTGTTCTTAAAATTAATTCTTTTTTAAAAATAAAGAAATTTATTCTAGCCTACTAAAGAGCATTTGTATGTGTGTCTGTGTCTGTCTCTCTATCTGTCTGTATGTGTGTATGTCCGTTCCCCTTACCTTGGCACTGGAATGTACCGATCGCTAGCGGAAAATCCCGATTCGTTAATGCATCTCTCGTGGTGGTCAGGCGTATACTTGTTATATTATTATATATTTATTACTTGTACTTGTTATTATTATTTATACTTCTAATATATATTTATTTCTATAATTGATGTATATGCGACATACATAATAATAATATAAATTTTTTATTTATGTGATTGTTTTTCTTCTTAAAATAATGAAGTATAACCAAAAAGTAGGCACCGGAATGTATCTATCACTAGCGGAAAATCCCGATTCGTTAGTACATGTCTCGTGTTGGTCAGGTGTATACGTGTTATTTACTGATTTTATTAATAAAAGAAAGGGATTATTAGTTAATATTTAGCAATAAAAAAAGGATTCTTATTTAGCGGAAGAGAGTCGTTGGCGCGTATTCGGCCGGCGCACCATGGTCCGCTCTGCGCCAATAGCACCAGCTGGACTGGCAACTAACACAACCTCACACGAACACAATATGGCTATTATCAATATGGCTAGCGTTAAACATTATACATATTTCTATTAAACATTATTAAATTCTATATTTACTCACTCCTTGAACCTATTTTAAATATTTAAACACCAAAATGTTCAGAAAAATATTCTCTACTCCCTAATATTTCTTTTCTTAAAATATTTCTGTAAAATACCTAATATTCTCACAAATTTGAGAATACGAACGCGTCGGGAGTCCAGGGGCCAGATTTACCTGTCCAGACTGTCGGGCGTTCAACCCACCGGGTTGGTCTAGTGGTGAACGCGTCTTCCCAAATCAGCTGATTTGCAAGTCGAGAGTTCCAGCGTTCAAGTCCTAGTAAAGCCAGCTATTTTTACACGGACTTGAATACTAGATCGTGGATACCGGTGTTCTTTGGTGGTTGGGTTTCAATTAACCACACATCTCAGGTATGGACAAACTGAGAATGTACAAGACTACACTTCATTCACACTCATACATATCATCCTCATTCATCCTCTGAAGTATTATCTAAAACGGTAGTTACCCGAGGCTAAACAGGAAAAAAGAAGAAAGAAGACTGTCGAGCGAGCGAAGCGAACCCTGACCGTCTAGTTAATTAATAATAAATTCTACTTAAATGTTTAAAAAATAAGTTCTTTATTTTGGGACAATGCTTTTAATAATATTTCACAATACCTTTCTTTGATTCGGCCACTAAAATGGCAGAGTTGTTTGTTTTGTAATCCGAATGTGTTTATTTCTTACGAGATCTGTATAATGTAGTACTGTCTACTGATCAGAATAAAATATTAATTTATTGTTTACATAGGTACATGTCTCCGATCCACTATGCTGCTCTGTTTCTTTGTTATTGTGTTAATGTGTGTGTGCGCTCGTTGGAGTGTATCGGTTTTCGTGGTGTGTAATATTTAATTAATATAATTTTCTTACCCTTGTCAGGCTGACGGTATTAGTTTTGTTTATATCCTTGTATGGTCACTATTAAAACCTTGCTAAATTGATTTCTCTCGTAACAGAAAATGGAGAAAAATGATTTTAGGATAGCGAATGAATCACCATTTTATTGTTTCTTTTAATCTTTTTTATGATTTGTAATTACAATTTTATAATTAATAATTTCTTTAATTAAAATGATAGAGTAGACTTTTTTCTTATAAACTTTTACACTACTAAGAACATGCAAGATGCAAATTTACCTTACGGAAAATAACTGTAGTGTATAATATATATATGATGAAAGTATATATATACTTTATATACTGATGAAAGTATATATATATATATATATATATATATACTTTCATCCTATTTCAGTGTTCGTTTTCTGTTTCAGAGAGAGATTATTTGAACCTTAACGTATTGTTTATTTCAGTTGATATTATCACCGCAAAGATATTATTTGTCATTAATGTTTAATGAGAAAAAACAAACTGAAACAGAGATTTTTAACTTTTAAAATGTTGAATTCATTTATTCTGTTGTTATGCCTCACGAAGCGTATTATAGTCGTTAAAGTCCCTCCTCAATCAAAACAAGGATACTTTTTTCATTATCGCTTTTAAAATTCGGTAAACCATGTAACGCAATTTTTTTTTCCCTACTCCCTCGGGCCGGTTATCCAATTAAGTATACGCAGCCCGAGGAAGTGTCCTTTTACTCAAAGGAGGCCTCCCCACCCACCGGCTGTATGTCCGGCACGGTAGGTCAGCCCCCCCCCCCACAATCGGATCTTTTCTTTTTGTTTTCTTTACATTGCGCCTGCCTCAAATTCCCAGGGCAGGAACCGAGTACGGCTATGCCGTCCCCAGCCCCAGCCTCGGGAACCGGGTCTCGGTCATTTGGTGTGGCCTGCCTCTAACCCCGCAGAAGGTAGGCCAGGCCCGACTATGTCGTTCCCGACCACCAAATACGAAGCCGGGTCTCGGTCTTTACATTCCCAGTCCGATCTCGTAACGCCTACTCGCGGTCATAGCTTTCCTAAAGAGACAATACTGATGAATATCCTAGTTCTACAATTACTTCAGTCTTTATTAGTACCCCATACGTCTTTCGGTATCATTTTTCTCTTTTAAAACTAAAAAGGAGAATTTTTCAAAATTATTCCAATTTTGTTTAGAACTCAATATGAAGCTGATTAGTTCCTCGGGTGTGAGATTCTGTATTCCCGTGCGAAACTTAAGTGTTGTCCATTTATCGCATTCAAATATTGTATGCTCAGCTGTGTCATCGTGGTCATAGCACCAACAACGTGGTGAGCTTCTTTTGCCAAAGCGGAATAAATATTGCTCGAAATTTCCATGTCCAGAGAACATCTGAGAGACATAGTAGCTGACCTCGCCATGCTTTCGTTTGACCCATTCGCTAATGTCTGAAATCAACCTTTTTGTCCACATAACCCCCTCATATTGACTCCATCTTCGCTGCCATGCCTGCATAACCACTTCAGAAGCATCACCCCGTTCCATGCCCTGAAAGCGAAGCCAGCGTTCCAAAACCTGGAGTTCTATGGGTTTTGTGGACGCCAGAACGCACGCCGTCTCATAAGATATTGTGCGGTATCCGAACATCACCCCAACTAGAGCCTGTCTATGTAGACTCCTCAATCGTTTAGCATTCCTTTGCGTGAATATGGCTCTATACCAAACAGGTGCAGCATACAATAAAGCCGAGGTGCATGCGGAGACTAAAACCATACGTTTGATGATCGTGGTGCTTCACGTCCAGTCATTAATATCAATATGGTTTTGAGGGTTTTTTCAGCAGATTTACATCTCTCAGCGACGTGTAAACCAAAATTTAAGGACTTATCTATTATTAGGCCAAGATATTTAGTATGTGCCACCCTTCTTAATTTATGTTCTCCAATCCACAAGTCGAGGTTTCGAATATTTCTTCTGTCCGCAATCATTATATACTCGCATTTGACCAGAGATAATGCCAGTACATGTTCAGTGAGCCAATCGCATACATTTTCAAGTGCTCTATTACCAGAGGTCTCAAGTTCTAGCTCAGTCTTGGCGTTGACCATGATAGCTAAGTCATCAGCGTATGCGACAACCTCAGTCCCGGCTGGCATCTGCAATTGCAGTACGTCGTCAAAAGCAATTAGCCACAAAAGTGGCCCCAGGACTGATCCTTGAGGGACACCACCGTGGATTTGATAATTCAGTGTACCCTCCCACGTGTTTACCCTTGTCCATCTGTCTGAGAGATACTCAGCAATCTGTCTCCGAAGACCAGCGCTTACATTTCTTTTGTTGAGTGCTGTAATAATCGTAGCCCATCTGACAGAACCGAAAGCGTTCTTAATGTCTAGAGTTATTGATAACGGTATCTTTCTGGTCCGCCATGTTCCGCTTTTTACTTTAATAGCCCATTTATTTATTTTGTTCATGGCATTCAGGGCGGATTTTCATTTAATAAAACCATACTGATTCTTATGCAGCCCGTCGCTGTTTTTCAGTTCTTGTATTAACCTGTTTGCAATAAGTCGTTCCGCCACTTTACCCATTCCGTTAATGAGGCAGAGCGGACGGTATCCAATCTCAGAAGAACCAGCAGTATTCTTTGGTAGAAACATCGTCCTCGAGGATTTCCAGCACTTAGGAAACATCTTATTTTGGGCACCAAAATTTGCCGCATCTGTTATCTCCCAAGGACCCTTTTAAAAAGTCCCTTGAGAATCGCGGCAGGAATGCCATCAGGTCCTGGGCTCATTTTTTCCTTAAGTCTTGACACAGCCAAGGCAACTTCTAGCTGCGTGAAACGACCGGCATCGCAATTTACCAATTCCAGAGGGTCCGATTCAGGTACCGGAAAAAGCCTGTTTAGCTGTTCCACAGCGGTCTCCGCCGTAAGGAGGGGCAATCGTCTTCCCAGTTTACCAGTAACTATCTGATATGCCCTCCGCAACGGGTCCGAGTCGAGCTCCCCGCATATCTCTTTCCAGCACCGTTTCTTGCTGGTCTTGATTAGCTGATTGAATGTCCGCCTAGCTTCTGTGAACATACTCGTGGCGTGGTTAAAAGCATCACCTCCAACTCTGCGTAGTCTGTATTTTTTCCTACGCCAATACTGTAAGGTCCGTCTCTGGTCAGCGATGTCAGTAGTCCACCAGTATGCCGGCTTATCCCCCCTGTTGTTGTGAGGCATCCTCGCCATCACCGCAGCTATAAGGTCCTGTAGTACGAACGGCGTAACTTCCCTTCCATCCGACAACTTGCGGGCTACCCTGTCCACCACTATTTCAACCTGCCTATTGGATAGTCTCGGCAAGACAGGTATTTTCTTGTTTACCAATCGGTCATCGGCAAACCATGGCAGCGCCATTCCTGTTAGGCTCAGTAGTAATCACCAAGTCAGCCTCAATCTCAGTGGCAATCACCCCCACTAGATCATGGGAGAGATAGCTCCGATTAGCATCATGTGGACCATCTCTGCGGCAATTCCTCATCAGTTAGTTCCATATTTAATATAACTGTCTGTTCAGTGGTCGATACGGCCTCAGTCTCAATGGCCTGGGTCACCACATTCAACGGAGGTGACATCTCTGTTAAGGCCTTTAATCCCATATATATCTTTTCTAACTCCACCTCATGTTCTCCAATATATTTCGAGAGACCGGGACCCATATGCTGCGTTAAAGCCATCATTACTATACCCAGCTGATAGGTGATGCTATCCAAACTATTTGGATTAGACTCCTCTTCCTCTGAGGAACCTTGTCTGAATCGCTTCTTGCCCTTAGTTTCCTTCACTTTCTTCATTACCGCAGTTTTAGAGGTGCCAGCACTTTGAGCGGACATTTCTTCCGTTGGAAGAGACCCTCTGCGACGCATTATCCACAGCTGTACTCAGTGGGAAATTCCGTATCCAACGAGTACCCACACGATATAATAGGGGCCCCAAAACGTTTGGGGTGGCGGTCGGGTGGGGGAAGGTAAAATCTATAAGTCCAAATTTGAGGTCAAAAAAAAATTTGGTCAAAAAAGAAATAACATCTAATACTAAAAAAAAGTAAATACTTAATCAAGAATGAATACACCAAAGTATATTTTAAAATAACCAATACTAATGATCCACTGTTAAAAGCTCTACCCAAAATACATAAAGAGAACATGCCTATAAGATCCCTCATAAATTATATTAATACTCCTTCATCTCAATTAAGTAAATTTTTATCTGATGAATTAAAAGAATATATTAAAATTGAGAATAAATACATTTTAAAAAATAGTTACGAATTAATAAATATAATCGATGACATAAATATAAATAATACAGTCAAATTTATTACACTGGATATAAAAGATATGTACACAAACATCTACAGTAATAAAACCATAAATAAGTCAAGTATGAGATCTCCACTTTCAGCTATTTTAGCAGATATCTTTATGAGTGAACTAAAAAACACCTTGAAATCCAATGCAATTAATAAATATCAAATTATTTTATATAAAAGGTATGTGGATGACATCTTGATAATATATAACCAACAATTTAACGACGAAGAAAATACAACAATTACAGAAATGAAATATTTAAATAATAATATTAAATTTACTTTAAACAAAGAAAATAATAACAGTATTGATTACCCGGATATAAAATTTAACAAAAGTTTTACCACTGATAAAATCGATATAGACCTTTATAGAAAGCCAACAAAACAGAATAGATACATTCTAAATCTCTTCATCCTTAGAGTCAAAAAATGGCTACCTATAATTCATTAATTTATAGAGCATTAAAATACTTAAAATATGATAACATAAAAAAATAACGGATATGATACTAAATTAATAAATAAATTATACACCAGAATAAAAAATAAAATACACATATAAGGCAAAATAAAGCTAACAACAATATAATAAATGAATACGCTAAGATTGAATATAATATAAATTATAATAAAATATTTAAAACTTTTAAATTAAAAACAACGTATACAACAAATAATAAAATACATAAATAATGAAGACCGTTCTGTTACAATAAATCAAGGTAATAATTATAATTTAGAAAAACAAGTATATAGTCTTAGTTGCCAAAAGTGTGACTTAATATATATTGGGATGACAAATTATTCATTCGCCATAAGAATTAAAGAACGTATTAATTGTATTATTAAAAATAATAAAGAAAAATCTAATTTCGCTAAACAATAAATTGTTGGTAAGTGGAAACTTAATTTATACAATTGTATTAATACCGACGGTGCCAAATGCTTAGTAATTTTTTTTTTTTTTTTGTCTTCAGTCATTTGAGTGGTTTGATGCAGCTCTCCAAGATTCCCTATCTAGTGCTAGTCGTTTCATTTCAGTATACCCTCTACATCCTACATCCCTAACAATTTGTTTTACATATTCCAAACGTGGCCTGCCTACACAATTTTTTCCTTCTACCTGTCCTTCCAATATTAAAGCGAAAATGCTTAGTAAATTAAATTTAAATGAAACTGGATTTAAAGTATTTCAAATAAGTATACTCGTAACTATTTGAAGCTACAAAGTTTGTCTAATTCAGTATTTAAGTTAAACTCTTTAAAAATATCACTACTTCCTTGTAAAAATTGGAGCGTAAAAAACAAAACTTTTTATTCATTATTAATATATTATCTCTCGATATTCCTCTGTACGTGAAATATTTAAATATCCATAATTTTAATGTAAATAGAAATAGAACATTGTTTTAATGTAATAACTTATAAAGAAAACAAAATCACGAATTTATGCGATCTTTGATATTTTAACAAAACGTTTACGAGCAGTTCATATTATTTTTTATTGTTGTACGCCTAAGTGAAATTACAAATCAAATTAAACAATTCATTTTGTGAAAGAAACTAGTACCCATTTTTTTAAGTTTGGCTTTGTTAAGTTTGGCCAGACATGGCTTTGCCGAAAACACTAGAAACTAGGGTATGATCCAGTATCTTATCGGTCACGGATATTACATGGCATATTTGTGCGCGCGGACGATGAGACCCTCCGCGGATTGCGATTACTGCGAGGAGAAGGACACCGCGGAACATATAGTGTTCGGATGCGATCGGTTACTACAGCTTAGGGAAGCATGCAGGAGAAAATTCAGCGCGCTTACCCTAGAGAACATCATTGAAGCTATGTCACAGACCGAACGGTCGTGCCACGCAGTATCTACGATGCTGGTTAAGATCATCCGAACCAAGTTGGTGGAAGATCTCTAGGGGTGAATAACTAACTCTGAGTCTCCCTTTGGGCAGGTACCAGGCCCAAGAGGTCGGAGTTAAAAAATAAAAAACGCAGGATCCGAACAAGTTCGAGGCGTTGGGTCAGCAATGGAGGCCTGAACGGAGAAAAGACACATGGAGTGCTGTAATAATGCCGTAAGGTGGACCCGACAGCCCATGTTGTAGAGGGGAAGGGGTTTTAGTGAGTAGGCTCGCAAGGGAGAGTCCCATACTAGTATAGGGTATGAAACCACATGGTGCCTATAAGAGGTTTCCCCTCCTGAGAAAAAAAAGGCTATATTAATATATTATTACTGAAAAGGAATAGTAGTCCATTTAATATAATATATGTGGCCCTTAGTGTATGTAAAAAATACGCCACGACTTACTTATGACTGAACGTAATGGAAATGGAACTTTTGACTGAATATAGCCATACTTTCCTTGATAATTTTTATTTTATTTTTATAATTAAGTACGATGGCATACTGTCGGGTAAATATTCTGTTAATTGTATCTACAGTGAAGATTCACAAGTATAAAAGCTTATAAAAAATGTTAATTATCCTTGTATTTATCTTTATAAACTTGCAGTCTTTGCCAAAAAGAATAGTCACTTTTACGTAAAAAATATAAATACCTATGTGTATCAAACCAAACAAAATATCAGTTTTCGTATAACTCGATACAATACTTTGGCTTACAAGAAAGGGTATTATTATATTTCCGTTTCCATTTTTAATAAATTACCAGATCGTATAAAAAATATTTCCCCAATTTATTAAAATTGAAATTAAAAGATAACTGAAACAATATTACTCTTCAGATGAATTTTTAAATTATACTGATTAAGAAGAACCTGCTAAACGTTCAAAATCAAAATTATTTTGATCTTTCTGCATGTTTTTCAACATGTACGTTGATATTTACTCAAAATATTTCATTTACGCTTTCAGAATTGTGATTCATTTAATTTTTAGTTATTTTTTATATTTAGAACCTTCTTATATTCACCTTAACATTATTTATTTTTTATATATTTAAATAATTTATTTGGACTCTACATTATATTTTATTTTATAATTAATGCGTATTTGGAATGCCACTCTAATCAAGATTCTACCACGGTTTTCCTCGATCCATCCAGTCTAATGATGGATTCGATCCAGGAATAGCGCAGCTAACCGTTCCTGACAGTGATTCATATAATGCATACACCGATCAGAATAAAAGATTTATTTATTTTTTTATAAGACTTCAAATCGTAGCGCATGGCATAGTAAATTTTCAAACGGGAACGGTAGGTTCAATAATTTAAATAAAGAATAGATACGTTAGAAATAGATGTAGCCGGAATTCCTGTGGCAAGATGAGAGATGAGCATGATTTTTGATGAGAGAATTATAGAGTAATTAATAAAAATTCAAATAACGGGAGTAGAGCATCGGGTATGATAATAAACTAACAGTACTGGAGAACGAGTATGTTAGGTCTAGCAGTAAAGTAAGGAATTATTTTAGTGAGGAGAGATTGAAATCCCGAACGACAATAGTACAAACTTATATACCGATTTCTTAATCGAAGGATGATAGCTTAAAAAGGTATTCGAGTAAAAGATGATCTAATAAGATTTGTAAAACGTAAATTAAATTTTGATAATATCGGCATAGGGGTTCATCTTAAGCAAAGAACGGGAAGGGAAAATTGTT
Organism: Lycorma delicatula; assembly: GCF_047948215.1. Taxonomy (NCBI): domain Eukaryota; kingdom Metazoa; phylum Arthropoda; class Insecta; order Hemiptera; family Fulgoridae; genus Lycorma; species Lycorma delicatula. The sequence continues at coordinate 55,151,974 of NC_134458.1, forward strand.
GGAGGTTATGGACAAGATCAAAGAAATGAAAGAGGATGTAGTTTTAAATAAATTTAACAGTATTGTTAGAAGGTATTAAGTAAACAATTTTTTTTTGTTATAAACCCATTCATTTTACGTTTAAGATGTAAGATAGATTTATGGAAGGAAGAATCCTACCTAAGCAGAAACAGGAATAGTGATCACAGTTTATTTTTTTTTAATACAGATGACGTTTCAGAGTCCGAATAAATATTGTTTTTTTTAAATTGAGGTAAGATTACATAAATTAAAAACCATTACAAGTCTGAGAAGGCTAGAAATAACTCCAAAAGTAGGTACTATAGTGAATGGAACAAGCAGTTTTAAAAAGAACATAATTAAAAGATATCCGAGATAATAAGATAAGAGATAATTAAAAGATATCTGTTAGGTAAATTAGAATCGACGAAAGACTGTAAATATTGAGAAACATCTTAGAAGTGATCGATGAACGTCAAAATTTCATAAATGGAAATGATGAAACGACTGGAAACTATACGTTCATGTTTACGTTTATGTTTACATTCGCTGAATTGAAATTCTTTTACGAGTATAAAGTTTACGGTAGATGAAATATAAAATTCAGAGTTTTATAAATTAAAACGATAATAGATTATAATTATTATTTTACATATTTTGTAAATCTTCTTTAGTATAGGTAATTATTACATAATATTATTTTTAGTATATACTCGTAAATAAATATTACATAGGTTCTATAGCAAAATTCCAAAATAAAATCGGTTTAAAGAGATATCCTGAATTTGGAAAAACATAATTACTAAAAGGGCGGATACAAGCTTATAAAAATAGTGCTTTTTTATAATCACGTCTACAAATAAAACATTTGTAGACGTGAAGGGATATTTGATTAATATAAGAGATGTAATAATATCGATTATGTTTTCTTATAACTCCTTTTTTTAAACTAGAAGATTGATAAAAATTGAATCTATTAATCTTTCTTTTTCCTTTTAAAGGAAAAAATACAAATGAGTAGATAAAAGATATTATGGGCATAAACCATTTCATACTAATAAAACACTTTATCAAATAAAGAGAATACAGACCGGCAATATAACTCACAGTAGTCAATTTTCCAAATTTTCTTTTACGAAGCATTATAAATTTAAAAAAAAGAGTTTAAACCAGTTAAAATCAGTTTAAAAACTTGTTGTTGAAGTAAATTATGTATTTATTACACAAGTTAATGGTTAAGAATTCGTTATGTTGACCGTAATACGGTTATTAGATTAATTTTTTTGATAAATCATGAAATGACTATTGTTACATGACAGTAGTTACGTTGGTTTAATTAAAAAATTAAAAATTAAATTAGTATTAGTTAATCCCTAAATTATATAAAGCATCATGCCGAGAAACGTTTTATATATAAAGGTTTCATAGTTTAAAATTCTGCAGTTACGGTAGAACTAAAGCTTGTCATGACGTGATGGATAACGTGCGAGTACAGCAGATTATATAACTTCGATTTTTGTTTCGTTCCTGTTAACGAAGCAGTCACCGAAATAAAATGAAACTTTTACGGAAAATAAAGTCAATATTTCCTCTTAATTTCGTACTTTCATTGTGTAGTTGTTTTTGTAACACGAGGGAAAAGTTAATGTTAAGAAACTTTTTTGATATACCTCAACTAAATGAAATAAAAACTTAATATCTTTGCTAGATTTAGTCATTACCTGTTAAATATATACAAAATAGTAAAAACTGTTTCTTTTAAATTTTAAAATAGTTCTTAATTCATCTTGGTAATGTAATATAACAAAAGTTTAATATATATATACAAAGGTTTATCTAATAAAAAATAATTTGTAAATTATTTGAAAATAAAATACAGTAAATTAAATTAAGAAATCATCATCCAATAAAAAAAAATCTATAAAGAATATATGATATGATAAACCTGTCTAGAATGGAATTAGGACCATCTTGGATATTTACCCTAAAGTGATCTCACAAATACGAATCGTGAGAAAAGAAAAAAAAAACAGTTGCCTGCTAAACCAAAATTAAATACACAATTAAACACAAATATACCAAAAATAAAGAACAAGAACGATTCTAAAACAAACACACGCAAAGTCATAGTAGTGTACAGAATGTTTAATGTCTACTTGATTTTTAATTTATTTACGAACATTTTAAATAAATTATTATTAAACACACACATACACACACACACACACACACACACTCACATATATATATATATATATATATATATATATATATAGAGAGAGAGAGAGAGAGAGAGAGAGAGAGATAAACGTCTTTTTTTTTTAATTAACGTTATATACATACTTTTTTGAAAATCGATAATGGAGTTTCTAATTAAACTCCATTAAATCTTTGAAAATACATGTAAAAATAAATATTTATATTTCATCAGGAAAATAAATAGGATCTTGGAGCAACAAAAGTATAGCATTAAACGAAGGCAGTTTTCAGCACCAGTGGTTACGCCTAGGTCTTAAAAAATGAAGCAAAAATACTGGTTAATACAGTATACCGAAATTATTCTTTTTGTTCGAAGTTAGACTGGGAAACCCCTTAACATGTACTGATAACGTACAAAAAGGATTCTTTAAATAAAGAACAATAGAATAGTATCTATTTTTTAAATAGCTAATGACTTTGCAAAACTTTCCAGGCATTTGCACACATTTTAAAATAAAAGGTCCTGTCATTAATAATAATAAAAAAATTATTATTATATTATTATTATTATTATTAACCAACCGTATGATCTAATTTATTTTCTTTTTAATATATTTATTTATCATAATATTTAAAAAGTTATGGTGTTAAAAATCTTTCAAATAATTTTTTTTTAAATGTTAGGTTTTCAAAAACGTTCAATAAAAATTATAGCTAATAAGATAATTTATTTTTTATGTATTGTAAAAGTGCACTTAAAACCACTTGTTCAAAAACAAGTGCACAAAAATGTTCAAAAAGTGAAGCAACCTTATGGAAAAGTGCATGTTACAACAGTAGCCGAAAGTGGCCTCCATTATGCGGTTCACTAAATTGAATATAACGTTGCTCTTAAACACATGCTGTAACGTTTTTTGAGAAGTTATAGCTACACATCTTTCAATTTTGCTCTACAATTTGGGAATGGTCTAAGGATGAGTATTTCATCAGCATCCTTAAGGTATCCGCACAAGAAAAAGGCAGGAGGGGATAAATCAGGAGACCGAACGGACTACAACCCGTTAGAAATCACTTGCCCATGAAAACACTGATCCAATGATGTCAAAGTGTTGTTGGCTGCATGAGACGTAACATTATCCTGCTGAAACCAAGTGTACTCTAGCCAGTCTGCAGTGTTTACAGTTTTTTGTCCCTTCTGCATGTAATGCTCACTGTTCACTGTGCCATAAAAGAATGTCATGAAAATTCGCCTACATGACATTGCACACCAAAGACCCACTTTTTGTCCGTGCAAAGGAGACTCGTGCAGCTAATGTGGATTTTCCGTACACCAAAAGCGTGAATTCTGTACATTCACGTATCCTTCAAGGCCATGCCTCGTCAGAACTAAACCAATCTTCGAGTTCTTTCTCGTCTGGCGTTACAGATGACATGAACTACTGACAGACAGCTACACGTTTTCCATTGTCTGCAGGTAACAACTCGTGAACGACACCAATTCTATACGGATGCATCTTTAAACACTTGCGCGATCCGTGTGGCGCGATTCGTGTGGGCACTACCAACGAAGAGACCAGACTGGCTAGATAGGCGTTGCACAGAATTCTTGCGGCTAACAGAATATGCGAGTTGCACGTTGATCATCTTTTCTGCTGTTAGCATTTTCGGTTAGCCACTTTTGGCTGCATCTATCACATTCCTTGTCTCATCGTTCGGTCTTATGCTTTAGGGCGACCGAATGGGTTGTCGCGGGAGAAGTGCCAAACAAACCAGTTCCTTGTCTCATGGAACCTGTAGTACAGCCGCTTGATGGATGACTTGTTTGGTGCATCCGCACCACAGTTTTCTGTGAAGGCATTCTGGGTTTGGGTATAACTGACACATCTTATGTATTGCGAGACAATGAATGTTCTTTGCTGCATTGTATAACTATTTTTTTCTCAATTGAACCTGCAACAAAAGAAGAAAACATTCTTTCATAAGGTTGCATCATTGTTTGAACACTGTGTGTTTTTCACTATTTGAAACACTGATAAAAAAAGTGAAAATATTGCCTTATGGATGAGATAAAAGTGCTTTACTTAGGAAAAAGAAGGTTAATTGCAATCTGAAAATGTTATGCCTATTAATTTCAGCCGCATATCAACTGTTTGTCAACCGATTTGAACAAACGTTGACGTTATTTTGTTCCCAAAAAATGGCTTAACATTTTATTTAATTGGACGTTATTTAATACAATATTTAAGGAATTATTAAGTAAAATATTTAGTAGCCACCATTTTACAATTTTCAATGGAAAAATTTGTAAACTTATTTAAAAAAATTATTATTGAGTATATGTATAACAAATTTCATTAAATTACCTCAATTCGTTGTTAAGAAATAAATTTTTATTAAAAAAAAAAACTGGGCAGGTAGAGGGAAAATGAGGATTTAGAGGCAGAGAGACCGAGATAGAGCAATTTTCCATATTAACCTTTTTGTACATTTTTATGTTCTGAGTCAGTCCCTTAAATTTGACCAACATTTTCCGGAATATCCAGCATATAGGTTACTGTAGTAGCCCGAAAAAATTAAATTATTTTTATTGCATATTAACAGCGATTTTAATACCACAACCACTGTAGATATTTTTACTTTAGCTCTCTAGAGTTATGCTGCAAGAAGAAATGCATGGTAGTCAGTCAAAAAATAGGGTATGGATTTTTTTGCATTTCTTACCGTTTCATGACCCAAGGACCCAAAAAAAAAGTTGGAAGGTATTTTCGTATATATGGTATGTACGTGTGTTGGCGTATTTGAAGCTTAATAACTTTTGACAAGATTAACGAGGAACTTGTTTTCAAAAGTGAACATAATCGCTAAACATAATTTTTCAGGAGATGCAAAAAGCTTGTACCTCAGAACTGTGTGGATATTTTTAATTTACATTTATCTTTAGATATAAGTTTTTGGCAACTATTTCAGGCCCTGATTTCATTTTAAAAAATATTAATCAGTTTCAAAGTTTTCGATAAAAAACTTAGGAGTTGTTCAGTTTTGATGAAAAAGATTGGATATGTTCACTTTTGAAGACAAAAGGTTATTAAATTTGTACATGCTATTTATTTTAATAGTTAAAAGCATAATGAATTAGCCTTCATAATATTCTTTTATAATAGAATCAACACTGATTGTCTTTATGAACACTACTGAATTATTAAAGAGTAAGACTGTGGCACATTTTTTCATAAAAATTTTCTACACTTATCAAGATTGATAATCATATTACAGTTCAGAATAATGAAAAAAAAAACTAATTAGATACAAGCACAGTATTCCACAAGACAATCGTTTTCTTTCCCATCATTGTTAATCAAAAATATTTTTGTAGTATGCCAACTCCGGAATCCTTTCCCATTGACTTCCAAAATGTTCTTCCAGTAGTTTCATGACATCTCTTTTTTTTCTCCGATGATAATGAATGTCTTGTGGCTACTCTTTTAATAATACAGAACCTTCTGTTTTGTTATTTTTTGTGATACTCCTGGTTTTTGTTAAATCAACTGACGAAGAAAATTTGTAATCGGTGAAGTATCGTACTTTGTGAAAATATCACCGTTCATTGATTTATGTTTCGTTACACATCAAGACTTCACTAATACCTTTGATTTTTGATTAAACAGTTTCCAGTGCTTTTATATTGTATACTACCCAGTCTTTGCCTAACTCTTTTACTGTCCCCATTTCTCTGTAATATGCTGGGTACACTCCTTGCGTATTAATTTCAACTTGTTTTTTTTTTATTTTTTCTGCCTACTAAATATTAGATCTGCAAGCTGAAAACTGTGGCTGCGGACAGGAATGTTCAACTGAATAGAAGTGATATCTGTAGATTCTGCCTTCAGCCAATGGCATAATGTATGGACAATTTACGAATTTTTATTCTGTCCTGCACATCCGTCGCAGAAAAAAATTATTTAACTGATATTTTCCTTTATATTCAAAAAACGTAGGTGATGAATTAAAGTTGACCCAATTACAACAGAACCTCTTCCGACCACGTATAAAACAATGGAGTTTTTGAGTCAAGAGAAACACAACAGAAACAATAAAATCCAATCTTACGACTATAAAAGGCCTCTTACATAGCGGATTAGGAAGAGGATGGATCTGCTGAAGATCAAGTGCATAAACAAACAGTTGTTTTCATTTTGAACGTTTTTCATGATGTTGTAAAATCCATTAGCACATACTAAAATAAATTTTGCTATCTAAATATTTCTTTAAATTTCCCCGATTAGATTTTATAAGATTTTTCAGATGAATGCATAATGAGCAAACCTCTGAAGCTGGTGTTCCAAATCAATTGTTAAATTCTCGGGAAAATATTTTATAAAAAAATGAAAATGTCACTGCCATGTCAATATTCAGCTCATATTTTTGGTTTTTTACAATTTATGCAGTTTTTAAATATTCAAATCTACTCTCAAATAAACTCTTTTACTTTTTTCTCCCATAGTGGGGTTCAGAACATGGAAAGCTATTTAAAAAATTGTTTTTTCTTTAACAGATAAATTGATTTAATTTTCTATCCACACGTATTTCTTCAGCAACACGACTTTGTTGAATAACTTACCCTATTCTAAGGACCCTTGACTTTGATATACTTAAGACGAAGCAGAAAAAAAATTTGCAAACTTGTATCATTCCTTTGGATTTCGTATTGAGAAAAAATTTAAGACTGACACTTTTAGTTTTTGTTCTGTCTTTAGAACGTTCGTTTCGGCTCGATAGCATAAATAAATCTAAGTAAAGCTTAATCCTGATTCTCTTTTCCCTCAGCAGAATAAAACAATAAACGATTTTGCTTAATATTTCATGCTTAATCAAATTTACTTTCATGATTACACGGTCGCAACGTGTTCTTGAAGATTGTAAGGTTAGGATCACAGTCTTTATACTTATTGTGTTTCTAGCCACGGCTAATAATGTTTTAGGTCTACCTAGTTTTCTAGAAGCACTATTTAGCCGACTAACTGGTTTATCCATTGTAAAAATACGATTATATAGCAGTTATTAATCAAACTCACTAAACTGAATAACAAAACCCAACACTGACACCATGTAAACAAACATACAATGTTACAGGAAACAGTGTCACTTCATGAACACATGTGCCGTCCGAGCGCGCCGTTGCCAACATTAAAGACCATAATATTTGTGCTAGGTATGCAAACAGTATAGGAATTTTTTGACATATTAAAGAAACGAGACAAATAGAAAGACAGAATCTCTTTGCCATTGGGTATGTTCACTTTTGAAGAGATCGCAAATTTTTGCTGTATAACATACCATGGATATGTTGACGTTTCATAAAAAAACAATTTACAAAACATAACGGAATGGATATGTTCTGTTCTGATGCGAAAATTACTTTTCATGTGATATTTTCTTCTGGATTTATTAAGGTTTGTTAAAAAAACACCTTTACTAGGTTAATACACTTTATAGTAAGAATAGTTAGCAATCGAAAACGGAAAAATAAAATAACGACTTGTTCGTAAACATATCGTGTTTGTGGATGTGTTTTGAAAACAAGCTTCTCAAATCGATTTTGATGAAATTTTGTACAGAGACTTGTTTATATGAGGTAATTTGTTGGTAAACATTTGGGGTCAATATTTCCAGGGGGTGGGAGTTATTTTTTTTTTAATTTTGCAAATATAACCCTACTTTATATTGAGTTCAGTACATGCGTGCAAGCTAATTTTTTAAAAGAAATTTTCCCCAAATTTCCAGTTTCCCCAAATATTGGAAAAACCTATAGTTTTATTATTACATATTTTTTAACTGAATTTTTTTAAATGTCTTCCTAGGCATTGTAGTAGTGCAAGCGACCCAGTAAAATACTTTGGAACCCATATTAGGGGTTGGGTGAGCCGATCGAAGTTTAAAATATAATTTTTTTAATTTTTCAAAACTTTTTTTTGTTATTTGAACGTTTAATATCATTAGAAGTTTAAATTATAAACTTTTAGTATTAGTAATGCTATTAAATAAAATTTCTTCATAATTCTACCCGTACCCCAAAAACGAAATCTTAGATAACTTTTTATTAGTTGTGCATTTTTAATGGACTTTTTTTTTTTCTTTCATTTAATATAGTAAACGAAGAAAAATCAAAAAAATTTCTTGGAAATTGTTTTTGAAGGTGGGAGAGCAGAAAAAAAATACCGACTATTTTTAACTAAAAATTTGTTTATTGTTATATTCAAACATGTAATAATAATTTTACTATAAAACTTTTTCATAAATTAACCCCATTGCAGAAAAGAAATCCTACGTAACTTTTTTCATGTATAATTATATTTATTCTATATAAGAATAAATTACCAATGCCAGGAAAGTATTAAAACTTCGTTGTCAATTTTTTTCACTCAACGTGGATATTGCATGTCTATATTTAAATAAAAGGTGTTGCAGTTTTATTTATGATATGTTTATTTTTAATCTAAGTCAGTTCTTTTTTTAAGACACCTGAAGTCAACAATGTTATTACTAGCTATCTACTAAAAAAAAAAAAAAAAAAAATTATTGAAGAAAAAAAGAATTTGCTGTTAACATTACAAAGTGAATTTATTTTTTAGGCTGTATTTAAGAATGATTTATAGTGTTGAATATCTCTACAGTTTTGATTTACTATCTTACAGTATAAAGGCTCTTCTTTTTGAAAACAGATGGTGCACAAGGCAGCAGTTACACTAACACAAGTACACATATGCTTATAAACTAAGTAAAAGTTGGAATTTTTTCTTTTAGGTCCGCCTGTTTGTAAAAACGTCCTCTTATAAATTTTCCTGTCACCAATTTGTTTTTGACATACTTAAAAAAAGTTTTAATTTTGCTTATTATGTAAAAGTTTGTATTTAATTTTTATGTAGGTCTCTATGTTTGTAAAAACATTTACTTGTAAATCTGTGCTAAGTTTTTTATCACCTGTTTTTTTTTTTTGACATATTTTGTAAAAATATTTTCTTCTAAACCTTCTTGACTTTCTAAAATTTTAATTTTTTTCATATAAAAAAAATTTGGAAATAAATTGAACTTTGGATATCAATATTAGGATTACAAACTTAAGTACTGTTATTCTAATTAGAATCGCAAAACCAATTTTTTGCGTATTTGACAAGGTGCATTGGTACGGTAATAAAATCTTTGTTTAAAATTTTAATGAAAATCGATTTGAAAGGTATAGAAAAATTTGTTAATTGTAATTTTCAAAATGATATTTGATTAGAAGACCAGAAAAATGTGATAAAAATGGAATGATGAGGTAAAAATTTAGCCGTTTCCTGTCGTTTTTTTGATAGGGATATAGATGAAGTAATTAAATACCAAAGGAAAGAATGTAAAATATAATAAAAATTTAAGAGGAGAAAATAAAATGCTATGATTCACAAACGGTACTGTGTTCTTTTAGCGGAAACTAATAACGGTTTTAAAAAAACATCGAATAATATTAATCTTCTTTTTTTTTAATAAGACCGAAATTTAATTTGAAAACGAAAAAACAATAAATGAATAAATGAAAAGAAAATGTCGAGTTAGAGATTAACTCATTCGGAAATAAGTCGATCTCATGTTTCTTTCCGTTAATATTATTACGTGCTCTTTAATCTGCCAGTTTACGCACGCAGAAATCACTTCCATTGCTTTTACTTTGCTCTTAAATTTCTACATCTGCTTCCAGGTTTCCGTACATCAGAATAACTTAAATATAGGTTTTATATAAATCACTATTTTACATCGTTTTGGGATGTCGTTATTCCACATCAATTCTTTGATTAAAGCAGCGTTTATCTACGTATATTTGTATATTTTATACAAGAATAAAAGTGTTATTAAATTATTTTATTACGGATTATATTATTTATAGAACGAAACGTAAAAACACGTTGTTGTTTTTTCATTTTATTTGCAGTAAGTAAACGTAGATGATATACACTGACTGCACTAGAGAGAGTTTGAAAGCTACCAAGAGAGAAACAAATACAGTAAATGGAAGCGGTTTGCTCTAGAAGAATCCGTGGAATGTCAGACCGTAAAATTCTCCTTATATTCTTCTTTTATAGAACCTTCGATTTATATCTTTTTTGCTTTTTATTTTTACTTTGTTCATTTTAATCTCATTTCATTTGTTAAGTATGTTTTATTAAAATATTAAATAAACAGGAAATAATATTAACTGAACTTTGATTCGACCGAGGTACAAAATTTATTGTTTCTCCCTTTCATATACACTACTTTTCCTTGTAACTATTATTTAATATTTGTTCACGAGTTGGATAAAACGGGGTCAGAGAGAACAAGAAAACAGTGTAATCATATAAATTGTTTTTATAAGAATTGTGTTTTTCTTTACGAAGCTAATTCTTTAGAAAAAATACAAAAGGGTGCAAGACTGAATTCTCTCTTTTTTTTCTCAGATTACATCTACTCAATACTTCTGCAAACGGCTTGTACGTATGAATATATTTGGAAATTTTATTGCGGGTGAAAAGTGCCGACTCCTGACGGAACTAATAATAGGAAACTTTTAGATGAAAAGCGGAGATACATCCGACCGCAAAAAGTAATTCTATAGCCTAATTTATGGGAAATATATTATTTTATTATGATGAACTTCTCTATGATAATTTAGCCTGGGTGATCGATGTAATTGCTTGATAAGAAACGATTTTCTAACAGGAATTGTGTGCAATTTTTTACCATAATTGTGTGATATTCAGCTACGAAACTCAGCTACTTTTAATCAAAAGTTCAACATTTCTTACAGATTTTTATTCTTCAAAATGTTTAAACGTTATCGGCCGATCCTTCTTTACGTTATCGGCTTCTTACGGTATATTTCCTAGCAAGAAAAGTTAAATATTTACGATAGTTAATCTCTTTCTAATGACAGTTAATCCCAGCTATTACAACAGCCTTCTCTGGTATTGATTCCCACGGATTTACGGTATAACAATCCTGTACAAAAAATGTCTGCCATTTTATCGTGGTAATAAAATTAAAAAAAAATAAATATTAGCTATTTATGATCCTTTTCTTTTTGTTTGAGTTATCTGATCGACGTTATTTCTTTATTTACAAATTCAGATACATTTAGACAGGTTTATTTTTTTACCCGTATAACAACTACCTATGTCGTTTTATTTGAGATTCGATGTGTAGTGACTGTTCAAAAACTGACAAAGTATGAACAATTTTACCGTCAAACTTTAGCTCGGCAATTAATCTTATATGAGGTGATGCGATCTCGAATTAAAAAAAGGAAGTCGCATACATTCAGCATCAGGTAAAATCAAGGCCGAATTTTATAAAATAAAAAGACTGTATCAATTTTACATTTATTGTTACGTAACGTATTATATTTCTACACTTATTTATAGTAAAATTTCAGACAATACGCTATGAACCGTTAGAAAATAATTTTTAAAAAATGGATCCGTATTTTCATTTTAGAAAATTATGATCGGTAGTTATTAACTCTAAAAAAAAAATGTTTAAATATCGAAATAAATTGGAAAATAAGAAAACTCTCCAGAACTGCTTACTTATGAACACTAGATTAATATTTTTCGATTGTTAACAATCCTTATCGTTAAGCACTCAGGAATTATTAATCATAAATAAATAATAACATTAAGAAATAATAGTAATAAATATTTATTGAAACATAAACAATTCATACAAGATGCTATAAATTATGTACTATTTAAAACTGATAAAAAACAGAACAAAATTATGTAAACTTGTAAATGGAGAGATTATTATTGGTCATAAATATTTTTTTTTTTTCTTAATTTATCGTGATGCAACATTCACAAATGAATGTTATATTAATTTTTTTTTTCTGCAAGATCCCCGTAAGTTTTGTATTGAGTATAATTATTTACTTTTTTAGCTTCGTCATAATTAAATTTGTTGACATGTTAAATTGTATTCAACACAAAGATTTTATAGATAATCAAAATTTGAAAGACCGATTGATTTAAGTCAGTTAAGCATAAAATAGAAAATCCAGTCACATCGCAATTACAGTCGTTTCACAACGAATAATAATATGTATTAATTAATTCATAACCTACATTATTCATGCTAATGCGACCGAAAGTCAAACGAACGAAGTTTATAGGAATAAAATATGGATGTCCTGTGATATAGGATATAAAATGGAAATTTTTTAAAATTAAAAGATCAAAGAATTATACAATAAATATATTTAATTTGGAACGATATTTCGTTCCTTAGTATGTCTTTCTTTGTCACGTTAATTTACTTTGTTATTAGTATTCTTTATAGTTTGTTTTACGCAGAAATAAAGTCCAAAGTTTTCACCAATCGTGAACTCAAATATCAATTAACTGTGTTCTTTTTATTAAGAAATAACCTTTCATTGGTATGAAAAGAAGAAAAATAAGACAGGACGATGGTAAAGAAAACTTTGATAAAGAAAAGGGAGAAATAACAGTTGAGTTAAACGCCAGATAAGTACAAAAAGAGTGCTGTGCGGTATTTTAACGGGATCGAGTGTTGCAGAAGTGAAGCAAAAAGTAAAACGAGTTCGAAATCAAGCAAAAACTAAATTAACAACTTTGTAAGTTTTACTGTTGTCTTTTATTCAATCATCCAAGTCATTAAAACAAAGAACAAAAAAAAATCGATTAATTAAAACGTTAAAGATGAAGATGTTTTTACCAACGGTTAGCAAAAACTATTTGAATTTTTTGCCGAGTTTCATTTCGGTAAATATAATTTTGAAGGTATTTAATTATGAGTACGTGGATTATATTATTTTATGTGGAAATGTCTCAAAGATTTTACTTTACTAATATTTGCTAGATTGTAAAACGGATTATCGGATTAAAACGACTCGAGTAACATATGCGAACAATTGCCAAAACTAGACTACCCATAATTGCGCGTCCTCCATCTAACAGCTTACTCGAATATAAATTCTTAACTGAAGTTTTATTTCCGTGGATTATATTCTGTTATATATTTGATTTATAAATAATACTTTTTGCATTATTCTTGTAATACAATTTTATTTTGTACTAATTGTGTTCAGAATAGTCCCATAAAATTTTATTGTATCCACAGATTATATTTGTCTAATTTTATTTTAAACAAAAATTAATTAATTAAATTATTTACTACTAGCATCTCCGTCGCGTCTTTGCCCTCGCTATATGGCTTTCCTATCGCGGTCAGGGCTCGCTTTCCTTGATCTTCCCGTCTAGCCAGGGAGCACTGCCTCCTGGACACGTCTCTCTCTCTCTTTTTTCTGTTTAGCCTGCGGAACCATCGTAAGGTAAAGAGGTGAAGATAAATGAGGATAATATGTATCAATGTAAATGAAGTGTAGTTTTGTTCAGTTTCAGGTCGACCGTACCTGAGATGAGTTAATTAATATCCAACCACCAAAGAATTCCGGTATCCACGATCTAGTATTCAAATCCGTAAAAAAGTTACCTTAGAACTCTCGACTTCGAAATCAGCTGATCTTTGATTACGAGTTAGCCAGTAAACCAGGGTCCAGGAGGCAGCCCACCAGGCTGGTGGGCTGCCTCCTGGACCCCTCATTAAGCTCAACGCTTGTTAGAATAATAAACATAAATAAAAATTAAAACCTGTTCAATTTATAAAAACTATCAGTATACTGAAATTTCTTCAGAGCATCAGTTTGTTCAATTCAGGATCTACTAATCGGAACACTTAATCAGAATACTAAGATTAATTACCATAACAATGTTACTAATTCTCATAAAGATTGATTCAATAGTGGTAGCAAAAAAAAAGACAAAAATGTAAAAAGAAAAAAAATTAATGTGTTTTTACTCCTTAAAACCTTTTCAGATCAATAGCCACTAAACTGGCAATGTACGGCGTCAGTTTTAAAAAGCTGTTACAAAATCATTTTATATGGCATCTAAGTCGCTTATTTTGTTTTGTATTCACAAAGAAATCAGTTTTATTATACAATTTGAACGATGTTTATACGATGTAAAATGTTTTATTTAGACTCAGAAATGTCCTTGTGTGTGTGTGTGTGTGTTTGTGTGTGTATGTGTGACTTGTGTATATAATTGCTATAAAAAGGGTTACGAATTTATTTATTGTTTACCAAAATGGCTTATCTTACTAGCAACATATCGATGTATAGAAAGACATAATAAATTATGATATACGGCATACAAAAAAAAGGTACTTGTGGTCATAAATACATCACTTTTACTTGAGGTCTATAAATATCTTTTCAGACAAATGATATCGGTAAACATGTAACACATAACGATTTGTAATGAATAACACTATACAGTAAAAATTGTTTTTTGTCGATCTGAATAGCCTTTTGAGTGGTGAGAATTTTTATAAAACGTAGGTTTCTGAATCTCTTTCATTTATACTAACATACGTATGTTACTAATCTGGGATTTATGATACGGGGTTTTCATCATATTTTGCCCAATTTTCAACCGAATTGTTTGAAAGTATTATTTTAAAAATAGCAAACTATGTTTCATAAACACAAAGCAAAAAAAAATGTTTTGCTAATAAAAAACACGGTAGAAATGCGCAAAAAAATTCTGCAATTAAATTATCGTAATTTTTGTACTGTTTCAATTTTTTGTTGTTACAGGCATAAAAAATATCCAGTCGTAACGGGTTTTTTGTCAAAATCTGTTAAATCTCTTTAATATACTGTAATTTTTTGAATTTTTTTCACAAGTGGGTAGCATAAGACTACGAAGGGAGGCAATCAGATGCCAACATATTTTCGCGGAGCGCTAATCAACCGCGGATCAATGTGATGGGAAAAGGTTTTAAAATATTGAAATTCAAAAATACGAAAATAGGTTTTAGATATTTATCTAAAAATTATGTACAAGCTCAAACCGAATTAATATTTCGTTTAGTATAGACGGAAATGAGGAAAATTTGTAATCATTATTCGAAAATTTTCTAACGTTCTTCACCACTTTCAACCTCGAATTTCAAATAACCTAGAAATTGCTTTTTAGATATTCCAATGAAGATTGCACACACCAAAATAACAAGATATGTTGTTATCTTCATTTATTACCGAGAGATTAAAAAAATAGTAAATTTCATTGTTACTGTATTTTAACCCTTTAAACTCGGAATTTCAAAAAATCCTTTCTTATTGTGTATTTACACCGTAAGAAGAACGTGTATACAAATTTTCACCAATTTATCTTCAGTAGTTTGTGCTGGACGTTCATTATGGATCACTAACGACATGTTCTTTTATATACGAGGTTAAGTCAATTATTATCCTCAGTGTAGTTATAAATTTATTGCAATACAAATAGGAAACTTACATGTACATCATTATTCAACATAGTCCCCTTCCCTTGCATTTCAACGCACTTGGTTCTTCGTTGCACAAGTTTCCTGATGCCCTCATAAAGAAGGTTTTCGGTTGAGCTGCGAGCCAGGAATGCACCGCTTCTTTCACTATTTCGTAAGAGGTAAATCTACGTCTCCTTAATGCCTCTTTGAGTGGACAAAACAAGCGGTAGTCAGAAGGGGCAAGAGCAGGACTATACGGAGGATGAGCCAGTACTTCAAAGTTTCTGGAGCGTTTCATCAGTGTGGGCAGCAGTATGTGGGCGGGTATTGTCGTGCAACAACACAACACCTTTCGACAGCAGTCCTCGGCGTTTGCTTCGAATTGCAGGCTTCAGCTTGGCAATAAGCATCTCACTGTAACGCGCACTATTTATTGTCGTGCCCCTTTCCTCATAATATTCCAGTACTGGGCCTTGTGAGTCCCACAAAACAGTAAGCATCAGTTTTCCTGAGGACGGTTGGGTCTTGAACTTTTTTTTTGCAGGGCGAATTTAGATGTTTCCATTCCATTTTCTGCCGTTTACTGTCCGGCTCGTAATGATGGATCCATGTTTCGTCACCAGTGATGATTCTGTCTAAGATGTCTCGTTCGTTACCATAGCGATCCAAATATTTTTGGCAGATGTCCAAGTGCGTTTGTTTATGCAACTGAGTGAGTTTTTTGGGACCCATCTTGAACACACTTTATGAAACCCAAGTCTGTTGCGGATGATTTCGTAGGCAGAACCGTGACTAATTTACAGACCATGTGCTACTTCATCGATAGTTACTCGTCTGTCTAAGAAAACCATGTCATGTGCACGCTCAATGTTTTCCTCATTTGTGGCGGTAAACGGTCGTCCGGCTGCTTCGTCGTGCGTAACACTTGTGGGACCGTTTTTTAATTTTTCAATCCATTCGTAGACACTCCGTTGCGGAAACACACTGTTCCCGTACTGTACCGAAAGTCTTGGATGAATTTCGGCCCCTGATAAGCCTTCCGACCACAAAAAACGGATCGCTGAACGTTGCTCTTCTTTGGTGCAAACAGAAAGCGGAGCAATCATGATTAACGGCAGGGCAGCGATAATGGAACTAATCTAGCAGCATCAAACCTGCACAGACATAACAACAATTAAACCACGCATGCGTCATCTACACAACACGACAGTACTACTAACATAAACAAAAATTTAACTAAATTGCGGATAATAATTGACTTACCCTAGTATATAGTCAAACATTTTATTTAAGCTTATTAAGGTGCTGACAATTTTATAATCTCATTGTGCCGTATACACAAAATTTAAAAAAAAAAATACTTTACAGTCTGAATTTTTATAATTTTTTAGAAAAGGTTCTTCCGACTTCTACAGATATGAAAGATCCTGATCAGCTCATATAAACAATATCCACGTGATCGATTCCCAACGTTTTTGTCCAACAACAATATTGCTCTTCAGTTCTGTGTGAGGGGGCGTATAAATTTTGGATGACGTTGATGACGTGAATAAATTGAAACACTTACAGCACGAAAACTCTGAGAGTTAATTGAATGATTCGTTTATTTATCGGTAGATAGATAACATATGCTGTTTTTCAATAATATGTAAAGCGGTTGGGAGATGCGTGAGTTGTGAGAGGGGTGCGGCGGGATTGGCTATTTTTACCGCCTCAGCGTAGTATCGGAATATGAATCAAGACGAATTTTGTCAGTGTAACTTAAGATACAGAAGAAACAGTATCTGGAACTTAACGACATATGTATCTGTGAGTAGCAATACCATTTTATCTGCGAGTTAATTTACGATATTTGCGAGACCCAGTTTATGATAGAAGCAATAAACATCCCCAACAAATTTGGGGATGTTCTGCCGTCAACTAGCAGAACAACAAACGTCACCCTAAAGTCAAAGTTTCGATTGGACACACCTGCAACTTTTAGTTGTGACATATGTTAGAATCTTCTTTATTACAGAAATACAAATATTTTGTTGGCAGTAAATGAAAATCCCAGATGCACTCGTCTCTTATCATGTCCAATCAGTTACTCATGATCCTAGAATCTATTCCGCTATATCTGTAGAAACTGTAAGAAAGAATAAAGAAAACGTATAATAAATGTATAATCTAAAATATGTATGGTTTCAATTTACTTTGCAAACACAGGTGTGCTCTACGTATTTGCATAGAACAGCTGTGCTCTGATATTTTCTTTTGCAAAGAACTGAGGTTATTTTTTCGCAAAACAAAAAAGTAATAAATGAAATTGCAGCTCAATTTTCCTTTCTTTTTTTGTAGAATTTTCTATTTTCTCTAAAGCATACACTTAAAAAATAGCGAACTGTTGTGAGTAGTTTTTCAATAAAAAAATCCGGTAATATTTAAGTTAGTATTGAATATTTTATTTCTTACATAAAATTAACCTGAAAAAAAGTTAAATACGGTGTACATTTTGTTAAAAACGTATTTTTAGTTACATGGAAAACTTCAAAAGAAATATTCAATAGATTTTACAGAAGTGTATAAAATAACATCAGTCATGTTCTCATAACATCGAACCGTTATTACTTATACTGTAATTCATTTACGCATGTTGAAAAAACAATAATAAATAGTTGAATTATAATTCGGATAAATAGTAATTACTTTTACGGGAAATTGGACTTGACACCTGCAATATGGCAGATTGTTTTTTTTTTCATTATTCAACTGCTGTCTCTTAATTTTTTTTGATAAATGTTCATAATAAGTTTATTCAGAACTCTAAACCAATCGATGAAAAGAAAATCAAAAAGGCTACAGTCGTTTACACAGATATTAAATTTATCATTCAAAAAGGAAAAAAAACTCGCTGGAATAATTTAATGTCATTAATAGCACGAAGTATCTCTATGAAAGGGTCGTCCATAACCCTATATGTACTACACCATGGTGCTGTTAGTTTTTCTATTTTTATTATGCCGTATATAGTACATGTTTTCGGTGCTCATCAGTGAGATTTATCATGTCTTTTTAATATTTTAAGATTTTCGATATGTAAGGTCAAATCTATCTGTAATGATTTTTTTTCTCATGACAGATCAAGAGAAAAAGCTCGTTATTATGTAATCATAACATTTTCTTTATGTTCCTTGGACAATAGGCTCTTATTTATTTATTTATTTTTTTTGTAGAATAAATGTAAATATATGCTACTAAAAATAATTTGTAAAATAGTAATGCATAGTAGATCATATAATTTATAAAATTCAAAATGTTTTTAAATAAATAGATTTATGATATTCAGTACTATAAACAAGAATCATTAAAATAGCGCAATATGTCGGTAAGGCAGATGTTTGGTACTTTTTTTTAAACCACCGACCTCCCGCTAGGGAATCGAATCTAATACCATCACAAAAAATGCAAGCTGAAGGCAACGCCTTTGAATAAAACATGGTGTGAGGCAGTGGGCAAGTTATTTCACGCAAGATCTACCATGTGGTTAAAAGGAAATGGTCGTAATTCTTGTTTTGTCTTGGATTTTTTTTTCAGCCCGAAGGGATAAAATGTTGTTGGGCGAAATGATCCCCTTTTATATAGCCATGCAAATTCTTGATGGGGAAAAATCTCCTTTTCCTCTCAGCGTTATTCTCTGTTATCCATTTTTTTTTTTTTTTATACTCATATAGTTTTATTTTTATTTTACTGATCATAATTCGATCTGTATTAGCTACTATATCAAATTTCTGTGCTCGGATATCGATATAAATCCATTTTTGTTGTTAATAATACAGTAATCGATTACTATTCGTGTTTACTAGCTGTTGGTATAGAACCGTTAAGTAATATCGGCATTTGGAAATGGTTTTTCTTATTTTTCCCGTAATTCATCGTTACAACAATTTTAAATAACTAAATTTCAGTATTATTAGACATTGATATATTTATCAAATTTTTATTTTGATATAAGCCTTAACTGTTATTAGGACTTAAATAAACACAAAATTGTTAACTGTACGGTCGATATTTGTTTCCCGTATGAATTTAAATCCACTAAAAACAAAATATGGGTAGCCAATGTAAGCCTTATTTTACAGCGTATCGGTTAAATAAAATTTATTTTACAGCGTATCGGTTAAATAAAATTTTGTCTTTAACGATGGTGTTTCTAAATTAAATCTATTTGTTAAAAGAAGCTTTAAACTTATAAAAAACTTGAAATGGCAACAGTTCGTTACAAAAAAGATCTTTACGGAAAAAACTGTTAAACAACAATAAGAATTATGATTTTTTTATTTCAGTGCTCACTTTCTCATTTCTCATTTTACGTAAAGTGCACACACACACACACACACACACACACACACACACACACACATACACATACGTATGATCATTTTAAAAAACCCTAATAATTTTTTTATGAACGGTTTTAGCGCTGTCTATTTTTTGGGATATATATATATATCCGAAACTATATAGTCGTAAGTGCAGTAGATATAAATGTAACATTATGGTTCTTTAAGAACCATAATAAACAGCTATTAAAATAATTTGAAAAACTAGATGCCTATCCCTCTGGTAGAAACGCTCATTTTATAGTTTTTTAAAAATATTTTTTAGTTGTTAATTAATTAATTATTTTTATTATTTCTTCACTACCATTTTTTTCATTTTTTTTGTTTTTTTATGTAGTAATTTATCATTATCCATCGCTGATGGTTATTTAATAATCAAAACAGCGATATGTTCTTTTTCCATTTAAGTATTTAAATTTTCTGCTACTTTTACTTCCGATTTTACGGTATAATTTACTTTTTTCAATTATTAAACAGTTAGTTTTCCCGCCATTGTGAAGTCTTACACTCAATTTATAAAATCTATATATTTTATACACTTAGTAATTCTTATATTAGCGCATTTGAATCAATTTGATAGCTTACACCGTTTCGTAATGATTATTCCATAATTTTAATTATGGCGGCCATTTTGAGGTAAACCCGACGGCCGATCGTGGCCATTCGGGTATGTTTTTGTAATCTTCAAACGATACTTAATCAAAGACAAAAAATGTTCGCACACATATATATTTAATTCAATGAGAAACTATTCGTTCGTTGGAAATTAAATGTCGACGTAAATTAATTATTTTTATTTTGTAGACAATTTTGTCTACATTATTATTTAGGTTAGGCTTTGAAATTTTGTTATAAACAACATATTGTTAGGAAGACATACAGTAAGGGTGGCTGTCCTTGTTCGTAGAAAAGGGAAGAGGAGTAGTGTTATATTTTCCGTCTGTGACGTAACAAAAATAAAATACACTCAATCATGTTCTTTATAAGCTTGATATATTTATGCCCATAACTTATTGTATACATATATGATGTAAATTTTTTTCCACTATTTTATAAAGGGAAAATGGATAAATAAAATTGTTACTGCTGTAAATATAAACATTGTAACGCTGTTATTACTAAAACGTCCATAGTGTAAATAATATAGTTGCAGTCGTTAACAGTACAATCATCATTAAAAATATTAACTGCTGGATTTATTTATTTACTTATTTTAGGACCCGGTGCACTGATTCTCTGATGAGTTAGATTATTGCAAATATTATATCGTTTTATGTGAAGATGGCCCAAAGAAGAAATTATACGTTTCGTGGCTGCGAAACGTTGTATGATCACGGTTGCGTTAAATTATGCTATTTTTCAAGAATATTTGCCGATCTTATTAGGTATAAAATCTTTAAGTTAATTAATAGAGCCTACAAGTTCATGCTGACTTATAAAAACTCAGATTTTGATGGTTATTTGTAAATGTATATCGGATGAAGAACTGGCACAACGGCAAGCCGTTTTAAATAATACTACTTTTCAATAAACATTACAGTATTGAGCGGTCTGAAAACGGTGAAATCTAATGTCTGTAATACTATGTACCACCAGTATTTTTTTAGTCGATCTAGTATTGTACACTATATAAGGTAAATAACGTGAGTGATCTGTGCTGATTAATTTGTCTGTTACTGTAATCGGTGTATGTTTATTCATTATTTTTTAAAGTTTATTCAGTTTCTCCTTCGCTGTAGATTTATAATATCGTTTAATAAATCTATTTTCACTGCTGTTTTACATTAAATTGATATTTGAATCTATTCATGTACTGTAGAAGTTACTTAATATCAAAGAGTAATGCCAGGATAACAAATTTACCAAAACTAAAACTAGATTTGGAGCATTTATTTAATCCATTTAATTTGTTTATGCTAAGCATTAAATTTTATTTATATATTTTTATTATCGGCTTTACATAGTTTATTAATAATTTTACTTCAAATTATATTAATATTTCAACAGGTATACTTTTTACAGATGTATTCACTTTTAACTTTTTGATGCTTGATAACCATTTTAATTAACTTTACCATACGTTAGATGTACGTAACCTACATAAATACATTTGATTTAAATCTAATAAAATAATTAATTACTCCCAATGTTATGTATTGCAGAATATGAATGACATAAGTTCAATTTTTGTGTAAAATTTATTTTGAAATATGGATTATAATATTTTTATTCAGTAGTTCAGTGAAATAGAATAAAGGGAGAAATGATTTAGGAGTTATTTGTTTATTTCTCGAGGTTTTGCCCGTAAATATGTCAAATTACATTCTGGAGACATAATTTTGATGTATATGTATTATTGGCCATTATGAGTTTTATAATTTGCGTTACTGACTCATAGAGCGATTTCAGTTCATTTAAAACTTTAATTAAATGATAACATCGTTAATTAAGGAATACAAGAAAAATAACATTTTAAATAAATTTTTAATGATGTTATTAAGTATTTTTTCATATGATATCTCGAACAAGGGTTCCTCCCCTTTCTCATAAGATCAGGTGACTTACAGTCCACAGTTTTTCTTTTTTCAATTACTCTAAACATTACCGAGAGAAGTTCTCCGTCTTTTATGTAATGAAAACCAATGTTAGAAGTAGGATTATTTATGATGTACAAAATTTCATAGCATTTAAAGTATCGATCACCAATTAATTATAACCTGTTAAACAAGTAAATATGGATTTTTTTCCAAAGGGTGACCACAAACCCATATCCTTATTATTGAAGTTAATTTTCAGTTAAAATATTCGAATAACTTTGATACCGGTAAATTATTTGGTCCTAGTTAGCGAACATAAAGAAAATGTTTGGTTTAGCTCTAGATCTGTACTGCAAGAAAAAAAGGTATGGTAGCCAGTCAAAAATCTTGACTGACAATCATACTTTGGTTTTGGTAGCCAAACCCAAAGTTTGGGTTTGGATTTTTGCATTTCTATAACTTCTGTGACACTTTTCGGCCTCCGTGACGCGAGTGGTAGCGTCTAGTCCTTTCATCCGGAGGTCCCAGGTTCAAACCCCGGCCAAGCATGGCATTTTAACACGCTACAAAACAGCCGTTTCATCTCATTTTCTGAAGCAATTTAGTTAAGCGGTTTAAATAAAAAAATATCGTTCAAAATGACATGACACTTTTAAACCGATCTTACCATGGTTAAATAACAACATTTTTATCATGTTGTTAATTTGTTTTCACAATATACAATCGTATTTCATTATTCATTTTAAAATTTCAACGTTTCAGTCCATTTATTTAGTTCAAATTGCGTTATACTGGTTTAGAATTAAATTATCATTAAAATTAATCTTACTGCAATATGAAAACATGCTTTCAAAATAACTCTGCATTGTCTAGCAAACAGTTTCTCTAAATATCATACTCCAGAACTGGCAACGTTACTAAATGAAAGTAATACATTATTTTACTAGCATACAGCAATTCTTTTTCTTTATGGTGTCTTTATGAGAATAAAGATCCAATATTTTTTTTTTTACATATTCAAATAATAATTGATATTTGAAAAAAGTTATAGGGATCTGAAAAAGGAATGAAGGAAAAGACATTTTTCACTGTTCTTAGAAACTAAAATTATTTCCTGAAACAACCTTTATTTAATTAGTATACATTTCCGGTTCACAGTATTGAAAATAACTTGTTTTCTGGTTAGCGAAATGTGAATAAACGTTTCAACTAACATTTTATTTAAAAAAACAAAAATTTTAATTTTAAAAATTGCTGTAAATTATTTATCAGTATAAATGAAAGTAAAATTATTTCTTTGAATTTTTTACTGTTTAAAGCTTGGAAACCTATAAATTTCTTAATATTAAACTATCTTTTACTTTCTTTTTTAATAAAGTGAAAGCAACAAATATGTATTTTTTGTTTGATATTTATTTTTAAAATTTTAAAATAATTTTTAATTGATTTTTCATTTATAATTTAACCGGTTTCAACAAACTGTACTGTAATTATTGAAATAAGTGTTATAACTAGAAAATGTCGTTTAATTCAAGCTGAGTAAAATTTTTTTGTGTTTATTTTTATTTGATACAAATATAAAAATAAAGTGATATCCACTATTTCTTTTGTTTAAATTAAATCGCTCACTATATAACTTACAGGAAACGTATTATCTTTTCCTGCAAAAATAATAATACTAGTTTTCATTAGGCTCAAAGTGCCCTTACATGTAAGCCATGACGAGCGTACATTAAGTGGAATTATTGTCATCGGGTGAAAAAAAATCTGAATGTTACTTACCTTTCATCATGGTAATGCACGCTGGTATATTTTTGCGGTATTTTCTATTTTCCCCGATAGAAAGGCATCTTTATTACTTATCCTCCATAAAAAAAAAATTTGACGCACAGGGACACCAAGCTTTTTTCAGTATTAAAAAAAAATCTCCTTGTATAGATATAGATTTTAGCGATGCTGAAAAAGAATCATTATGTACACATATTTCTTCTACTAGTAATTTTTAATTAGATTAATATTTCTAAAGTTTTAAAAAAGAATTAAATTTTATTGTAATTCTATATATATATATATATATATACAAATATGTATATATAATATGAAAATATAATCTGAATAAATGAAATGTAAATATATGATAAAATACATATAATATGGTAAAAGATTATTTTCATTAAAACAGTTTTTATTTATACAAAATTTTGCTCTAAAAATAATATCTTAAGCTGAAAACAAAAGGTATTCATTTTTCTTGATTGGTATGACCACTATTTCAACTTGAGTTTAGTAGGATATGGTTTTCTGTTAAAATCTTTAGATCATTAATGGATTTAATTTTAAAATTTCTAAAAAATAAACGGTTTGCTCAATTTTTTTTTTATTTTTGCATTCTGGAAAATAATATACTTATGTGTATATTTTGCAAGCAGTTTAAACCATAATTATTTTTTTGAATGTCGCTTAAAATCAGTTCAGATTATCAACTGCCATTTTCGATGTACATCGAATTCTGTTTTTAGCATGGTGGATACGTTCCACAGAACAGCGTGTATAAAAAAAAAACTGTGTGAAAAGTACAGAAAAATAAAGAAAAAAGGGAGATAGGTTTCAGTGTATAAAAATCAATCCATTATATCAAAGAATAAAATTCATTATTTTTTATCAGCATTTTATTTAATTCTGTTGTTCTGCTTTACTGAATAATAATTTTACTGTATAATCTATTTACTTTGTTAGCAAATTGATCGGGTCAATATTATCTATTCAATATTTTTTTTATAAGATTATTTATATTGTGTATAAAAATAACAAATTTCTGGTTAAAATTAGTTATTATTAATACAGAGTGTTCAAAAAGTGATGTAACCTTATGGAAGAGGGTTTCCTTCTTTTGTTGTGAGTTTAATTGAGGAAAAACGGTTTTACACAATGCAGCAGAGAATATTCATTGTCTCCCGATACATAATATGTGCCAGTTATGCCCAGACACAGAATGTCTTCTCAGAAAATTATGGTCTGGATGTACCAAACAAATCCTCCATCAAGCGGTTGTACGACAAGTTCTAAGAGACAGGGAATGTGGCAGATGCCGCCGAAAATGATCGACCTAACGAGCTAACGTCAAAATTGTTGGTCGACGTGAAAGTTGCATATTCTGTTAATCGCAAGAAGTTTGTGCGACGCCTATCTAATCGGTCTGGTCTCTCCGTTGATAGTGCCCACACGGCATTGCGCAAGTATTATTTGAAGATGCATCCGTACCGAATTCTTGTTGTTCACGAGTTCTTACCAGCAGACACTGGAAAACGTGTAGCTTTCTGTCAGCGGTTCATGTTATCTGTAAAGCCAGACGGGGCAACAATTTGTGAACACTGCACCTGCAGACCGGTTAGAGTGCACGTGGCTTCAGTAGGACAATGCTACGGCTCACATAGCTAACAAAACAGTGACTTTCTTGGATCAGTATATTCATGGACAAGTGATTTCTAAGAGGTTGTGACCCCCCTCGGATTACTGATTTACCCCCTCCTGATTTTTTTTGTGGAGATATCTAAAGGATATCTAACAAAACTAATCCTCGCACCAATCTTGAATTTCAGAGCGCAATTGAACGACGTGTCGCTGCAATTCCTTAACAAAGGTTACAGCATGTGTTTATAAGCATGCAACATCGTATTCGATTACGTGAATCGTACAGTGGAGGTCACTTAAAACAATTGTTGTAACTTACTCATTTTTCCATAAACTTGCGTCACTTTTTGAACATTCAATATTATACAGTTCAGTAAATCAGTTAAATAATTTTTTTTAATGTTTTATACATACTTGTGTATTTATAAAGTAATATTATTATAATGGATGAGATCAAGGACAACAAATACATTTACTTGAATACTACTCTTTTACATTTAACGCATTTCGAAGCGCACTGTTTTATAGAGTTATAAACATTAAATAAATGTTATAAAATAAAATGGAAATATTAAATATAATGGATGAAAACATCAGATAAACGAAAAAATAGCCTATAATATGAAACTTTTACTTGAAATTGCTCTACTACATAAATATAATGCAAACTTACAAAAATAATCCTATTTACAGTTAAGACAACAGTAATTCATATGCTGCTTACGTAAATGTTTGCTACATTTAGAACAAATATTGCATTTACTGTTATTTTATGAAGAACAAAACTTGCATACTGCGAGTTTTGTCACTGTAACTTCCCTGTCAGAAGTTCCTGGGAGAGGCTAATTTTTCTCTTCTCCTTGCGTTACTTTCATAATATTCAGGTTTAAAAATTCAATGTTCTAGGCATGTATTTTACGCACACTGTAATAAATGATTTTCCCAATTCTAGTAAAAATATAATTTCTTTTAGTTAGTGAATTTTATTCCAGTTTGGATCGACTGATATCCAAAGCATATATAAATTACATGCACATATGTCAAGCATGTTATAAAAAATTATCATTGGCCATGTTTAGTTTTGCGTTTGGCTTGTTTAACAACTACAAGCTGGTCAAGCGTATCTAAAGCTCCTTTAGTAGCGGATAATCTAAAATTATTGTTTTTTTTTATCAGTTCTCGCGCTTAACTTTACTCCAAAATGTAAAGTACTCATAACTGCAACACCTTTGTTCTTTTTTGGAACATAGTTCAGTACTGTTGTGTTATTAACAAAAAAGAAAGATGAACTGTCCTTACTTGTCATTTGTACCGGCAATTCTTTCCTATTTTTTTCTTATGCTACCAAGTGTAGTTATTTTACTTCATCGAAGAAGCTGCTGATAATTGTAAGATGTAAAACGTTACCTATTTTAACATTGTGGCTCTGAAATGATTAGTCAAATACCACAAAACTTTTTTTCCACAACCTAGAGTATCGATCAAACAATTTTACAGTATTCTAGGAATAAACAAGATTCATTCAAATATAATCTGTCGCAACGAGGTGCGATAGATTATCAAAATAGATCACGTAAGTTATCTTATGAGAATATTCCTCAATCGAAGCATAAACATATACGGTATCTGAAAAGGGAAGACTCGTTTATACTCCTAAAGAACAACGATTTGACTTTACAAAAAACCTACGGATGCCAACGAATCTTAACATTAATTTTAATTTAAATACATTACCTTATTCACAAGGACAACAGAATCCTGATTATCAAAACAGCATTAAAGGTACAAACAATAATAGTATTGATAGTAACAATAAACGTAATCCTTATCAAGACGTAAGACCGCAATCAAAACATTCAAACCAAGAACAGAGCTACATCGGTTCTAATAATGTACTACCGCTACCGCAAACAAATTCTTTCGATCTCATCCAGTTACGATTCGTCATGGCGGGCAAAAGTCTAAGACCCGTGCGTAAATCGTTTATTACCAATCTCTAATGATTGAGTTTACTATTTGCATATTTTATTATTACAATTTCATTTAATTTGTATTTCATATGATTATTAATGTATTCATAACTATTGTATCATTGTTTATAATTAATTTGTATATTTATACTACATTAATCCGTTTATGTTACGTATGTTTAATTTGATGTGTTTGGTTATGTTGTTCATTCACTACATTACATACATGCATGGAAGGTGTATACATCATCAGACTATATATCATTTATGCAAGATGTATACAGCACCAGAGTATTTACTCTATTCAAAGTGTGATAATCACACTATGTTACATACATGCATACATGCATGATACGTGCAATACATTAACTAGTAATACACTAGAGGTTATTTATTCAATCATTCAACATATTGAATGAGATTTTTTACACATTAAGTAGATACACAAGAGCGTATGACTATTACATTATATAATCGTGATTCTACTATGTGAAATGATTACGCACGCAATTTTAAGCCAAGCATTATTATTTTCATATCGTAAAAATTATAAGTAATATATTTAAATGATCTGTACATTTATCTTTATTCGTTGTTTATATTATCGCATAATCTATACAGCATTGTATATTACATTATATTCAGTGACTTACTGTATAATCCATTCATTTACAATCATATTATTGTATGAAATATTGAGATAACAAATCAAACTTATTATTATTTTCATATTATTATTGTAACATTTCATATTATAAAAAATCATAACATGATTTTTTTTAGCGGGAAATATGTTCAGATTCAAGTATCCTTTCTTCTTCTTCGCTATTTTATAATTAAAAAACTGCCTTCTTTCATTAAAGTATTAAGTTATTACAATTCAGTCACCAGCTAACATTTAGTTTTTTTTTTTATTAATTTATTATATTGTTTAGCTCAAGTTCAGATTTCACACAATAAACATTATATTTTTATTAGTTTTTGTATCGATGTACAACAATACTACATATCAAGTAATTAATCGTTTACTCATATTTATCAATGTGATATTCATTAATAAAATATTAAACATAAAAAATATTAAACATAAAAAATATTCAATGGGTTACTTTTTAATCATAAAAGTGAATCAGTGACATCAGAATTAACCAAAAACAGTTCACCAGTTACCCTTAGAAAGTATAACTGCGTTTGTTGCAGAATTTCTTTGCCTTCCTCCACTATCCTTATCAGAGTCATCACTGTCACTATCATTCTCGGTATTCGTATGATTTTCAATCTTTGACATTTCTTCTTTACTGTCGGAAACTCTATATTTTCTTGAACTTAGCTCTGTTCTATTTAATTTATCATACTCATACTGTATTATATAAAATAAAATCAGACAAATAGACTAAATTGTTTGTAGCTATATTTATAGTATCGCGCCGATATGTAAAATACTAAACATCATTATATAATATTTAATTAAAACAGTTTTAATTTGTTTAAATATATTTTTCATGTTGTAGAGATATCAGGCATTTAAGGTTGTTTAATGATAAAGTTTTTTTTCCAGGCTTTATTCAATAAGAAAATTTTGCCCTTCAAGAAAATATTTACTGCAGCCGGGGGGACTCCGAAGAGTAATAATCTGAATAGTAATATATATGATTGCAATACGGTATTCATTTTTTTCCTCAGCTAATTTTTTAATATCTGACATTAAAAATTTTGTGTTATTACTACTAAGTTATCTGTTAACGCTGGCCATACCAACTCGATCGGATTTAAATCGGAAAGTTGCAAAGTGGCAGATCATGATGATCTTGTTTTTTAAAGAGTTCATCAAAACGGTACTTTATTTTTAAATTTCTACGTGATTTAATTATGTCATACAATTGTGGTTTTAACCACTGCTTGTTTAAACGGAATATTGTTTTTTTTAATTCTAACCAATTAATGAGCTACTTTTCCTATCATTTGAGTTCGGAGGCTTCTGTAGAAGTAAATTGTGATATGACGCATTATCCGTAGCAGCCCCTGACTGGTGGCAGTAGACCAGGAATTAATTTTTCAGATGACCATTTCATAAAATTTTTGACACTGTCGTAATTGTCGCCGATTTTTAACTCGTTCTTCAAGTTAACACCGCGTTCGGACTGAACCCCAATTTCTCCTTCAGCTTGGATTAACCGATAATTAACCTATCATTTTTACCCCTGCACCAATGTCATCCAACCACGATTTTGTCATCGAATGGGACGGTAATATATACGATACACGCAAATAAACAATCGAATAATTTTCTTTTCTGCAATCGGTCATTTTTGACCGATTTGTCAAATTAACATTCTATTAAACATTCTACTTTCTTACAGCGGTCTTCTTTCTCAATCAAAAGTTTCCTATTATTATCAGTTTTACGCCACAAAGCCTCGCTCCTTCTAGTGTAGTTCTATAACCTTTTAATTGAACACTCTTTTGAAGTTCTTCGCATAATTTATTTAATGTAGGCAGTTCATTATGTTTTACGTGAAACTCGTTAACTGTTCGTCTTGCAATAGCTTCATCAAACTGTCATATTCAATAACTGGTTTTGAACGTTGTTTATACTTTTTTAGTGTTCTGAAATCACGATTGTGATTTAGATTTAAGAAGATCCTGCTTTTTTTGGAGTTCTTGAACTTGAGATTTTGAAATATCACAAGCTGCAATTACAACAACCATCGGATTGGTCCTGTGGTGAACGCGTCTTCCCAAATCAGCTGATTTGGAATCGAGAGTTCCAGCGTTCAATTCCTAGTAAAGGCAGTTACTTTTTTATACGGATTTGAATACTAGTTCGTGGATACCGGTGTTCTTTGGTGGTTGGGTTTCGATTGACCAAGCATCTCAGGAATGGTGGAACTGAGACAATACAAGACTACACTTCATTTACACTCATACATATCATCCTCGTTCATTCTCTGAAGTAATACCTGAACGGTTAAACAGGAGGCTAAACAAGAAAAAGAAATCTGCAACTACAACGGTACTTTCTTCACATTTTTTAATGCGTATTAAATGTTTGTCATCTTCTAATGTTCCTAACTTTATAGACTCTTTGTTCGCAAAGTCATGAACATTATTAACTATTTCACTTGCCTGAATACGGAGAGTTTTATTTTCATCATAAAAAACGTGTACAATAGATATAATCTTAAATTTGTTCAGTACTTTCACTCTCTTTCTACTATCAGCCGAATATTCGCCCATAATACACCCACCACCCACCCACCAAAATCAAAAAAATTATAATAAATCAAATACATACATATGCAGTACCTAAATTTATATGCAATATCTAAATGTCATAAATGATTTAAATTCTGTCATTGTCAAAAAACATTCGCTACACAAAAACGCAAGAAACATACGAATCCATTAATTCACACAAAATATTAACTAACACACCACATATTACAGAAGGTAACAATTATACTATTCCTACCATGACAAGCCAAGAATTGAATTAAATCAATTTTTCTTTTAAACATCATCAACAATAATAATACCCAACGCCGTAAAAACGAAATTCGATCCTATAGCTCAATCAACAACGGATAAGAAAATTGAACCAGCTAAAATAAAGGTACAGGAAGTAAAAACCCCCACCGAGGGACCTTCGAAAATTGAAGTCATGATTTTGGAAAAGGAGGACTTTAAGAAGCCAAAAGTGGAACCTCCGAAAGTACAAAAACCGTTAACGGAGACAATCGACCGCCCCACAAAAACTATTTGTAAGTGCATCCAGCATGGACTGCGATGTTCTTTTATCTGTGCAATCGGTGCCGGGGTCATCTGACGCCGGGAGCAGGAGATCCTCCGAGACTTTCGGCGAGGGAACAGAAGACAACATCTTGGAGGACTCGAACGTCATGGATGTCAACATCGAGGTCCTTCACAGGATGGAGAAAAGGTCTGACAAAGGATGGCATAAGGGAAAACCGAGGCGATAACATCAAAGGAAAATTGTTTTTATATCTCTATAGATATTTGATAGATAAGTATTTCTTAAATAATTTTTGGATATGTTCATTTTGAGGTGAGATGATAAATGACAAGAGCCCTTTACACTTTTGTCTTAACTGATATATAATTATATATCGATGTTTTGGAATGACGATGATAATAATCGAGTTTTTTTTTACTACATGTAAAATTTGAATTAATTCACAAAGTTTCAAACGAAATGGTTTCTTGTTTTGAAGTGGCAAGGACAATTTACTCCGTTGCCATTTATTGTGTTTTTTTTTTTTTAGTTTTACCTCTGACGAGTCATTGTTTTAGATGATTTTTATTGACAACACAAGTCTATTGACTATGTCACTAGTGTTTTATTACTGAAATAGTATCTTTTTTCTTTTTTTTCTTTTTGTTGTGGATGGGGCTAATGACCGCAATAGTCGATGATCCTAAAACTTCAAAGAAAAAAAAATACTAATACCCATTACAAGTACATATAAATATAACTCAAATGAAATATTTTGATAACCTTATAAAGTGGTCATTCCTTTCGTAACTCACTTGATGGAGGGAGTAAAATAATAATCTATTTATACAAGTATAAATTATTCGTTTTTGTACTGTATACAGTATAAAATATTTATAAGTACGCTAAATATTTATAAAGAAATTACGGTTTGAAATTAAACAAAATGAAAATAAATTTTAATTGTGGATAGAATCTTTGCTATTTATGAAAGTAGGTTAACACTCTGTATCGCATAAACCTGGTCTCTGAGTGAGCCTAATGTTACAAGAAAAGAGTAATATAATGCACAGCGACTGTCAACCTCGTGCAAGCAAGCTTTTATTTTCATCGTACATACAGTACATGATATACAATCATAACTTAGGTTGTATATTAGGTATCATATTAGGTTGTTTTTTCTTTTTTTTTTAATAGATGCGGCTTCGCAGATATATTATATTCTATAACTTGTTTACAGAAAGTATAATCTTTCTTACAGAATTTATTTTAAATAAATATATTAAATTTTTATGTATTTAAAAACTTACCATTAAATTTTTAAAAATAGCCATAAAACTCATAAGAAATCTAAAGTCAATGTTATATTAAAATATTAATATAAATAAATTAGTTTTTAAACATCTGCATCAAGTCAATTTAACTATTAATCAAAATATTGGTGACATTTTTGCATACAATTTGTTTTTCTTTTTTTTGTATTTTTCTTTTTTTGGTGATTTATAAGAAGCTTTTTAAATTAAATGTGGCTTTTACCATTGACATTTTATCATAGTTACACAACTGCTCAAAAAGGAGTGTAATGTGTTTAGGGTGTATGTAATTATGTATGTTTGTTCCACCGTAGCAGCTCAACGGCTGAATCGATTTAGATGTATGACCCACGTTGGAATTCTTACGTTACCGGGAGTATCATAGGCTATATGTATATGTATATAGTAGTAGATTTGACAGTTAAAGCACGAAATTTAATGAATTGAATTAACTTTGAACTGTAAATCTCTATCACTGTGTTAGCTGGGTTTTAACAGCATGATTCGAATCAATCGAATGAATAACACAAGTATTATAAAAATAATAAAATCAAAGATTACGTTAAATAAAATAACAGTAAATAAATTTAAAAACAATAATGTTTAATAATAATGGGCTTCCCCTGGGAACTGCCTGGGAGGTTAAAATGGTGAAGTGATGCAAGCACTTCGTACGACGCTAGACCGATCATCACCATCAACTGGTAACAAACGAAATGCCTCTGGGGGATTGTTTTGGAAAGTTTAATGGGTGCTGTTATAATATCTCTGCAAACAATCGTCCGATTTTCAAAATTCAAATGGGGTATTTATAGTTTGAAGGCTAACTTTTCCACGCATCAGGTACACTCTCGATGTAACAATCACGGTTATTCGGAAATTTTGTTATATCTTCGCAACTAATCTTCCGATTTTCAAAATTCAAACGGGTTATTTGCTAGTATAATATAAAATCACGATGGAACCAAACTAGAAAAAAAATTAAATTAATATATTCAGAAACAGACCTTATTTAAAGATTCATAGCATACCAATGTATTGTTTACAAAGCTACATCCGTTATTATAAATTAATGTGAAACCATATTCTTAGATAAAACTATAACCATAAATTTAGTGACGACAAAAAAGACGTAATTCAGCAGATTATAATAATAACTGTATTCATACTGATTTAAAGATGTTGTTGGATCATGTCGCACGGTAGTTATTAATTGAAATTCTTACAAATATAAACTGATAATCATAAAATACAAATTTATAAATTATTATTATTATTAATTATTACACGACTGGCCAAGAGGGAGTGTAATGTATATAGAGTGTAACTATGTATGTATGTTTGTTTGTTCCACCGTAGCATCTCAACGGCTGAACCGATTTAGATGTATGAACCCGCGTTGGAATCCTTACGATACCGGGAGTGTCATAGGCTTTATATATGTTTAAATAAATTAAAAAAATTATACTACATATAAAATTTTCACAAGCAAGCTCTTTAATTATCCGTTATTAAACATCGATGGTTTTTTTGACAGTTATATTTTTTTAATTTTTAATATTTATCTCTTGTTAAACAAAATCTGTTATTAATCGCTGTGATTGTTCTTTCGTTAGTTCCTTGTATTACTCTTGGTAACGAGCCATGTATGCGGTCAAACGTAGTTGAAACTGCACAGCTCGTTCTACATTATGATTATTGTTAGAAAATGATTTCTAAGTTTATTAGACACTTGCAGTCCTCTCAGGATTATATTCGCTGTCACTGAAACTCCTTCTTATTCTTCAATACTTTCCTTGGAACTAACGTGGTCCTCTAAGATAAAGTCAAGAACTTCCTCCTCATTAAGAGCTCCTTTAGTAGTCAATTCAACTACATTTTCAATCGTAAGCTCTTCAAAATCTTCTTGGCCAATTGCATGCGCCACAGTTAAAATATACGAATGTAGATCGGTTGTACTTGAACTAATATGATTAGTTTTAACCATTCTGGTCAAATTGGTTTTCAACATGGATTCAGAATCGATGACTTCAAATTTCAGGCAGTCTATAATTGACATTTTTTCCACGCATCCGTGATTGTAAATGTTTTGTCTTTATTGAAATTATGTAGGATATATTGAGACTTTCTTTTTATATAATAGGACTTAAACGTCGCTATAATTTTCTCGACCTAATGGTTGAATCAAAGCTGTTATATTAAGTGCCAGGAATAAAAATTTACACTTGAATGTTCCAATACAAGATGTCCAGGTGTATTATCTAAAAGTAAAAGAATTTTACTTTTTTCCTCCACGTACTTCCGTGCTTCAGGAATAAAAAAGTTATTGAACCAGTCAGTAAATATTCCTGCCGCGTCATCCATGGGTTTTTGTTTGTCTTCCAATGCACTGGCAGATTATCAAAGTCTAATTCATTGCACGCCGACGATGTACTCTAATAATGTGTAAAGGCCTCACTAAACGGCCTCCCGAAGGGTTACTGTACATTTAAAAAGTAATGCGATCTTTAGCAGTTTTAAAACCCCTAGTAGGTTATACTGTTTTCGCTAAATATGTTCTGCTCGACATTTTCTTCCAAAATAGATCTGTTTCGTCAGCGTTAAATACTTGATCTAATGTGTATTCTCCTTCTTCGATTATTTTAACTAACTTCGAAAGAAAAATTTTATCAGCTGTCTCATCTGCAGATGCGACTTCGTCTTTTATTTTAATTTTATGTGTTGCATGTCTTTTGAGAAATCCCAATAAGAATCCTTTACTCCAAGAAAATTAAACCTTCTTTTTAACAGATGAAGTCGCCACAATATATCATTTGATTCTCCTTCTTTAATCTGCTTATAAAATTGTAAGGCCATCTGTTTTTGCTTTAATAACGACTCTCGTGTATGATTATGATGTAGCACTAAGTTTTTATCCCAGAAGACAAGTTGTTACATAGAAAATGCACTTTTTGTTAATCGGTCTCACTACTGTTATATTCAAATCAAACTCTTTAGCCATAGATGTTGAACCTTGTCCAAAATTTCCAAAATTTGTATCTTTGTCTTCAACGAAATTGCTTTTCTTTTATTTTTCGTAACTGCGTTACCCAACCTGATACAGTTAATCTATATCATAAAATATGTATCGAAAAAACACACCGACACAGATCACGCTTAGGTCTTTAATGTTGGATCGAATCCAAACAATTGACTGCCCTGCACTCTGCAGGCTCGCACGGTACTACGTAGCGCTTTGCCTAATCTCCGTCCTACATCCCTCTCCGCGCTCACGGAATAGTATGTATGTGTAAGGTATGTGTGGGGGGATAGGGAATTTAAAAGGACGGATATTACCGTTACGCTGTTAAAATGTTGTCAGAGCCCGAAAACGAGAATGTTGGTCTCCAAAGTTTTTGTACTGTACTATTTCAAAATCGTGTTAAAAAGGACCGTGTGAAAGAGTAAAAACAGAATCCGGTGTATTAGTAAGGATCTTAAACTGATGAAATGTTTTCTTAACTAAAAATACATACAGGCTGTATCACGAATTTCTCACTGGACTTTCATAACCTACTACACTCATGAAAATAATGGAAAAATTTCATATAAACATTTATTCTAAAATGGTAGGTTTGTGAGTTACGGCTAGTGAAAAAAGTCCGTGAAATGAAGTCGTACTGACATTTTTACGACCGTAATTAAAGGGAAAAATTAGTGATCTCTTATTGTTTTTATCTGAATAATCGAATAAAATAGGTCCCAGAACCATATCTGCAGTAGGTTTTGAGAAATCTGGGGTGAAAACCAATAAGTTATGGTAACTTTGAAATAATAATTTTTCAAATAATTTATTGTGTTTCTGTCATTAATAAAAAAGTTGTTACCTGAGTAATCTTTATTTTACAATTTTTATGTAATTCCCACTATTTTTTTTTTCCACGTCGCCTGAAAAGAATTTGATATTTCTTTACGTTAAATAAGTACTTTTCTGACAAATATAGTAATGTACTGTTTCTAAATAAAATTTGAATTTTTCAAACATTTTTTTTGGTTTATTCAACTTATCTTACACCATTAAATTAAATTTTCTACAATTTCTGTTTAAACGTTTTACGTGTTTATTGCCCACTTAACTAAGTTATTGTATATCAAATATAAAAAACAAGGTTTTTAACAAAATTTATTGGTTTTCAACCCAGTTTTCTCAAAAACTACTGCACATGTGGTTCTAGGACCTATTTTATTTGATTTTTTTGGTGAAAAACCAGAAAATAAATTAATAATTCTGCTCCTTAATTAACGTCCTAAAAATTTCAACACTTCATTTAACCCCGGTAGCTAAATTCCAACCGAAATATTTCACTAGCCGTAACTCGCAAACTAACAAATTTCAGGACGTATATTTATTGAACTTTTTCACTATTATCACGAGTAAAATAGATTATGAAACTCCCCGGAGAACTTCACTCTGTATATATTAAAAAATAACAACTCAGGCACAAAATTTCATCAGTATGTTGAATTATCTGAATTTTCAATATTTATATATAATTAATAAAGAAACCCGGCTTAAAAGCACTGATACACAATTGTATATATTTATACAATTGTATACATTAAAAAAAGTAAGAAAGTAAAAATATACAATTGTATATATTTTTATTCTTAGATTAAAACACAAATATTGATTTGAGAGTACACAAAAACGGTTTAGGATCATCCAGAGCTGTTTTTATTTTTTAATTAAAATTTTGCCTCCTTTAAAAGATTAAGCCTTTCTTCTTATTTATAGATAATGGTCGTGTCTAAAAACGTACAGTGTAGTTTAATTTATAGACGTTTCAATTCAATATACGGTGACCTACTCGGAAGATAAACTAATTTTACAACATTTGTTTCAGTAATCTTAAGTCTAGAGAAAGAATTGTATTAATGTTTTTAAAATACCGTCGATGCAAAAACAGAATTTTTCAAAAAATAGATTAGCTCATTTTAATTTTTCTTTATTTAAAGTATTCCTCTTATTAATATTAAGTGAATCTAAATTAAAGGCTTTTTTCCTTTTATTTCTTTACGATTAGTCTGAGGAACCCCATTTACGGGCGAAGTGTTGGGCTCGCTAACAGGTTCAGCTAGATGTTATTAAGAGATCGTTTGTGTGCCTGCGCCCTACCGACTAAACCTCATATCTCACCGATCCTCCCCTCCCGAGGCCGGGCCTGAAATTAAGCAATATTCAATATCGGGAGGTGCCTTCGGGCTCGGTTTCAGGAGTCCTCTTGCATCATCATCGACGCCCATTCTCACAAGCGTGAACTAAGCTCCGCAGGTGGCTGTCCGTCACCCCTTCGCCCTCCATTCATACACTTCCACCTTACACGGAGGACATTTCTTTGTAGGGCTGTCCTTCTATTTTTTTAAAAAGAAATGGAGGAACCCCATTTACGGGCGCCAAAGCAGTTTCGGGCTCGCTACCAGGTTCCGCCAGTTATAACTAAGGGCGTATGTATTCCTGCGCACTACCCCGACTAAACCTCCACCCCTGGATTCCCCCTTCCTGGCACTGCTTATAAAAACATTTCATTAGAAGAAGGGGGAATCGCCCACACACACAGTCATAACAAACCAACAAATGTCACACACCACACAAATACCACTGGAAGCAACACATTCAGCGCGTAAATACAAACACTGACAACATCCCACAAGAACCCTACAGAAAACAGGGCAAAGCTTCTAACATCCACAATTCCCACGCGTTACACACCCACACAGCACTCAAGACAGAAATCTCAAATCGTCTGAGATTTGAGATTTCAGTACCAGTGGCCACTATCAGATGAACGAGCAGAGTGTCCCCGACCTCATCGCACTCAGGCGAACCCCACACGCACGGGGGACCCCTAAGCACTCAGCTGAGAACCTGTCCGCCCCCGCGCCCTCTAGCGCCACTCTCCTCTGCCGGACTCTTCATATAATTTTAGTTTCCTCAAGAACATGCTGACGAATCTTTCCACAGTCTTCCACTCTGCCTCACCTTGTAATAGGATTCGTAGGGTATCTTCAAGGCGGAACATGTGCTCACGTCTCAGGTTGCCGAGCATCTCTATACACTCTATGGCGAATCGCGGGCACAAAAAGAGTACATGTTCGGGGGTCTATTCCACCTCGCACTCCGGATTTTCAGATAGATCGAGCCCAAATCTATACAAATAAGACCTGATTCCCCCTTGACCCACCGGGAATTGTGTTAACTCAAAACTCAGCGTGTCATGGATCCTCCGGCACCACCCACTGATGTCTCCAATAAGGCGGTGGGTCCACCTACCCTTCGTGGCCCGATCCCACCGTTCCTATCATGTTTGTGCGATCTCTTCTTCTAGTTCTTCAGCAGAACGCTTCTTTTCCTCTAATGCAGAACGCTTCTCCTGGAAGAGTTCTTAATCTTCCTCCATCTCCAGATGGAGGGTGGGGTCCATCCAGAATAACATTGGCTGCTCAGTCATTGAGAGCAAGAAGATGTCCTCCGATTAAGCCACTCATGGCTAGGAACGGAGTGGGTGGTGTAGCGACCATACACGCTACGAGGCGGATGTTCTTCTCCAGCAGGGGGGAATTGAGATGCCTGCTCAATGGAAACCCCAGCTCTCAGCTTCCTGCTCCTTAATCGTGAGGATGTTTGTGGCCAATGCGGATACAGACTCCCATTGCCTGACTCCTCCCAACATGTATTCAAACATGTTGTTAGGAGTCAAATTCCATGCCTCGAGTAAAGCCCTGAATGTGGCCCATCTATCGCAGTAGAAAAACACGTGTTCTGACGACTCCTTCGCACCACAGTACATACAATATTGAGTGGCTCTCCTCCCAAATCTGGCTAAGTAAGAGCCAAACTTCCCGTGGCATGGAAGGTTCTGGGTAAGAAAATAAGACAGCTCCCCATGATTTTTCCGGACCCACGGTTCCAGCCTGGAGATAAGGCGTCTTGTCCAGGCCCCTTTGTTTGAGGCGTCCCAGGACACCTGCAATTCCTCCATAAGGATTTGACCCGAGGCCCGCATGGTCATCCCCTCATACACATCCTCGTAACATGTTTAATACGGAGGGGATCGGGGATACTACCGCAATTACTCGACCGCATCCCCAGACACGGTCTGATACGCCGTCGCGACCCCGATCAGCAGTTTTCTCTGAAAGGACTGGAGTAATCCCGTATACCTCTTGAACTGGATGATAGAACTCCAAGCCGAAGCAGCAAATATCAGTGCAGATGTGGCTACCGATGAGAGGATACGTCTTGTACCCGTTTTAAAGCCTCTTTTAATTAGCATGAGTTTCCGTAAAGTCGTCAAAGATCTCTCTACCTTGGCCACCGCCTCCCTGGTGTGAATAGAGAGACGCCCTGCTCTATCAATATTCACGCCAAGATATTTCACGGAGCTAGATTCCTTGATTGTGTGACCGTCTATCTTAACTGAAATTTTCCTCAGTTTCCTTCGTCCTACCATTGCCAAAACAGCGGTCTTAGTTTGTGATAACTCTATCCCTCTTTCTCTGAGCAATTTGCTGATATGTCTTATGGACTCGTTAGCTGTTTCTTTAACCATGTACTCGGAACCTGCAGCCACGAGCATTGTGAGGTCGTCGGTGTACGCACCCATCGTGGATGCCTCGGTAAGACCACGCCCAGTAGGCCGTCGTACACCGAGTTCCATAAGATAGGTCCAAGGACCGATCCTTGAGGGACACCACCATACGTGTTAAAGGAAACCCGACCCTCCTCCGTATCAGCCAATAATGTGTGATCATGCAAATAATTGTTTATCACCGCGAGCAGGTATCCTCTCTGGCCTCTTTCCTTCAACGCGTCCATAATGACCCTCCATGGGTCGCTATTGAACGCGTTGTGAACGTCAAGAAATACAAGGAGAGGGATCTGCCTCTGCCGCCAGGTACCCGCTGCTCTGTCCTTCGCCCAACGCACTACATGGTTAGTGGCGTCAATCGCCGATCGTCCTTTTACGAAACCAAACTGGTTTGCCGAAAAACCGCTTTGAGGAAAAAACTTAAAGCCTGGTTCACATTATGTGAACGAACATGGATTATCGCTTGGTTTTACGGTATTTTTCAATTATTTTGGTACTAATAGGATTCAAAACAGCCTTTATTTGACTGGTATTCAGTGGCTTATTATTTACCTTTCTTATACCTTATACTCTAATGGTTGAACCCCAATTTTTATTGTAAACTGAAATTCAACATTTTTATTTATACATTATACCGTTATTTTTAATGTGAAACTGAATATTATTCTAAAAATTAGAAATAATTTTTGAAAGTAAATGTTTTTACACATTTATTTAATTTTTTAATTCAGTTCATAAAAACAGTGTATTTTGAATCTACATTAGAGCTTTTAAATATTTATCTCAAATAGATAACGTAATAAATGTAAGTAAATCTGAAAAAATTAAATAGAGAATTGCTCATGAAAAATTATTTTCGATTTCGTTCAATAAAACAAGTAGAATTTCGCTTACATACACAAATACACATACACAATATGTAATAAAAAAAATCTGATAATAATTTTTTTACTGTATGTGATCTTGTATATTAATATATTGTAAAAATGTTCAGATGATAATGTCTTGTGATTAATACACACACACACACACACATACACACGCACAGAGGTGAAGAATCTTAGGCGTAGATATATGGTATTAAAATTATTAACATTTAGAACATTCC
Source organism: Lycorma delicatula (assembly GCF_047948215.1). Lineage (NCBI taxonomy): Eukaryota > Metazoa > Arthropoda > Insecta > Hemiptera > Fulgoridae > Lycorma > Lycorma delicatula. Next base: position 55,193,614 of record NC_134458.1, read on the forward strand.
AAACCTATACGGGATTCGAACTCTGACGTTTTCTGATGAAAGATAGAGGTGCTATCATCACTCCACCAAGATGATCGGTTTTTTGCTTTTTAGTTATTTTATTTTTTTAATAAAATCTTTTGTTCACTTTCATCTGATCTAATAAGACTCTTGTGTTTTTTACAAAATTAACAAAAAGACCAGATTATTTAACTAAAATATATTATGACTAATATCATTAGAAGGGCTCACCAAGGTTTGAGTGCGACAAATCAACAATCACTGAATTTGGAAATTGTCTGCCGACTTTTGGTTAATAATTTACACGCTTTACTTTACAAGGACAAACTTTCACTAAGGTTCAATGACAGCTGTTTTTTTAACTAACTTATAGGATTCGATATCAGTCGAACTTGCTTAATTATTTATCTGGCTTTTGTAAAACCATATTTTAACTACGCGTACTAAACGTTCTCTTCCTTTATCAAAAAACAATTTATATAACTGTATTTTTATTGTTCTCTTATGTGCATCATTATTTTGAACTTTTATTAAGGATAGTTCTGAAAATCATTTTCTGTTTATCATCTAGGATATGATGCGTGTTTACTGAATGGAATCCATCTCTTAATGAGTTTATTTTGTTTCAAACAAATATTTTTCATTTATATGTGAAAAATTTCCATCTGGACCGACAGTTGAGATCGTATCCCAGATTAGCATTAAAAATTATTTAATAATACACCGATAAACTGCTCTTTAACTTGAAATGTTACACCTGATCAATCTAGAGTTGTTGAATTGATAGAGTTGAAAAGAAGGGGAAAAAAGGATAATTTGATTTATAATTATGGGACCAAAAACCCCATTATGAATTTGGTGACGCCGTTATAATAATAATTGGAAAAGATTTCTAAAAGGAAGTTTTTTAATAGAATAAGAACAAAAAAAGACCATCCCTTATAAAATTACAAAACCGAAGAAAAATTAGACGTAATTCTTAGAAAGAAATTTAATTGGATTTTTAAATATTAAATGGATAGAGGAATAAAATAACCACAGATATTTTTTTACCGTTATTATGAAATGATTTATTAAGCATTAATACTCATCGCTAAAGATATAGCGGCCTTTAAAAGTCTGTAATCAAGAACGCATTTAATAATTTATGTTAAATCTTAAAACGTTTTTCTTACTTATAAAGCCTACTGAAATTCCAATTGGTTTCAAATGATAAAATTTATTTCGAATCAGGTGTTTCATAAACAGTTTCCTAAGAAATTTAAGTAATAGATAATTGAAGAAAATGTTGATTAATATTTTTCTTATAACGTCAATGTTATTTTGGATTTTAAAAGTCGTTGAATCCAGAAAGTTTTTTGTTTATTTAAAAATATGGAAATATATTATAAAACATATCGTCAATGCTACATCATCACGCGACTTATTTCTCGATGAATTGTATATTGAGTAGTTTCTGTAATTTAATTTTGATTACTTAGCATGCCAGCCTTTGTTGAACATTTCGTGTATTTTGTTCGTTTATTTTGAGTGTTTCATTTTAATTATTTTGTTTAAATTAAACTTATCTTTAACGAATAGATCATTTTTATAATCTATCTATGGCGTAACAGTTTAGCTAACTGTTCTTAAAGCACAAGCTGCCAAATGCGTTTTAGGATCTGAAAACATTGGATTGTCTAGAGGCGTTATATTTAAGTAATTTGTTCTTTAATTTTGAAATATATGCAGTGACTAGTACAAATGGATAACTAATATTTTGGAAAAACGTTTGGAAAGAAATTACCGTTTTTTTGGTTTTTTTCTCAAGAATAATTTGAAAGTTGTATAAAATTATTGTTGAAATACTCTATTCGTTTAATATTACTCCTGAAATGTTTTCTATATATAAATCTTTTCACGGAAATTTCGGCTTAGCTGCAACAGAATTACCAGTATATTTCAGCTAATTTGTTCTTAGAATTAAATAAATGTCTTATTTTTTTTATAAAAACCACTCTTTTCAGCTTCAACTTGTCTTTTTCAGTTAATGAGAGATCATTTTTGTCGGGGTGGTATGAATATGCGCTGACGCATATTAATAATACATTATATGTAGTTTACATCTCCCTCCATTACAACGTAAAGTATAAAATATGCCTTCGGGATTGGTATATTGACAGGGAATTACTTTGTGACGTCATTTTATGTCAGATGTGTATTTACTATCTGATGTTCATATGAACAAAACAAAAATTATATATATATATATATACTCGTATTTAAAAAATTAAGTTTGTGTGAATAGATAATTAAACGACTTTTGCAAAACTTTACAAAGATTACATGTTAATTCATTTTCAAATGAACTGTCCAAAATGTTTGAGCTTATCATTTAACCAATGTTTTATATTTAGTAACACTTTATTCGAATTTTACTGTTGGAAAGAAATAATCACGTTTTATTTACTTTTCGAATTGATTTTTGTTATTTACCTTTACGATTCCGTTGTTTATCTTATTTCCAGTGCATTACAGCATTACATACGATTATTTTAAATACACTGGCGAATATATATATATATATGGTTTTCTCTGTCAATAATCTTGAACTGCAGTCATATATGGTAAAAAATTCTCTAAGTTTTATTTAACTATTTTATAAAATTGCAGTTCATTTTATTTGTGCCTTTATTTTAAAGTATTTATATTTTTTACGGTATTTGTATTTTTTGAAGATAAAATTATGAAATAAATACAGATATATTTACTTTTTCTGATATTTTATATTTAATTTTTATTTTTTTTAAATTTGTATTTTTTCAGTGATTTAATCAGCACACACTATTTTGCGGTCTTAAAATTTTATTTAACAGCTTTTCTTTTATTTTTTCAAGAGAATTTTATTAACTCTATATCCTTAGTTTATTGCTTTTTTTATTATAGATCCCATGATTTATTAACATACTATCTTAGCTGAACGATTCAATGAGGGAAAACTGTATTAAAATTAAAATCAAGAGGCGAATTGAGGCGGATATGAAGTTTTTTTTTTATTCAGAAGTTTAAAAAATAAAGAGGTTGATTTCTGATAAGTAAAACGTTATAAATGTTTACTGTGACAAAAAAATATAAAATAAAACTGGCTAAATAGAAATTTGGTCTTAAGGATTGATATTTAAAATGAAACGATAAAATATAAATAAAATTGTTAATGCTTTGGAAAAAGTCTGAGGACAACTAAATCTAGGAATAGTAGCCGAGGGGTGTAGTTTTGTGATCAAGAGAAAGAAAGTACGAGAGTTAAATATCTGACTGTACCAAAGCGCTCCTTTAAAAGAATATTTTTCCCTTTTAAAAAAGGATACATTTCTGAATATTATGCGTTCCACTATACTTAATTATTCAAAATTTATCATTACGATATTAGATAACGATGAATTAGCTGTTTATAATTTCGTTATCTAATATCTTAATGATAAATTTTTATAATTAAATATTTTTAACAAAAAGAGATTTTGGAAATGGGTTTGCGGAGTCGTTTCCAGCATGTGTTATTACCCCCATTTGTACCAAAAATATCTATCTTGAATGGTGGTTAGGGACGACCGTTTTACCCTGATCTGGACGCCCCTGTTTGAACGTTAAGGTCAGAATTTAAAACACGGATGAAGCTATCGATGCGAGGTTTTCTTTAAAGTTTTTCTCGTTCAAATCAACATTTAAATCAGGTGTAACATGACCATCATGCCATTTAAAGAATTAAATTTAAATTCAATATGGCGGATCCAATATGGCCGACAGTAATTTCGAACACAACTCAGTTTAGTTTCTTTTACACAGTAATCAACTACATTTATTCTGGTAGCGTAGTTATAAGCAGTTTTCTATAATTAATCCGTTCCCAGGCTTTCCGGACACTCTGTATATCATAAAACCACTTCGCCATTCTATTCCTCGACGTAACGATAAATGTAATAAGAGTAGTAATTTACATAATTCTCTTCAGTATAAGGATAATTATTATTCCATTGGAATTCGGCTTCTTATAAATTATCTGATAATTTTCATTATCCAAAATCTTACTCAAATAAATCATGTAGGACCTTATCACTCTGAAGAGTGATCTCTTATGATATCTTATCCACATGAAGAATTTGTCATTTAGCTCAAGATTCACGAAATAATTTCCGTTCTGGTTTTGGCGGTAATTATAAAACCATGCTAGATCCTCAATGTCCAACTCTGATTTTATGGGTTTGTGGTTATGGAAAGATTTAGAGCATTTTCCGATAATTGTATCTGCCAATAATTTGATGATTACCGTGCTTCATACTATTCTAAAAAATTCTCATAGAAGCAGTAGAATTGTTTTGTGACCTTTAGTGTCGGGTGCCTTCAGTGTTAAAAGGTATTGATATTTGTTTTTGTATGAAAGTTTTTCGAGCATCCTTCACTGAATTCACTTTTCACAACTCCTGGCTTTTGATAACCCACTCTAATCGCTACGCTGCAATCATTCAGGAACCCACTAGAGATTGATCAATTTCTCTGTAGCTTTTATTTCCTCACAAAACACATTAGCTTATATTTTTTGATAAACTAATCTATGTTCTTGTAGTCATTCGATATATTTTTCATAATTAGGTGCTGGAAAAAAAATATTATACTACTCCTAAATAATTCCAGATAAAACTATTGATTTCTGAGAAAGTCACCTGCAACCTATTTTCTCCAGATAATTACATAATTCTATACGTTTTACATAAATTTATCAAATTTTGTTAAGCTCAATATATTATTATGATCATTTTGTATTACTGTTACTTACGAGATAAAGTAGTGTGAGGTGTGAGGAGATGAGTTAACAATAAGTACTAAGGATAAAGGAAAGGAAACCTTTCACAAAATTACAGCTGAAAATTTACGTCATGCGTGAAGATGAGATTGACAATGAGAGCGACCGTAAGCACTAAACGAACTCCTTTTTCTATTTTTATTCTGTTCTTTTCTCTCCTTCTTTGTTTCTTTATATCCGATATCTCTTTCCCTCTTCTCTTTTTAATGTCTTTCTTTCCATTTTGCTAACATCGTTATATTTCAGAAACGTTTTTTATTATTATTATTATATATATATTTTTTTTACTATATTGTTTTTATTTAATTAAACAACTTAGAGAAAAAAAAGTGATTTGCTTTACTTGTTATCTTTGATTTTTCTGGGAATGCCGATTTATATGTAACATCATAATTAATGAAAAAAGTTATTTATGTTTTATTTTTAATAATTTTCAAAACGTATTTTAAAATACGTTTTGAAAATTATTAAAAATAAAATATTTTTAACTATTGAAAATTACTTCTTAATATTATTAATATCTAATATCTTATTAAGATATAATATCTTTGAAAAAAAAATAATCTTGACGGACTTCTTATCAGCTGATAAAACCTTCAGCCTTAAAAAGAAATATATAAGTTGTTAAAATATGATAAATAATGGTATTACTAACAAATTTTAATCAAAACTCTTGAAGAAACCTGTAAACGTAAAATCGAAATCTATTCACAAATTGTTTCAAGAAGCACTTACATGACTGTAGAAATAATGTAGTTTTTAAACTTATTTTAAAATTTTACTTCTTTGAAATGGTTAGTGTACATAATTTAAGATTGAACTCTACGATTAAGATTGTAAAAGGACTCTAAGGTATTCGATGAATGAAGTCGTTACTTGATGAAAATCCATCATTAAAATCCGTGTTATTTGACCTTCACAAAATTTATTTAAAAAACCACAAATGTTTCGGTACACAGTACCTTTCTCAGTTGTTAAGAACAGAAATCATCTGTTCCTCAGGTGTTCTGTTCGTAACATCTGTGGAAAAAACTGTGTACCAAAACAGCTATCGTAGTTTTTTAAATAAATTTTGTGAAAATCAAATAAGAACTCTAACGGTGTCCTGCATCATGGGCCATTGAAACTACAATATTTTTTTCATTTATTATCTGTCCTTTAATTCTTATGGTTAAAACTATTCTTTCTACTCTATGTTGTCCCTTTTTTCTTGTTTATTCTTTATTGACCTTATTGAATCGATAATTTTATTGAGCTAAATTTCGACGGCTAGTCGTAGCCGTATTTTTAATTTATTCACTATTGATGATGATTCAAAGAATAAATCGATTTTGTCGTTCTACTTCAATCCGTTCCTTCATATTATCTACCACAGAGCAATGTAAAGTTTCCTTCGTGAAGATCATCTAATTCATTATTTTAATTCGTCAAATCCATTATAATTGTTTTATTTTTGATGAGGTATTTCAACATTTCCTGATAGGCACAACTAGTAAGCTTATTTGCAGATACCAATCAGGAAACAATTCTTGGATAACACCAGAGGAAGGCGATCCATACCGAAGGTCCGCCGCTTTAAAAGTCATCACATCCTTAATATGGGTAGACAGCCATCTAACTTTACTCTTAAAACTCGATCGGTGGGAAAAAAGAATTAAGTATGAGGAACAGAGGTGGGTGATGAAAAAGGACCATCCAAACTTTGAGAAACATGAGACAAGTAGATCCATCCAAAAAATAGTTTCAAGAACTGATTCAGGTAGCTGGCATCGACTCGAATTTGAAACATAAACCGTTACCCGCTTTTCTTTTGCTTCAGAGGAGGGAAAATTTGCAACCAGACGCCCAGAATTCTGTACTGCTGTGTGTGTGGGGTTTCCTGCCGAGATAGGGATCCACTAAAACCCTCCCCCTCACACAATGCGGTGATAGAACCACACAAAGAGTATTGCACCGCGTGTGTCAATAGTACGAAAATAGGCATACTATGCCATCAGCCAATCAAAGCACTGTAACCAGTCACGTGATCACCCCCCACCACGCCCAATTCCGGCCCCCATCCCTTGGATTCGCCCACTTCCGGTTCCCACCCCATCCAAGCCCCCACACCAGCCCCGCCGACTTCTAGACCCCCACTTCAACCCCACCCACTTCAGGCCAAGGGCCTGGATGGGTCGCCATCCAGGCCCTCGCTATCGCCATCGCCATCGCCATGGATGGTGGCCAAGGGTCGCCAAGATGGCGACCCTTGATCTCGGCAGCGGCTAGACCGATGCCTCACCACTACCACCACTATGGAGGCGGCGGCGTCGTCGAACGATGTTGGTCGACCTAGCCCGGGTACCGGGAGGGACTTCATGACCGAACGAGTGTTGGCGTCCGACTGAATGTTAAACCACCATCACCACCACAACAACATCCTGTTAATTAGCAGTATTTCTAAAAAAAAAACCACAACATCCTGTTGTTGATGATAGATATGTTAAAACTGTACACATGGTTCAAGATTAATAAAAAAAATTAATTAACAACGATTTTTTGTACGTTATGGTTCCCCCAATTATGTTTTCGCTGAGTAGGTGAAGAAGAAGAGGAAGAAACTATTAAGAAATGCACAACACACACACACACACACAAAACACAAAAATACACATATAATTTCACTAAACATAAACACTTTAAACCCCCATACAGTAATGTATTACTATTGTTTTACAATTACTATATGCAGTGGTACTAAGGCCCACGAAATGATCTGATATTGGATTCATCCACTAACATATTATTTTACAAATGGTGAGGAAAGTGTTTAACATTTCCATCCATTGTACAAAGTCTGGTGATAGGTATTACTTATATTTATTTACATCATCACTATCAGCTGATAGTTTTTCTCTTGCATTTGTTATTATTATTATTATAATCTTTGTTAATTATTTTTTTTATTATACACAACCAATATTATACCAATATTTTGGTACCAAAAAAAAAAATAAAATAAAAATAATAATTAAAATAAATAATAATAATAATTAATTTTTATAATAAATATTATAATTATTATTCTTATTATTAATTACTAATGCCACGGATAAATGCAACCCCATGTCAGTGTAACAACATCTATGCACACATCCGGGGCGGGCAACGACTTGGTACTTCGTTACCTCTACTTATGTCGGCCAATGGAGTAATGGTTTTGCTCAGGAACTCCTATTGGAGTACGGGGTTCTGAGCTATCCGAGCTGGTTGCGGTTGCGCTTCTCGGTTTCGCTGTTTGCAGCGGGGTTGGGTGACATGACCGTGATCTGTTTGCCGACGTTGGGCGGAGTGCGAACGGGGAGTGCCTATCAATCCTCTCGGTTGTGAAGCCGAGTTGAGTGTAGGCTGCTGTGAGCTTGCTCTGCCGAAGTCTTGCGCCGTCCAGTGTGAGTCAGTCGCTTCGGCCTTTGGCAGGAATTGTCCCGTGGGTAAGGGTATCGGATCCCTTACTGCTACGGGCGAGCCCCGGGATGTCGGTATCGTGGATCAGGCAGTACCTGACTCCCCGGCCCGGGTTAAATTTGTGGGAGGCGGCTGACTGGGGGAACCAGGCAGGATCATTGATCCGGGGCACGCCCAACCGTTTCTCCGCCCGCACCTTGTGACATATTGACTGACGACAGATAGGTTCATGGAAACAACAGCTTCCACATCTTCTGTGGCAGAGGGTCCACGTAAAAACCCTTGTTCTGGATATTCTCTTTCTTCGGCAACGAAGAGGAGGAAAAGCGTTGAGTTTAGTGATAAGAAAGGAGTTCATAGTTTTGAAAGGATAGATCGAACCATGTTTCGATCTGAGAGCGGAGGTCCTACTCCTAAGTATCTAATAATAAAGAGAAAGGATGGTGACTTTTCTAAGATCAGCCTTTTCGTGATAGCTCGTGGCATCACTGAAGCAGCTGAAGGACCAGTTAAAGTTACAAAGAAAACTGCGATGGGATTATTTGTAGAAACCGTTAATGACGTACAGTCTTCTCGGTTATTAAAAGCAAAAAAGATTGGACCTTCCGACGTTGAGGTTGTATCACACGGTACTCTAAATACCTCTAAAGGATTTTTTAGTTTTGTAGAAATCTCCAAAACTAAGATATCAATTTCAATGAAATTTAGATATGCTGTATTAGTCTATCTGAACATGTGCATATGAAAATATGAAGAATATTGGTAGAGTCGTTCTTAAATTACGCTCAATCTAATGTCGAAAAAAATTTGGAGGTTATGTTGACTGTGTAGTGGTGTATTTGTCAAACGCGCTTATGCGGTCAGTCACAGTGGCGAGTGATTGAAACTTGATGTTTTTATGTAGGGTTTACTCGTTAATCGAACGTATGTAGTGCTTTGTACTCTGAAGATCAGCTCGTTTCTGACTGCGAAATAATGAGGGCATCGGTAACGAAAAGTCGGTTTGCGCAGAAATGCGCAATAGTTTTTTTTTAAGCTATAAAAATCTAGAATAAAACATGTTTTTTCTTAAAAATTATAAAAATCGGTCATTTTAAAAACAAAATAAAAATAAGCGATTATTAAAAATATAAAGCAGCCAATGACATTTGTAAAATTAAATAATTAAAAAAAAAAACAATAGTTTTTTATAGATCTTCATTGAATATAAAGTTAATATTTATTTATTATTATTATTGTTGGTGTTATTATTATTATTATTTTATTATTACTACTACTACTACTACTACTAATATGGCCTTTTTTAATATTAAATTATATATTTTGATTTTAAAAAATTTTTAATTTTAATTTTAAAATACGTCAATATTTTTTCTAATCTTCCATGTTTGTGTAAATTTTTCCTAATAAATATATAAATAACGACCATGAGATTACAATAAAAGATAAATGTATTCTTTTTAAGAAGAATAATTTAAAAAATAATAGTAATAAAATTAAAAAAGGCCTTCTTCATTATTTAAGAAGTAACTACTGCATTAAAAAAATCTTAATGGAATTTTAATAAAGCAAAGAATAGAATCCAACTACAAAATATTTCTAATATATTTTACTTACCTGCTTTATGGATTTCTTAAGAAAGTGGAACTAAGAAAATCAGTAAAATACTTATGATCACAGAGGAATCCTGATTGACAATCGAATATGATTGAAGAGTAGTTATACTACAATTTGTGTTAAATTATTCAACAGTTTGTAGCATCGGCTACAAATATTGAGAACATATTTTAAGGAATTCAAATACCGATATTGTAATTTATACGTTTGTATATGTATATACAATATCGTACGTACGTAAGTACGTATATACGTAAACGTATCACATTTTTGCGATACTGTACAATAATATTTTCTTAAGGCTTACAACCACTGATACATAAAACAAAATAAACTGAAATTTGATAAAATTAAAGATAAATATTTATGCACGAGTAGTATCATGCATTAACTAATATCTAATTTGGATATGGCATACAAGAGTGAAAAGTAGTATTTTTATTTTTATTTTTTTTCATTAAGATATAAAAAATATGTAGCAGAAAATTCGCTTAAAAACGTGGTTTCTAAAAAAATACAATAGCTGAAATATAAATGTTATTTCTTATGTCAAAATATAGAAGACCGTAGTTAGTTTTTGTCTTTAACTTGTACATATATTTTGCATTTATTTTTTTACTGTATTGATTATTCTCACTTTTTCAACAGCAAGAAAATAATTTTCCCTGCATTGTTGTAAATTCATTGTATATTAAAAGATACACATTTTCTTTTAATTAAATATAAAGGTTTTTTACCTTATTAAACTATTTTAATGTCTCCTTAACCATAGAAACATTTCGTATATTTTTACTACAGGGTTAAAACAAAAATATAATGATAAAACAAACTGCGTGAAATACTATGGGTATGAAAACATAATTTTAAATGATTATTTTAAAATAATATTTAGAATTAATAATATTTTTAAATATTATTTTCAGTATTTATCTTAGAAGTATTAAATTTAAAAAAAAAACTTAAAATTATTACAGATTAACCGGTTATTATTTGTTTCATAACGTTTAGAAATATTTTAAGAGGTAGCCAAAACCTTAATAAAAATATTATTATCAAAAGAGGATTTTAATACCCTTTTTATTTCAAAAACTTTCCCACAAAAATACAGTTGTGAATTTTATTGGCATACTTATTATAACTTATTTCTTAAAATTTATGGTACGTTTACGTTAATTGTTTCCCAACATAAAAACCTATCTTTTGCAATATTACCGTAATTGATGTTTTTTATTCTGTTACCATTTATCATTTCATATATATATATTTTTTTGTTTTCCTATATGAATAGTAATGTATATTAAGTATAGAAAGAATAATACGATTTTCTGTCTATTTTTCATTTGTTTTGCTTCTGTTAAATAGCGATTTTTAAAAGTTCTTATTTACTTTTTATTGGCTGTATTTACATTAATTTGCTCAGGATTAAACTCTCTACACGTTTCGTTACTAAATCATCCGCATTTAGTTATTTAACAAATCCCTTGTACTAAAAACCTAAAAGAATACTTATTTTTCGACAGCGAATTTTATGTTTTACGTCGGATATCTTAAAAACTAATTTAATTTACAGTTTTGAGATTTATTTTATCCTAGTTTCCACTTTAAATTACATTAGAAACCACCAACTTTCCTGCTTAATTTGGATCCCAAAAATTATAGTAGGGCTTCTTTTTATTAGAAGAGTTGAAATCCGGGTGAAATCTTTTGCTAGCCGTAACTCGAAAACAAAGCGTCTCCAGATCTTTGTTTATATGAACGTTTTTCATTATTTTCACTAGTAGAACATCTTATAGTTTCTCCGTTTCTTCGTGGGAAATTCTGTGTATTTCTTAAAAATAAATTCTTTTATCTGTATTTCATTATTAGTGTTGTTATCCTTAAAAGTTTTGAACTATTTAGACGTATAATATTGTAATATATATTCCTTAGAAGACCGATATCAGACAAACCATTTCAGGTAACGATTGTTGTGTGTACTCTTTAAAATAACAATGTTATCTGGACAATATACAGTGTTTAACTGGAAAATAAATTTTGAAGGCCGACTTTATTCAGTAATATAACTAAATTATAAAATCTATATCAGCTGTAATTCCGTTTGAATTGCAACCGTTAAATTCTGTAAAAGAGAACTTGGTCTCAAACTGGGGAAATTGTTTACGCGAGTTTGTTGGTCAAAATTGTTAACTTGTCGTATGATTATTGAGTCCGGATCAAATCGTCAAAATAGATAAACCACTATTTACAGAGAGAAAATTTAACGTGAATTTACCAGTTCAGTAAATGATATTCGGCCGAATAAGCCAACGAAGGAAAAAATGTTTCCTATTTTCGGTTTCAGATCTAGCCGTGATATGTTAATGCCGATTATTTGCAAACAACAATACTGTGGATAAGTGACCCGCTTATAAAGGCAATACCATGGTATATAAAGGCATAAATTAATAAACGATATCAAAATTTATCACGCTAACTAAAATTTGGTTGATCGAATATCTGATCGCAACACGCACAAAAAGCGTTAAAAGATTTAGAAGATCCGCCAAATCGTAATAGTGGCCAGCTCATTCCATTCTGAATAGTTACTTATTTAAATTTCTAAATAATCATTCTCACGACCTCAACCCATCTGAATAGATTTTACGTGATTAAGTGTTGCAATTTTAACAGGGAAAGATTACATGGTGGGGGACAATTAAGGAGAAAATATCGAATTCATACTGAATGAGAAAATTTTAAAAGTGGAAAACTTAAGAAATATTAAATATCCCCAATTTAATTTTAAAATATATAGTTTATAAAGAAAAGCTTAAAAATTTTACGGTCGTTTTTAATTGTAAAATTTTGTTTGAAATTTATATTTTGTTAAAGATTAAAAATCAAATTCTATAGCTGGCATCTCCCTTTTCTGGATCTCAGTCTTAGCCTTTTCTGGTATCTGTCCCTTTTCTTCGTAAGCTGGTTAACATCCATCATTTTTATAACAACTTACCCTACACAATCACCAATGAAGGGAAGAAAGTAATTATATCCAACTATCATAACAGTAAGAGATATACTCGTCACATATGGTTAGACATACATTCTAGATAAGACTATAAGTTGTTCAAGAGTATAGAAGGATTTTAAGAGTAAACTAGTTACAGAATAGTCGTATGATAAATTCACGGTCATCAAAAAAGACTGCAGCAATTTTAAGAAATAATATCTCAGAAACTACTGGAGATAATCAATCGAGTTTTCTTTTTAAAAATTCACCAACTCAAAACTTTTTTCGTACCTTACATTGTTTCAATATGAGCTCTGTTGATCGCTCTGCAAACATTCAGCCGATAACTGACTTCTGCTCAGGTCCGCTGGATCATCGCAGGCGTAACTAAAGCAACAGCAGCGATGATCCGTTGTCTTAAATGTTTTACATCCCTTATTTTTTCACTGAAGACAATGTTTTCAACGTATCCCCATAAAAAACGACTAGGGGTGTCAAATTTTAGCTTCTCAGAGTCCAAAGCACAGAATCAGTCCTACCAAAACAAGATTAGGGAATCTTTCATTGAGAGCCCGTCGAACGCCTAGGCTAAAGTGTTGGGAGGCGCACCATCTTATTAAAAATTTATAGCAACGTTACTTAACTCCCTTTAAATATGACAGAACTCAATCGGGTGAAATGATTTAACGAGGTAAAATTTGAATATTAACAAATTCTTTTTTTTTCCCCCTACTCTCCCCGACCGGATATCCATTTAAGTATACTCAGTCGGGGAGAGTGTACTTCTACTCAAAGGGGGCGTCCCCCACCCACCGGCTTTACATCCGGCACGGCAGGTTGGCCCCCCCGGTCTTGGATCTTTTGTTTTATTTTTTGCCTGCCTCTAATTCCCCGCGTTAGGGCCAAGGTCCGGCGATGCCGTCCCTCAGCCCCTCCGCAGGTAACCGGGTCTCGGTCTTTACGCCTATGCCTCTAACCGACGGTACCCACCCCACAAAGCGCCTAGACGCCCGCAAGGAGAAACACCGCCGGCCGGGACTCGGTCTTTTCTTTTATTCCCATCTCCCCTGGAGTTCTCCCCCTTCGCAGGAACCCGCATACCAGGGCATACGGGCCCTCCACGGAGAGACTGTCTACCCTTCCCTACTTAACTTAATCACAGTCTACCGCCCTCTTCTTCCTTAGTTCTCAGGATCTCTCCAGCAAACCTTCTGAACCAGTCCCAGTTCTCTTGATTTTGTACCATCCAATTAATTAGATTATCCGGTGTTAATCGATTTGTTATAATTACCCTCCTGTTTTCAGCCCATCTAGGACATAAAATATAGTGTGCTCCGCATTATCTGTTTCCTCACAATAAACACATTGTGGTGTGTCTCTTTTTCCAATTCTGGCTAGGTACTACCCGAAAGATCCATGCTCCGATAATAACAAGAGGGTCTACTTCCGCGTCTACTTCCATACCACTACCTATATCAGGGATTAGTCTTCTAGTTCAATCCCCGACTCTTGAGCGTGACCATTCCAACTGCCATCCTTGCTCCAATTGAGCCGCTATCTCGTCTTGTGGTAGTCCCTCATATCTAAGCATCCTGCTTTTAATCTGCAGGTCTATTGGTAGAACCTCTGTTATTACGCAAAGCGCGTCATAGGACACCGTTCTGTAACTAGCGGCCACCCTCAACAGTGCAAGTCTATGCGCGCTTCTCAATTTTCCTTTATTCCGTTTAATACTAATTGTATGTCCCCAAACCGGGGCCGCGTATAATATCATTGATGTTGTTGCAGCAGTTATTAATTTCCTAGTTTCTATTTTTGGTGTTCCATGGTTCTGGAAGAGTCCTCTCAGAGCTTTGACCATTGGAGTGACCCTACTACATATCATATCGATGTGTCTGCTAAATCTCAAATTTTTATCGAGTATGACTCCCGGATATTTTGCCTCATTGACTTGCATAATGGCTCTCCTCTGATATTCAAATTTATACCTCTAATAGGTCTTCTGCCGGAAAGGGCAATACAACTGGACTTCCCTGGGGCTATCTGTAGTTGGCTTCTTTGTGACCATTCATCTGTAATTCCTAATGCCAGATTGGCTTTGCGTTCTAAGTTATCTACATCCCTATCCTCAACGAGGATTGCTATGTCATCAGCATAGCCAATTGCAGTAACTCCTTCAGGATAATTCAGACTGAAGACTGCGTCATAAAAAATGTTCCACAAGGTTGGGCCCAGCACAGAACCTTGAGGAACGCCACCAAACATCTGGAAAACTGCCTTCCAAAGTTTTGATCTCAAGAAACCTTTGATGTAGATAGTGATTAACTTGATTTATTAGATATTCGCTTGTTCGCATCTCATGCAATGCATCAATTATAGATGACCAGGGGACTGATCCGAACGCGTTCCTAATGTCCAGCATTATCACTAGAGGGATTTTCCTGGTCCTCCAGGTACCGCTCCTGCTATTTAAAGCCCAATTTTTAACTTTCTCTAAGGCATTTATGGTAGATCGGCCTTTTCTGAATCCATATTGTTGTGGATGTAGACAGCCCTTTTCCTCAAGCTCTGCTCTAAGCCTGCCTTCTATCAGCCTCTCAACCACATTTCCCATATCATTAATAAGAGTAATCGGCCTATATCCATTATTTACCCCCGCCTTGGGTATAAAAACCGTCCTGGCTGCTTTCCAGCAGCCAGGAAAATTACAGTTTTGTAGACCATAACTAACCAGATCCACAATTTCCCAGGGTATTATTCCTGCTATAGTCTTGATGATGGCCGCAAGTATGCCATCCGGCCCTGGACTTTTCCGGTTTTTCAACTTTTTAATGGCCTCCAATACCTCTTGTTCTGTGAATCTGCCACCTTCACAAACAATTGTTTCCTTATTCAGATTTTCAGGTCTAGGGAAAAGAATCCTAACTTGTCGTTCCGCTTCCTCCTTACTCAACGTTGGCACCTGTCTACCTTTTGGTAATTATCTTAAAAGCTTTCCCCCAAGGGTCAGTGTCAAGTTCGTTACAGAGCTCTTGCCATTTATTCCTCTTAGATTACTTAATAAGAAAGTTAAGCTTTTTCCTGGCCTGTCTATAGTCTTGGGCAGCACGTCGACTTTCTTCATCGTTACTATTCCTTGCTCGCAACCTCTGAGCAGTTCTTTTGTGACGCTGCATGATTTTCCTTTGGTCTTCGATTTCTCTGGTCCACGAGTACACCGGATGATATCTATTACCGGACTGCGGTATGTTAGCAATTTCCTCTTTGATTATTTCTTGAAATTTCTCCGGTTCTATGTTTTCACCGTTCCTAATCCTATTTGCTGCATTATTTGACACCCGGTTTATCTGGAAATCCGTTAATCTAGAGATAATATTATCCTGCCTTACCCACCTTGGACAATCTGTGATGTTAATACGGCCTTGTGATCACTACCAGTTTCTTCTGTAAGGACAGCAAACTCGACGGTATCTGCTCTAAACCTTCTATCTACAATTACCAGGTCTATTGTTGATTGGTGACCTCTTGCGCTGTATGTAGGAGCCCCATCATTTATACAGCACGCACCCGTAACCGCCAACAAGTCCTCGAGAATTCTGCCTCTAGCATTTGTAGAATTGGCACCCGCTACAGTAGTTTTACAATTAAAATCTCCAAGCACTACCACTCTTTTCCGCGATCTGGTCATGATCTGCTGTAGGTTAAATATCTGGTTTTGAAAAAACTCTATAGTGCAATTGGGGCTGATGTATGTACCCACAATAATCGTGTCACTTAATTCAATAGATATTATTCCGTCTTCTCTGCTGTACAAGTTATAATCCACTCTATCGAGTATTCTTCTGATGGCCACAGCCCCATTCCTGTCGGGTATCCATTGACCTCTGGCAGCCGAATACACATTAGGCTCCGTAGACACCAGAAAGTCGACATTGTATCTTGTGGCTATTTCCAGCGTCAGGTATCCTGATAGTAGGCTTCTATTATTATTACTTACTTAATAATATTTTAATCATTATGTTTATTGCAGGTCATACTCCCAGTTCTGTGTTCTGTACTTCTGCAATCGAGACACTTCATTGCTTGCCTACAGTCTTTGATGAAATGCCCCGTATTACCACAGTTGAAACATAAGTTGGTGCGGTCAGGGCCCCTGCATTCTCTTCTACCGTGCCCCATGCTCCAGCACCGGTAACATTTTTCGTTTCCGATGCGGATATATGCCCTACAGCAAACCCAGCCTACTCTCAGTCTTGCTGTTATTAACTTTGTTGCGCTGTTGCGCTGCGTTGAGTAGTAATTACTGTAGCATTTTTGGTACTACCGTATGCGTCTCTCATAGATGTTATTTGAAATCTCTCACCCGTTCCTAGGACCTTCTCAATTGCCTCTTTTAGCTCACCTTCCGTAGTATCTCCAAGCATGTCCTTAATGTGTACAACTGTTCTACGGTCTCCCTTGTTACGTATATCGACCTGAAGATCCCCTGCTCTATCCTTCAGCATTGCAGAAAACTCCCCTGCCTTCTGTACTCCACTTACCCTAACTTCCAGCTGTTCATCTCTACCCTTTCTTATAGAAAGAATTTCTCCAGACTCCTCTACTTTAACTTTCTCTTTCATAGTTTTTAATAGATCAGCGTATGTTTTCCCTTGTGCTTGTACAACAATGGTTTTACTCTCGGCGACCGGTGGGGTTCCTCGCCTTACAGACGCCGATCTGGATCTTGGTCTCGCATTGTCACTTGGATTGGAGAGGACCATCCTTGGTAAGGTCTTCCCCTTCCTTAAAATATATATTACTATTTTCCTAATCAAAATGGCTGGAAGGCCATTTGGTATCACGAAAACTGAAGACTCAGAGTTACCCACTACTCTTCTTAGTGCCTTAAGTACGTGTGACGCCATTTCCTTATCCCCGCAAATGGAATCATAGATGACTGTGTATCTTGTACCATTAGTTGTGACCTTACTGTCTTCGAGTATCGTTGATTCCTGAAGAAACATTGCACCAGGCGTTGCTCCTGCATATAGGCTGTTTGGTCTTATGCCATTCAAGCCTACAAAGTGACAACTACCCTCTCCAGGTTTTGCTGCGTTAACCTGAGTGATCCTGTTCATCACCCACCTTGACCATCTGGAGGGCAGTCTCTCTATCAATTGCTCGTCTGATAGTCAACATCCAAAATGTCCGACACCTCGCTGTTATAATGACCTTCAGTCTGAGTGGTCGATTACTTGTCTCCGCTTTCTCTTCACACAGTCTTTGTAAGTCTTCATATATTTCTTTAAGTTCCCTTTCATGGGCTTTGATTGCAGTTTGACTCCCCTTGCCAGTCATGTGTCTCAGTTGTATGATTGCATTACCTAATTTGTAGGTAATTTCCTCAAGAGTAGGAGGGGTTTCTTCCTCCTCCGAAGAACCCGCTCTAGGTCTTTTGGCTACTCTGCCCTCGGTTCCCTCCATTTATTCTTTTCCTGGGTGCTCACCTTAGTATCCATACCTTCAGTGTCTACTGTGCCACTCTCTCTCCTTCCAGTTGCTCCCTTCGAGGGTCCAGCCCCTTGTGAGGCTGTATCCTCAGTTGGGAGGGAGCTACGACGTCGCATGTCTCGAAATTGTACTTAGGGGACAATTCAACATAAAAAAAATAAATAAAATTAAAAAAAAATATATATATATATATATATATATATATATATATATATATATATAAATGATAGCAGTCTATCTTATCAAGAGATAACAACAACCGAAATTAATTAAATTAATTCCAATATCAAAAGTTTATCATTTGAAGAATAATAAACAATATTATCCACAGTCGATGCCAGTTACAATTGTCTATGCCATCTACTACAGATAAGCTACACCCGAATTGAAAACAACTCAAGGTACACCACTACTAACTCACACTAACCACTGCGACCAGCAGTCAACTATGAACCTTATTGCCAATAGCAATAAGGCTACTCAGATAAAAAATTCAATAAAAAGGTCAGTCCGCAACCAAAAATCACCAAATTATATTAAAACACTTCCGAAAATTTTCCACCGTCGATTCCCAATTCCAAAAATCAGATATAAAAACCGTTGATCCGAAAAAAAAACAGTATAAGACAGAGCGCACAACAATACGTCCGACCGCAACGCAAGCTTCCAATATTAACAAATACTTGACATTCTTACCAGCATTTTCTCACAATCGTTTGTCCTAAGTGCTGTTGAGACCAACTTTCAAACTGTAATTGGGAAACAGCCTGGTACACGGCTACGTAATATCACAACTTTCCTTCCCCAAACAAATGATACGGAATTCCAAACATATTAGTTCAATTATGTTTAATTATGCTACAAACTGTTACGCCGATTGCAGTTCATTATTTATGTTTGCCTACCATCCTGATGATTGATGTTAAATTTCATCTTAACCGTTGTATAAGACTTCAAATTTAATTAAACGTAATTACACGTGTAACTCGATCTGAAATTATTCTATCCTATGGCATCACAAAACAGCTGATTAGGAGTGAAACTAATTTCAAAACTGATCGGTTGTCATCATCATTTTTAATTCAGAACTTTTCTTTTTCGTTTATATTATCCATAATTTATCGTTATATGAAACAGTTTTTTTCACTATTTTTAATTCGTAATAATTTTCCATTTCCCAATTTTTCACATTTTTGATTAGTATTAACAATTTTTTTTTGTAGTGCACAACGTTCTGCCAAAGAAGATAGCTAAAAAACCGTCAATCATTTAAGTAAGTGATGTTTTATAATACACATGCTTCTTAAAAATAAAAGAAGCTATCCGTGTAGGAAGTCACTGGTCGACATTTTGACACGATATAGAAAGAATGGGGACGTACATAGAGATACATGTGCGATGATGTCGGGGGTAGTTGTGGTGGTTTCGCTATGGCGGGTGTGTCAGATTAACGGCGGAAGTCAGTCCTGATTCATGACATTCATCCGGATTTGTTGTCGCCACTCTTCTAAACCCCACCAACGCTCTACCGTGCTGGCAACTTCAACAATTTCCTTCAGCCTTAAGTCTGTCGTTTTTCTTTTCTAAGACTAGTTCTAAAAACTGTTTTATATGCGTGAATGTATGCACGCAAACAGGTTGCGTAAATAAATTGTATAGGAAAATTCTGGTGAATTTATGCAGAATTCCTGAGTCGGAGACCGTTTTAAAGATTTATTTAGATTTCACTACAGACTCGGGCGATAATCAAAGTTTTATACGTAGATACAAATATAATAAACTTTTTCGTATCACGATACAATATTTGGATTTCACCTAAGCTTGCGCTCTGTAATCTTTAAAATTAAATATAATTTTCGATATTCTAACATCAGTAAAAATATTAAACATGCGGAAAGATTAGGTAGATTTTACTGCCTGGTAAGGTAGTAAAATATGATATTTAATGCAAACAATATTATTTTATTATAAATATTTATTTAAAACTGGAAAATTTGTCCAATTTTTAAGCTTTATTTCTAAATTTAACAAAAAAAGTTTAGTTTTAATAAAAAAAAAGAAGAAATTGAGAAGAAACTGGTAGAAGTAAAAACAGTAGTGACTTAAGGAGATACTAATAATTATATTTCTGGACTACTTCAAAAATCAGATGGTTTTTTCTTTACTTGCTTTTCTTTAACTCGCAATGTATTATTTTTTTCATGTTTGTCCTCAAATCTTGCATCCTTAATTTAACATACTTTCTGACATTGCCGATTGATAAAATTTTGCACAGTTACTGTGCAAAATGTTGGGTTACAATACAATATTACACCATTACATTTGCAAACATCCCCCCGTACGGAGGTAAATTAAGGATGAAAATTAAGGGAGCGGGTGTAAAAAATTACAAAATTTGCAAAACGGCTATGAGGGTTTTTTGGGGTCAAAGCCAATAGCCGTTTGACTTAAAAAAATGACAAAAACTTGGCACGGGGGTTTTTATGGTCTCGAATTTGACATTTCGTCATCACTTTATATATATATAAATATAAAAAATCATCTGTATGTGTATATATATATAAATATATATATATATAATACATACAGATGATTTTTGCGGGCAGTATGTATGACAATAATTTGATTAAAGTATACTAAAAAGTATAAAGCAAGTTTTTAAAATTTTTTTTAAAGTTTTGTAATATTCTTTAGTACAAAAACGGGTTCAGATTTTTTTGTCCCGGTAAGTATGACTCATGTAACCGAATTTTAGTATATTAAATATCTAAAATAACCATGCATTTGTATTTATGAATAAGCTTAGCCAAGAAATACACATAAACAACGCCTTTAAAAAAAATAAACAGAAAAAATTAAAGTGTATCAAATCAGAAAACAGAAATATCTTCATCTACGGTTTCACGTACTTCAGTATTTCCGTTTATAAGAAATAACCTTAGTATGTTTCAGTTTTTGATTTTAAGTAATTTCTTAACGATCTAACCAGTTCTTCTGATCAGTTTATATTTAACTAAAATATTTCTTTAAAAAGTAATCTTGTTATCAGTTTATTACATATTAGATAAACCTCTCCGTATGGAGATCGTTCTCGTAGTTCCGGTTCCGTTATTGATCAATAGTTGAGTTCTCCATTGTCTCATAACTTCTCGGCATATTCTGATGATACGTGGATGGACCGTCATCTCCATAACTCTCAGTATCCAGTCGTGGGCCTACTATCCAAGGCTATTTTTATAATCAATCTAGGCCACAGCTAAGTTCTTTTTCATCCTTCTAGCGTCGTTAATAATAGTTTTGTCCAGAAGAAGCGATTCCTTACGTCTATTTGATCCTCTCCGACACCCTTCCTGTTTTGGAAGTATGTCGCTCCTGTCTAGCTGTTTACATATCCTATTCGAGACAATAGACGTGAATAATTTATACATCACTGTCTGTCACTGATGTTATCGATCGATAATTTTTCGATGATTATCATACTCCTCTTCCTTTGGGTATTATGAATGTTATGCCTGCCATTATCCACTCTGGTTTATGTTGGGATCCCCTCAATGCCTCTCTGAAGGCTTATGCTATCTTGGCATGGAGGGGGTGTAATCATTTCAACTAAAAGTTTTGTACCCCGTCAATTCCTGGCGCTGACCAATTCCTCATTTTCTTCACCGCATCTCGTACCTTGTCTTCGGTTATATCAATCTTGTCTCGCTAGACCTTGAGGCTGCGGTTACAATATTCCTCATCCCCAATCCATGTCGCACTGGCTTTGTAGTAAATCTTTCTTTCCCAAATTCACCCCAAAACCTCATCATCTCTTTCTCATTTACATTATTATCGTTTCCATTTTTCTCTCCGTTAATTTTCCTATAGAACCACTTCGAGTTTTCTTGATCAACCTTATTGTCAATCCGGAATTTTGCTCTTTCTTTATATCTTCGTACACTACGTGATTTTGCAGATATTTTCCGCTTTAGAGTCTCTATAACGGTGGTACAGTCTACTTCTTCGTTAATTCCATATTTTTCTTTCAATTTCCGTATTTGCTCTCTCACTCTTTTATTGTTACACGTTCCTTCCTTAATTTCATCGCCAACTAGTTATGATAATTCTTTCTTTAATTTATTGATTCTTCCCTTCAAATATCTTGCCCATTGCGGTTCCTCTCCTGGCTGTGTCATTTTTCTACCTCTCGTGCCTGACTCTCCATTCCTTCTTATCTTGCCGCTTTCTCTCTTTTCTGTTGGATTTGGCTGGCCATCTAACAGCTGCATATATGAGATCATCGAATCTCCTCTCCGTTATTTCCAACGGCTTCATATTTCTCACTAATTCCTGCAGTTTGAGTTTCATTCTACTGTGTCTATTATTCACATTATCTTGATCGGAGGTAGTCATTCATGCACTCGCGTGTTTTTCACCTCATCATACTGCTGTAATAAGCAGTCTCTAATCCTCAACAGTTCACCATCCCACGGAACATTTGCTTCTGCCTAATTTTCCGTAACACTTGCAGCTACTTGGTTTGCTCCTTGGTCTCGATCCACTTGATCCTTCACTTCCTGCTCAACGTTCTCTCTCTCTCTTATCGGTTCTCATCATGTGCTTTTGTTGCTCTCCTTACTAATATTTGAATTTGTTTTCTCTGCACCTCACTTATCTTCTTTTTTTTTTTTCAATTTGTCGTCTTTGGTTACCCAGTTTCATACTCTCTATTGGGTCACGACTCTGGGTTGCGTGCTCTCCATAAATTGTATACATCTCTTTCAGTTCCCCAGTTCCCCTAGATTGCATCCGGCAATAATAAAAGCACCACATCAGTTCTTTGATTTCAGCTTATGATCAGGCCGTGCCACGAGGCACGGCCTGACGTGCCAGGCAACTCCGCGCGGGTTATTATTGTTACTATTGCTATTATTTCATATAACTATCGTTATACGTATAATATGCGACTACTGCAATCTCTATTCTTTACTTATTAATTTTGTATTTTTTCATTACTACAGATCAATATTTTTCCATGGATTTCCTTGATCATTTCAGAAAGACAACAGTATTTTACTTTTTTTAACCCGTGAAATAGTAACACCATTCCGACGTGATCCATGTAATACATATAAATACGTAATAATCTGGAAAAAGAGTTTTTTTTATTTATGTTTTTTCCAAAATATTACAATCACGGACAAGCGTAAATCATAATGGTGTTAATAACGAGTTCCCTTGCTCTCCTCCAACCACTCTAACCGTTTAGCCACCTGGTTTCCCTCAATTGAAATATTAGGATATTCGAACAGTTTTTTCTTTATTTTTTCTGAGTTATCATTTTATAAATCTATATTATTTTTGATTTAAAGGAATTAATTCCTTTTCTTATTTATTTAAATGTATCAATTTCTTTTTCATAATATTTTTATTTTATATAAAAGTTTTTTAATTAAATATGTAGTAAATAAATTACGTCAATAATGATCAACTTTCTCAAAACTTGAATAGAGATTTAAACTTCTTCTTTAGAATGATTTCCTAGTCCAGGGAAATTTAAACATTAACGCAAATTAAATTATATTATTATGACTTAATAAATGATAAAAAAAGTGTGGAACGCTTGCATTTTGGATTGTCATATATATTTTTTTTAAGTTTAAATGTTTTCTTCATACCTCTCTAATTATGAATGTTAATTACTTCCACTTTTGATAACGTCCCACTAACTGATGAAAAACTTTGTAGATGGAAATCGTAAAACACATTATAAAAGTAATACATTGTCAGGGAATTTCTATAAAATTTGGTTACAAATATTTAATTCATATTAATTCCAGTACTACTTCTGACGTTACTATGTTATTTTAATAAGGAAAAAATTAAACCTTTTCTTATTTAAATGAAATAAGATTACCTTCATTCAATTTTTCAATTATTATAAAGCGAGTTATTTAGATTCAGATTCATCTGTATTGAAATTATGTGATTAATGAAGGGTTGCTTTTAAAATAATTCACAATTTGCTTAAAAATCATTATTACTGTACTTTAAAAATTAATTAGCTTTTTTTGCCTTGTATCTTATTTTATAGTCCACAAATCTCTGTTACTTATCTTTAATACATTCATATATATATCTATGAAGGTTTATATATATTTATTTATTTATTCAGGCCATCAAAATGTACGTGTGTCTTAGAAATTAAAATCTAAGTGCGTAAATAAATAGGGAGTATGTTACTGTTTATAAAAATACGAGAGAATTTTTTTTTTTGTATATGAATTCTGTGTTTCAATGATAAAATAAAAAAATATGCGCAAAATAACACGAGATTATACACAATTTCAAACGTAATTTTGAATTCCTGTATTTGGTAATAAGATAAACAGTTGTAGAATTTTTTTTTATTGTAAGTAAGAATACCCACTTCTTACAAGCCAAATGCGATAACCACAGAAGAGAAATATCTACTTCTGAAGCGGTACAGCGTATTTTGTCGTTTAAATAAATTAACTGAAGTAACTATCTGCATATAAGTAGCTCCTACAACCGTAACAATGTTTTACGAAATTGAAAGGCTTATATACAGATAGATATTTCGTTTTAATTTTTAAAAAAGAAAAATAGCTTATAATCAGACGCTTTATTTGTCATCGAATATTATTTTAAATTCATTTAGATGACCGTAAATACAAAATAATATTGGAAATTATTGTTCAAAGTCAACCTTATCTGGGTCGTCCGAGTAAATAATTTATTAAATTAAATACAGCTGTAAATACATTTTATATGCAATAATATTAAATGAATATTAACACTGTATAATTAATTATCTGTGTGCATATTCACAAATTACATATTAGTATCAATTAAAGTGTCTTAGCAGAGATTTTTATTTTCAATTTTTTTTTTTAAATTATTTGAAAATTATTTAATTATATTTCTGAAATAATATAAGGAGGAAATATGTTCTATAATAAATTTATTTTAGAAGACCTGATAATAGACGAGAATCAAATTTTGGTGTTAATGAATTTAGTTAGAAAATTAACAGCTTTAAATATTTCAGTTTTTTAAATTAATTATGAATAATCTTGTGACTATTTACTTTTTTTAAAAATAATAAACCTGCTGTCTCAAAAATTAAATAAATGGTTTATTTTTTTAAATGCAATTTTTAGGAATGAAAGATTTAGAAATTGCGTCGGTTATCCTAATAAAGTTACTATAAACATAAAAAAATGAACGATATGGGGAAAACTCTTGGTCCACACTTGCCCGTATCGTAAAATAAAATTAGGAAAATATTAACGGGCTTTATAAAAAAAGAACTGTCTATTAAACGAATGTCCGAAAACCTCACATTGTATGGTACAATTCTGAAAGTTGGTCCTGGTTCGGCTACAGAATACTCTCAGAGTAAATATTCGGTAGTCTCTGTATACGACAGATAAACTAAATAAACTTATTTAAAACCGCACTATCTATAACCGTACCAGAGCTGTCATACAGACAAGTTTCCCGTGGTCTATACTGCATTTCCTTTTCGTTATCCCGTTACCATCCGTTGTACAATAGTAGGTACTGGTCCCAAGAAAAACCTCAGTGGTATCGTGAAATTTATACCCAGAATCCAGAGCGGTTAAATGTATAAGCTGGAATAATAGGCGACATATCTCTTGGAGATTAGTCATTTATGGTAACTTAGATAGTGATATATACTATGCTTTGCTGAATGAGCAGATAATTCTAGCTCTCAACAATGAGATAGCGTGTAGACTAAAGAGACAATCTTTATTCATGAGAGAAGATGTGTTTTTCCAGTTAGATACTCCGCACTACACTCGCAACGTGCGAAATGCGTCGGTTTTCAAATCGTTGGATTGGTCGACGTGGTAGTATTAAATGGCCAGCCACGTCACCCGACCTGAATTCTCTTGGCTTTTTCCTGTGGGGCATTTAAAGTCAACCGTTTAGAGCTCACAGCCAACTTCTCTTGAAGAATTAAGGGAACGCATTGAGGTAGAATGTAGGAAGGTTTCACCAGAAACTTTTCACAATGTGAAGCTTTCGAAGCTTCCAACAGCTTTCGAGAAGCTTTAGAGCAGCGTTTGTATTATTACATGGAGGAACAGAGAGGGCAGTTTATACATTTAATATGTGGTGAAAGCAATAAAATGTTTTAACTGAATTAATTTTATTAGGCGGTATTTTTATTTCATGAGATAATAGGACTTTTTTTCAATAAAAGATAGAATTAATTATACGTGAAAAAAGTAATTAAATTGCAAACTGTTATTTACTTAAATTAAATTCTTCAAGACAAAATTTAATTAGAAGTAATTGAAAAATTGTAATAATTAATTTTGTCAGTTTTTAATTAACGTAAGGATTTATGATCGCCCTTTAGGTTTAAATAGTCAGAATTTTTTTTTTTATTACTGTTTTGCTTGTTCCGCATATACCTATAAAATAACTTATTACATGACCGTATAAGCCATTTAAAAGTTTTGAGCCACTCTTGTCCACCCCCTTGAACCTGATGGCTGAATACTCCAAATTGGGACTGAGTTAGCCTCTCTTATCGGAGAAAATATTCAAATAGAGAACTGGGATATTTCAAATAACAAAAAAATTAAAGGGGAGCATGTAACCGTAGTTCTAGATACTTGAAACAAACACATTTTTGGCTGCCATTTTGGATTGGACTACCAGAATTTGGTTTTAATTGTACAATTTCTCTCGTATCGTCGAACTCTGTAAAATGATATATCAAATGACTATTGCGTTGAGATCTTTGCGTTGCCTCCCGCTTCCCGCTGCCCAAAAGTAAGAAAGAGTGAAATATACGTCCATTTTAAGTAGCCCCTCGGGAAAAAGAAGAATGCTGCAAATCTCATCTGGTAATCTCAATTATAAAATTAGTTAGGGGGTTTGTAAGTTACTTTTCAGCCACCCGGTATATAGATGAGAAGCAGGAGTGCAAGTGATATAAGTAGTAGAATGTGCACGCATAGATTCACAGTAGTAGTGCAATAGAAGAAGTGTTAGTAGTAGTAATACTCTTCTTCATGTTGAATCGACATTAATTATATAGATTATCTCAGAATTTAATTCTCTATATATTTTAATTACTTATAGGCAATTTAACGAAGTTATTACACGTGAAACCCAAAAAAAAATTGTGTCCTGTGACACTAACTTTTTATGTTTTACAATAATTTTCTCAGAAATTACTAGTTACAATTCTGGTAATGTATTTACTAATTTACCCTTGAAACAGATATCAGTGCGAAATTTTTCGCAAGCTATAACTCAAAAACTAAATATTTCCGGACCCGTATTTATATGGGTCCGAGTTTTTTTTTTTATTCTCACTTGTAGAACATGTTCAAAAATTAGCTTTTGATTAGAGCAAAATCGTGAAAAATAGCAACCTGAAACAAATGAATGGCTGATAATTGATTTTTATGTATTTTTTTAACGTACTTTGCTTGACTGATGTATAGGAAAATAACTGAGCCTTTTATTTTAATTTTAAATCATCATGCCGGATTTTGGTGTTAATTATTTAAACCAAAATAATAACCGGTAGCCATGACATATAATATAGGCGTTGATGGTATTAAAATAATTATCTTTTTACTCAGATCTCATTTTGAAACGGTTCATTCGTTAAGGTAAACTTTTAATTTCCTAGCTTCATTTTGAAAAAAAAAAAGCGTTTACAAATTTTTATTTACACCGTAAATATAAATAGCTTGTTGATAACACTTTTCTAGTGTGCCTTACAAAAAAAAAACTGCCTATTAAACGAATGTCCGAAAACCGCACATTGTATGGTACAATTCTGAAAGTTGGCCCTGGTTCGGCTACAGAATACTCTCAGAGTAAATATTCGGTAGTCTCTGTATACGACAGATAAACTAAATAAACTTATTTAAAACCACACTATCTATAATCGTATCAGAGCTGTCATACAGACAAGTTTCCCGTGGTATATACTGTATTTCCTTTTCGTTATCCCGTTACCATCCGTTGATCTGATGTACGAGCGCATAAAACGTATTCATATACAGTAATTTTACTGGATAATTCAATAACTAGCTACAGTACTCACAATATTACGAAATAATATTTCGTAATATTACTAAAACAACCCATCCTGATATGTAAATAATATACGTCATGCATAGGAGTGTATAGAGGGAGAATAAATTGTAACCTACCTGCAGACTGAGACGGATATAAAGACTTCTTTAATTAATTCATTACATTGTTTGTAAAAATTTAATTTACATAAATTAATTTTAACTTACGTTAAAACAAATCTACAGGGTTCATCATAATAAATTTCAACTTAAATTTATCACTTTTACTTCCTTTATTATAATTTAAAAAATTTTAATCCTTTGCTGTGAAAAATTTACGCTAAATAAATTATTTTATACATTTATTTTTTGAATGGAAAAAAATATTTGTATTATGAAATTCATAAGTATTTTATAAGGATTATTTTCTGTTCATTTTCGTACTATAATCTCTTATAGGTAAATAATTTTAGTAAGAATATATAAGAGTTTTAATAAACATAGTAGAAATCTCTAAACATACATAAAGTCACTCCAAACTTTCTCATAAATAAGCTCAAGACTTCCTTGTTTCTTCTGTCGACAGTTCACCAAGCACTCGTGCGAAACATGTACACAAATACTGTTCAACAACAGCTAAATGAGTACTGGGTTCCTGTGTTAGTGATAATGATGTTTTGATATAAGCTAGTATTGAATATTACTTCCTTCCCCTTTTCCGCTTTCACTTCATTAATACTGCGAGTTCAGTACATTTGGCCACTCAGTTAAAAATAATTAAGAAAAAAATACTGGTATTGATAAAATGTTGCTAAACGTCCTAGTCGTCGCATAGAGGCAAAAGTTTAAATCTTTTTGTAAACCTGGAGATTATTTTATTCTTTACATCTTACTTTTCTAAAGAAAAATAGTTAATAAAAAAAATAATAAAAATTTCAGATCGATTCGTTTTACCAGTAACAAGTTTTAGCGATCCCTATTTCAAATTAAGATGTTATGATATTTAAAAAAAAAAATTACCTCATACCCTGTGATAAAACTGAAACAATTTCTCCCCAGTTGATACATGTATAAAAATTAAATGATTTTAAATGGATTAGCTGAAATCTTAGAAAATTCGAAATATATATAATACTGTACTTTTTTTTTTACTTTTAAGACCATAATGGATCACTTTAGTTCATTTTTTTGGCAAGTTCTTTCTTTTCTTGCTGATTTGTTGTTTTTCAGATTTTCTTTTTTGCCAATAATTTCTAAGGGTTTCAGATCTTCTTGCCCTTTCTTGTTCAGAGTACACCCGGCTTATTGTTTTCTTGGGTTTTGATAGGAATCTTGTTTCTTTATTTTTTAATTTCCCATAGTTTCCGGTTTTCGTTTTTAGGTTTTCACGGGTTATGTCTAATTCCTCCATGTCTTTCTGTACTTCGTATAACCAGTTCGGTCTGCTTTTCTTGTTCCAGAAAAGTTCAATTATCCGTTTGATAAGTCTGGTCTCTTCCATTCTGAAAATATGTCCTAGAAAGGAAATTCTCTTCTTTCTAAATTTATTAGTTATCGGGATGATCATTTTGTAAATCTCTTCGTTTGGAATAATTCTCCAAATCCCGTTTTTTTTTAATGTTTTTCCCGATGCATCGTCGTAGAATCTGTCTTTCAATCTTTTCCAGTTTGTCGGTAAACCTTGTCTGGTACGGTTCAAATTTGGTCTCGCATCCGTTGTATTTCTGGTTGGATAATTGAGTTATAATGTCTTATTTTTGTGTTTATGGACATGCATTTTTTGTTATAGATGTTTTGTGTTTTTATTGTGGCTTTGATGAGTTTATTTATTCTTTCATTCCAGTTTGGATGAAAGAATACTGTACTTTAATTAAAAGGAATGTTGTTACTGTGTAATGGAAGGCTTTTTTATAGCTAAATAACACGCTCGTTAAAGATTTCGTAAAAAAAACATCCCATTTGACATTTGGTATACTTAATATATCTATATAATCAAAACTTTGCCATAATTTAATAAAATTTTGCATCCCTAATACATCTTATACATACAAAGTTTCATATTATGTGTTATACAGTTCCTGAGATATAAAGCTAAATAGATGACAACACAGGCAAACAAAAAATACTAATTTTTTTAACAAAATTTTTATTATTTTTGTCTAACAGATTTCAATTGTCAAGAAATACAGAAACTGTATACTGTCTGTCTGTTGCATATGCATATATTAAAACAAGCAAGAAAATATAACTGCTGCTACAAAAGAATTTGAAGATCATTCCGTTTCAAGTTCCATAAAGTACTCTCTTTTTAGTCTGCGTAAAACGTTATATGATGATTCATTTATAGACCGGCAAGAACATACTTATTTCTGCTTGGTGTACGGCAAAAGAAAGAGATTATTGGGGATTGTTGGAGTTCACTTCTTTACCATGCATATCGGTACAAGAATTTTTAATACGCCAACAATATATCCGTCTCTTTCTAATCACTATCTTTCTTCGATTACACTTTACAGTTCAAAGCAATTTATACTTCTGTATAAAAAGCGGTTATAATATTTAGTAAAAAATATATATACAAGTATAAATATGATTATAAAATGTTAAAAATCTATTAATTAAAATAAAGGAAAAATACAAATTGAATTTTTATGACATAAATAGTTTTAAAACTTCGTACGAATTCAACGTTGTATCTACTCCTCTGCTTTTCAGAGCCAAAGATCGTAATGGAGAGAAAGCCTTGTCATAAAGAGTGGTTGCAGGACTGGGTCACGTGATATTTATTTTCACTCCTTCTCTCACAAGATTGCAGCATGTCTCAGAAGATTATGCATTGGGAGGCAAGTAACGGTCGCTCGTTTGTGACGATTTGGTAAAGTAGTAGGAGGGGATTAGTTGTTATGGCTAAAGGAAAAATTTACCTATGAGAAAGGTGTGTTCCATCTCGAAAAAACTAGCATTAAACCCTGAAAATTGAGGAAGTAATTGCTATGCTCTAAACTGTCAAAAAAATGTGAATAAAATATCATAATGAAAGTATTTTCTTTCGGTTTAAACAAAGGATTATGATTTAAAATTTTTAACTTATTCTTTTATTTATGATAAGGATTGAAAATTATTCCTACACTTATTACGCTTTATTTCAAAAATATTTTAATAATACTCCAAAAAAGAAAGTTACAGAAAGACAGTAAAACTACATACAAAACTCCAATTTTTTAACTGGAGTTACAGTTTCTTTAAAAAAAAATATAGAAATGCTGATACTCTTATTTTATTTTTTTTTAGTAATTTAAAAAAAAAGAAGAAAATTATCCCCCATTGATAAATGGGGGATATCTAATAAAACCGATATCCGATTAATTACTGATCACAAAATTTTATGAATTCAGGAGATAAATAAACAAAATACAGGTTTTTGTATCCAAGTTTCTTTTTAGAATCTCGATCTAAGTGTTTTCAAAATATAAGAAGGAAGACATTCTAAACAGCTGTTATTCAGTAAACAATTGTTTCAAATTACATTATTTTAATATATTAAAAGTATGGCACTAAAAGAGTTAAATATAATATTTTTTTTGCATTCTGAAAATTAAAATTCGATATACGTAAATTTATGTCTGATTTTTTGTTTTTTTAAGCAATCTTTTATTTTATGCGGTTTACGTCATCCACATTTCCACAAATGGCTTTTATAGACGTATAGACTTAATATTGTAAATGAATGTGATTGAAATAAAATAAAAAATTCGTATTAAAAATTAATAACTGTATATAAATAAAAAAGGTGAATAAATAATGGTTATTGAAATTCTTTGTATTTTATTAAAGCATAGCTGGAAAAATTTTATAAAAGGATTGGTTCCGTTTTTAATTTTTTATATTAAATTTATCAATTTGATTGAATCTGTGTCATAGATATCTCCCTTTTTTTAATTTTTTTTTTCTATTTTTATTGGTTCGTAAACACTTACGCTGACATCACTAAGAGTTAAATAAACTCAGAACGAATACACCGAACAAATTTAAAAAACTCCACTGCAATTTTGAACAGTAATTTTAAAACGTAGTGTGTTAAATATATTTGATAAACTGTTAACAGAAGAATATAATTTTGTTTGTCCCCTTGCAATAATTTTGCGATAATCAAGGTGATATTCTTAGATCTTTGTCTATTGACTTTTGTTATTCTGTTCGTACCATAATTGTAAGGCTTGTGAACAACTTGAAATGCAGTACAACAGACACCGAAAAATAGCAAAGCTGCGTTTAAGAACAACATTCGTTCTATGCCAGACATAATAAAATAGATTATATTTAGTTAACTTTTATATGGCATAGTTTTTTTTTTTGGGGGGGGGGCGTCCTTTCTTTTACTTTTTCATAGTTATAAAATTAATTATAGATAATAGTACTACAGAGCACAATTACTACTCTCCATACACAGCTGAAATTAGTTTTTAAAAAATCGTTTTAAAATATAAACTAATGTTAATATTTTATTCGGAACTTTATATTAAAAAATTATAATAATTTTATGAATTAAATACTGGTATATAAATTTCAGTTTCTTGTGGACACAATACCTGCCACAAATTTGCGCCACTCACTTTCAAATTGATACATAAAATATAACGACCCAAAATCTGAATCGACTTCGTTAATGGAAAAATTGGACCATGGGTGTAGAAATGGAGGAGCTTTTTCGAAAAACATTCTCGCTATAACTTTCTTATTAAGTAAATTATGAACTCGATTAAAGGTCCTAATATTCATTGTATGAGGGCCTAAAACATTTAGTTAGTACAGGTTTTTTATATCACCAACCATTGAACCAGGGGGTGGAAAAAATGGGGTTTCGAAGATAAAAAAATTATGCCTCGTTTAATAGGCACACTATCGAATCGGTTTAAACTGATCGTTAGTCCTCTAAACATTACCTAATACTTTCGTCTGTAATAATTTTTGATATCACCAATCCTTACAGCAAGGGAAGACCAAAATGTTGCTGGAATTGTCAGAAGATGGGGCTTGTCGTATGATAAACATGTGAAAAATTTTTTCACATGCAACCAATGTCGTATTGAGTAAATTTGAAGGTTTCCTTAACTTTAAGGTGGAAATCTTTTTTGTACCCTACTTAGTACGGGTGAAATCTAATTCCGCCTTCCGGCGAGCCGAAAGTGATACTTTTTATAATAAAATCGTTAAATGCTTCCTTGGCTTGACAAACTGCCATACCCTCTGCACTATCGAAGTCATTTACTACATGTTTGAGGCCTCGAAATGTTCATTGTAAAATAGTACAGCTTAAATCCACGTTCACAATTGAGTTACAATTGGTTCGGGAGGTAAAGGCACATTTGGCATTTTTTTTTTTTTTTTTGATGGTAATCGTACTTCTTCAGCGAGTCGATGGACTCCGAGCAAAGCACATCACACGAGTCAAATCGGGAAAAATACATCGATGGCTTTGGCTGCCTTGATCATATAGGGAGCAACATCTGCATGAGAGAAATATAAACACTCCTTCATCAGCAGAAGATTCAGGAAATATTTGTTTAATACCTGCATTCACAAATTTGGCGATCGTAGAATGATTTGTCTTTTCAAGTTCTTTGCAGGCCACCAAATAGGAAGAAGAAGGCACTAGTTTAAATGCACCGAAAATAAATTCGAAATGTAACGGCAACGACTGTTGTAGTTTCGTCAGCTGAAACCCAAATAACGCTATCCTTGAGTTCATTGCGTATTTCGTCCATAACATGTAGCTTAGTTGTTGGTATATAGTTTTTACTCAATGTTGATTCATCTAGTATATTTTGATTCAAGCAATATTTTCGCAGAAAATCATTGAAGGTAGGATTTGTAAATTTGTGAAGAGAAATATTTCTTTTAAGCAATGCTTCACATAAATCCATGCGAAAGTAGTTTTTTCGTTTACCTTTAGAAGTGAAATCACTCCTAATTGTCGCTGTTATAAGTTGTCGTGGGTTTTTTCTTTTCTAATCCTGCGATATGAAGACTTGTCTTGGCATGCTGGTCTATTTGAAATGTTTTGTGCACGAAATATTTTTCTCGCAAACTCGGCAATGTAAAGCATTTCCATCGTAAATAAATGCTGCAGGATAATCACGAAGAGACAATTACTCGTGGATAATATCCACGAAAAGACACTTTTTTGGAGGTATAGTACACTTTAAACTTTGCGTAAATAAATGAGAAATTAAACTGATGCAATGAGTGCGTCAATAATAACATGCGTAATTTAATTGCCTAGTTGAAGGAGTGCTGCAGTAGGCGTGAATAACGCAGATCTGTGTCGTCCGTCTTTGTCTGGCGTGAGTCTGTGTTTTACATGACCTCCATGTAATATCCTGCAAAAACAATCAGCACAAGGCTGGTAAGTGAGCTCAAAAAGCCGTGCTGCTAATAGTTTTGGCCGGCGGCAAAATAAGATTTCATTTATTAAATTAGGTACCCTATTGAAAACTATTGTAAATATAGCGAAAATATGCTTCATCACTAGATTTTAAGGAAAATATGCAACGACCGGTGAGAATGGGTTTAATATGTAAATGCATTTGCAAATGTGAAAATTCATTTACCGGAATCTACTTATCATTAACCGCCCTCACAGAGTACTTCGCTAACTATCTAATCAGAATTAGAAAGCCGATAAAAATTCTGATCCAAGCCGATAAAACAAATGTCAACTCATCTCAATCCCCCCCCCCCCCCTTGGGAGAAGAACACCCACCTCGTAACGTGTCTGGACGCCACACTACCCCTTCCGTTCCTAGCCATGAGTGGCTTAGTCAGAGGACATTTGGCCGTAAATTAATCACATTCCACAGTCATCAGACGGCCTCGTGAGATGCCACTGATGCAAAACCTCGAAAGACATTCACATCAGTAAATTCCACTCTAGTCAAGTTTTGCCTTCAAAGAAAACATCAGACACCTAACTCTATCACGTAGCTCTCAGGAACTGCTAAACTAACAGCGTACCCGCGGAAGATCAGACTCCGCGCGCCTAACTCTATTACATTTTCACCACCTAAACCGTATGTACCCACTTTACAATACTTTTATTTCAGTAATTTCATGCCACGACAGCATAATGATAAATTTAGTGATTGGAGTGCTAACCAGCGAAAATAATATCCCAGAAGACCTCAGGTCTGCTCCGTTCGGGATCTGACCTGACGTCAGATGGTTGATCGCAACAAACATTTACTTATTTGCCCCTTAATAAGTGTGCACTCCAATTCTACAAATCGCCATGCTAAAGTAAGGAAATCGTCCCCAGGCGATTGAAAATCACGCTCCCGAGCACGACCCTCATTGATACTTGGAACTAATGTAACCGAGACTCGGTGCCAGGCACGCTTACCTCCGGTCAATCAAAATGTCCGGGTGTACCCTAGCAACCCAAGTAACTAACACTAAATGAACCCGCAGTCGCCAATGCAATATGTGGGAAGTAAACTAGCCAAGTAAAATTGATAGATACAATAGTAGAAACTGCCAAGAGAAAGTTCTTTACCAAGTCCCCTATATCTACTCAGCACGTCAGTCAACACAGAAGCTGGATAGTGTACATCATGCTTTCCTGCGGCTTGCCACAGGCGCGTTTAGATCAAGTCCTGTCGCAAGCTTACTTGTAGACGGTGGTGAACCATCACTTTGGGATAGACGAGACCAGCTCTTATTATCTTATTTTGCTCGTCTCAGAGGACAGCCAAATCACCCGGTTCTTGACTCGGTCTTTAGAAATCCTAATCTAGGAAAGTATGAGGACCATCCACGTCGTACTGCTCCTGTAGGTGTCCGTGCCTGGCGTCTGCTGCAGCATATAAATGTTGACACACTGTCATTTTTTCCTATGTATCCTTGCTCATATCCTCCATGGAGAATAAACCTCATAAATTTTAATTTTGACCTGACTACATACAATAAACAATCAACACCATCTATTATCTTTCAGCAAATGTTTCAGTGTGTTCTCTCCAAGATGAAACCAGACGCGGTTGTGTACACTGATGGATCGAAACAAAACGATACAGTTGGGTGTGCATTTGTTGTCAATGAGAGAACTTATATGTTTGGTCTACCCGGTATTACAAGTGTGTTTACCGCTGAACTATACGCTATAAATAAGGCTCTAAACATCATTAACCCTAAATATAGAAAAATTCTTATTTGCAGTGACTCGTGTAGTGCTCTCCAAGCCTTAAAAAACTGTTATTCTAAACATCCTATCGTCATTGGAATTTACAACGCAATCGCTGAGTTGAATAATCGCAACACAGAATTAAGTTTTTGCTGGGTTCCTAGCCACGTAGGGATTCCAGGTAATGAAAATGCAGATTCCGCTGCCAAAGAAGCATGTAACCAGCCTCCTTTCACCACCCGAGTTGCTACTTCTGATTTCATTAATTATGTAAAACAATTATTAAGAGCAAGGTGGCAAGGTGATTGGACGGCTACCATTGATAATAAACTCCGTCGGATTAAAGATTCTGTGTTACCATGGGACTCCTCATACAGAAAACCCCGGCGTGAGGAAGTAGTTCTCTGTCGATTGCGGATAGGACACACGAGGGTCACACACGAGTACCTTTTTACAAGAGGACAACCACCTCTATGCGCACGATGCAACTGCCGCGTGACTGTGCGCCACATACTCGTGGACTGCATATGTTATGCAGCATTGCGTCGTAAATTTAAACTACCCAGAAACAACCGTGGTATCTTGTGTAATGATAAAGAAGTTTTAGACCGGATGTTTCTGTTTTTGCGTAGTATAGGGGTAATAGATTATATCATGGTTAAGCAAAGATTTAGAAATCAACTCGTTGACTGCAAAACTTACCCTGGAGCAGACATTGATAGCGACCATAATTTGGTGATAATGAAATGTAGATTGGGGTTTAAAAACCTAAAGAAAAGTTGTCAGATGAATCGGTGGAATTTAGAGAAGCTTGAGGAAGAGGAGGTAAAGAAGATTTTTGAGGAGGACATCGCAAGAGGTCTGAGTAAAAAAGATAAGGTAGAAAATGTAGAAGAAGAATGGGAGAATGTTAAAAAGGAAATTCTTAAATCAGCAGAAGCAAACTTAGGCGGAATAAAGAGAACTGGTAGGAAACCTTGGGTCTCAGACGATATATTGCAGCTGATGGATGAATGTAGAAAATATAAGAATGCTAATGATGAAGAAAGTAAAAGGAACTATCGGCAATTAAGAAATACTATAAATAGGAAGTGCAAACTGGCGAAAGAAGAGTGGATTAAAGAAAAGTGTTCAGAAGTGGAAAGAGAAATGAACATTGGTAAAATAGACGGAGCATACAGGAAAGTTAAGGAAAATTTTGGGGTACATAAATTAAAATCTAATAATGTGTTAAACAAAGATGGTACACCAATATATAATACGAAAGGTAAAGTCGATAGATGGGTGGAATATATTGAAGAGTTATACGGAGGAAATGAATTAGAAAATGGTGTTATAGAGGAAGAAGAGGAAGTTGAGGAGGATGAAATGGGAGAAACAATACTGAGATCTGAATTTAAGAGAGCATTAAAAGATTTAAATGGCAGAAAGGCTCCTGGAATAGACGGAATACCTGTAGAATTACTGCGCAGTGCAGGTGAGGAAGCGATTGATAGATTATACAAACTGGTGTGTAATATTTATGAAAAAGGGGAATTTCCGTCAGACTTCAAAAAAAGTGTTATAGTTATGATACCAAAGAAAGCAGGGGCAGATAAATGTGAAGAATATAGAACAATTAGTTTAACTAGTCATGCATCAAAAATCTTAACTAGAATTTTATACAGAAGAATTGAGAGGAGAGTGGAAGA
Source organism: Lycorma delicatula (assembly GCF_047948215.1). Taxonomy (NCBI): domain Eukaryota; kingdom Metazoa; phylum Arthropoda; class Insecta; order Hemiptera; family Fulgoridae; genus Lycorma; species Lycorma delicatula. The sequence goes on from NC_134458.1 coordinate 55,231,937, forward strand.
AGTGTTAGGAGAAGACCAATTTGGTTTCAGGAAAAGTATAGGGACAAGGGAAGCAATTTTAGGCCTCAGATTAATAGTAGAAGGAAGATTAAAGAAAAACAAACCAACATACTTGGCGTTTATAGACCTAGAAAAGGCTTTCGATAACGTAGATTGGAATAAAATGTTCAGCATTTAAAAAAAATTAGGGTTCAAATACAGAGATAGAAGAACAATTGCTAACATGTACAGGAACCAAACAGCAACAATAACAATTGAAGAACATAAGAAAGAAGCCCTAATAAGAAAGGGAGTCCGACAAGGATGTTCCCTATCTCCGTTACTTTTTAATCTTTACATGGAACTAGCAGTTAATGATGTTAAAGAACAATTTAGATTCGGAGTAACAGTACAAGGTGAAAAGATAAAGATGCTACGATTTGCTGATGATATAGTAATTCTAGCCGAGAGTAAAAAGGATTTAGAAGAAACAATGAACGGCATAGATGAAGTCCTACGCAAGAACTATCGCATGAAAATAAACAAGAACAAAACAAAAGTAATGAAATGTAGTAGAAATAACAAAGATGGACCACTGAATGTGAAAATAGGAGGAGAAAAGATTATGGAGGTAGGAGAATTTTGTTATTTGGGAAGTAAAATTACTAAAGATGGACGAAGCAGGAGCGATATAAAATGCCGAATAGCACAAGCTAAACGAGCCTTCAGTAAGAAATATAATTTGTTTACATCAAAAATTAATTTAAATGTCAGGAAAAGATTTTTGAAAGTGTATGTTTGGAGTGTCGCTTTATATGGAAGTGAAACTTGGACAATCGGAGTATCTGAGAAGAAAAGATTAGAAGCTTTTGAAATGTGGTGCTATAGGAGAATGTTAAAAATCAGATGGGTGGATAAAGTGACAAATGAAGACGTATTGCGGCAAATAGATGAAGAAAGAAGCATTTGGAAAAATATAGTTAAAAGAAGAGACAGACTTATAGGCCACATACTAAGGCATCCTGGAATAGTCGCTTTAATATTGGAAGGACAGGTAGAAGGGAAAAATTGTGTAGGCAGGCCACGTTTGGAGTATGTAAAACAAATTGTTGGGGATGTAGGATGTAGAGGGTATACTGAAATGAAACGACTAGCACTAGATAGGGAATCTTGGAGAGCTGCATCAAACCAGTCAAATGACTGAAGACAAAAAAAAAAAAAAAATAGGGGTAATACAAAAAATTTAATTACTCTAGTCCTATGTATTGTTTTTGTTATCCGAGTAGCGAACCTTTTACACTGCCTATCGGAATTTTGTTTTATATATATATATATATTCATATTTTGTTGTTTTTTTTTTATGTTTTTTAAATTCGTCTGTGATATTAGTTGTAAGATTTTTGTGATATTAGTTGTAAGTTTTATCTCTTTTTTTAGTTTTAAGTTTTATTTAGTTTTAATATGATAGTTTTTAACGTAGTTTTAAGTTACATGTTAGTGTTTTTGTTGTCCGAGAATGGGCCTTTTACACCCATTCCGGATTTTTCTTACTGTGATAGTAGTTTTAAGTTTTAATTACTTTTATCTATTTATTTATTTTCCGGGCGATGATAACGACCAATCGTTTTTCGCCTTAAAAAAAAAAAAAAAAAAAAAAAAAAAACAGAAGCAACTCAAACTGAGGAAATGTGATCAACCCAACCCCGATGCAAAAGCGTCCTTGCAAGCAGAAACAGAAACACGCAGAAAATGCCTAGAGTTCATCACCTAACTCGTGTCAAAGAAGCGATTTGGCAATCGCAATAGACCTACACCTAAGGCCCCTTGCATTGAGGAATGGGAAAATCATCACACATATAAGAGACCATAAAAACGGCATGACCTGGTAGATCGCCCTACTAATAAAGAGCGCTGCAAAAAGCAACCCCGAGACTCACAACCATACTTTACCTAACACTGCACACAGACATCAAGTATCAAAGAGAAGTCCTTACGTTCCAGAGAAATGAAGTACAATTCTGCCGCTCGTAAATAACAGCCACAGTCTTTACGATTGACCGATCGAGAAACAATCTACCCTCAGACACAAACTTTTTGAAGAGACCAACACCAATACGAAAACACCGTGATACTTTTGGGCATCACGCTTACCAGTCTTGAAGAGTAGCCTACACTCTTTCTTGAACGCGGCCTCATCTAACTCAGTGTTCTGCTCACTAATAAGGGACAGAACATCTCGTCAGATAGCCGCCGGTCAATGTCATAACAATGACCCGGAGCCTACGCTTTCGCTTCGAGTCCACCTTTACCTCAAACTTTTTCACCTCAGAAGACTCCACGATGACTCGGACTGTCTCCTAGTCATTTAAAAGCACTACTCGACTCTTTCTGGTCATATAATTTCCCTAGTCTTGATATTCTTCCGTTTGCCACGAAGGGCAACCGTGAGTTGCCTATTAGTTTTAGTAGACCCCTCAACGTTGTTCAAAAATAGAACCTTGGACTGCGGTGAGGCTTGGCTAGCCTCACGCTTGCCCCGCACAACTTTGGAATAACGCCTCGGCTGTGCAGGAGCGGGAACTTTCTGTGCCTGAATCACTTTGACCTTCTTGGGCCGGGAGACCATCTTCTGGAAAGTTCTTTCCGCTTTGGCGGAAAGAACTCCCTTAACCTGCCTATGCCTAGGCAAAATCCTGCTTCTCGCCCCTGCACTGCCGCTTTGGGGGCCTTCTACGAAGTCCAGAAGGTTATCTAAATTCTGTTGCGCCGCTAGAAGAATCTGGGTAGAACTACCAGGTCTACCCTTTGCCGCACGAAACTCATCGACCAATGAGTCGGCTCTTTTCTGCCCGGGTGGATGTCCCTACATCCATCTCGGAGAATTTGTAGTCTGACTCCGAGGAAGAAGGGAAAATTTCTGCCCTCCTCTTCTTCCACCCGGACTTAACTAACATAGCCTCTTCAAGCATGGCCAGAGATACCCTAGCCTCACTTGCCTGCAAAGACATTGCTCGATGTCTTCCTCCTACAAAAACACTCTGGGCAAGCCCACAAATGTTACTACCGTCCGCAGTGAGCCACGAACAGCTGGGGACCTTCTATATTCCCCTATCACTCTTTGTACCTCTTAGCCACTTCTGGGCCGGTTATAAAATAACCACGGATTACGGCCCTTGTTATAAGTAGAACGCAAGCAGAACTAGGGAGTATTTTTTGCTTGTAACGGGGACTGACGACCAGGAGTCGTTGTCACCCTTCAGCTGCGATGAGGCGGGTATGAGTCGAATAAATAGCACCTTTTTATTTCCGCAAATATTAGATAGGACAAGTCTAAACTCAAATTGTGCTAACTGTAATCGTAGACTAAATCCAAGAAAGCCCAAGACTGCTGGAGGGTACACATTCAACAGGTCAAAAATCACCAATAATAGACTCAGTCTTACAGCACTCTGGACGCACTCAAGGTAATGACAAAACATATTCAATCTGCAATATCGCAAATTACCCCTTATCATTATCCTCTCTCACAGTATACTTCACTAACTATCTAATCAGAATAGGAAAGCCGATAAAAATTATTCCAATGATAACACATATTTAACCTGCAATTCTGCACGTTTCTCTTATCACTAGAAATCGGATTGTATGCACCATAATAACCTTTAAATCTGCATGAAAAATGCTTAAAATATGCATTAAAGTTGTCAAAATATTCAACTTTAAATAATAAGACTATGGTAATATTTATTTTTTTATTTCAAAATCAGCATACATTTAGTGAGTAGTTGAATAACAAATCGATAAATTTGATAATTAACAATTATTTGATATATTTTTAATTTTTGAACGTTAACTATCGGGTACTGTTTCAAATTTTCCGTAGAAAGATTGTGACTCGATCATCAAAATATTTTTATAAGTCTAAAAGGATCGTTCCACATCTACTTAAGTAACTGGGCAGCTAAAATACAAGAAATAAAAATAAAAAATAAAGGAAATGAAAAATCAACTATCAATTGAAAATAACAAAAATCAATTAAATTAAATGATTCAAAACATAAAATAAAAAAATTAAAAATTAATAATAAGATGCTTTTTTTAATTTGGGTGATATGTTAGCACTTACTGTTTCTGGTAAAAATTCACCCGTCTCATTAATAAAACTATCAATCTGACATAAAGATTCAAAGCCTGGGTTATTGTTCAAAACGTTTTCAAATTATTTTTAAGTTTACACGGGAATACCTCTGTCAATGCGGAGTTTATTCGGCGGATTTTATTCATTAACCGAATAGATTCAGTCAACGCCATGCACGGGAAAAATGAGTGCTAATCGCAGCTATGTTTTTTAGGTAGATTTCATAAGAAAGCTAACTATTGTAACGGGTACCATGATTCTATTTCCGGAAAATATCGACATATCTTCACGTTTCACATCTCCCAGACCCCAAAACCACCGTCACTTCAAAATTTATATATACATTTATACGAGTATATACCTATAATTACAGTAAATGTACAATGTGTCCCACGTTTTTGAGTTAGTATCATTCGTTCATTCCCCCACCGATGCTGTTGAAACTTTACAGACCTTTTAACGAAGATTCTAAAAATGGTCTGTGAAATTTTCAACCTTCTAGAATTAATACACGCAAAATGGCGGCTTTAAAATTAAAACATCAATTTCAGATAAACCACTTTTTTTATTCATTACAAAATAGCTGGTGAAAATGATTAAAAACAGATTTTATATTATTAAAAACTATTCAAACCGAACAAAACAAGTTAATAATATAACTAAGTCATAAACATAATTAATTATCTAACTGTTTTTAATATTCTAGTTCTAATTATCATCTGTTTTTATTCATTTTTACCACCTATTTTGTAATGAATAAAAAAAGTGGTTTATCTGAAATTGATGTTTTTTTTAAAGCCGCCATTTTGTTTCTGTAAATTTTAGAACGTTGAAATTTTTATAGTACATTCCTTAAAAGGTCTGTAAAGTTTCAATAAAATCGGTAGGGGAATGGGCAAGTGATACTAAATCAAAAGCGTATACCTCTTTGTGGGACACACGGTATAAATATTAAGGGAATAATTATATTTTCCACTAGTAAAAAGGGAAGTAAAAGGGGAAACAGTTCACTGTAGGCTTCTCACTCTGCTCGGTACAATACTACTTCGTATCAGCTTGCCGAACTCAGTAAACGTAGGTTATATCCCCACCCCTGTATATGACACCATCACATTACGCTATTCACTACAGGGTCTGAGACTATTGTAAAAATTATTACTCTCACAGAAAGCAACTCCCACCGGTTGCCGCTTCTACTTATGTATCCTGCTTTATATTTGTTAAGAGTAAAAGAAATAATGAATAGAAAAAACTTTCCACTAAAAGTAGAATTTAAATTAAACGAGTTTAAATGTAAAGGTTTTTGAGGATCTATTTTTATTTTATCGGTATGTATTTTGTTTTACAAATTTTTTTTTTAATTGATAAAAGCAAAATGTCTTATAAAAGGATAAATAGAATAAACTTTTCATAAAATATTCTATGAAAAATAAATGTCGACCTTATGTAGTAGTTGATTTGCATCTTAAACGCTACACTGTAACTCATCTCGACGATGAGCATTAGAATTTTAATTAAAAATATTATATCTTCGAATTAATTTTCAAGACTCTCCATTCATTTTCAATATCAGCCACTCATTAGAATCCTTGAAACTTCTTTTAAAGAAGTTTATTAAATTATTTTTTACCATAATTCTTGCGGTTCTTAAATTTTCGATAAATTTTGCTATATTATTTTTCCTTTCGTTAAAAATAATTAAACTCTTTGATATGATTTTATATCATAAAAAAAAAGTTAACCAATATCATTTTTAACCTTTAATATATTTAATTATGATCTATTGGACTTCGTATTGATGCAAATTTTCTTATTTTTATTATTATTATTTTTTTTTAATTTAAATAAGTTATCATCTAGAAAAATTTCGACGTAATTTTAAAAAAATTAAGCTCAATAAAAATAATTATGAGTATCAGTGAATTTTTTAATTTATAAATGTTATTTTTGTTACAATACTTCAAAATTATTTTACTTCTTTTATTGTTTACAGAAATAAGCAGCTCCGTTTCACCTAAGATAACGGATTTAACTAAAACTCTTAACGGACGGAGAGGTGAAGATATTATAATACCCTGTGTTGCACATGGTTTTCCTGTTCCAAATTATTGGTAAGTTAACTACAATATTATATACCCCTATGAAATTTGATATTATTAAATTACAAAATTTAGTGCGTTAAACTGATGCTATTTATTTACCTTTTGTGTATGCCCAAATACTGAATGGTGAGTTTTAGCTATCAATTTAAAGAAAGTAATCAAATTCATTTGAAGCAAAGTACATGAAATAATATTACACACATTTTTTTGTGCTGCTAAAAAACTAATATGCGTAACAAAGTTATTTATAAGCGTATACCTGTTTATAATTATAATAATAAACTTTTAACAATTTTTGAATAGTAGTCGATTAGCAAACACGGTTTGCACAACTTCAAATATCACAGTTAAACATTTACATTAATTAATTCCATGATATTAGAGCAATTAAATTTCTGTGCAATGATCAAATCCTTTACATACTCGTATATCTCTCTACTTTAGATATACAAGCAAAAATAATTATTTTGTATTTTTATTAGCTTAGAATCAAAATTTCTATTTAAAAATATTAATAAAGTAATTTTCCATAAGACTACGGACATGTAGGGCACTATTAGCTTTGTGATTAAAACAGATAATAAAAAAAAAAATGATCGATTATAGTTTTCCCTTAATGATAAAAGCAACTTTATAAAAATTTAGATGCATTTAAAAGTGAGCTACTGAAAAAACAAAAAATCTGTTTTTTGAAAAGCGGAAAATTATATTTATTACGTTTATAATGTCCGGAAAACGTTTTTTATTTTTTAAATGTATAAAATTCCGGGATTATTACAATTTTTAGCTCTTAAAATACGAAAGACAAGACGATATGCCTTACAGCCTTATTATGAGAAGAATTCCTCACGTATATTTTTTTTAATAAAGGAAAAGACAGATTACCCCGTAGTATTAAGTTGTATCGATATGTGTTATGGGTATACGTATAGTTTACCGTTTTCAAATCGGATAGATTGAAACTTGCACTTAACTTTCTTATTGCCTGAAAATATAGAATATTTTAAAGGCAATCTTCGTGGGCGTTCAACTTTAAACTTTGATCTAGCTTTCTACTTTCAAATTTAAAGTTCTATAAAACCCTTATTATTATGTAATTTGTTCGAGTTTTCAAGACCGTGACTTCTCCCTTGAAAAAGCCTTCTATTTACGGTGTTATATCTTAATATATTCATTTTTCTAAAATTAAAAATCAGTTTGTTGTTCTTTATCCAGTTATGTAACTGGGTATAAAAAAATAACTTTTTTAGATTACTGCCAGGTTTATCACTTTAACACAAGTATGACAATTAGCAATAACGATTATATCTAGAATTAATCTCACCTTTTAGACAAAGTCTTCACATAAGATTTATTTCTTGATAAAATACGTTCTAATCGTTGAAGAACCGTATTTTCACCCGACTAAGTCCATAGGAGTGGTCATATATTTAACTGTTATGTATGTTTGTTTGTTCCCTTTACAGCTTCACTGATCCAAACATTTACAATCAAAGTTTGGGTAATAACAGGTGTTTGGTCTGGAAGTAACATAAGGTAACTTTAATTGCCTTAACAAAACAGGGGGAGCCGCTACACTGGGGGACATAATTAAAAAATTATGCTTATTTTGAAATTTTAATGATGGTATTCCATAAAACTATGAAAAGACCTTTAGCATCTTGTGATTTTTTCGAAAATTTATCGTTCTGTAAGTGTAAGCGAAAAGTGTGCTCAGCAGAAGAAAGCTGGAATGCATCGCGGCTAGCGCTCTCCTGCGCGCTGTTTGTTTCCTGTATGCGTTACATTGCATTGCTGTTAATGATGGAGTATGACCAGTCACAACCTGTGCGCGATATCTCTATGTATTACCATTTTACGACCAGTTAGAATCTGTGTGACATCCTTACCTCTCATCAAATATTGAATTTAATTAAAATAATAATTTTAATGAATTGATATACAAATACGTTACACTCGCTTAGATTATCATTCATTAATATTCAAATTACTATTTAAATAGAACAACCTTTCTAAAAACAAAAACTCTATCGTAGTAAGTGCGTCAGATGACGAATTTCCGGTTTTTGTTAACTTTTAAAATGTACTTAAAAACCCATTTTTTGTTTCTAACTCCAGTTCCTGTAAATAGATTAGCTTTTGTAAATCAATAGGCTTCATTTCTTCTAGGTTTGCATCCTACCAAGCTCCTACCAGGTCAGCTCCTACCAAGTTTTTTTGTAATCAAAATCGGTTAAAAATTACGTCCAGTAGAATAAAAAGAAGTATAAAATGTATCCAAAAATTCCCTTTTTGGTTCTAACAGTGGTTCCTGAGAACCGATACGTTTGAAAATCAGTAGACCACTGTTCTAATAGATTTACACAGCCCCAAAAAGTTTCGTCAAAATCAGTTAAGATTTGCATCTGGTTGAGGGGACGAAAAAATCGTACACACATATATATATATATATATATATATATATATATGCATAAACATTGCAGAATCAGGATTGTGTTCAGGAGACTCCAAGACGTAAAGAAAATTTGGAACCTCTTCCACATGACACCCCCTTATAAAATATGATTAGGCGCGTTAACAATTTTAACAAGTTCTTTGGAAATCCGCTAAAAAAATTTATTGTATTATTTTTTTAAATATTTAAGTTTCTCGGTAAGGATACCGAAACTTAATGAAATAATATTTCTAGTAACATATAATTAAAAATTTAATTTAGTATGTATTATCATTTATTTAAATATGACCTATGACCGTATAAATAAAAATATTTTGTTCGCTTCACCAATGCTACATAGGCTTTTTATAGAATAGTTGATTAGAATTAAATCAGTCTTATCCCTAAACATAATCTATTGTTTAAAAAAACAAGAAATTTTAAAAATCTGCATCCAGTAGAAGGAAAAACTGAAAATTTATCTAAAACCCCGTTTTCTGGCTGTAACTCAGATTTTCGCTAACCGATTCGCTTGAAAATCAGTACTTCTCTATTCCCACTACGTTTACTTAACTCCACCAAGTTTCGTGAAAATCGGTTAAGATTTGCGCCCGGTAGAGCGGCGAAAAAAATTTATACATACATACTATGTACTATATAAACGTGACAAGGCGCAGTAGTGATTTCCAAATACTTTGGAAATCAGCTAAAAGTTTTATCAGTACCGTATCAAGATGACTACTATATTGAATGGTAGAGTTACGGAAACAACAGAAAAGCTATAAATAAAATAATTATTATTCAAAGACAAAAAACCCGACTATAAATTGTACACATCTACCGAGAATAATTATGAAAAACGAACAAAAAATAGTTACACAAATTTTTCTTTCTTTACATACAGGCATTTTTTCAGGATACAAAAAGTTAGCAATGTGAAAGTTAATATTACTTCTACATTTTATGTTGTAATCGAGTACCTGTGAAGGCTATATGAAATGGAGACTATTGGCATTCACTTAGTTAAGACTAACAGGCACCCGAATACATTGTAAAATGTAGAAGTAATATTAAATTTCCCATTGCCGCCTAACTTACTGTATTCTGAAAAAATACCCAAAGGAAAAGAAAAAAAACAATGTTTAACGATTTTTTATTCGATTTTCATAATTATTCTAGGAGATTTGTAATATTAGTAGTCTGTTTTTTTGTTATTAATAATTATTTTGCTTAAATTTTAATGAGCTTACTTTGAAATTCCCAGTATTTCAGTATAAAAAAATTTATTTAATTTAAGTATATGACTTATCATCACTACTTTCAACGCATATATACTACTTTCATCATTTTTTAGTTTGAAACGAATGCATTATCAAATTTAAAAATTTGGTTTGTATCCTTTTCAATTTTTATAATTATTTATATTAAATATGTTTTATAGAGTTTTCCTTCTTATACGTATGTCGATTTCTTTTGAAGTAACTTTAAATTATTTTGTGCTGTTTCTATATTTACCTATTTTTGATTACATCATATTCAGCAAATTAAACAATGTATTTAAATTCTAAATTTTAAATCTAAATTCACATTTTTTTCTGAATTCATGCAACTTTTTGAAGAAAAAAAACGGCGAGAAGACATCCACAAAGTAATTCTTTTTCTAATATAAAATAAGTTGATAATAAGTGCTATATTTAATTTATTATATTTCATTCTTTTTTAGTTATTTTATATATCGTGCTATTTTGACGCATAAATCATCGGTATATTTATCCCGCAATAAGCATTTGTTAATTTTTATCCCGAAAAATGTACGGCAAATATTTCTCATTCAATTCACTGTTTATTATTCGTATACTTGACTGTTTTACTGTATTATAATGAGAAAATAAATATAAATCTTTTTTATATAAAAAGAAATGTAAACTGAAACGGTTAAAAAACTTTTATCTTTTTTTAACGGCAATTATTGCTGTTCATAATGGGCAGCTTAAATTTTATTCATCTCCTGACTAATCAGCTTTCACCCTTAATCTTAAACTAGGTTTGTAGTAGCATTTATCGAGATATACTGAAAAACATTTTTAACATTCATAGAGAATGTTTTAACACACACTAGAACGAACAAACAGAGCTTATTCGCTAGGCGGTACGTAGTATTGTTGTATTAAGTTTTTTGTCTGATTCCAAAAAATAAGTCTATTTCTTAGCCCTATCGGATAATATGCTCCTTTATGTACTCTTTCGGAGTACTGTTACTGGCGAGATATTCACCTTAATTTAGGCATTATCTTTTTTTTTTTTTTTTTTTTTTTTTTTTTTTTTTTTTTTTTAACCTCCGGATCCACCGATAGGCATTCTTCAGAGGATGAAGCTGAATGATTTGTAGCGTGTGTGAAAATGCCATACCTGACCGGGATTCGAACCCGGGACCTCCGGATGAAAGGCTGAGACGCTACCACTCGCGCCACGGAGGCCGGCTTAGGCATTATCTTGGTCGCGTTTTTCGCAACATGTCTGATGCGATTACTAAACAGCCGTTTAATGTCGAATACTATGCCAATATTCTTAATGTGGTAATTATGTTCACCCGGTTGGCTTTTCTATTCTGAACTGTTCGATTAACATTCTATTCCCATTTATTTTTACCACTATTTTATAAGTTTTCATCATCTGTCTATCCGCTTATTTTTTTAGCAGATTTCCAAAGAATTAGTAGAAATCGCTATTGCGCCCTGTCAAATTTTATAAGAGGATGTTTTTGGGAGGGAGACCAATTTTTCTTTATGTTTTGGAGTCTACTGAACACGACTTTACAATGTTTATAAACATATGTACGTATGCATAAGATTTTTCGGCCACTCTACCGGATGAAAATCGTAACCGATTTTGACGAAAATTGTGAGGTTATGAAAAGTTATCAGTAACCGAATCTTACTGATTTTCAAGCGAATCGGTTCACAGGAACTGCAGTAAGAGGCAAAAAATGGATTTTTGGGTACGTTTTCTGTTACAACTTGGACCCACGAGTTAGAAAGTCAAAATTAAATATTTGCCAATACCACCAGGTGCGTGTTGGTTTCCCAACGGTTCCAAAACATCAAGTTAGTAGCCTAAATCAAATATTTGTGAGTACCGCCAGGTGCGTGTTGGTTTCACCATGATTCATATTCAAAAGTCGATGAGTTTCTAGTTGTGAGCTAGTTTCGCAATAGTACTTTAGTTTCGCAATAATCAAAAATGTGATGTGGTATGATGGAAAGAGGTTGGTGTCCAAAAGATCAGTTTTGAAGTTATGAGTCAAGTAGAACCTTTTTACTTTTTTGTGAGCTCTGCTCCAAAACTACACAAATAGTTAATAGTTATTCTTAGTAGTTTATAGTTAATAGTATCAAAGCGGGTTGTTAGCAAGTAGCTATGTTAAGCAATTGATGCACTTACAACTCAACAACTCTGTGAAAAGGAGGAAGAAAAACACAAACATACAAGTATAATGTATTTATTGAACGATACACAGTAAATTTCAAAATTATAAAAGAACTCATGATACTAGCATAATATGAAATACAAGAAAAAACACCGAAATCGATATTATTTTCAAAAATCATTATTCAGTATTTCTTCTAGTGTCCATTTTTGTATTCATAGAGAAAAACACCAAACATAACACATCATAAAATATTCTCTACGTAATAACGTATCTCTTTGTATTGAATGCTTCTTTTCCCGTAGATATTCTCATTTATAGTTCCTTATTAAAAATTTGCAAGCATCTAGTGATACACTTTTGGTGCTGTTTTACTTTTGTTTTTTATAAGGCGATTAGAAAGGAGGTAATTAGTTTTTTTCCCATGATTCACATTGAATTGAATTTTCCATAAAGCAGTAGAAAAGAATATCTCCGTTTACTATTCATGCATTTTTTTTATTTTTTTTTAAGAAAATTGAACAAATTGAGATAATTTTTTTTGTTTACAGTCTTTTGATGTAACGATATCTATGAAACGTGTCAAAACTCATTGGAAAGTCATACTGCGTTTGGAGTAACACAACAAAAAAACCTTTTTTTTTTTTAATCGTACAGTTACGGTTAAAAATTTCATTGGCTATTGAGTGAAATTAAAGTTTTTCGCAGCTTTTGAAATAAACGTTTTCAATAAGACAGTTATTTACAATAAATTGTATCAAGAAAAATATTAACCAAACGGAGAAATCTGAATTTAATAATCCAAATGTCTGACTGAAAATATTTTTAAGATGTAATAAATAAATTAATTAGACTAAAACAAACTGTTAGGTAGACGAAAACTTTATATAACAATTGATCTGTGGATTTTAAATTTTCTCGTTATAATTATGTAACTACAGTTCAAGTCTGTTCTGATTCTCTTTATATTCCTCCCGTTCACATTTAAATTTATTCAATGATAAAAAGTTTTAATTAATTAAAGATAGAAGGTTTTTCTCTTCTGAAAATAACTGAACATCTTACGTCACACTGTAGTTGAAAAAGAAGAAAAATAATTGTCACATTTTCCACTTTCTTATCTTATACAAAATTAGTTTAAAAAGAAAAATTTAACTATAACGAAAATTATGATTTACAAATATATGACCGTTTTCATGCTTTTGTATTAACACAGATAGTTATGTAAATGAAACATTAGATCATATTATTTCTGTATTACGAAACTTGCCATGGTAGTGAAATTACGTAACTATTTATTTAAATGTATATATATATATAATTTAAAAGTTATAGAATATAATTATTTTTCCAGTAAAGTAATTACTCCTGTATAGCTTTCCTATTTCCAGAATATAGTCAGCCTAAATCCAAAAGCTATTTGTATAATAATACATGTATATATAACAGAGGTCATTATGTTGTTTTAAATATTTTCTAAATCTGCGTCCGGATAGAAAAATAGGACGTTTCTTAGTATATTCAAATAAAATACGAAGAAAATCTAAAAATGACCGGTGTCAAATATTCTTTCAACATTAAAGATATTAAAAAAATTGAAAAAACGAAATATAATTTTATTTCAATAAATATCTACGACTATGATTCACGCTTAACGATTAAAAACCGTGACTATTTCAAAATTGAAATTTCATCTTTACGTATAACCAATTTTCGTGATTGTAAATTTATTATTTATTTATTATCTTCGATTTATAAGGATTCGAATAAATACGATTATTCAGTTAAAATAATCAGTTAAGATCAAACCGGTTTAACACCGCGAGGATTAATAAAATACAAGGAGGAAAGTTGAATAACTGCCCTTCATTAATTTATGGGACAAAGTTTGTATCAAATTTAGATATTTATATCGAAGAAGATCGTAAACAATTCAAACTCAACGAGTCGTTTAAAAATAAAATAAAGAAAAAATAGATTATAATTTTACATCGAAAGCACCGATAAGCCGTGCATTGAAAGCATTGATAAGGCCCGTTCTCGAACCGTTTGTACAACCAATCAAGTTACACTTTTAAACTTAATCGGTGAATAACAATTATATAACCCTTCTGGTTTTTGTTACATAATAGTTGATGAATTTGGAAAAATAAAGAGTTACCCGAGATTTTATCGTGTGCAACATACGAGAAATAAAGTTGTTAAATGTATCTTAACAATTTTGTTAAAATCGGAGAGAGTACTGGTTCACGAAATTAGACGTCGTTATCTACCATTTGAAATGGTAGATAACTCTTTCGTTCTGTTAAGAAACACTATTAGTTTTCAATTATGAATTAAATTATTTTTCTTTTTATAATTAAATTTTTAAAAAATTCTACTATTACGTTATGTGTAATACCGTTGTGGGTTAAGGTATTTGAAATCTTGTTTTTTTTTTTTGTATATTCGGTAAGGGATTCATTATTCAGTAATTCTTTAATACGTTACGTGTATTCCAATAAATAATTTTAATGACCTTATTTATATTTTTGTAGTTCATAAGGAATATAATTTGATGATTGCGACATGGTACAAGTACTGTCCTCTAATACGTTGTTTTCTGTCTTGTCATGCGATAAAATGTTGACGATGTCTTCTATTAAAGCCAGTAACAATTTTTTGTCTTATATAATAAAATTTACAATCTGAACATTTTATTTTATAAATAAATAAAATTATCAATTTTATATATCGTTTAATTAACTTTTTCTAAAACATTGTTTTGAAAAAACGATTGCGCAATACTTTCTTATTTTTTTATTTTTCAGTTCTTTTATTAATTTTATTACCATTACAATCAGACAAATATTTCTGTAATTCGCGTTTATTTTAATATTATTATTCTTTAAGTTTCCTTTTTTTAATTAATACGATATAATAAAATATATAGATGTTTTATATATATATATATACATGATTATAACATATAGATGTTTATTAATTTTATGATTTGGTAATATATGTATTAAGGTTTAACAAATATATATTATATTCTTTTGCGATATTGTTTTAACTTACCCGGCTATACGGCTATAGGTTTATTACTACTGCAGCAGAGAGGCTATAAAGAGAAAATATAGCAATCGCCAAAATTTTGGGTTCGAAGTTTTTGCCAATATCAGCGTTTCAAGAGCTCCAAAATCAAAAAAAGAAAAATGATAGAAAGTTCCGAAAGATGTATTACGTAGGAACGTGTATCGTCTTGTAATTTGATTAATTTATTCAACATAAATTCGGAAAGGGTTACAAAAATTTAAGGTGGTATTAATGGTATTAATATTTTGAAAAAATGAAAAAAGAGGCATTTTTTAATTTTCTACTTTTAGTAAAGTATTCGTAGAAAATTTAACTTTAGTATGATGAAAGTATTTATTATAAGTTAAAAAAAAATTTTAAAGTTTTAAATCAATTAAATTTAGGAGTGAGAATATATTCAATATTATTTTTACACAGTTTTCGCCTCGTATCTAGAAAACCTGTCGACCAAAAATGTTTAAATACGGTACACACGAGGCTCGGCTAATAAATTTTTCACATGTATGCGTAGCATGGGAATGAAAAGAAATATTGGAATAAAATAAAAAATTAATAAAAGTACAATCCCTTAGCTACAAATTTAATATTTATTTATTAATATAATCCCCGTTTACACTGATACTCGTTTCCCAACGTGTGACAAGTTTTTGTATTCCGTCACTGAAATATTCTGGCGGTCTTTCTCAGAACCAAGTGGCCACAGGTTCCTTCACCTCATCATCGGTGGTGTAATGATTACCTTTGAGATCCCTATTTGTGATGAGGGAAGAAGTGGAAGTCGCACGAAGCCAAATCCGGCGAGTATGGCGGATGCGGAATAGACTCAAACTTCAGCTTGCGGAGAGCCTCTGTAGTGGCGTGCGTGGTACTCATCGGGCACAGAGTTTACGGCAACCAAATTACTCGATAATATGTCCTACTCTTTCTTTAGATATGCCTAACTGAATAATGATCCGTTGCTGGATGATCCGTCGGTCACTTTGAAGCAAATAGTCCACCTCCTTTCGATGTTTCTCCCCGGTCGCAGAAACTGATCTTCCGCTGCGAGGTGCGTCCTCAATTGTCGCATTACCAGCTTCACATTCGCGAAATTTCAACTACCACCTACTCACAGTACTCCTGTCAACAGTTTCACTACCGTAAATCGCTTTTAAACCGTGAAAAATATACGTAGGATTCACATTTTCTGTTGTTAAAGATTCAATCGCTGCGAGCTGTTTTAACCGTGTTGACATATTTGGCCGTACTCAACTCCATTTCAACTGCTGCTGAAAACAAATAGATAAACGGATTTCAACGCATTATCGCAAGTTTGTAGAGTAGGATTTTAGCTATAATGTGCTGTCACGCCCAACTCGATAGTACCTTTTGTCTCAAATTATCTATCTTTTGTTTAAAATTATAGATTGATATTTTAAAAACAGGGACCTGTTCTTAAAATATCAATCTTTTATAAACTACAATTTTAAAAGTTGAAAATCTATCTTTATGTAATATTAATTTAGGCCTACATGGGAACTTTTAAAAAATGGTGGTCCTATGCGACCTGACTTAAGAATTTAAAAACATTTGAGTATTTTACATTTCTTAAACTTTATTGGTGTTTCAAGTTGAAATTGTTATTAAACATGTTATATGAGCTGTAGAGCAAGGGAATCAACGTTTTTGTTACTTTTTTTAGAATATAATAATTAAAATACAGTACAATGTTTGTGATAAAAACGTCATATAGTCGAGGTGTACAACTGGGCCCTAAATTGTTTACTAAATATTTGATTTTATCTTTTTAATTATACTTTTAATATTGCATGATTTTTAGTTTAAAAGTCATTTGATTAAATAGGGGTACTTTGACCCCCATTTTTACTGAATATTTTGATATTTTTCGCAGTTGTACTCTAAATACTGCATAATTAAATCATCAATACTCAAAAGTCCTATAGCGTATTTTAATTAAGAATCTATCAAGGGTAAAGCTATATACCCCTTTGCCGAATTTTTTATCGAGTTATGAAAATAATAATTTATACATATAGATGGATTTTATTCTCGTTTCTATGATTAAAAATGTTATGTATAATTTTATCTCTTTCCAATGATTTTCAATTAAAATAAGTTTTTCTTTTTTAAATTAAACATTAAATCAAGGTAATTCGTAGAAAGTTTTGTTCGATTTTTTATACGAATTTTAAATTATCACCATAACTTAGTAAAATATTTTATAGTACATTATTTTTGTTAATAGTCCGTTTCACAGCACGTATATAATTAGAAAATCACAACGTAACTATTGCAAAAAATCATCTTCTGATTTTTTGTTTAATTTCTTATTTCTAATATTCTTTTCAGAAAAATACCAAACAAACTGTATCCAGTATTAATTTTTCAACATGTACAAAAATGTTATCTCTGAAATTCTTTTTTCAATATTAAGGCACAAATAATAGTATCAACAGTTCTTTTACTTATGTTATTTTTCAATAATTAATCTCTCACAGTATTTAATATCCCGGTAGAAAATATACATACCATTATGTAAATTTTTAATGTTAAAATGTATATATTTTTTGTATTACTAATGTTTTACTAATTTAGCTTTTCTTCGTTTTTGTCGTTTATTTTATTTTTTAACAGTATAATCGTTTTTAATACGATTAAAAACGACTTTTTTCTTTTAAAATTGTATCCGTAACTTTATTAAAAATTTTACGCGAGGGAACATTAATAAAATTAAAAAACAAATGTAATGGGATTTTTTTGTATGTAAATCTACGAGTATGGGTAACTATTATATAATATGAACGTTTTAATAATTTCTTTTTAAATAATTTAACTTTAAAGCCTTTTAGTCGCTCTTGTGACCGTCTTCATAACCAGTTAAGCTGACCTTAAAACTGGCGTTAGCTGATGTTATTGCTGGCAGATTTTTAAGTTCAGAAAGACATATATATTTACAATTCGATCTAAGTAAGAATTTAAGTTAAATTTCACATTTTCTTTTCATATATCGTTTTTTGTGTATCTATGTATTTCATTTATATGTTTGATTGTGAAAGATGCGGCTATTGCATGCGCGCGTGCGCGTATAATCAAAGTTATTTATGTTGGTTGATATGCCTATGAAATATGTCTACTTAATGTTGAATTTATGTTTCTATGGAAGGCTTTTAAGCGAAGCAGTGTTCCCTTCTATTAATATATTCTAATAATGATTCAGTTCGATAACTTTATGTATAGAACAAAAATAGTTTCTTATAGATAAACAAAATCAAACAAAACATTTAATTCTTAAGTAAAATTCAATTACCAGCAAATTATTTCTGGGATATAAGCTGAAACAAAAGAAAAAAATAATTCTTATTTAGTAAATTTAGTAAAGTTTAGTTAATTAGTTTTAATAAAAATCAAATTAATATTTTCCATTAAATAATAGACGCAATAAAATCGTTTCCTTTACACTAATGGATTATACTATGCTTATAAAACAATTTTATGATTGTAAGATAAATATAAAATCTATATCATGTATCCATTGCTAACAGCTATAAGAATTTTACAAATCAACATTTTTTCCTTCATTTTTTGTTATTTTATCATTTAGTTTTTTTTTTACAAATTAATATTATTAAGGTATATTTAAAATAAAAAGCGTTAACTATGTATCAGTGCATTTTTTTTTTGAAAGTAAATACAGTAATTGTTATCTAAAATAATAAATTTATTAGACTATAGCAGAATTATTAAGATGAAAACAAAACGTAAAAACAATAGCGACAATAAATCATTTTTAAATTTATGAACTTACAGCAGTTTAGTCGCTACGATAGTACCCAAAGCTTTGCATCATATACTTGGTTGTCGGTTAGTTGCGTCCGCCTAAAAAAAAACCCGGTCAATCTCGTCCCTCAAAGTTAATTTTACCCGGACAACTCCGTCTCTCATAGGAAGTTGTACCTTGCTATTCCGAAAAATTGATCATAATAATAAGTATAGATACTAGTGTATCTCCTCTAATCATTTAATGTTTTAATATCCCAGTGAAAAGCAAAACCATATTTCACACTTCTTAGTGATAATCAGCTGTATATATCATATGAAAGGAACTACAGTATATGTATTGTCTAACTTCATATAAAGGTTTTTCTCAATTCTCTATTTTACTTTTTTTTCTGTTTATCTCACCACTTAAAATAGTTTTGTCAATTCTCTGTGCAACTTTTATTTTTATTTGTTTTATTTCTACGTATGTTATTCTTTTGGTGCTGTTTATCTAACTACTTATAATAATTTTGTCGATCTCCTATGTTACTTTATTTTATTGGTAAAATTTTCATAGACAGCCTCCACATACTGTATTCGAGAACAGGGTTTTCTGGTGAATTTATTCATTTGTTCCGGAAGATACATATCCTTTTCTTTTATCTGTTTATATTTTCTTATATTTTTATTACTTCTTAATTGTATCAGCTTGGAAATTGCATTATTAATTGTATGTATCAGCCTGGAAAGTTTACAAAACATCAACCCAATTTGACAACGCGTACTAACGACCACTAAATGAGGAATAAATCCTGAAGAAGGTATAAATACAACAAGCAGTAAAGGGTACGCAGCTATTATTGTTAGCAGTAACGGGGACGCAATTGACCGGTTTGAAAAAGGGAGCCAGGTAGTGGTGGACGAACCCATCAGGTTGGTATAGTGGTAAACGCCCCTTCACCAGTCAGTTGATTTGGAAGTCGAGAGTTGTAGCGATCAAGTCCTAGTAAAGGCAGTTAATTTTTATCGAATTTGAATACTAGATCGTGGATACCGGTATTCTTTGGTGATAGGGTTTCAATTAACCACATATATCAGGAATGGTTGAACTCAGACTGTACAAGACTACACTTCATTTAAACTCATACATATAATCCTCATTCATCCTCTGAAGTAATACCTGAACGGTAATTCCCGGAGGCTAAACAGGAAAAAGGAAGGTAATGGCGGACGGAAATGACCAAGCCCGACATAACTAATTACGAAATTAAAAAGATTCTAATTACTTTAGTATTTTTAAAGTACAATTATTATTTTTATTTAATCATAAGATAACAATTTTGAGAAAGCTATGACTAATAAAGTAAATGCAACGCAATGTTACTTTAATATATAAAATACAAACCTAAAAATGTAAAACCCGATAATTAGAATAGAATTAGTGTGACAAAAAATTATAGGAATATACTCACTTTTTAAAACTCACCAAAAAAAAAAATAATGCAGAGATAAAAACAACGTAAATATGGTATATCAAATTGCTCATTAATTATAAATTGCCTTATCCTCATACATGGGTTAATAAATAATAAAGTATTAACAATCATTTTTTTAAACCTGTTAACAACATGCTTATTAGACCGATTTCAAAATCTATCGTTGCATCAAAGTTTTTAGAAATAATGAACTGTAAGAAGTTTAAAATAGGTCAATGAATTACTCCAGGGAAAAGATCCTCGTTTATATCTATATTACAGATCGTGCGTACTTGATCAGCCATACTATTACATTAACTATCCTCATTAACTATCCTATTATATAAAGTTATTATATATAATACTGAACGAAGGTCTTTAAACGTGCAACTAATTTAGTTATAAAGAAGGGCTTTCTGATTGTTAGTACCTCCTATAGAAATTCGCTTGAAGTGGGAGCAAATTTTAAACTTAGAGCAAGATAATCTCTGACAGTACCGCTTCTTTAACTGCTGACGGACTCTCATAAAAAATACTTGATTTCAGAATTAATAGCAAAGGGACAAATTCCATAGATGTCTGTAACCAAAATCTTTGAACAATATCGTGAGAGCCACATTTATTTGCTAATATTACTCAGCTTGGATCCAAGTAAAGCAGACTGTCATAACACATACGAGGATATCCGAACGGGTCCATATCCAGTATTTTACAAAACCAGTGCGATGTTAACTTAAATGCGATTATTAATTATATATATATACATATATATAATAAAAAAAGTATAATTAAACCTTCATTTAAAGTTTTTTCTTAATGCATTTAATAAAAAAATTTATTTATTTCTTAAGAAAAACATTTATATATAAATGTTCATATTATTCTCCATTCTTTTAATGTTTATATTCAATTGCATAATGCAAAGATGAAATAATACATTTTTATTTGAACTGAAATGCGCAATGAAAAAAGGTTGCTTAAAAATAATGTTACTTTGATTCTACCTGTATTTGTCAGATATTTATTTTTATATCAGATTAGAAGAATAGGTAATACATTGGGTAATTAAATTAGATTTTTACCTCTTTACTCAAATTAAATAATCGACGGTAAGTGATTGATATAAATATGTATTAAAGGTGAAAAAATCTAATAAATACCACACTTTATTTGTATTGTAAGCAGATTTTACTTTTTTATTATTATTTTTGAAGTGAAAACTTCTGTAGGCACGCCGCACACTTTTGGATTGGCATTGAAAGACTGATGATCCGTCAAGCTCTGAAATTAAATGCTCATTCGTTTAAACACGGGGGAGCCAAGTTTAGCCGAGCGCGGGAGACAGTCTACTGAGTAGTGAATAAGTCTGGTAGTGTCAGGCTCCGAGAGGAAACTCTCGTTCGTGTAAGCTCGATGGAGCCGAGTTTGTCCGACCGTCAGTTGTGCGTGGTTTGTGTGTAGCGTCTGTGCTTGGCTGTGTTTCGTTTTACGTTAGATACATTCATAATTGTTGTTCGTTATACGTATTATTTGTGTAACTACTATACCTATCTTTCACTGTATACTTTTAGTGATCATCGTTCTAATATTGAAAAATATTATTGAAGAATAATTCATCATTGAGTACGTAAGTAAATTTATGCATCTGTCATATACGAGTGTATGAGACGCTACAGTATATATTTCAAAGCATACTTTTCATTATGCACATATACAATTTCATGCACTCCAGACCTAATACCGTACAAACATATTTTACTTAAAAATATTATCTTTATTAATCTCTTGGGTTAACGAATCAACTATACAAACGTATAAATTAAATACACTACGTTTCACTTTGAATTCTCTAAGCTTCATCAGGTGACAACATTGATACACATGTAAAAAATTATTTTACCTACTAAGAGATTATTTTATTAATTCTAAGAATTTTAAGTTAAATGTAGTAAGTATATTTAATTTATAAGTTTTTATAGTTGATTGGTTAACCTAAAAGATTAATCAAGATAATATTTTTAAGTAAAATATGTCTCTTATTATATTTAATTATATCCAATCAAGAGGGAAATAAACTTAAATAAATTATATTTAAGTTAATATTCATATATACGGGTATATATATATTACTTTTTATTTAATATTAAAATATCGAATAAGGTCATCTTAGATGATGTTTCAACAGAATAATTTATACTTAGGTTATAAGGCCCACATTGAGAATCTAATGATTATATGAATGAAAATAAATAATTATTTATATATAAAATATTAATTTTTGCCTTTTCTCTGATTCATCCAACTAAAATCACCCATAATACTAAAATCAATAATATTATATATATATATATATATATATATATATATATATATATTATTTCAAAACTATTACGATCGCCATAGAAGCTTTCACTTCGGTCATGCGGTCTAAGCACATACACAATTATTTTTTAGTGTTATTATTTTATTCCAAGAAATTGTAATTTTTTAAAAATAAAACGCAATACTGTTGCCCATTTTTAAGTATTTATTATTAAAGGAAAATTCGCTCTCATTTCTCTCTCTACTCACCTATTATAAATGAAAACATAAGCCTAATGTATATGGACAAAAAATTACTTTCGAAAATAACGGTCTTGTTAACTAAAACGTACTCTGATTTTAATAATGTTAATTGTATTAACGCCCAGTAAGCACTCATGAATTTATCGGTTTGGAAAGCATCAATAATTATCGTTTATCGACTTTGAATTTACTCGTATTTGAAAATACAATGAGACCTCTATTAGATTTTACGTTATTACCGGTGCAAAACGCGAACCTAAACAAAATAGAAACCACACCAGCCACCTCTTTTCATTCGGCTTAACGCTGTATCCGTCAGTACAAAACAAAACTGCGTTCATGTGAAGTAAGCGATAATAAGATAAGTTATATTTACATTATTTTACGACCAAATAAAACGAACCCGGATTTTAAGATCTTAATTTGTTTTCATCTCATAATTATGTAAATTAATGGAATTTTATAAAAATTAAGTGATAAATATTTAATTTTCCTCCAAAATACCGTTTTGTTTTTTGGTTGTTTTTTTCATAAAGTTCAAATCAGATAAATTCCTAATTACGCTAATCGCGTTTTGATAAACTAAATTAAAAACGGTAGACATAAAACTGATTTCGTCTATGACTGAATAAATAGAAAATAGAAGAAAAGTGAATAGAACAAGCTAACCGTTGTCAAAAAAGGGTTTATTGATATTGTACTTTTTTGAGGTTATACATATTTTTACAGCTAAATCAGATCTTTTTTCAGTAAATTATATTATGTTGATTTACTATTAATATAATTAGAAAATGCTTGATTTCAATTTAAGAAATATTCTATACGTTTTGAAGTTTTTTACAGATGAATAATTCAGTTTTCTTTTGCCAAATGTTACAGTATTAGCCTATATCCCTACACCATAAGCAATCTGTTAAAAAATTAGGTAAATATTTAAAAAACGTAGGGACTCACTCCGATTTTGATGAAATTTAGAATATACCTTATTTAGGACCTTAGTTATTCGTTAAAATTGAAATTTTTCGTCGGAAATCCCTTTCACCCTCGTAAGTTGCACAGTACTCTCACGAATAATTTTTATTGTAGCGAAAAAATTAGGTCGTAAATATATTATATTCCAAATTTCATCAAAATCGGATTTGACTCATTCTTCTATTTAAATATAATATTGTCAATGATAACAAAATAAAGTTAAAAAACCCCCTAAAAAAAAATAATGAACTATCCCAATCATTTTAAATTTAATAGGAATTTCCATAATAATACTATCAAAAAAAATAATTTAAACCAAAAATAGAAGAATTTAAATTAAAAAACTATTAACCTTCAAAGTTAAAATTCCCTAATTGTAATCAATTACCAAAAATTATGTCCATGGTTTCATATATTTTTTAATATTTTGAGATTCTTTTTACTTTATAATTCCTAAAACTTGTTCGCAAACTTCCAGTTAGGATGCACGCTTGTAAATACGTTTTATGAGTGTTCATCTATTAGGTTATTTATTTCAGAAAAGATTTGACCGCGGAAAGGAATGAAAATGATAGGTGGTTCACTGTAATGTACCATATCTGAATGGGGTAGTTGGGCTGTAAAACTTTTAAACGTGCGTTTTTAACTAAATAACAAACATCGTCGGAATCAACATTATATAGATAAAAATTTAAAAAAAATCTTTCATATAAATTACAAAAAGCCTCCTGCATCCTTTTGGAATTAAAATTTTGTAATTTTTTCTTCATTTGGACCTTTTGTCTTGATTTTTTCTAAATGTTTTTCGCTACAAATTAAAATTTTTAAACCTTTTATAGAAGCAAAAAATAATAATTAAAAGCAAAACCCGACAATTAATTGAACATATCTTATTATGAAAAACTAACAAAAAATAGTTAAACAAGTTTTTCTTTCTTTTCTTACAAGCATTTTTGCAAGATACACTAAGTCAGTCAGCGATGTGAAATTTAATGTTACTTCTACATTTTATGTTGTATTCGGGTGCCTGTTAATCTTAACAAAGTAGAGCCCATTAAAATCATCATCATACCGCCTATAGAGACATCCGACTACAACATAAAATGTAGAAAAAATATTAAATTCACATCGTTGATTAACTTACTGTATCCTGCAAAAATGCCTGTAAGAAAATACTTGTTTATTTTTTGTTCGTTTTTCATAATAGTCGGTTTTTTGTTTTTAAATAATTATTTTTATTTAGCGTTTTTTTGTTGATTCCATAGCTTCATTCAAATTAGTAGTCATCTAGATATGATACTAGTTTTTTTTTTTTTTTTTTTTTTTTTTTTAGAAAAGTTTGTGCCATTTGGTTTTTTTTTTAATCCGACTGCCAATATTTTAAATCTTTATTTAAATTAATTCTTGTAAAATAGCTTGTTTTTAAATGGTTAATTAAAAATATATTCTGAGAAATAACCCTTGAAGAGTCACGCACGGTCTTCATATTTATTTCTTCTGACTACTTGTGATTTGTATGTTATTCATCGCTGACTACAGTGGCTACTTGTTCGAGATTGCAAGAAAGAAAAATATAGCACACTGGAAGATATTGAAAATTTAACAGCCAAAATTTTAAATACAACTTATTGTATATAATTTTTATTTTTAACGTTAATTAGACTAGGTTAGTTAGCAAAGCGAGGGTCTGTTATGTTTGGTTAGATTATGTTGATTCCGTGTCCTGACGGATCATTCTTATATCAACATACGTTGTATTTTGTCTAATATAAGTTTTGTTTTTTCAACAGAAATCTTTTCTGTAACTTTATTATTTTACCTCTAATTCTCCAACATGTTTTTAATTAAGGTTTTAAAAACAAGCTATCGTACAAGTATTAAGTTATTTTTTTTTTTTTTTTGTTTTTAATTTGGCTGTCGGATTCCGAAAAAGTACCTGCTATTTAAACAAAAAAATTGAATGTAAATGTATGATAATGTGAGCGTAATGCATATGTCTATCATATCATTGATATGTCTATCAGTGTATTAGTATTACTATTGTTCACATACATATTACACATTGCTTCACTTTAAATTCCTTTTGGTTCTATATACACCAATAATACAGTCCTATATAAACAAGAACCTCATAACGATCAAGTTAGTGTAAGCAGCGACAAAATAAATTTTTTTTTCTTTTTTAAAAACTTTGCAAGCCAAAAAATTTCACTCACATTAAATAAAAATCACTCAAAAAAAAGCTCGCAGACCGAACAAAAATTCACTCAACACGAACTTATAGACCATACTTATTTATTTGTTTATTTACATAGTAACATCAGACTTAAGCCATTTTACAGTTACTAGATAATAATATATGAATTTTGTAATGTGTTATTACAGCAAGAACGATGAATTTTTCGAAAAAATCGTAAGAGGCAAAAGGTGTTTCTTTGTTATCGTTTTACGGAATACCATCATTAAAATTTTTAAAAAGCGTAATAGTTAAATATTGCCCCCAGTGTAGCGTCCCCCTATTTTGGTTAAAACTTTAGATGCGGATGTAACTTGGGTTAAAATTAAGGATGCGAATGTAAAAAATTGCAAAATCTGCAAAAAGGCTATGCGGGGTTTTTGGAGTCGCAGATGACAAACCCTATAGTCGTTTGACATAAAAAAATGACAAAAACTTGGTACGGAAGTTTTTGTGGTTTCGAATTTGACAATATTTCGTCATCACTCATATATAGAGATGGTTTTTTGACTGGTAGTATGTTGAGACACAGCTCCTTAATTAATAATTTAATTAACTAAATGAAATAAAAACTTCACTATTTCGTTACTTTGTATAGTAAATGCTTGATTGAAAATTTTTGTTTGATATTTTATAAATATATTAGAATTTTCAATATATGATGTTATCTTTTGAAATCCAAATTAACCTACTGGTTAAACTCGTGCAATGTATGATAATAATTTGCTTAAAGTATGAGTAAAAAGTATAAAGGAAGTTTTTGAAAATGTTGAAAAATTTTTGTAATATTATTTTTAAACAAAGAAAAGCTAGGTCGTAATTGCGAATTAAAGTTTTTATTTTTTCATTAAAGGGTTAAATTTTAAACTATATGCGTACTTCAGAAAAATTAAAAAGAATCTTTCCCGTTTTTATGACTTATTTATAATGTTGACTTTCGAGAACATTTAAAGGTCAGTAATGTAATAAATCTTCCCATTTTTTTATCGGTAATAAATCCCTTTTTAAATAGCAGGCTATTAACGATTTCTAATACAGTGTACTATAGTATGCATCTTGAGAGAAAAGATTGAATTTGAATATTTATATGGTCTTCCATCCGGAGGTCACGGGTTCGAATCCCGATCAGGCATGGCATTTTCATACGCTACAATATACCCATGCACAATTACATTGTTTTATTTACATATTCCCATGCACATTTTTTAGGCTTATATGGTGAATTAATCAACCAAAAAAATAAAAAAATTATATATATATTGTTCGTGGTTCGACCAGGATATCGAGATATTAACTACTAAAAATATCTTATAGAAACAATTTATTACTCAAAGACATATAAAACAAATAAATAATAAAAGTAATATTAATAGTAATAACAATGACAATACTTATATACAACATACAAAATAGTTATTCAGATAAAAGACAAGATTTATTTAATTACAGTTAAATTATAAAAAGACAGAATACAGTCCGATTTACTAAAAGGTTTATAATGACCGCTAATATTAATATCTAATATTGCATTACAACAAGATAACACTAGAAAAGTCAAAAGTTCATACCATTCACTTTCTGCAAATATTATTAATTTACTGTTTACAATAGAACTACCCTTCACTTTACGAATGAGTAGAACACTGTCACTCTCACTACTGTTTACCAATAACTCGGCGAGAATCTTCCAATGGATGAATATCTGTTGTCCACAATGGAATGCTCGTAACGTACTCGCTTGATGATTTTGCCGTCACCGAAACCGCGTCGATGTCTGGCTCGTGAAACTACTCTACTATCGCTTGATATCATGATTGGGCCAAACACAGCCTCGCAAAACCCTACTGACCCTCGCTGCTGGTCTCTGTCTGTATTTATATCCCCCGGTCTGCAGAACCAGTACCCGTCTCATCATTTTAACTGTTGAAGAGTAATAATTTTCATCGTCCGCGCTCATACGTTTTCTGTAAATTCTTATTCCGGTCCGGTAACCCTTGTAGTCGAACAACAGATTTTGGAGGTGTCATTGTCCGTATTATAAAGGAAAAATTGTTTCCTTTGTAACGTTACCCTTTCTCAGGGTAACGGACCTGTTACCCTGAGAAAAGAATTCCATTTAGTTCCTTCTGGTTCTTCTTTTCGTTGTTATTTTATCTTTCTTTCTTCTTATTTGTGAGAAATCCGTTACCCCGGTCTGTTATACTGGGTCCTGTTACAATATATATTACTGCGTGAAATATAAGGATAGAACACTGTACAAAAATTATTCTTATCTATTCAACTCTTTCACATACGTGACGTGATTATTCTACTATATTCATAAAAACGGCAGAGATTTTCAGCAGTTTTAATTAAAATTCCCTCCGATAAAACTTTTTGTCACTCTTTTAAAAGCAAAATTATGATATGAATTAAAAAGGTACTGAGATACTGTTGTTAAAACTCTTACTTTTATAAAAACAAATTTACTAAGAGCCTATGAAGTGGATCATTTTAAATGACCGCCATAGTGAAATTGACTATAGGGGATTAAATTAAACGATAGATATGTTTTTTTTTAAATATACTAGGTTGTTAAATATATTTAAAGACAATTTTTTTAATACAATCTTTTGACTAAATTATAGAATGTTGAACTTAATTGTCACAAAAAAGAAATGCGAGTTGTAGTTTCCTTTTTACGCTTAATTTGTTATAATTTCTACATTTTTCCTTCATATTCAAGTTAAATCTCTCTATAATACGCAGAAAATATTGAGAAAGTAAGACTAACACATAAGCTACATCAATATGAATTTGTTCCACGATTGATTTGTAAGATCAAATTCTTCAAAGACAAGATTTTTCTTTCGAATCGCGCAGTATAGTGTAATTAAGTTTATATCACAGTATTAAACGAAAGAAAATTTAATATATTTCATCAGAAATCCGGTTGGAATTTATTTGAGTATAATAAAGTTTAAACGAAGTTTTCTTTTTAATTATGACTATCATCGTCATAGAAGTAACACTCAGGAGCGATGCGATACGTATAGCTGGCCTATTAATGAATTCCGTTGGGGGTCTGAAGAGGTGAGTAGAAGTGATGAGCAAACAGGAAAAGGGGTTAGGAAGAGCAGTGAGTGTAGGTGGTTGAAAGATGAGGAGGGGGAGAAATGAAGGAGGCCGGTTGATAATGAAATCCATTCGAGTGACCGTTGTTGTCTTGAATAAAACATAGACGTGCTTTCAACTCGGCAACACAAAAGTAATGCATCTACTTCCTCCCCTGATCTCATCAATAATGGCTAATGCGATTGTCTTATGCGCAACTATTTAACCGATAACGTTGCGGTTATTACAATGCACGATACGTCTGACGGGGAAGAAATTTAATGAATTTTTCATTATATTATTTTAATTTATTAATTAATTTTCAACGGTGAGAAAGTTAGATTAAGCTGAAAGTTTTATTCAAGAATTACCGAATTTTTTATTCAGTTCGGTGAGCAAGTTACATATACATCAGTTACTTTCATTCGTTTATAAAAGCAAAATGTAGATTACTTTCGTTTTGTAACATGCGGAAATAAATAAAAACAATATATATAATATTTATGTACTTAGGAGTTTACATGTGAATACGAATATATATTCACACGCTCGCGCACACTACGTATGTCGAATGTATATTTCAATTTCACTCTGTTTTATTAATTTTAATAATGTGTTAATGTTAGTTTTTCTACCTTTTTAAATGAATAGAATTTTAAAGTCGCTTACTTTCATCTCCTCTGTAACATAATTTATAATTATTTAATTTTCTAAATCTATTTCTACCAAATGAAATTATACCTTTTTACTTTTATTCATTTCTTGTTGCATTTACTTACGTAATCAAATTGCTCAAAATTAAAGTCTGTAAAAATTTAATGTTTTATAATATTTTGTTTAATTAATAACATATTTTACGCAATACTTAAAGAAAATAAAATCTTTTGTATGTTATTAATTGATTTTTATAAAAAGAAAATTGTAGACTGTAATTAAAATTACATTACGGATCAACAATCTCATTTCGTTGAAATTACATTCAAAATCATTAGTATTAATTAAAAAGTCATTCCGACTACATAAATGCATTTCATTTATTTACATTCAGGGCAGAAATCAATAACTGGAAACCAAACTTTTACAGATGTATGTTTATATGTTCTTTATTTTTTACTTTTTTGCCTTTTCTTGAATGCATTTTGAAAAATATGATCGTTTTCCCATGGATCACTTTGTCTATGTGTGTGTGTTTGTGTTTGTGTGCTCCCGCGTCTCTGTTTGGAATCTTAGTTTAGATGAAAACTAAAATGTAAGTAGATAGTTTTGTTAAGTTTTTCATTAGAATCATCATCGAAAAGGAAAAATTAAATTATAAAATAATTTGCTGATTTTTAAAAAATTAAATCAACTGGTTTGATTTTTTAAAATTAATTAAACATTAAATTAATTAATGTAAACATGAAAGCAGGTTTATTCGGAATTGTTATCTATCATCGGCATATATACTCTACATTCGTTCATAACCAGTACAAATTTTGAAAAGGTATTTTAGTTTTTAAATTACATATTGATTCCAGGTTCTTTTTTCACTTAAATTATTAAAATTAATATGCCCTTATAATTTATCTATCAAAATAAAAACGTTGCGGTGTGATAATAAAAAATAAACTACCGTAATTATTCACATTATGCACGAGATTGAAACACCTATTTTGTTATATTAAGAATTTACCAGACCGTAACAGTAATGAAATGGCAATAAAAACCTTTTTGTAATTTACTACCGCAACTGTATAACCAAACATTAGAATTTCTGTCATTGGACAGTGATTACATCCGGTGCGAAAATGCAATACGCTATGTTGTTACAATTCAACGAGCAATCGATTGAACATTAAACATATATATTTTTTCTAGTAACTGTCTGTACTTTGGTCCTTGTACACATTATTAAACGGGAGCATTTTAAACAATTGTAATACAACCTACTAATAATGAAACGTTGTTTCTACATGTTAACTTTAAATTATGATGACAGAAATTTCCTGAAAAACCTATATTTATTTATTATCATATTTAGAGATGGTTCTAGTATTGGAAAGCGCAAGAAAAAGAAAGAGAGAGAAGTAAAGAAAATGTGAATCGACAAATAAATTTAAAAAGAGAAAAATCCAAAAATAACAGAGGAACAATCGAAAAAATTGCGTTTCTCAAACGTTTTTGAAGAGGGGACCAATTTATAAGTCAGAACAGTTTTGCGAACCACGTTAATCTTGTTCCCTTCGAAACCAAATTTATAATTTTTTAAGCATATTTTAATACCGGTGTACTTATATTTTAAATAGAATTAATAAATTAAAATTTATGTAATTCAATTAATTTTATATTATGTAAATAAATTAATTGAAAAAAATTCATAGTCGTTTCTTAATAATTTAAGTCTACTAGACTTTGCATAATCTGATCTTATTAACTAAAAAATAAATTAATATTAGTATTAACATTAATGAGATGGATGTGCCAGCCAATTCTTGCACAGTTGTTCTACATTTGGATGTATGCTGGTAAGCTTAAGTTTGAGAACAACACATACACCGAGTCGATTCCGGTTCTTTTTTTATTTGATTAGTAATGAAAACCCTTTCTCTTACAGATACGTAGAAGTAAACTGAATTTTAATCTTTAAAGCACCATTGTACAGATAATTATATTCTCTTTAACTGCTGACGAGGTCCAGAAATTTAAGTACGGGTCATTCGAGTTCAATTCTTAATTCGATAAAAATTTCTTATTTTCAATATCGCATTTCGAAAGGGTCACAAACCCATGAAAATTCATCATATTCACTGGGAAAATAACTTTCAGATTGTGGACCTCAGAGTTTCAAGATGGGAAAAATGTATTACTGTATAATCCTGTTTTAATAACCAGATCATTTTCAACTGAAAGAAGACTCTAGGGTTTGTAATGGTGAAATATTCCTCTGATTTACATAACTGACCCGCAAACCATGTTTCCCCTCAAACACGTTTTTTCTGTCGTGGACATTGAGAACAGTTAAAGAATTACCTTGAAAAGAGAAATTTAATTCGTTTAGTTTTGATAATACGTCTGAAATATATATCAATGTACTTAGCCAAATGTCATCAGCACAAAATGACGCAAAATCATCATTAATTTCGTTTACAAATAACAGAACTTTCTATCTTAATTCAAATAGCCTTCCAAGCACCTTTTTTCGTGAAATTGAGTGAACTTCAGAATGAAGAATAAGCAGTTTGTGCTCTCTTCCAATGTCATCGCAAAGTAATGAAAATATTTTACTGCTCAGAGGCCTTGCCTTAATAAAGTTAATTATCTTAATTCTGTCTTCTAATACGGTTTTGAATTTATATGACATACCTTTTGCCGTTAAGGCTTCCTTGTGAATGAAACAATGGGTGTTTTTTTTTTTTTTTTTTAATCCTTACATCCCTGGGCCGGACATCCAATTAAGTATACTCGTCCCAGGGACGTGTCCTTCCGACTCTAAGGAGGTGTCTCCCCATCCACCGGCTTAACATCCGGCACGACAGGTCAACCCCCCCGGTTCTGGATCTTTTGGGCCTGCCTCTAATCCCCGGCGGGGGAAACAGGGCCCGGCTATGCCGTTCCCCCCCCCCCAGGAACCGGGTCTCGGTCATTATGCCTTGCCTCAAACCAAAGGTGCCAGCACCAAGGGCCCAAGCACCCCCAGAAAACCAACACCCTCGGCCGGGTCTCGGTCTTAACTTAACCCCTCGCGAAGGCTTTTCCATGGAGTCCCCATCCCCTCACAGGTACCCGTACACCTAAGCACGGGTCCTCCGAGACGGGGTTGTCCATCCTTCCCTACACTTAGCACTCTAGTAACCCCGGCGTCGATATTGCTCCACCTTCGTACGGAGAACTGTTCTCGCGAAGTTTGCGAACCATTTCCAGTTATTTTCAGAGGCCAACATCCACTCTACAAGATTTCCCGTCACAATGCGTTCATCTACTAATCGTTGGCGGTGTTACACCCATCTATGGCACTCGAACAGCGTATGTTCGGCGTCATCTACGTCCTGACAATATTCACAAACAGGCGTCTCCTTCTTACCAATTCTATTCAGGTAGGTGCTGAAACAGCCGTGGCCAGACATTAATTGGGTAATGTGGTAATCCATATCACCGTGACGCCGGTCCAGCCAGTTATCTAATTCATGTATTAGTCGCCTGGTCCACTCTGCTACTGATGACTCGGTCCAGACCGTCTTCCACTCATTCCTGACCACCTCTTCTGCTTCAATTTTATTATGACCAGCCGCCCTTAGCCTCCTACCTTTGACTTGTAGGTAAATTGGCGGAACTGATGCCAAAACACATAACGCGCTGTACGACATTGTACGGTAACCTGCCACTACACCTAATAGCGCCGCCCGATGCATACTTGTCAGTTTTTGTCTGTTTCTTTGTATATTTACAGCATCAGCCCATATTGATGCCGCGTATAGTACAGACGACACCATCGCAGACGTGATGAGCCTCCTTCTTGACGTTCTAGGTATTGTGTGTCCAGCAAACATCCCCCTGATCGCTTTTACTGTCGACGAAGCCTTCTTGCATACCATTTCAATATGCCTGCCAAACTTTAGATTCTTATCTAGCACAACCCCCAGATATTTTGTGCTAGTAACTTCAGTAATATCCTTTTCACGGATCGCAATATTCACACCGCGAAGTCTCCGTCTACCCGTGAAGAGGATACACCTACTTTTGGTAGGAGACACCTCCATACTATTTCTCGCTAGCCACTCGTCTATCAATCTAAGGGAGAGGTTAGCTTTTGCCTCCACAGCGTCTAGCTCCCGATCTTCAACCAGTATAGCAACGTCGTCGGCATATGCTACGATTGTAACGCCGTCTGGGTAATTAAGACGAAACACGAAATCATAAAAGACGTTCCAAACAATGGGTGTTGGTAACATCAGGAGCCACATGTCTGACTTCTGCTACAACGCCATTATGCCTACCAGTGAGCGGACGAGACCCATCCGAATAGAATCCTATACGTTTTTCCAACCATTCTCATGCTTGCATAAACTCATTAAGAAGTTTAAAAATTTGTTCTCCAGTTGTATAAGTCGGCAAAGTCTATGAAAATAACATATCTTTATAAATGGCATTGTTAAATTCGTACCTGACGTAACAAATCAACTGCGCATCGTCCGAAACGTCTTTTGTCTAGTCTTTCTGAAGTAAATCATTTATCTTATTTTATTCTATTGATAAGTTCAGATTCTACGTTATTAGCCGTACCATTGATTCGGCGTGGTAAATGTATCGTTTGAAATCGGTATTAAATCAATGTTCCTAGATAATTTTTCACTAAATATTGTTTTAACTATATCTTTCGCAAGTAGAAGTATTAAGATTTCATCCAGGAATGAATGAGCTGCTCTTTACTACGTGAAAATTTAATTATAGGAAGTTTCTAAGGACTTTTAGTCGCCGAAACTTTTTTACCGCATAGTTTAAGACACTGGATTGGTTTACTTTTTATAGTTGCGTGTTTCGTCTGTAAGTGCCGTTTCAATTTCACGGTTTTCATGTACTCCTTTGAAAGAACTTCATAAAAAACAACCCACTAGGGTTTTGGTTCACTCTCATTGTCGCGTCACGTAAATCCAAATAACTCTTGTCATATTTAGAAAAGTATTTTTTCTTTGAACAGCTACCACTAGTTATTTCTTAATGGCACTAAAATCACTGATATTAATTTCTTCACACCTACATCTTCTGATCTATTAAGACTGGCTAAATGAAGCATATCATTTCTTTATTTTCCTACCCTTCTTTTCAAACATCTGAATCGAAGTCAGTTTTCCATTATGTATAATGGGCACTGTTTAACACAAGCAACTACTAGCGTGTTCCACATAACGAGGATTTCAAACAACAAACTGCTAACAGGCAAGCGACGAATCAATAAAATTTGTTATAAGTTACTTGTGATTGGCTACAAAAAACAAAATTAGAAAAGTATTATAATTTGAATTTCTGGAAATTCTAATTCGATTGAATGTTAAAACAGCCAGAATCTAAAATTTTCCTTATCGTCATCTGGAAAAACAGAAATTAAAAAAATTAATGTGTACGGCTTTCGTCATCATTTAAATGTGCAGAAAGCTGGGACTGAGTGTCTGCAGAATTATTAAGAAGGTATATAATATATTAAAAGAAGGTTCGGTACTTTGGTTCGCTGTTATGAAGTCGGGGTGGTCCCTGGCTGGGTAATAGGCGCGGAGCCAGATAAACAGGGAAAAGACAGCGAGAAGCCCCACGATCATACTGCTTGAAATCCCTTTTTTTGCTGACACTAGAGTTAGTGGGTTGATGGTAGGCGGCTAGGATAATAAATTTCATAAAATGTCAGTATCGGGAAAAAAGTGAAAGACGATTACGATTTCCAAGTATAGTGTGATACTCAATTTATTTGAATTTTATTTTCCTTCTTTCTTTTTTGAAGAATCATAAGGGCAGACCTCGAGAATCACTTGTTGTCCACGGACCATACTTTGAGAAACGCCGGTGTAGAAGGTTCGGACAATAGATGTTTTGAAACAATTGCGTTTGAATGAAAAGAGGGGTTGTGTCGGTTGCTGTTATGTCAGGTTAAGGCCCGGGAGTATAAAAACTGCCGAGGACCAGAGAGTGTGCAATATCTGTCGAGCGTACGTAAAAGAGTTCTTCAGCAGTATATTCCGATTTGCGACAAAAGTACGATAGTGTGCCGTATGCAATCAAGCGCGAGAGGCTGTTTGGTGAATTCACGGTGAACAGGCTAATTTCCTTTGTATATAGCAGTAAATAATCCCTCTATAAAAACTTATTATCGATTTTGTAATCGTACGCTCGCCGCAACTTAATTCTTAATTTTGTGTTAATTTTTATTACTGTAAATTTCATAGTAGAGCCAGTATTATTGTTTTTAAAATATAGTTTACTTATTCTGTAAATACCGAGATAATTAAAAGTAAAAAAGTACCATTTATAAGAATTTTAACATGTGTAATCTCTCAACATACTTTTTCATAACGATGACATGCGAAAATATTTTTATTTATTTATTTTAAATTTTATTCATCAAAAATATCGGACTTGAAAATCACCTACAGAAGAACGGACGTAAAGATCGTTTTTCAGCGAAAAACGATCTTTACGTCCTTCGTTTCAGAAAAACGAAGATTTCTTTTTATCATTTAAATGATTTCTTAGTATAATCATGTAGTAAAGAGCAAGCTGTTTATATGGTATATAATATTCTTTTTACAATAAATGTTTTAAGCGTTTACAACAATCGAAGTAAAATTTTTTTTGTAGACCAAAATATAGTTTCACTTTTGAGACGTGAAATGTAGTGTACTATTTATCCTTACACAAGAAAACGATTATTAATATAATATCATAAAACAACATTTCACTGTTAAAATAAACTTAATTAAACTGTAAAATATTTACACAGCTATTTAAAAACAACTTATAGTTTTAAGTCGTTTTAGAAATGCGTTTCATTTAGTATTTTTTCTAGTGAATATTTCATTATAAAAACAGACAATTTAGAAATAAACCTTTATTACGTTGAGAAAGGTTATTAAAAAAGGATTTATTTTTTAACAAAAAAAAAAAATCCGGGTGCTTATTTAATTTACGAATCTTTTAATCTAAAATTTTCTTCTTGGTTTATTCCTGAAAAAAATTTTAACTAAAAAGGGGAAAAATTTAAATGCTGCCGTACTTGGATTTGTTTTTTTTTTTCATTACGTATAAAACCAGGTTGGGGCTGAATTTATAACAAAAAATAAATTAACCTATAAATAAATATTAATATTTGTCTAAAGATAAGAAGTAAATTGTTCATATTTATATTTTATGTCGGAATAGGATTGGTACGTTTTTCTATTTACTTTCGTTAGTTCTGCAAATAATAAAATAAAAAAGCAAATGAAGAGTTTTATATAACCTTTATTTTTTTAAAAAGTAAATAAAAATTCCATTTATAATAAATCTGTAAAAATAACAATGCATATTATTTATAACTATAGTACTACGCAAATGTTTACGAACGGTTAACGCTTAAATCTAACGTCTACTTATTAACGTCTATTTCGTACAGTTTAATATTTATTTTTATTTTCTTCAGCCGACCTGTGAAAAACAGTATTTAGGCTACGTGTAATTTATTAAACAGTTGTATTAATAACATGTAACAATCATTCACTAGTATTTCTGTTGCTTCTTTCTATATCTTTGGGAGTCTTTTTTTGTAATAAATATTCCCTCGGATGACAAAATTAATTATTTTCCAAAAGCATTAACCTTAATGATTTTCTAATCGATCGTAGAGCTTAAATTTATCGTAAAATATGTATTACTGCTGCCTGAAGTCCCGTTTAAAATGTAGTAATACGAAGACGTTCTGGAAAGTAACTAACGTTTGTGCTTTTGAACACGTCGTGTTCACAGCAGTATAAAAGAGGCGTAAGGGATTCCAGAACGTCAGTTTATTTTCGAATGCAAAGCGGTGCTTCTTATGACTTTAAGTTTTTAAAAGCGTAGTTTCATTGAAAACAATAATAATTGAGGTTCCGGTTTTTTAGTGTGCTGTCAGTCGGTGTAACTGTTTTTCTTTTCTTCAATTAAATTACTATGCAAAGTGGATAAATTTGCAAAATGATCCATCTATATCCAATGAATCGATTAATAAAAACACAAGATTGTATAATGACGGTTATTTGAATAATTGTTTTACCTCATTGGATGGAAAGCCACAGTGCTTTGTTTTCTTTCAAGTCCTCTCCGATGAAAGCATGAAGCCATCAAAATTAATTCGACATCCGGATCATAAAAACAATCCCATGTAATTTTTTAAAAGAAAATCACATACTTTGAGAAGTTAACAAACTTCTACTTGTAAAACAAGTCGTACTGATAATAGTACACTTGAAACATCTTATCTGGTACCATTAAGAGTAGCTAAGATGTCCAAACCCCATACAATCGCAGAAAACTACATATTGCCTGTTGTAATTGATATGATCAGTGTTTTTTAATAGGCGTGGAATAAGCAAAAATATTTCGCTTTTTAACACACAGTATCAAGGCGTATCGTTGACATGCCTGCCGATTTTCGCGATCGGATAATTCAATAAGTGAGTTCAGGTGAATTTTTTAGTATT
The DNA here is from genome assembly GCF_047948215.1 of Lycorma delicatula. Classification (NCBI taxonomy): domain Eukaryota; kingdom Metazoa; phylum Arthropoda; class Insecta; order Hemiptera; family Fulgoridae; genus Lycorma; species Lycorma delicatula. The sequence goes on from NC_134458.1 coordinate 55,270,374, forward strand.
CAATTTAATTAATCAATAGATGTAGCAAACTTTCCTCAGGTCTTTTGTTTTGTGAGATACTAATGGGTTAGGGACAGATCAGTCAAAGATAATATGTTTTCCAAATGAATACCTGGTCATGCCACAGCAGAATTTTTTTGATTTTTATGAAGCTACTAAAAACTATAACGTAGATTGGACAAAATGTATTGCAGTGTGTATTGATGGTGTAGAGACGATAACAGAAAGAAACAGTGAATTTCTGGAAAAATTAAAAGATCGTCTTGTACCAAGGTCGGAATGGACGCACTGTTTCCTTCACAGACATGATCTTGCCATAAAAAATATGCTGAAAACTCTCAAACAAATTGTTGTAAAGCCGTAAAAATGCTTAATTTTTTTAAAAAGTCGACCGTTACAGAATAGGCTGTTTACTAAACTATGGGATGAAATGGCCGAAAATAACAAAATCTCTTTTTTCCATTCAGAAGTCAGATGGTTGTCGCGGGGGAAAGTGTTACCTAGTTATTGGAAATGCGATATGAATTAATAATATCTTTCCAGGATAAACAAATGCCATCCCCAATGCTATTACAGAATATAGAGTATATGTTGCTGTTGGCTTACTTGGCTGTTGTATTTTCGCATTTAAACGAGTTGAATGTGAATTTACAAGGACGCGATAAAAATATTTTATTAATGACAGACAAAGTTCATGCTTTCATTAAGACGCCTGATATTCGGATTATTCGCCTTCAAAGCAAAAATTTTTGTGTTTCCACTCATTTCTGGTTATATCAAAAAAATTTGGAAGAAGACACTATTATTCACCACAGTTTTGATAGCATGAAGATGCATATATGTGAGCCAAAAATTCAGTTGGCGGAGTATTTACCGGAAGATAAAAATTATTTCTCAAAGTGATGGGTACTGAAACCATTTTAGTAAAAACGTTGTTTCAGCTGCTAAGTTATCAGTTGAGATTCTCGACCGGCTCATCGAAATATCTGCCGATACAACGTTACAACTAGAATTCTCATCTAAAGATTTAAATACGTTTTAGCTCGTTTGTCGAAGTGAATATGGAAATTTAGTCACAGAAGCTATGAAAATATTAATGCTTTTCGCCACATCTTATCATTGTGAAAAGGGTTTTTTGTTTATAGTCGCGCTAAAACCTAAATTTAGTCTTTTATCACTTGAAAATAATTAACTTTTGTATATTTCTAAAATAGATCCACGTATGGAGAAATTTTAAAATGAAAAATAAACGCAGCCATCTCATTAATTTATTTTCTTTGCATGTTTATTTATAAATGTAAGTAAAATGTTTGTAATAAAACATTTTTTTCTCATAAAATAATTCCTTTAAAGTTTTAGGCTAATTTCGCGATCCCCTTTCATATCATTTTGACCCCCACCTTGATAAACGCTGTTCCATATAAAGAAGTATGTCTGTTGCTATAACCGTAGTGGTTGAAGACGACCGGGTAAATGGAAAATTTATTCCAAAAAACTCGACGTTTATTATTATTAAGAAGAAGAAGAAGTATAAAATAACAGGCTTATTAAGAAAAGTAAAGAATGAAACCGGTATGCCGTTGCCTTCTACATTGTGCCAAATTGTACTGTTTAACATCGTCACACTAAGCCCATTGTAATTCAGGTAATATTTAGTACTAAAATTGAACCTTCATCCATTAGCTGTACAATGAAGATTATTAATCCCATAAAAATCAGCTCTGATTAGTGTCACCTGTACCTTAGATGTTTTAACTCTATCTCGGTCAGAAGAAAAACTATGAGAAATGGTGTAAATCAACAAACACTATTACTTTATAAAACAACTATTTTTATTTATTAATATTAACTATAATCGTATCTCTTTTTTATTTTCAATTTGTATTTTGCAAAGCTAGTCAGAATTTTTTCACGTTTTCCTTGATCACTCGGGACAAATTTTTTTCCTGTGGATACACAAATTTCTAATGTGATTTATTTAATGTACAAGTATCAGTTATGTTATATGAATAAAGTTTTTATTTATTTACTAATCTGCTACCAATAATATCTGATAGAGTATAAAAAAAAATCATTGATTTTTCAAAGTGCATTAATTAAATTTCAGTATAAGCATTAGTTCACAGTTATATACTGAACGAAAACAACGGCGTAGAAAAACAGTTGAAAGGTATTTGTAAAGGCCACGCCGTGAAGATCCTGTCTTTATATAAATCTTTTCAAGCCGGTTACGACAATGATACAAAAACGTTTGACGTTTACTGTAGCCACGCAACGGCGAGGTTGGATTATCAGCCCGCACGTCACTGTTATACTATTGTTCTCTGAAACATTAGCCTACCGTGTTTATTAGTCATCTCTTAGTAACATAAACATGAAACATGATACGTTGGGTAATAATCGTCGTCAATCCAAGGTCGTCGTTATTTGGCGGCGACTGTACGTCTGGGATACAATATCACAATGCTAGCAGCTATATTCACGTTATTTTAATTGTTATTACGTAATTAAATTATGTAATTATTTCATTTAACTCGAGTGAAAACTTCATAAAAGTAAATATTTTCACAGTCGTAAATATTTTTTTACGTCGGTTGTCAGCAATGAATACCGCAGCGATACACCAGTTAAAATGCCTGCAGCTAGTTGAACTGAACTGGACGTAATTTTTTTTTTATATTTGACGACTCCATACTCAGTTTTAACTTAAGTGTTTTTTGTTTTTTTTTTTTAATTCTGCTTACGAGTTTAATTTCAATAAATAACAGATTTTTTTATTTTTTTTTATAGCATGAAAATTGTAGTAAAAGGAATTGATAAATAAAGAGTTTATTCGTTTCTTTTATATACAGTTACTTAATTGATTTCATACATATTCTCCATTCCTTACCATCCTGTGATAATCTTTCAATATTAAAGTATTCAGTTAATCATTCCGTCTGAATTATCAGCTTATGTATTCTAATTTCTCCTTATTTTGATATTTTACACGACTATTTCTAAATTAAAAACTGTATTTGTCATAATATAAAACCAGTCAATTTAGTTTGTATTGTTAGAATTTCCTCTTGTTTAATTTTTCATGATTTCGTCTTAGTAATTTGCAAGATTTAATATAAAAAATAATGTAAATATTAACCTACAATATCATATATTTTTAAAAGTCGAATTTGACATATTTTTATTGTTAATATTTCTCTGTTCGAAAGTCTATCCTTTAAACAAAAAATATATTTAAAAACGTATTTTTTATACGTAAATCTATCTTTGTTAGCTACAATAAGCAAATATTCGTTTGACTTCTTACTACTATCGTTAGAAGGATTTTTCAAATACGTTCTTAAATCATAATTACTATTACTAATAAGGTATTCGTATTTGTGTCCTTCCCTTCTATTAACTATTTTAAAAAGAAAAATTGTAATTCTTACGTTCCCATTAATAATCTTATAATTTTAAAAACATATTTCAGTAATGAAATAATATTTGCATTTCTTTTCAAAATTAGAAAAAAATAGCTTTTAAATATTGAATTTTACACTGCAATTTATGAAAGAAAATTATTAATAGAAAAAAACTGATAAAATTCAAGTATTTTTATAAAGATAAATATCGATAGCAAAAATTTATAAACTGTATTTTGGATTTCTTTCATTTATAATCATCAACCGTATGGTAAATGCGTATTTTGTGTTATAAATTAAACAAAAGTTGCTGTTTCATATTCTGTACAGAGGTTTATCCACAGATTTTACACAATTGGTATTACGATATTAATGCGTGCTTTGAAACGAATGTTATGAAAGTTGTTTCGGCTTCGAATATATATACTCGTGTATATATATATATATATATATATATATACACGAGTAAAAATCACTTGTGGCGTAAAATACCAGAATTAATAATATATTTTCTGTTATTTTGAGTATTTTTATTTATTTAATTTTTAGGTAACAAATTTTGTACGAAACAATGAATTTTATAATAAGATTTAATGCAATTTATCCAGATTTTAGAATACTTTTCATACATGGTTAGACGAGTAGTATAAAAGAAATCTTTAGCGACATTTTTTAAATAATAAATTAATATTACATACAGTAGGTAAATAATAATTTGCTATTATTTACCGTTCACCAAGCGAAAAAAATTATGATTTTATTTTTCGGATACAAAATTTATTGTTTCTATGTTTCACAAGATAGTACCTGTAAAGAAAGTAAATAATATATTAAGTTCAAAAAGTGACGCAACCTTATGGGAAAATGAGTGTTACAATAGTCGTTGAAAGTGGCCTCCATTATGCGGTTCACATAATTGAATAGGACGTTGCTTGCTCTTAAACACATGTTTTAACGGTTTTTGAGGAATTGCAGCTACACATCGTTCAATTTTGCTCAGCAATTCGGGAATGGTGGGAGGATGAGTTTTGTACTGTACTGTACCAGCTGCACTGTAGCCGGTTTTTAGTGTTTACCAATTGTTATACCGTTTGTATGTAGGACTCACTGTTCACTGTGTCATGAAAGAATGTAATGAAGATTTTCCTACGTGACATTGTACACCAAGCACCCACTTTTTGTTTGTGTAGCTGATGTGGATCTTCCATACATTAAATGCGTGAATTCTGTTCATTCACGCATCCATCAAGGTTCAACCATCCCTCGTCAAACCAAAACCAGTCATCGAGTTCTTCCCCATCTGGCGTTACAGATAAACATGAACCTCTGACAGACAGCTACACGTTCAGGTAAAAACACGAATTCTGTACGGATGCATCTTTAAATACTTGCGCAATGCCTTGTGTGCACCAACAGTGGAGAGACCAGACTGCTTAATTAGGCGTCGTAAAGACTTTTTGGGACTAACAGAATATGCAACTTGCACGTCGATCAACTTTTCTGATGTTAGCACTTTCGGTAGACCACTTTTGGCTACATCTGCCACATTCCCTGACTCTTGAACTTGTCGTACAGCCGCTTGGTGAAGGATTTATTTGGTGCATCCACTCCATACTTTACCTTGATGGCATTCTGGATCTGGGCATAACTAACACATCTAATGTATTGGAAGGCAGTGAATATTCTCTCCTGCATTGAGTAAAACTATTTTTATTCAATTTTCCTCAATTAAACAGTAAAAAAAGAAGGAAATAATCATCCATAAGGTTAGTCACTTTTTGAACACTGTATATTTAGTAAAGGTACAACAAACAAACTGGCACAACAAATAAACTTTTTTCGGAATTTACCTTAAATGGTCTCAACTATTATTCGGTTGTTTGAAATCATATTCAAATAAATATAGATGTGTCTTCGTTCACCATAAAAAAGGTTAATTTTATCTTATAAAACTTATTACCCAGATTTTAAAGATTTAAATATGAATATGCTGCCATTTTGAAATATAGGAACGTGAAATTTCAATTTATTTATTTATTAGAGAATACACCTGTAAACATATATATATATATATATATATATATATATATATATATATACACACGCATATTACTTGCGAAATGCATAATCAGAATTTGAATGTGAATACAAAAATTAATTCCTCAACGCTAAGCTTATTTTACTTTTTTAATTACAAAAAATTGTAATTCTAAAATAAAAAGTATCTTAAAAAGAAATGAATACAAATAGTTCGAAATGTACATGATTTAAAAAAAACTTCAAAAAAGGAAAGATAAATATGTACAGTGAATGGATAGGTATATAGTTTGTCAGTGTAAGCGTATGTACATGCAAATTAATAAGCGTACAATTTTATGAGTGCTGTTTGAGTGTCGCGTATTTTCTTAGACGATTACAGTATTTTAATTTAGTACCTTCTTTTAAATATACAAGTACGTTAGTAGTCTTTCTGGAGCCAAAATCAATAGACTACTTGGTGAGGTAACCTTAGAACAGGCTACATAAAATTGCCCATGAGAGAAATATTATTCCCTTAGTTTAATTCCTACCACCTTTAAGGATTGTCCTTAAGAATTATTGACTGTCATTGCAAAACAAACCTTAACAGAAAATTGTAACGGTTATAAGTCGAATTGATAATCTGATTGAATAAGTGGTAATATGTGGTATGAATAACGGTTTTCGTCGAGCAAAGCCAGTAATCACAGTAGCTTCTATCACGTTATTTTGAAGGGATTTCACTTGTAGTCGAGTATAATCGCATAATTTAGGTGGCTTCGCCCGCGTTATATGGTTACTTGCGTTTCCGTCGTGGTCAATTTTTTTTATTTTATATGTTTAAATCAATCAACCAGAGGCATGCACAGCCAACAACGTCACACATACAGTATAACTGGCAGTGGCTGTGTTGGTTGAGCCGTCGCGCCGTACACGGTCGCACCCTTTAAAAAATCGAAAATAAACTGAAACACAAAAATGGTTTTTAGACATTTTTTTTAAGAGTATTTGAGGGCTCAAATCTATTGAATGTGTCGTTGAGTGTAGTCAGAAACGGGGAAAATTTGCAATCAATGTTCAAAAATTTTGACTTTTCCCTCTTTCAATGTCGAATTTCGATAAATCTAAATATGAGTTTTTATACATTCAAATGAAGATTTTACACGTCAAAAATCAAGTTGATGTCTTCATTCTTTACCGATAAATTCCAAAAACAGTCGGGTTTCAAAAAAAAATTGAAAAATTAGTAACTCTTAAAACTTGGAATTTAAAAATAAAACCTAGAAATTGGTTTTTAAATATTCTCATGGAGATTATTTACACCAAAAATCCAGTTGATATCTTCATTTATTACCGAAAAATTCAAAATATAGTAGATTTAATTGTTACTTCATTTTAACCCTTTAATCTTTCAAAAGATCCTGTCTTAGTGAGCACTTACACCGTAAGAAGAACCTATATACAAATCTTCACCAATTTAGCTTTAGTAGTTTTTGCTGGGCGTTGATCATGAATCACTCACGGCATATATATATATATATATATATATATATATATATATATATATATATATATATACACACATGCATAAAGAAAAGAGAGATTATACTACAAAGAAATATTATTCTATAAATAAATTTGTAAAGATGATTTTAAAAATTTATTAAAAAATTTACTCGTTTACATGAAAAAAAAAAAAGTCTGATAAAGTTTTATACTTATATACATGAAAAATCATGTGATTTTTTAGTGTTTTATATTCATGAAATGTTAAAATATTTTCGTTTATTTTTTGAGATTTTAATAAAAGAACTAGGAAAGTATGTTTTTGTTTAATTTTATGAATATTACATGAATTTCCTACTTGTACAATAGTACATTCACGTTCTATTCTTTTTATGTTAATGAACTTAGCTAGTTCACCGTGTACATTTAACGGAGTACATATCCTAAATAATTAAAGTCGTATGCCGATGAATTTAAATCATTGTGCATTAGGAAACAACAGGATTCGGTATATAACGTCAAATCCTTCAGAAAAAAATTGTTATTAATTATAATAATACATTATCACAGTAGTAATCAAATTACAAACATTTTAGAAATACTGAACGATGAATTGAGACCCTCAAAGAAGAAAATACCTCCTTTTATGTTTTTTTAATTACATACGCCGAGGAAGTAAAATCGCTGTATTTTTTATTTATAAAGAAAATTATTTATTTTTAGTAAAAACTTAATTATACTTTTAAAGTTTTAAATCGAATTCATGTTTCCAGTTTAAGTTACGAGATCGAGAGAAATAATTTAATAGTGTTCATGAAAAATCGATCCGACTGTTTTTGAGCTACAACAGTTAAATATATGCGAAAGAATCTCAAATGAATAACTCTTCTTTCCCAGTCTATAAAAAGCGACAAATTGGAAATCAAGCAACTACGTCATATCAGTACATTCAAGTGTAGTAAATAAAATTTCGTTTCAAAAAAGAAATATTCCGTTTATTTTAACAAAAGTCGTTAAGTCCCTTACCCGTGCCATATATATTTTTTTGAGCCATAGCCATTTAATGTTTTGATGCTATTCTATAATTCTTTCTGTTGTATTAAAATGTTTAACCTTATCATAAGTAATACATCTAAATCCTTGGCTATCTATTTTATAAATTTCAAATTTTTGTTTATTTTTTACATTTTTAACCTCCAAAAATTCTAATATTGCCAAATTAACTACATCTTGATATGATAATAAACGGTCAAATTACCTAGTTTGTTTCTTTAAAAAATACTATCACAAATCTGTATCCTCTCATATTCATGTGATTTACAAATGATTTAAAATATTCTTACATGGCAATATCGAGTAGAAGAATAATTACGATTAATATAATACTTTGTATCAACCTTCTCTTTGTTTTTACAACTATTGTGCTAATTTTGCATTTATGACTCGTATATTAGTTAAACATTTCAGATGATAGTAATTTAAGCTGAAAAATGACCTTTTTACAGGCAAAAAATAGTTTTAATAGAATAAAGTACCATATTAAAAATATGAAATGGGATTTAGAGGCATAATAATGATAATTATAATTATCATTCTAGTCAAAAATTAGAATCAAAAGCTTATCTTATCCCAAAATACAAACGTTAATTAATATCTGGTCAATTGGAGCATTAGTTTTATACGACTGACTACAGTTTTACTTTCTCAAAAATTAAATTAATAAAAACCTAAAAAATGAAAACAAACCTCAAGGATTAGAAAACAGCCAAGTTGGTATGGTAATAAATAAATAATAGTTAATTTCCAGGGTAATACCTTAAGACAGCGTAATATTATTCCAGTGTAATAACGCGTCCCTTCAGCAGATGCCAAATTCGTGACTATGATTTTTGTGAAAATTTAATTTATAATCGATTGTAATCCATAAAAATCTCGGGTATTCCTCTAATATTAAAAAGTAAATAATAAATTGAGATATACGATAAAATTCAATTTATTTTTTCGAGTTTAGGCATCGGCTACTAAAACTTTTTATAATCGTTAATCAAAGAAGGAAGCCGATCAAACTCAATCAATGCGTTACCACCCGTTCTTTGACTCACACCGTCAATGCCCTCACTTTATATTTAGTTGATAAAAATTAACTTTACATCATTTATATTTTATCAAAAATAAAGTCCATTAGATGTAGAGTCTCTTATCCGGTACTATACAAGAAAAATGTAATGAATTCTAACACGTTTAGATATTTTAAAGTTATAACCAGATATACATTCAGGAAAGAAAAAAACAATTAACATTTAATACCTAAGTGCCCTATTAAAGTACACAGAAATTAAATTCAAAAGTCTCCATCGTAGTTGTTTCATTCTTAAGCAATTTTTTGATTCCTCTTATTCCAAAACAACGACGTAATTCTTTGTAAAAAGTTGAATTCATCAAAGTAAATTTTAAATAAATAAATGTTTTATTCCTATCGATATAGAGCATCAGAAATGAGTTGATGTACTACCTTGTAGGGATAAAAAAATAAATTATTCTAGCATTTATTTGCCTGGTTGGATAATGGGAAACCGAGGTAAAACCTTGGTTAAAGCAGAATCACAAAATACACCATTAAATACAACATTTAAGGGTATTTCACAAACCTTGGGTAAATTTTATTTCAAAATTTTTATTCGTCCATTTATCTTGAATCGACTCATCAATTCTATGAAAAAATATTCGTGTAACTTGATTTTTCGGTGAAATTACCGATTCTTAGTTCGGTACTCGTGACTTATTATTTTCTCTTAAACGTGACGATACTCCATTATTTTTACGGAGCGTATTCATAGAATTCGTTGTTAAAGGATTTAGGTTGTAAGGATATCGTATGTAATTTACGTTGCATTTAAATACAGAAGCACTGAAAATGAGAACCATTCTTTCGTGGTAATACTTCCAGTGCAAATAACATATAGATCAACAATAGAAGATGACACAGCAGCCAGCAGTAGCTACGAATTACTTGTGCTAGCAGTATGAATGTTACTCTCAAAGTGATCTATCGTTTCGTTGGAGCCACTGCTGTAAAATCGCAACTCCTTTCGACTGAAACAGGGCTAATTCCTTGAAGCTGACTGATGGTCTAGAGCCAAGATGGAATTTCACTACACCGTCAAAGGAATTACTTCTAGAAGCGTTATTTCGTAATTACTCATCAACTCTTAATCGAAACGCCACCTACTGTTATTTAGACAAGACAAACTAGAGAAGATGGTTCGCAAGCAGATCATCATAATCTTGATGCGATACCGACATTACGTTGACCGTACATCTAGTAACAAGGTGTTACACCTGAAACCCAGAGACATATTCTTATTCTTTCACTGCAAAGAGACTATCGCCATAAGCATACAAAAATTTCCTGTATCCTACATTATTTCGACAAGGTAAACTATCGCAGAGAAAAATCTGGCCGTATAAAAAACGATAAATCCATATTGAGATCTGCTTTGAAAAATTATTATTTTACTAATGTTCCATTTTACAAATAAATTCTGCAGATTCCACTAATTTGTTATGATGATAATATAAACGTATTATATATATATATATATATATATATATATATATATATATATATATATATATATAACAAAATTAAATTATATATTATAATATAAAAATATATAATGTAATATATAAAATTGTTATTATATATTATAATTTGTGTAAATGAATGCAAATGAAAGTTTGAAAAAACATTAAAAAACTAAACAATACGGAATTCACAAAAAAATTTAACACTTCCCTTTTGCCCTTCTTCCAGTTTTTCTTATTTCTCTTCTTCCTTTCTTCTCCTTTTCTCCCTATTTTTCTATTTCCCTCACAAAAATATTTCTTTTCACGTTACTAATATATATTCTGAATATGAGCAAAATCGGACCATAAATACAATTTTCTGAAATATCTCGACCCCAGCGCCACCTAGTGGATCCAAACAAATTCAGAAACCTTCGCGGGCGTGCGCACAACAACTCAACAAAGTTTCATCGCAATCGGATGAATAGTATAGGAATGCATACGGAACAAACAAACATCGAACATTCATTTTTACATATATTGTCGCCTGTTTCGCGGTTTGATCAGGATATTGAGAGGTTGTAAATTTAAAATGTTTATATAATTTCAATTTATTGATTTAAAATGTTTATAATTACAATCAGACAAATTAATAATAATAATAACAATAATGATAATAATAATAAGTGACAATTAATTATTACAAATATTATTAGAGTAACCACAATAATAATCAGGATAATAGTAGTAAAAGATAATAATATTACATGTCAATAATAACAAATCAAATAATTAATACATAAGATAAAACATAACTTAATCAAAACAGTAAATATAACATAAAAAGAGTGCGTAATCAACAAAGTAACAATCAAAATATTGCACATGAAATCGTAAATAATGTCAATAGTAAATAATAAATACGGATTACACATAAGTCAGAGTTCAAAAAAAATAATCGTTCTGAATTTATTCCAGGTAGGTAAACAGAAAACTAGAATTCAAACCCATAACAAAAAACCCGCTAGTCTTAATCCTTTTTAATCACTAGTCTTGTATTAACAAACACTCGTATATTGTTCGCTTACAAATACCTTTGCTATCTACCCTAACGGTTTATGAATGAAGTTTTATTGCATTATTTTTTTCACTTCTATCTACCCTAATAGTTTATTAATGAGATTTATTCCATTATTTCTTCCACTTATACACTTATAGTACTACTGTAACTCACCGATAGTATTTCTTGTTTACTGAAATTTCTCGTAGCGTCATCTTACTCGTATCGAACTGGATTCAAGACTCTCCTCGCTGGACTGACGTCTGGCACTCTTGTCTCGCAGACTCACACTTGTGACTCTCCTCGCCGGACCGTCTTTGTAACGTCTCACTGGGCTGGTTCGCAGAACTTCGCCGAACCCACAACTCCACACAACTCGCAGCTTCTTCTCGTTGAACTTCTCGCGGAACTGCCCTTGCGGGATGACGTCGTAACGCCTCGCAGACTGGTTCTAATAGAACTCCTTTTTAGCTGGTCTTACTGGGCTATTTATACTGCTAGCCTCATTACCTGTCGAACCGGACCCAAGCCGAAGCGTGATAACAGTTGACCGTGGCGTTTGTTCCCGTGAATTCCAAACCTGGTCTCTTCTCACCGTAAAACAGGTGTTCATTGTGTGTCAGCGGGCAGTATAACAAAAGACAATTGTCAAACGGACCTATTCGTTACAAAAAGGGTTCTCCTTTTTGTCCATTTCTGGATTCCTCCAAATATTATATTAATTATTATTTTCATAATAATTGGTAGGAACCCGTTACTCAGGCCCACTATACCGGTCTTGTTACAATATACTTGCAGACCCGGCAATGCTTCGCTATTGCTAGATTTTAGTATATATACATATAAAAACTAAATAAGTTAGAAAATTATCGAAATTAATAGAAAAGTTTCTAATGCAATTCATTAGCTGTACAATATACCGTGTAGTGGTTGTTCAGCATGTTATATTGGACAAACATCCCAATATTTAAAAAAAAACAATTGAGGCACATCACATATATATATATATATATATATATATATATATATATAGAAAAAATGAAATTACTGCATTGAATAAGCATGAAAAAGCCAAAAACATAAATTTGTTTTTGATAAAGTAAAAATTTTAAAAAGATAACCTAATTTCTTAAAAAGAAATATATTGGAGATGATCCACATTAAAAAGGATGTAAATTCTATAAATAATAGAACGGTTAAATCTGATTTTGGTAATATATATGCTATTGCGTTTTAAATTAATAGATAAATATGGGTTGTGTTTATTGGTTATTTGTTTTTGTTTTTTTTTTTGCGTATTTGGTTTTTTAATTTAGGATTAGTATTTTTTGTTTGGGTTGTAACTTAATGTTGTCATTGGAATTGTGGTGGGAGTATCTATGGAAATGATAACATATTCAGCAGTAGGGGTTTTTGTTTTTATTAGATTTGGTTATGAGGGGTTTATAAGTGTTTGCTATTGTTGTTTTTTGTCATTTGTGATTTGTCTTGATAAGTCCTAAATCTTGGACGAAACGTCGAGGTTTTCTGCTTTTGTCTTTGTTATTTTGTTTGTTGGGTTGTTGACCTAATGAATTGCATTAGAAAGTTTTCTATTAAGTTCGATAATTTTCTAGCTTGGTTTGTTTTTTTATATATGTCTAACCAAGGAATAGAATTATATATATATATATATATATAATAAATGAACACAATTGAAAGTTTGATAAATCATTAAAAAACTGAGCATTACGGAATTCACAAAATTTAACCTTTCACTTTATCCCTTTTACAATTTCCCTTTACTCCTTTTCGCCGTTTTCCTATTTCCCATTCCACATATTTCCCCTCCATTTTCCTCCAATTTCCATCTTTTCCCTATATGTTGTCTCCCTTTTTCTCTATTCCCCTTTTCCATTTTTCCTTTCCCCTTTTCCATTTTTTCCTTTTCCAGTTTACTTTTCCCTTTTCTTTTTTCCCTTTCTCTCTTTTTCCCGCGCGTAAATCGTTTCAGAAGATTTTTAGTCTGTAGCAGACACAAATAAGAACATTGCCTTTTGTGTTATTAACATTAACAATGGTTTATCTGAATAAAAAAGTGTTGCCGGACTTCCAATCGGAAAAATCTTTCTTTGCCGTTTAATTTTTTTTACTTTTCCAGCTACCATGTTTTTTTGTGAAATATTCCAGATTATTTCATTATCCAAATTTAAAAAAAATATTTATTGTTTTTTATGTTCAGCTAACAAAACAAGATTTGTGTTGAATAATTTACGCAATGAAAGATGTTTGCTAGATTATAACTCATCGGTAAAAATTTCATAATATATTTATCATCATGGTTTATTTTATTTTAAAGTTTTTTTGTTACGAAATTACTCATATAAATACGTTAAAATTTTTTCGTAACTATCAGATTGAAAAAGGATAAAAGTTTCCGAATTTAAGCTCACGTTTTTCATTTTCGACTTAAAAATTCATTTTTTGTATTGATGATTTTTTGGTATATTTTTCAAGTACGTCAACGAAGTTTCATAGTTGTAGGGCAAGGAATTTAGAGGTTAAAGCAGCTTAGATAAGTTACTTTCCAAGACACTTAAGTAAAGTTGAAACTATATATTATAGTTAAAACGTTATACGATACAGATTAAAATTAAATTAACAATATGAATATCAAAGTTTCTCTAAAAATTTTAGTTAGATAGATAGTAATTGTTCCATCTCGTCACAGTTTTTTTTTTTTTTTATAATAAAACATAGTGTAGGTTAAGAGTTTAAATGTCCTGATAATATACACATTTAAGTCGAATAATCACCCTTTTAAGGCATTCTACACGCTAAATTAATTGCAACACCACATGTCTATTACGTGGTTTCCAATTCGTTAAGGCAAATGGTTCAGCAATTCCTTTTAGAAAGCTGACTGTATAGTGAGATCATAATAAGTTCCTAGTACTCTTACACGTGCAGGTTTAATTTATTAAAAAATAAAAGAAAGAAAAAGAAAAACATTACGTCACTGTTTTCACTGATTATTGTTTTAATTTCCTCGATATTCAACATTGTTTTATGTTTATTTCATTACGTTATTTGCTTATTACTAAAATATCAAGTGCACTATAATCCAGCTTTTAATATCTTAATTACATGTAAAAATGGGTTTTAAAATGTTCCTCCAGAATAATGTTTGCTTTAAATTTAAGAAAGCTAATTTCTATATTATGTATACGTTATTGAAGCAAACTGATTAGAGTTATTTGAATTCCTTCAGTGTTATAAATTTAGCCCTTGACAGCTTTTATTCTAGGATTGAAGAAATATTTATTGTTACTGTTCCTCGCATAAAAGATAATACAAGATCATTTCTCGTACGTTATGATATAGTTAGTTAAAATATTCGAGGTAAAAAAATATTACATGAAACGTAGATATATAAATGACTATTATATGAATGGATTTATATTATCGAGAAAAAGCTTTAAACAAAATATTAAATTGTTATGCTAACTGTATTAGTAGTCTGGAAAGTGCATTGAATTATAATAGAAATGATTTCTGGTCATTTATAAAAACTATACGATATGATTCAGACACATATAGAGAGTATTTTAATGGAAATTGTTTGTATACTAATGGTCCAGATATAGCGCAGTGTTTTCCAGATTATTTTCAAACTGTGTATAAAGATTCTTCAGTAGACTATGATATACTCGTATCTAACTAATCGAAAAATAAAATAATAAAAAAAAAAATAATAGAAAATATAATAGAATTATTCTGCAATTTTATCCTCTAATTACTATATCTGAAGTTATAATAACTATAAGAATGAAATCTAATCATCGGGGCCAGATGGTGCACCATCCTTTGTAATTAAAGGTTGTGGTAATATATTGGCGTATCCCCTTTCTTTCTATCTATATAAATGAAAATATAAATGTTCGTTTGTTCAATATCTTAAATCTCCGAAAGTACTTCAACGATTGTTTTGAAATTTTGACACAACGTTTCATTCGAATACGCGCGTGTTTTTATATACCTACTATTATATAGATGTCACACCTATGACAGGTAAAAACTTTCCTTTTTTGAAAACAGCGCTTCCTTTGGACGTAAAAGCAACACACGCTATAGTAAATATTTTACGATTCAATTTCAATGCTTCCGATATGTGTGTTCGCTATAGACTAAAAACTATTGGACCGATTTACGCGCGGGGAAAATGGGTGAAAGAGAAAAATCGGAAAAGGGAAACATCAAAAAAGGTAAAAGGGAAGAAGGTGCAAAGGAAAGAAGGGGAAAACGGTGAAAGAAAATGGAAAGGGAAAGACAAAAATAAAGGGGGGAAGAGGAATAGGTAAATAAGTGAAAGAGAAATTGGTGAAGGAAGGGGAAATGAGAAGGAAATGGGTAAATGGGGGAAAGGGAATATGGTAAAAATTAAAATGGGTAAAAGGAAAAGGGATAAAGGGTAGAAGGGAAAGGTAAATTTTGTGAAGTTCCGAAATGTTCATTTTGTTAATGTTATATCAAACTTTCAATCGTGTTCATTTAATATATACTCAAATCTAGCAATAGCGAAGCATTGTCGGGTCCGCTAGTTAAGAATAAAAAATTCCAAGTTTATGAAAAATACCTAAAATTTCTTCAATTTATAAAAGGTATGGATCTAGAAATTTCATAAAGAATTACAGGCTTATAGCCATATTATCTGCTCCAAGTAAGGTTTTTGTATATCCTGACCCCGTAGGGGAAGACATCCGCCTTGTGACGATCCCGGTCGCCCTACCACCCCTCCGTTCATAGCCCTTGGGCTTTACCAGAGGTCGTCTTTTAGACCCTCTAAACTTGATGACACAACACAGTCATCAATTTTGTCTCTGTCAGGATGGATCGAAACAAATGCCTCGGCCATCAGTGTAATTACACAACTTACTATCCCCTTCGTATGTCCTCTACTAACCAAGAACACCAACCATAACTTACAACCCTCAACTGTCAAATTAACAGATTCGTGGAAGCGCGATCCTGGCGCCTTCGTCTAGCACTGAAGGTTTCACAGAAAAACTCTTCTTATGACTTCAATTAGACTGTGCACTCTGATCATTACCTGATTGAATCTTTAACCACCAAAAATACTATCCTCATACCAACAAAACAAGTTTTGATCGCAACGACGACAATCTTTCCTACAATTCAATTTATTTAAGTCCTCTTGATTTACTTAAAAATCAAGAAACAGATTCTTAAATTTAATTATCCTCTAATGAAAACATATCCTATCTCTTCCACTCTCGGGAGCGAGGACAATGCCTGTACCTCCCCCCCATACCTCAGCTTAATCAAAGAGTTCTCCACACATCCATTTTATCCTAACAGCGCTTATCTCAGCCAATCGAGGCTCGATGCCAAAACGCCTATTTTGGCGAAATAAGCACCCGAACTCCTAGTCAACCGGTTTGCTGTTCTATCGATACATCTATAACAGTATCAGACCCACTCAGTTATTCTCCGCAGGATTAAGAATCTAAGGAATACAGCAACTATGTTCCATTCCCTTTCGGTTTTCCAATTAACTTAGGTTTATGAGTTATATAATTTATCAAAGATTGTCATCATGTTGCATCAATATTTTATTGGGTAGTCGGATGCCTGTTAGTCTTAACAAAGGCCATTAAAGTCACCATTCTTATAGCCTATACAGGTACCCAACTACAAGATAAAATGTAAAAGTAATAATAAATTTCACATCGTTAAGTTACTGTTTCCAGAAAATGTCTGTAAGAAAAGAAAGAAAAAAAGACTTCTTTAACTATTTTTTGTTCGTTTTTCATAATTATTTTAGTTAGATATGTACAATTAGTAGTCGGGTTTTTTAAAAATAATTATTTAATTTAATTAATTTATTTTTTATTTCTTGAACTAGTCCAAAGTAATATCATTTAAAGTTCGAATTTGTTGATGCTGTGATGAACAGTAAGTACAAAGCTTAAAACTGTTAATTTTATACTTCGTTAAAATTCACTATTCTATTTACTTTCGGTTTTTATTGTTTATGTTAATCGATAAGTTGTAAAGTTTTAATTTTCTACATTTATATTTCTTTTTAAAAATAAGAATTATATAATTTTATCCTTACAAAAGATTAAGTTTTAGTCTTTCTTAGGTTACAAACATCATTAGGTTAAAAATAAATTTTAATTTTGTCATTGCTGTATGAAAAATACAGGGAAAGTTTTACTGATAAATAAAAGTTAAATTTGCAATTTCTATCGATTATTTTGAATATTTTTTGTGCGATGGATTTTACTTGATCCCAGACCGAAGAAACTGTTCAATCTATCGGTAGCAGTTATCACAAACAAGTATTATCATTGGAAATCATATTCTCAAAAGGCTCCGATTTTACCCAATAAAATAATTCGATAAGGTTTGATTTTTTCTAAAACATTATATTTGAGTGAATTAAATTTTTAAAGAATATAAGAAAGCAGTTCACAAGTAAAAAGTACCGACTAAAAGCTAATTTAGAAATAAATAAGCAATAATTTTTTAAACTTTAGTTTTCTGTGTTTCAAAAAGAAACGTGGACTAATTATTTCTTATAGGTCGTATAAAAATTATATTTCCATCCAAAAATAGATAAAACAAGAAATAAAAAACGAAGAATTCTTGCAGAACTAAAAGCTTCGAATCACCTTATAGCAAACTGATTATCGAAAGAATTGAGCAGATTACAGCACTTATATTTTTTTATTACAAATATCTTTGATGTGTTAATTAATTAAAAAATTTACGAAGCGCTGAAATTTTCGTCTCTTTCGGTATTACCGCATTAAAATTGGAAAAAAAATTATCTTGCTTATTTTTAAATATTTAATTTTTTTTGTACAAATTTTTAAGTAATATTTTGTAAAGAAGAATATCAACTTGAAAACGAGAAAACTCTCTAAATCCGTTTAAAAAAGATATATTTAAGATGTAAAGCTTGATTTTAAATCGTTTTTATGTTAATGGTAAATCTTTTTGTAAATTTAATAAAAGTTTGACGTTTCCCGATCTATTCCAATAACCGCTTAAATGTTTTCATTTAATTTTTACGTATATTATTTTAATGTTTATAACTTCGAAAAATTAACATTATATACCATTAATTACCTTTTTTATATATTATAATAAAATATAACATAGCTTAAACGTACGAGTCATCCGAAATAGATCAACGAATAAAAATATTTATCGTACATTTGTAGGAGTAATCGTTGATCAATTACCTTCCGTATGATAAATATGCCGTTAATTTCTGCGGTAAAATAGTATAGGTTTTATCGACGTTAAAGAAAATTTCTAAACCGAAAAAAAAAACAATATAAATACAAAAGATTATGTCGGTCTAATTTTTCATTATTTAGTGAGGTGTTCAGTGTCTTCTTTGTTTAATTTCACGCAAAGCATTTTTCAGTTCAATTCAGGAAAACTTAGATGTTTGTGATAATGTATAAGGAAAATGGCTAATATTGAAAGAGAACAAAATAATTTCAATATTTTTTTTTTAAGTTCTAATCACATACAGGAGAAAATTTTATAGAAAACATCCAGATTAAAATTAAAACAAATGTAAATGATCGTTACCGAAATTTTAAAATTTGATAATGTATTTGTTTAAATAGATAAATTATACATAAAACTTTGTTACAACTCGAATTTTAGGTAGTATTATATACGGTTGATAAAATGTATTATATTTTAATCGTGTGAGTTTTTAAGCTTTTCTGACGTTTCTATCTCCTATGTCTCTGTGACATTTCTAGGATTTGCTTTATATTAAAAAAATGTTTATTGAATAATCCTGGTTTATGATGAAAAAACAAATTGCAGTATTCGTTAAAATTAATCAGTTTCTCTGAAAGAACTGGAGAATAGTCAGCGAGACAGAAAGTGTTATAAAGAATATTGACGTTACCTTTACACCGGAAGTAAAATTTATGCTTAAAATAATACTCTGTATAAAATCGATTGAAATCTTTTTATCGATACTGACATTCCAGCAAGGGTATTTCAAAATAATTTTAACTACTTAAAAAATAAAATTGTTTTACTGTTCGGAAAGAATCTGTCAAAGATTGTATCTCTAATAACACATTATAACGGATTTTAGTATCCGTTTATATTTAGCCATAAATAGTATTTATGAGATAATAATAATAATAATGAGATAGTAAGCGATCTTATTTTAAAACGATTCTATTTTCAACCAAAATTGAAAATTAAAAAAAAAACTGTTCGTTAAAATAAAATCTTCAAAATTTCCTACAATGCAACCTATGCGATTAGTTTCCTTCTAGTAACCTTCAATGGCTAAATTGAAGTAGTAATGTAAAGCGACTTATTTAGAGAAAATTCGAAATTTTCCGGCTATAATTCTTAAAAACTTTTAATTTTTTTCCGCTCTTAAAATTGATATAAGCAAATGTTATGTTTGTTTTTAAAAACAATACGTTGTGTTTAATGTTCTAAACATAAAAATTCAACATTTTATGGAAATAGATAATAGCACATATAAAATATTACTTAAATCGTAAAGAGAATTAGATGTTCATCTTTATTTGCATACATATTATTATTATATATATAATTATTACATTATGCATACATATTATTGTTACATTATTATATGCATATATATATATATATTTATTTATTTCAAATTAAGTCACCAAATATGTGACGTTTTGATCAACCACATTTTTCCACTTTTGAAGTAACATCATAATCCTGTCACTGTAGTACTTCTATGACGTAACGATAGACTTTAAAACTTCAGACAAAACAAAAAACATGAACAAATAAAAGACGGTGTAAAGGGTTGCAGAACTTTCGCTGAGAATAGGTTTTTATGTCAAATAACCATAAGGTTTTTTTTTAGATATTAATGACTTATGCAATATTTAGAATACGATTGTGAAGATCAAAATTTTTAGTAAAAAAAAATTGAATTTAACTTGACTCCTGTTGATCAAATGACCTTAAAAATTGTACCTTGATTTTTAAGGTAAAATTGTTGA
This sequence comes from Lycorma delicatula, assembly GCF_047948215.1. Classification (NCBI taxonomy): domain Eukaryota; kingdom Metazoa; phylum Arthropoda; class Insecta; order Hemiptera; family Fulgoridae; genus Lycorma; species Lycorma delicatula. The sequence goes on from NC_134458.1 coordinate 55,290,974, forward strand.
TTTTACCGTAAAACTTTTAGTAAAAAAGTTTGTGTCACCGTTTGTATATCTCATGTAACATTTTTAATAACATCCACATATTGAAAAACATATCAGAGATTATATAAAATGTAATTCATAAGCTAATTAAAAAAAAATTATAATTTCCCATTGTCAGCATATAACTAGATAGGGTTGGATTTTCAATGTTGAAAATTGAAATTTTAAAAAACTGAAATAATTACGGATTCCATTCAGCCCTCTTTTTTTTGGAGCTTAAAAGTTTATCTATTGGAGTAAACGAGTAATTATTTACTTTAATAATTCGGCTCGATCTGAAGCAATGTTACTTAACAAGACTAAAAAAAAAGTACCTTGATGCCCCCTTGTCTGTGGGATCAAAAATCAGGCCGAAACTGAAAAATATATATAGGATTTACTGTAATGATATATTTCACGGTAGCAATATATATATTGTTACCGTGAAATACCGGTATCTGGTAAATGTTGATAATTTCCGGTGAATGTCGACACACACCAAATGTGTTTGTGAAAGACAAAAATACTTGCTTATTCGGATCTTCGCCGGTATTTGTCGATAAACACAGATTAGCTCTGGTGGGGGTCGAAACGATAACTAGAAATTAAAAAGAAATTACCCAATACCAATAATCTCTAAGGTAAGTAGATTATGAGAAACCTTTCTTAAAGAAAGTAAGTTTAAATTTAAGCCAAACATAACCAGCGCTCGCTAACATCGTTTAATTAACATTAAATATAAAAATTATTTATGTTATTCTTCAACACTGGAGGCGATTAATCAAATTCACCGCATTCGGCATTCACTGATGGTGAAAGTTGAATAAAAATATTTTTACAAAAAATTTGAACAACGGGCAAACCATCTGACCATCTGTTTAGGTTATCATTCATCCATGCAGTTAACATATACTGTATATCCTGATTGGCCCTTTCAATTTATAAAATGCTGAAAATTTGATTAAATTTTTTTATACATGCGGTGAATTTGATTAATCGATCTTCAGTGTTGGAGAATAACATATATATAATTTGTACCTTCAACGTTAATTAGACGACATTAGCGAGCGTAGGTAATGTTTGGCTTACATTTAAATTTCCTTTTTTTACGACAGTTTTTTATAATTTATTTACCTTAGAGCTTGGTATTGGGCGATCCTTTTTTTAATTTCTAGTTATGGTTTCGATCCTCACCAGGTTATCTGTGATTGTCGACATATACTGGCGAAGTTCCGAATAAGCAAATATTTCGTCTTTCACCGACATATCTGGTATGTGTTGACATTCACTGGAGAATATCGACATTTGCAATATATAGTCCTTCACGGTAACATATAGTATATAGCCAAATTATGTGCGAAATTTCAACTTTTTACATGTACGGATTTTTTAAATACTCGGCAAAAACTGTTTAGAAATAAAGTCAAATATCCTCTTCATTATAAAGCCGATTGACTTAAAAGTTTGAAATTTTAATAAACACTTTCAAAGAGTATTTTTAAATACTAAAAGCCAATTTGTTTTTTACAATTTCTATACAAAAATTCAAAATTTTGAAATCTATCCCTCCCATTTTTTTTTTTTTAATTTTCCCCAAAATTGAGTGCATCAATGTCTCGCATATAAAAATGTTTTGGACCATTTTCGAAGATTTACGTTGATCCAGTCCGGAGATGTTAATCAAAATTCAAATAAATACAGTTTTATTTACCCGAATACGTACATAGAAATTTCTATTACATTTTTTTTTTTTGTATTTTTGGAATAAGGACGTCTTGAAACGTCAACATTTGCAAAAAAATGAAACGTAAATTTTGGCAGATCGCTATAATTTTCCTTTGCAGTTACTAAGCTGCTGCAACAGCAATAAAGGCGAGAGAGTAAAGATTGATTTCTTTCATTAATCTTGGTACACATTTTTGTAAAATTGTTTTTACGATGTATTATTATAGTATGAGAAGAAATTTACGAGTTGTATTTTTATATTACAGGGACCACATTAAAGTTTTACAAAACTTACTCGTACAGTTTTTGTGAGATTTAATTTAGAAGATAATAATTTTAAAATTTTACATTTTAATTGAAAGTATAATATTTAATTAAATCGTATTAGAAAAGCAATTCCTTTAATTTTTGTGAATTCTGTTTTAATTGTGGTTTTTAATCACAATAAAATCAAAGTGATGCAAATATTATTTGTTTTCTTAAAGCCGTAGCAGTGTTTGCAATAATTTTTCTTTGTCTGTTAATTTTTTTCTATTCCTTGTCGAATTTATTTTTAAGTTTTTACGTTAAAAATTAATTTAGAAAAACTAAACATTACTTTTTTAAATTAAAGGGATGAATGATATTTGCTAAAAATAATTTTTGATATTTTGGTTATGTTGGGATTTTATAAAATATGTTATTTAACTTTAGTGATGAATTTTAATCAACAGCAATACCGCGTTATTCTGACGAGTTGTAAGATAGATTAACTGTGATCAATCAAAACTCCTAAAATGTAATAGCAATCACAGTTCGTCATTATTCTTAGTAATCATGATCTATATTGAAGTTCTCTCTTAATTAAAATAAATGCCATTTTCATCAATTTAGTACAATGCTGAGTCGAAATTCGGTCTTATCGGCCACATTAAATTTAATTACAATGAAGTGTGAGTGTAATAAACGAAGCGTGTAATAAGTTTAGGTTAGACCCGGACAAAGCCGAGTACAACTGCTGTAGAATATATTCTATGCAAAATTGTGGTGTACGCAAACCTACCTGATATATATATATATATATATATATATATATATATATATATATGTTATATAGCATAATAATTTACTGTAATTTAATTTGCATTCCGCTATGAAAGAGTTATACAAACGTTAAATTCTCTCAAATATTTTATAGTGTAGTATTTAATAATTTTGTATCTAACGAAATTTACGACAAAACTAACTTTTACAGTATAGTGTCAGTTACTGTCACAGTATCTGATATCGTTAAGGGAACAATATTAGATTTAGTTTCCAGTAAAAGACTTACGAGAACATCTCTACTAGCCTACTTTATTAAACGCGATGGGAATTATAAATTTCCAAAATACGTGACCCGTTTGCGTAGTCAATCGTTCCTTGTCAGTCTTTAATCCTTATTCCTTTTTAAAGTTTACATTTAATTAAATTTATCATTTATTATTTCCATAAAATTACATTTTTTTTTTTTAATTACTGATAAAAACTCTTATGGAATGTGTCATCGAGTTTATATGGCTGTATAAACAAATGATTAAAAAAATCCTTAAAACCAGTTTCCTTCTTAATAAAGTAAATGGAGACGCACATTTTTATCTAGAAAAATCTAAGATTTATCGGTTTGGAATAAAATTTGAAAATAATGGGAAAATTTTAATTAAAAATTAAAAGTTTTCATGTGTGAAAAAAATTGGTTGTGGAAAGTTACCTTCGCTAACCACTTCTTTTTTCCTTTTTTGAATAGTACATTTTTTCGTTTTCATTTCTACGGGTACCACCAGGATGAAAGAAAAATTAATACGCCAATTATTTCTAAAAAATAAAAATCGTTCTCCATTGAAATCGGACGGGAGAATTACATTCTTCAAACAAAACGTAATACTTATCTGATTACGCTTCTGCTGCTATTTTTCATACCGTAAGCTACCAAATTATTTAAAATATCTTTCCAGTGATTGATTTAGGATTAACTAAAATAATTTTAGTTTTCTTCAACCTTGCTTGTTTTTTTAAAAAAATTGTCTTGATCCATAACGTTTGCTTAATAACTGTTTATTTATTGTCTTCAAATATCTTACTGATTTTTTTTTGCGTTCGGACCATCTAAGGATCATGCATGCATATTCCTGATTTCTTTCTTTTTCAAAATTCTTTCATTCTTTCCCGTAACTTTTCTATGTTTTATTCAGTCCAACTACTGTGTTTTATTTTCTGTTTCATTGGAAATTTAGATTTTCCACTAGTTTTCTGAAAGATGGTCTGTCAAAAATTATTTCTGTGAAAATATTTAATCATTTTTTATTTTTCAATTTTTAATTTTGTTGAACACGTTTATTTAGTTTTTTTTTTTTTTTTTTAAACTGAAATATCTGTTTTGTTATTCTGTTTCATCCCTTCTATATGCGACCATAAAATTTGAGTCTTCTTTATCCCCATTGTACGGTCTATTTTTTTACAAATTTTGAAAAAAGGATGTTTCTTCTGTTTTTTTTTTTTTTTTTGTTTAGAAATAATATCTTCGATTTTTAGGCAATGGATTTTTCTTAAAATTTGTTTTACAACTTTTACTAGATTTTCCTGAAAAATTCAGAAGTCCTTCCGGATTATACTGGATAATTCAAAATAGAAAAAATTTAAAAGCATACAAAAATGTATTAAGATAACATAAAGACTCGGTTGAGCTCTCATTTCATAGAAAAAAACAAATTTTTCACCCAACATTCACTTTGGTCCGATGTGGCTTCCATTTGAAATGTGACATACATCCCACATGAAATCGATTTCATTCCAGACTGTAGCTAGTAAGTCTTTAACGAAACCACACAAGAAAAAATTTAGCGTGTCAAGTCTGGGGTTGGACCTTTACGACCAACTCACTGACCTGGGAATGGAGTATCAAGAAAATCTCGGACTTCTTGACGGTAGTGAGGTGGTGCCACGTCTTGCTTATAGTAATGGCGTCCATCTTGGTCATCATCGTCTGACTGAGGAATTATAAAATTTTAAAGCTCGTTCAAATAAGCGATTCCATTTACGGTTACTTCTTGGAAGAAGAACAGTTTGTTAGAGCACAAAAAACATTGACGTTAGGGTTATCACGAATGTGCTGTAAAGTTTCATGAGGGTGTTCACTATACCATATTTGGCAGTTATGGGTGTTCACCATGCCACTGATGTGAAACGTTGACTCATCGCTAATAATTACATTATCTGTAATTGTATCCATTATTTTCACCCAAAACTGCAACCGAGCAAATGTAATGTGTTAAACCACAGTTAATTTGTACGACTTCAAGTGCAATCGTTTACGTAATATGTGACAAAACGTCGTTTGTGGTATGCAAGTCTCACGTCATGCACATCGAGTTGATTTCTTCGGACTGTGTGCAAAGCTTTCTCTGAGTTGTTCCACTGCAGCTTCAGGGAGGAACGTGTGGACGTCCTGGTGATTTTTTATGTTTAACAGAACAACCTGTCTCAACGAAGGTTTGGTGCCAAGAGTAAATTGTATGCTTACTAGGAGGCTCCCTACCTTACTCTACAAAAATTACGATGAAGTGCAGTTACTGACAGGAAATCGTGGAACCAAAACATACAGCGAGCACGTTCCACACCAGTAAATGTATCTATTTTTAACTAGATTGGTGACAGTGCTGGTGGCCAAATTCGGTACTAATAAACTATGTGAGTTAAAGTTTGATGTGTTTTGCTATGAAATGAGACATCAACTGAATCTGTCGGTTACCTAAATAAATTTTTTTATGCTTTTAAAGTTGTGAAATCCTTGTCGAATCACCCGGTATAACGCTTCCGGTAAAAATATGGTTTCTTCCCGATTATACTATTTTTTGCATCAAAGTGGGTTATTATCACTTTTATATTTTATCTATTAAATTATTATTTAAAAACCGCTCTAATCAAAGTTTTTATCCTTGATCCTTCTAGGCAAATATTGGAGCCAGATCCTTTTTTTTATTTGTACAGTAGCATATGTAATCATTCCTGACGAAATCGATACAACGTAAAAAGATATGTACCGATTTAAATAAATTTTTATTTAGTTAATAATATAAACCTTTGAAGATTACCCGTTTAAATGAAAAAATACCATTGTAACTTTCTTGTTTTTATCTCGTTTAATTTAATAGAAAGTGTCTTGATTTTAATATTAAATTTCTTTTCTTCTCGACTAAAATTGTTAAATTTCTGTTTATTAAGCGACGTTGCCAACTATTTATTGTACCGTCTATTGTTACAGCGTATCTTGGTGTTCTATAAATAAAATGATCTAATACTGGTATTTTCTGTCAAGCGATGGAATTTTTTAATTTATGTTCCTTTTATACGTACTTTGTGATCTTCCAATAGAAAGATATTCTTTCAATTTTCAGAATTTTTCTATTTTATTTTTTATCAATACTTTTCCATTATTATTCTCATCTTTAGGACGACAACAGAGGGCAATGAACAACCCTTAAAACATTCCAGTACCTTTCGCGATTAAATTACCAAAATTTTCGTTTTAACTAAACAAAAGAAAACATTCTTTTGTTTAGAATATCTTTCGTAAAGCTACCCGTTTTTATTGAGCATGTATTTTCATCTATCATTTGTTTTTTATGTATTAAACCGCTGTATGAATATAATATTCATTTAATATTTTACTCTTATTCGAAATAATTATCCGGTAAAAAACTCTCTAAATCATCAAGTATGCAAATAACAAAGTTCATTTTTATGGTTTTTATACACAATTAGGATATACAAAATTCAGCCTTTTGCTGAATTTTCTGTGCAATATATATATATATTATTTCCGTAAATTATTCTAACGAGTTTAACCTTTTCTTTATATGATTCCACTAAATCTTTTTATGTGGCGTTTTTTTCTTTCATTGAAATATTTCAACTCCTTACATTTAAACATCGGTTATTTGTCTAATTCAGTAAATTTTCTCTCAAGACACCTTACTAATCTATACCTGTTTATAATATTCATCAATATTTTATAATATTTATATTTTAAATAGCCCAGGATTACACCTTTGTATCGACTATACAATATTTTTTTTAGTCCTTACGGTACGTTTTTCGATGTTTTCTCATCACATGCGTATACATTTAATTGTGTGAACGGGTAGATTCTCAAGTTTATAATTAATCACATCGTATTTTGATCAGCATTTTTATTCGATTTCTTTGGGCTGGTGAATTATTCATTTGCTTTATTTTTTATTATTAAAAGCAAAAGTGTTCAATAAGTGTTAGTGGATTAGCTCTGTACGTAACTGTTATCTCATTTTGCAAAATATTATACAATATTTTTTCAGTATTCATAATATTCTAGAAAAGATTTTTGGAAAAAGATTTGCTTCATTTAATTTTTTTCCAAATAGTATAATTACATCTAATAATATCGAATATAGTTTTGAAGAAGAAGTGGAAAAATGGATTTTATAAAGCAGAGCGTTTGCCGGAAGAAAAGTGTATCCGCGAACGTAGAAGAAGAAAGGAGTTACAATTCTGTTCACCAATTTGTAAATATTGATCTCCTTTGTAACTTGATATCATCATAAAATGTATAGTTCTTTATCGTTATTTCTAAACTCGTATACCTTCCACGCTTGATGTTTCAGTATTAAAAGTTGACCTCGGTTCCATACACTAAATTATATTTATTATGAGTTGGATTATTTTCGTTCTTATACTAGGGAATGATAACTGGCAAAAGATTTTTTTTTGCGTATAGTTTATTATAGACCTATGTCATTAAATCATTGTTCATAGTCCAGTAAAACAACCTTAGTATTTTAATAAAAAGTAAAAATTTAGCGGGGAAATAAAAACCAGTATAGATATTCAGTTTCACTACTGGTAATAAAATATTATAATAGTGTTCGAAAAGTAACGCAATCTTATAGGAAAATGAGTAAGTTACAATATTTGAAAGTGGCCTCCATAATGCGATTCATAATATTGAATATAACGTTGCATGCTCTTAAACACATGTAACGTTTGCTGAGGAATTACTACTGCACATCTTTCAATTTCGCTCTGCAATTATTGTTGGCTGTAAGAGAAGTAGTATTGTCCTGCTGAAACCACGTGTACTTTTGCCGATCTGCAGGTATAGTATTTACAATTTTTCGCACCGTCGTTATGTAGTACTCACTGTTCACTGTGCCATTAAAAAAATTTCATGAAAATTCGCCTACATGATATTGCACATCAAACACCCATTTTTGTCGGTGCAGAGAAGATTCGTGCAGCTGATGTAGATTTTCCGTACACCAAATGCGTGAATTCTGTGCATTCACATATCCATCAAGGTGGAACTGTGTTTCGTCAGATCAAAACCAATTATCGAGTTCTTCCCCAGCTAGGGTAACAGGTAACATGAACCACTGACAGAAAGCTAACCTCTCCCAATGTCTGCAGGAAACAACTCGTGAACAATATGAATTCTGTGCTGATGCATCTTTAAACACTTTCACGATGCCGTGTGGGCACTCTCAATGGAGAAACCAGACCGGCTAGACAGGCATCGAACAGACTTCTTGGGACTAACAGAATATGCAGCTTTCAAATCGATTAACTTTTCTGATGTTAGCACTTTCGGTCGACTACTTTTGGCTGCATTTGCCACATTCCCTGTCTCTTGTCCAGCCGCTTGATGAAGGACTTGTTTGGTGCATCCACACCATACGTTTCTGTGAAGGCATAAGACCCTTTTCTGTGTCTGGGCATAACTGGCACATCTAACGTATTGAGAGACAATGAATATTCTTTTCTGCGTTGTGTAACCCATTTTTCGACAATTAAATCTCCGACAAAAGAAGGAAACATCCTTCCATAAGTTTGCGTCACTTTTTGAACAGATGTTCAAATGTAATTATATATAGTTCAAATTATAAATGTATAATAATATAATAATAAAATATACACTACTAGTAATTGATGAATCCACAACATATTTGATGGGGTAACGTATCGTTTTAGGGAAACTGGGAAAAAATAAATATTCCTCTTTTTCTCTTTTATCAATATATATCTTCAAAATTAAGGGTTTATTAAGCAAAACTTTCATGTGGCGTTTATAGTTCATAAAATTTCCTTTAATTTAGTTTTGTTTCGTCGTTATACTACAAAAATTAATTACGATATATTAAGATGTTGTTTTACAGTTAACACAATTTTTACCTCCTTTCGAATAAGATAATTTTAATCCTTTATTTTCATGATTCACTAAAAAATCAAATCTGGTATTAAAAACTACTTTTAATAAAGTTGGTAGGTTTTAAGTTAGCTTTAACTTAGTTTTTACTCGATTATTGTAAAACAAAAATTTCCCATTTTATCATAACTTTTTTTAAAATGTTTATGTTCATGTAAAAAAAAAAATTTCAAATTCATTTAAATTATTAAAAGTTTTATTTTTTATTTATTTATTTATTTTTTTTTGAGAAAATACGTTTTGCAATTTTACAAAATAGTTTTTCTGTCATAATAATTTTTGCGTTTGATTCAGGCTGCTTAATGTTTTCTTATACTCCTTTACCGACTAAATGTACTAGTACATTAAAATGTAATAACTTTTTTTTTAATATTTAACATTTTGATACCGATAATTGAGCATACCTGTATATTCCAAAATTAAAAAAAAAAAAATTTATCATTCATTTTTTTATTTAAGATTCTGATATGGTATTGTTACTGTAATATGAATATTTTAACTTTTAAGCCAGTTATGTTAAAAACAGAGAGATGATAAAATTTATTTAACAAATATTTGGTTGTGGCAGTTAGCAAATTGCAGTTAATATTATGGGGTACACATTTATAATGCACACACAGTACGTTATAGATATTTCATACGTCGCTCTTTAAATTAAAAAAAAAGAAAGTTTACAAAATTTACATGTTATAATTTTTTTTTTTACACAAAAATGCTGAATTCATACTGTGTTTTATATATTTTCGGTGAATAATGTCTGCGGTCAATTTAAAATAAAAAATTGGTTGTTAAGCAACTATTTTTGGCTGAAATTCTTTAGTAAAGACCACAGATATCAAAGTGTTACTTAAATTCTAAAAACAAAGATTACGTTTATAAACATTTTTTAAGTCTTATCTATTGCTGAAATGTATAATACACCTGCTACTTACCAAAAATAGTTTTGAAATAAGTTAATTTCTTGTAGCCAAATTACAATTTCTTCTTTTTCTTGACTTCCCTTTTATTAATATTATGGCAATTGTGGTTCGTTAAAGATATGAACGGAAGAGAAGAATGAAACGGGGAAATTAATTTTAAAGTTAAACTTCATTGAAAAATAAACGTATAACCACAACTTTTAATGAACCTCTTGCTTTTTGTAATAACTTACTAGTCACCGGTCCTTATTTTGAAGTATTTCTTATAACGCTAAGCTTAGAATACTGGAAATTAAATTTTTACATATAATAAAGCACAATAGAGACCCTTTTATGTGTACACAACGGCTGTCCTTTTATTACAATCACTTATCTGCCTGAAAATACGAACTAAGTTAATTACATCGCCTCCAGAGCAAAAATTCTCGATATTCTGCAGTCTCCTTTTTCTTTCAATAAAATGAATTATCTGCACTATTTACCGCGTTTATGTTTGCATATTCAAACATTAATTATTCTTTACTCTTAACTAAGCAAAAAAAACGATATGCTGATTAAAATAATGACTTCGTTCTTTCACAATTGTTTTTTATCCCTCGTTTGACTGGTTTGATGTTCTTTCCAACTCCTTTGAGTTCTGCGCTAATCTTTTTAACCTCAACATAATTACTATATCTTACATTTTTGGTTATTTGACTTAAGTATTGAAATATTTTTTTTTAATTTTTAATTTCTACGCATTCCTCTATTACTAAATCAAATAAACCTTGTTTTTTTTTATGTTTTTAAATGTCCCGATAACCTAGTTACTTTTTATAGAATTCTTTCTTAAATTCCCATAGAATTCTGTAACTTCCCATCTTGATTTCTTTTGTCAATGAAAACGACCGTAAAATCTCATATAAATAGTTGATTTCTATAATATTAATTACTACTGGTTATTTTTACCTGAAATATGTTTCTTTTGCGTAGTAAATATTCGCATCGGCAAATAAAGATACAAAATTTCTCACGTAAAATACAGTTTGAAAATATACAACATCCCAGTGTTGTCGGTTAATACCTTGTAAGGGTGTCCAAAATTACCTGACGTTTTAATCGTTAAATAAAACGCATATTTCATTTGATAATTGATAATATTGTTACTTTATTAGAAAGTAATGACATGCAGGTTATGTGTAACACAAAACATCTGAGTGAGTTAACTTCTTAACTCCTTATAACCTATTACTCCTATATTATAAGTTATTCTATAATTTCTTATACTATTAGCGGTCCATAATATTTCAAAATATTGTTTATTTATGTAGTAAAATTACAAAGGACGGACGAATAAAATAGAGATCCAAAGTAGAGAAGCGAATTGAGATCAAGAACTATCACTAAAGATGAAAAATACCTATATAAAATATGAATCAGAACGATATCCTTAGAAATAATTGATACTGTCTGTTTGTAGTGTACCGTTTTATGGTAGCAAAACATGGACTACTGGAAAAGAAGGAAGGAAAAGGACTTTGTATGCAGTGTTGAATGATGGTGAAAATTAGATGTGTCGATAAATATTGAATTGAAAACGTCTTATAGGTTAAACGATTACCAGGAAAAGTAAATTTCTGAGAATCTTGCAGAGACCGAAATATAATATATTTGCCGTATATTAAGTCATCAAAGTTTATTTAATTCGGCAACAGAGGAATGTGTGGAAAGTAAAAGCTGTAGATGAAGGCAAAAAATGGAATATATAAAACAGAGGGTGTAAAAATTATGTCGGGGTTTAAAACAATAGTACAAAACAAAAAGGAATGGAAAATAAAACGTGGAAAAATGTTGACAAATTTATATCAAAACGTGAGCCGATAACGAAATAAGATAGAGAAATCCTATTAGAGAAAATTTTTGGAATAGTACACTGTTGTTTTAAGGCTACCCGAAAAGAGTTATTGTTAATAGTTTTATTAATCGTGACTAACTGAAAGTATTACATTATTTTACGGGCAAAAAGCTATTTTTTGTGGTATCTTTATGGCAATAAAAATCCAATCCAGATTTTTTTACCGTCTTTTTGAAGAAAAATACGGTTTTACTTTCGATCAGATGATGGGAGTGGGGTTTGAAAATGAATTTTCTTTAGATTTTGAGTTATAAAATGTAAACAGTACAAAAATTCCATTCACTTAAATTGTGGTTTCATTATATATGTATACATAAGAGTGTATCACGAAGTTGTCCCGGGACTTTCGTAACCTATTCTGCTCGTAAAAATAAGGAAAAAGTTCATATTATATATCCTAAAATGCTTCGTTTGCGAGTTACGGCTAGTGAAAGATTTCGCTCGGATTTCAGCTACCCCGTTGAAATCAGGTCATACTGAGATTTTTAGGATGTTAATTAAGGAGCAAAATTACTGATTTCTTATGTTTTTTGACATGAAAAATCGAATAAAATAGACGTCAGAACCGTATCTACAGTAGGGTCTGAGAAATCCGGAGCGAAACAAATAAATTGAGTCGTAATTGTTTTGGGATCTGGAATCCTACGATTTAGTAAACGTATTTCATATCAGCGTACGGCTCTGTTGTAAATAAGTACAGCATTACTTCAATGGCATACATATCGTGTTCAAACTAAAATTCTCAGAAAACCTTCTGTAATGGCAGTATAGAACACAGTACCCGATATACTTAATGTATCTTATAGAATGATTTAAACACTAACACAGTATTGTGCGCATTGTTGATCAGCTGTTGTTATGTTATTGCCAACTTTGAAAAATAATTTTTCAAACAATTTATTGTATTTCTGTCATTAATAAAAAATTTTTTTTATTAATAAGTAATTTTTATTTATTTATTATTATTATTATTCAACTGTTGTGTAATTTTAGTTTTTTTTTTTAGTTTTTAACAGTAAATTTTGTTTTTACAAATTTTTCACATCACAACAAAAGAATTTTCCTTTTGTTTACATTAAGTAAGTACTTTTCTGTCAAATGCAGTACGTACTGCTTCTAAATAAAATTTGAATTTTTCTAAGTTTTCCTTGTTTTATTCAATTTATCTTACATCATTTTGTACAAAATTAAGTTCTCTATAAGTTTTGTTTTGAAATTTTATGTGGGTTTTATAATAACCACATAATATTCTATTGTTATACAATAACATTTAACAAAGTTATTGTACTTCAAACATAAAAAAGCAGGGTCTTTTAGCTCAATTTATTGGTTTTCACTCCAGATTTATCAAAACTTACTGCAGATACGGTTCTGGGATCTATTTTATTCGATTTTTCAGGTCAAATACCATAAGAAATCACTAAATCTGTTCCTTAATTAACGACCAAAAAATTTCAGTACGACCTCATTTCACCGGAGTAGCTGAAATTCGACCGAAATCTTTCACTAGCAGTAACTCGCAAACGAAGCATTTTAGGATGTATGTTTGTATGAAACTTTCCATTAATTTTACTTGTAGAATAGGTTATGAAAGTCCCGGGAGAACTTCGTGATACATCCTTATATATTTATTTGTAGCCTATGTATAAAATTATGTAGTGAAAATCTCCAAAACTACAAGATCAATTTCATTGAAATTTAGATATGCTGTAGTAGTGTATCTGAAGTGTGCATTTGAAAATTGGTCGAGTAATTTTTGAGTTACGCTTAATTTAAGATTAAAAAAAATTGACCGGTACAAGTTAGAAAATATGTAACTTCATTTTACGTAATACATATTTTTAAACAACGAAAAGTCGGTCTTCTTGTGTAAAAAGCGCAAAACGTTTTTATTATTTCGTTAATAAATAGATTGCTTAAAAGAATCTTTTTTGGAAATTGTTTGAGAAACCTATCTGTTTTCTAGAAAGACCGTTTTGTCAACTCATTTATTTTCCAACATACTCCTGTAATATAATTTTTCAGAATCCATCTGTATTTTAGCTTTTTATTATTCACGTTTTGAATTAATCGCTAAAGATTATATGAATTTAAATGTTTTAAAGAATTTCCCCCGACATTAAAAATATTCGTTTAATGATAATAGTCTTCTTTTGTATATGAAAGACTTCTTTGTTTATGTTATTTTACTTTTCATTTTTTCTTACTTCGTTCACCGTTTATTGTTTTACTTTCCAAGTAAAAAACTCCCAAATTATTAGTATTTAATTCATGATCAAATTATTTTCTGTTATTGTTGTTACAACATGAGTTTACCTCAAATTTTTGTAAAGAAATGATTGAAATATGATACCCTAAAAATGATATGGATGAAGCCTTTTTCGTATTCAGCAAGGCGTTGTTGCGCAGAGGACCTTCCTTGATACATACAAAAAAGACAACGTGTTATCAAAATATTTTGTCGTACTACATTTAAAAAAAAAAATAATAATAATTAAAAGATAAATTTATAAGTAACCTATTACATATTCCATTTTAACAATTTTATTGACAATCTTAATAAGTTATGTAAAATTGTATATAGTTAGAAACGATTAATTACAACGATAAACATAATAATTATGCCTCTAACCTCTCATTACATAAACATTTCATGAAGTTAAAAATTTTTAAGCGTGCTTCAGAATACTTTAAATCCAAGCATATAATCAGAATAAAATCAATATCACAATACTTGTTAATGTTATTTGATAATGTAAATTTATGCACTGTTTTTATCAAAGAACAGAAAGAAGAAAATTTTTTTTTAAATAACAATAATGGGAACAGAAATTTGTTGGAAAATGAAAGAAAAAGTCTTACTCTAAGACTGTAAAAACAATGTTACAGCTTATTAATACAGTTGTTGTTTTGCCTTTTTTGTGAAGAAGGATAAAATAATACTTCAGTTTTATTTATATCGTTATAATTAAGGCTTTATACCTTTTACATTTTCAAATAACAGTAATAATTCAAATAATATCAGTGAATGTCGATTTTAAGAAAATTATACTCATTCATTTTGATTTATTTTTATTTTCATTTTTATAATTGTTACAGTATTTTTCTTTTTCAAATTAATATAGTATAATTCTTTCGTAGCAAATAATTTAATTGTAATTAATTTACAATCAGAAGTTTTTATTAGATCAAATAAGTATTTTTAGAGTATCCTAAATCCTTAAATACTACTGTAATTAAATTATATAGCCTGTACATTGCAATTAAATGTCAAATTTCAACTAAAAGGCGTTTCATTACAATCTACAGCCGAAATGTTCAGCCTACATTTTGATCGGTCCAAATCCCCATCAAATCATTTAATTCGTTTTGACGTATAGGATGGGTTTTAATGGATATCTAAGGACTGTTATTGGGATCACAAGTATTCTCAGAAAGGTCAACAATTTCATTAGTTAGTGTATCATCGCTGTCACTAAACTCTGAATGTTAATATAGTCCCACTTCAATGGCGGAGTCAATGTCGGTAAGTTATCTCCATAAGGAACGGGTCTAAGAGCAGACGGCACATTCGGATATTCAGTTTTATGGTTTTCTTTCTTAAATATCCTGCGTTTGTAACACTAAAGTAGCAATCATCAGTGACCGATAAACTCATGCCGCACCATATTAACAAAAAATGCCATAGAACTTCTTTTGCTTATTAGCAATTGAACTAGAATAACATTTTAGCTTACACAACAAACCATGAAGTGTTCAATTTTATTTTGATCATCAATTTTACAATCAAAAAACAAGAAATGCAGTTTTTTCATCACTTTTGATAGATCTAATTTGTGACTTTAATATAAAATTCTACAAACTTACAATACTTATCTGGTGTGTTTTTTACAAGATCTACGGTGAAAACTTGACATTGAGAAAGTAAACTGCATTTAAAAAAGCATATACGATCACGCAAGAAAAGTTGTCTCCTTTTCTGTTTTTTGTTTCTTTCTTTCTACTAGGAATAAACTCACAGATAACATTGCAGTACCCCCCCCCCCCATCATTCAGAGTTTCCAACTTCTCTATAGCGAAAATACTGAATTATGGCAGACGGTGGCAATTAATGTTACGGTAGCATACAAATGTGACTTGCTGAGATTTTTATAATAGTTGATATTTAAATTACATGCAAAATTAATAACAAAACGGATAACTTGGTCCGTGTTACCGATACGCTGTTGATTAATATTTTTTATGAAAACGAAGAAATTATCATTTTTGTTTGCAAATGTTTTTTTTTTATCTCATAGAGATCCCTACAATTTCATAATATCATGACATCGGCGATCTGGATTTCAATTAATGTATTCCATTTACCAGTGATATCAGAGATTAATTAAAATTGCAGGATTATGTAAACAACTGTGCGCGCTTGTGTACACGTTAATAATGCTGTATTTATTTTAAACATTTTTTGTACAGTGGCCAAAAATGTTACGTTTCTGAAACACCTACTCTTTTTACAGTAATTTTTCCGTTTTTTTTTTTTTTTTTTTTTTATGTAGGGTGGCGTTTCTATTTACGTTACTATGTTATCTAGGAATAAAACATCGTAAAATATAACCAAAGTTTTGTTGAGACTGATTAATATTTTATCTATTAACGCATTACACATATCTGTACGAGTATATTATAATTAAACTTATTATATTGTAATTAACATATATAAGATATTGAACACTAAAATTTCATTAAAAATGTTATTATAAACATTAGTCTTATCCCTTATGAAGGGATACAGTAATAAAGATTTAAGTTCTTCGAACTAATGATTAGAGAGTATCAGAGATGTAACAAAAACAAGGAATTGTTTGAAACACTCCTTTTTTAAGACATCTCGGTAATTGGTTGATTGATTAACTGAGCTTTAATCAGTTGTTAATAAATAACAGATGACTTTCTATAATTAAAATGTCTTGTTTATTTTCGGTGCCTTTTAATTTATCCTATTTCTTATGCATTTTCTCTCCTAACAAAATGATACCGTATTGTATATATTTTATTTATTTCTTCACCTTTTTTTTATCAATATTATATATTTATTTTTTAATTTTAAAATATTCTCACTCATCCGTACAACTTTCCATAAAGAGACCCACACAACGAATGTGTGAGGATAAAAATGGAAAACCGTACAAAAGATTTTTATCATTTTTGCTGTGATTTGCAGGATTTTACTATAAATACTTTACGATATCTTGAAGAAGACTTAGATTACAAAACTTAAAAAATAAAACTATTATCAAAAAATTTACAAAAAAACACGTAGATTATAACATAATTTGTTCAATATGTGCATAAAACGTCAGATACTATAAACAGATACAATTCTTTTAGATGAGATCTTTTTTTTCTGTTTAGCTTCCGGGAATCACCGTCAGGTATTAGTTCAAAGGATGATATGTATGAGTGTAAGTGAAGTGTAGTGTTGTACAGTCTCAGGTCCACCATTTCTGAGATGTGTGGTTAATTAAGACCCGAACTCCAAATAACACCGGTATCCTCTATCTAGTATTCAAATCCGTATAAAAGTAACTTCCTTTATTAGGATTTGAACGTTGGAACTCTCGACTTCGAAATCAATTGATTTGTGAAGAAGCGTTCACCGCTAGACTAGCCCGGTGGGTTTTGGATGAGATCTTAACAAAATACTACCATATTTTTCAGAGTTGAAATTTAAGATTTTCTGGGAGGAATTCTATCTTCTCATAGATATAGAGTGTAGTCATACCAAAACGTCATCGATATCACTCAACCCGGCATAAGATTACCAAACAGTCGCGCACGCGCAATCGTTACTTGCCACAGAATAGGAGACGCATATGCTACTCTTTCACTGTGTGAAAGCGAATGACGGAAAAAGATTTTAGTTATATACGTACGACGACTAAGTATCAGCTAAGCCTATCATTTCCCTTCTTCCTCAGCGTTCAACTCTCAAAAATACAGGAATAAAGTCTTTCATCTTTCATCAGTTTTATCGATTTTTTTTCTTTTACGTAGGTATGTTACCTCCAAGGATGTCAATTTCTTCATGAACTTTATCGGTTACTGCAGTAAATCTAATGAGAGAAAATACAGAGCTATGACCACAAATATACGAGAAACCACGGATTTCTAGTCCAACAAAAACGATATATTTTTACTTCTAAAATCGGCGTAAATATGTACAGTACTCCGGTAATGTTCTTTCGACTAAAACGGGATATAAAAATGAGAACATGGTTCGTTGAACATCGTTTGAATTAAATTTACTTTGTTCCCCCGTGCGTAGATGCTAGTGATCGGATTCCGTAAACAAACTTGGTCTTCGGTACATTAATTTTTTTTCGGTTCGCAGACAAATTTTGCTGGGTGTAACGCGTGCGAACCATAATTTTGTCACCAAACTGTCACTGCTCCCCTGTTGAGCGTTGTATTTCACACTGTCGAACAACGTAACTTTGATGAATTCCTTTTTCCTCACAGATTTTATCGAACCCTAACGGCAATACCCGTGTTTATGGAAAGTTAAATTTGATTACTACAAGAACAGGAGAAGGTGCAAAGAGGCATTAAAATTCCTTTTACTTAACTCGCAGAAAATCCCAAACGGGGGTTTAAATTTCTTGAAGTCTAGATATGAAACACTTCAACAGAGATTTTGTAGAGGATCAATAAAGGTGAAGGAATCCATTGAATCTGGTGCGTCTGAGGAAAACCTGTATAAATAAAAATTATATAACTGTGGAATTTAATTTTGTTATTCATATCAAATCATTTTTAGGAAAAAATCGAACTTCCTTTGATGAATATAGTCGTTTTTATTTTACATAGTAACAAACAAAGATTAGATTTATTTTACATAGTATCATAGTAACAAAGAATTTAAAGTTACCTATGAAATAGCATTAACGTTGCATAGATTCAATTTATTAGCAAAGAAACTTCTTCCGCTGTTCTAAGTAACTGTTCTATGATGGGCTTAACGTTTAAGAGCTTTTACACGAATGTTTTTTTTTTTTTTTAACCTCAGAGTCCACAGTTAAGCATTACTTCAGAGGACGAGATGAATGATTTGTATTTACACGGTTGTTAAGATGAGGGTTCTTAACATCCTCAAAATCCCTACTGTCAAGCCTGTAAGTAGAATAATGATAACAATAGTCTCTATATAAGTAATCATGTAAATCGATATTTAGAAAATTTAAATGCGCTAACTTATTTTTGTGTTTATATTTATGAATGTGCAATTTTTGCTATAAGATATTAATTTATTCTTAAAAAATAGCAATATCCATTTTTTACAAACAGAAAACCGTAACAATTTTCGTGTGGCAACACAATACTTCGAATTACGAGAAAGTGCCTATTATGCTTACGCTTTGAAAAATTACTAAAGTTAGACGCATATAAATTTGAATAATTTTGAAACTTTTAGTGCAAGTATTGGCAATGTCCATTCTGTTATCCGTGATAAACTAAATTGCCGCGAAACGTATTCAAAGTGGGTTCGAAGAGAGTCCACTCAAAATCATAAACGCACCCATTTCATTTTTATACAACTTAAATAACGGATTTTAACGGAAGATATGCATTTGTAGATCGCACAATAATTTGTGATTAAACTTAATTATTCATCATTTTGAGCCTTGATTCAAAGGTCAGATTATGGAATAGAATAATTCGAGTTCTCCCGCCAGAAATATATTAAAAATCTACGCTTCAACTGGTAATGTGATATTATTAATGTTTTGAAAGTATAAAGGCTCAATCTATTTCAATTATTTAAATGATCAACATACAATTAAGGTACTGTTTTGATATGCTACAAAATAAAGTAAAATACTAAGCAGAAAACGTCTCGGTTCTCTCTCAAAAGGAATAACTCTTCTTCTGGATGATAACGCCCGTTCTCATACCGCTCAAAAAACACGAAAGCTATTCAAAAGATGGGTTATGTAGTGTTTCCAAATCCACCACCTTACAGTCCAGATCTCGCACCATCAGTTTTTACGTGGCACCGAATTCTGTAACAAACAACGGATAGGTCAAGAATCCGGTACAAGAATGGCTCAGATATAAAGGTAAGCAATTCATTAGTAATGGAATGAGAAAGTTCACAGAAGAATGGGACAAGTGCTTAAATTTAACTGGAGACTGTGGTGAAAAGTAGCGTTTGTTTAATTGTCATTGAATGAATAATCTTTCTAGTCATTTTTTTCTTTGAGGATTAAATGACCCTCATAAAATAAATTGTTTCAAGAAATACTCATAATCAAAATATATTATAATTATGCTTTATTTATAAAGGGGTTTATATTTTAAAATTATAAACACTAAAAAATTATATAAATTTAAAATTTATATAATTTTGGAAAATTATATAAATTTTAACCATGATGAAAATATAATTTTAATATCCTAAAAATGTATTTGACATTTCTCATTTATTATTTATCAATATATTACTTGTACATACATTTTATAGCTCCTACAATTTTAGAAGCAACAACGATTGCTCATTTAAAAGGAAACTTTTTATATATGGTTTAGTCATACCAAAAGGAAAGGGTTTTTCTACTTATAAACCAAAATTCTTGATAGAATTTTAACTCATTTCCCGCTTAATTTAAATATTGGTAAAGTTTTTATTTAATTATTAAATTAAAAATGATAACATAAAATTCAATTAATAAACTTCACGGATTCATGAACTTTCAATTAAATTAATCTGTGAATGGTATGCGTAATTTCGAGTTTAACTGTTCGACATACCAAATATTGACTCCACATTCTTGCTACATTTATTCAGGAAATTTATTACATACAATACTCAAGAGTATTGAGCGGTGTACTGTGTGTTTTTAAAGCTCCAGACAAATTTATTGTAAAAAATACAATTTACCGTTGTTTTAATAAACAATCTTAGAGTATTTCGGCAAAACTCAGCTTGAAAACAGTCATAAACATTTTTAGTAAAAAAAAATACTGTAAAAATAAAATATAAACATTTGTTTTTTAAGGAAGAAATCGCTTCAAAGGTTTAGTGATTAAAGTTGAAGGATGAAAACCTACACTAAGACTCAAGAGTTCCCGATTTTAATTTGTTTTATATTTTGTACTAATTAATCGCCAAAATGGGAAGATCTGTCAAAATTTGATATTGAATTGTTGCACTATCATTACTCTTTTTTTGTATAAGAATATTGGGAGAAAGAAAAATTTTTATTAAAATGATAAGGAAAGAGCTACCATCAAAAGAGAACGAAGGACTTAGGACTTTGGACTTGGAGAAATTTTTGAACGCTAATAGTAATTTGATGAAAAAATGATCAATCCGTGTTCTACAGAAATTATCATGTTATTATAAATAGCTATACTGAGTTGTGTAACAATCGTTCTGTTTCTCCTACACAAATAAATAATGTATTAATGTGTTACTTCTGGGGAGAAGTTATGAAAGACAAAACTGTAGTTTTTAAAACAAGGTAATTTTTCTCTTTATTCCAAAAGTAAATTTCTATAAATTAGATTACAGTTAAATTTTATCTTTACTTTACTATTTGCTTTAAACCAAACAATATGGTTTTATATAAATATATATATGTGTGTATGTGTGTGTGTGTGTGTGTGTGTGTGTCTGTGTGCGTGCGTGTGTGTTCGCGTTCGGGGTTCGTGTGTGTAGTAATTACGTTTAGAAGGAATTGAAATTAATCAAATTGATAATTAAATTGATATATAATAGAAAAAACCCCTGAGGATGTGTCTAGAAATTTTCACTAATTTGATTATAAAATTAGAATAACAGGATGAGTTATATGTAAAATAGATAGCTCGTTTTGTAGAACAAATGTTATAGGAAATAAATAACTGCCTGAAATATAAAAAAATCAAATAAAAACTACCCAGAATATTTTAAACTCTGTGGGAAAAGGGAATTTTTCACACTTTTTTAAAATATATTCGTACATTTATAATGTCATTTCTTAAAAATGCAGCTTATCAATTTCCAAAGTTATTTATTATTCCGCGGATTCTTAAACAAATTAAATTCCATGCTTTTTAAAAAGAATATTCTCTTAAACTATGAATTCTCACAGGATCTTTTTTTTTTTTAATATTCATTAGATCTCAAATTTTAAAAAATCTGTCCATCTGCTATTATCCCTTCTAACCTGATACAATATTAATAAATTGAACACTGTTAACTTTCCAATAGATTTTTCATGAAAATAAAGGTAATGACAGTAGGAAATATCAGTACTATAAAAAATACATAATAATAATAACTTCCTAGTCTCGTTTAGTTTTTCTGAAAATCAGAGAAATAGTGATTGTTTTCTAGGTTTACTTATCCTTAAATGCACTAATTAAAGTGAAAAGATAAAACTTATAAAAAAACTTTCATTGGTATATAGGGGACTTACACTCTAATAAAACACAAAAATAAACGTAACATGAACACTTAAACAAAATGACACATGTATAATAACTGACAGCTTCGTCTGTGCTTATATATCCAGAGAAATCAGCTTCCCGCGGACTCCATATAAATACACATCGCTGTCCGATTCGATTTAATACAAATAGAATGGACAGAATGTTTGCGAAAACACATTCCCAAAATTCTTGTTCTGAAAAGCAGGAATTGCGCTTAAAGAATCGGAACGTACATAAGCACTCTCTGTTCGCTTAAATGTTTGTGTATCGAAGACCTTGTTGTATAGCAATGATTTCTACCGTGTAAACACTTTGTCACTTTTGGCAGTTTCCACGAATGACCATTTATGTATATAGAGCATCCAACACCTCATGTTCAGTTTTATAACCATCAGTAATCATTTTAATATATACCTCATAATTACTGACGATTGTCAAAATTTCCTGTCGGTTGATCACTGTTTTTTTCTCTTTTAATTTTTCATGAGAGAGAACTAATCTTGTTCTTGTAGATGGCAAGAGCCATGATGGTATTTCTCTCGTAGAAATTGTTTAATGTATCTGGCAAAACAATTTCGTGTTTTGTTGCTAACTCACCGATACCGTATTCCGGCTGGTCTGGAATAGGTAGCGCGGTGTGCATATAAAGCAGTCAAAGGATTATTATTAAACGTTTTATATTTTATTGGGTAGGAAAAGCCCATATATTTTCTGCATATCTTAATAGTAAAATTTCTTTTCCATAATGTAATGGCTTTATGCCGGCTTCCGACATTAAACTAGTCACCGGGCTTGCACGGTAAGTGCCCATGGAATATCTTATTCCGGTGTTGTGGTTGTATGACGTCTAACTTTCTTAGATGCAACATTCTAGCGGATTAATATGCAATACATCCTTAATCGAGCTTTGAATGAACCACTACTTTATATAATCGCAGTTATGTTTATTTTTCTGAGCCCCAATCGATAAACATTTGATAATGTTTACAGATTTCTTAGATCTAACGCTCAAATCCTGTATGTGTAGTCTTCAAGTAAGAAATTTATCTAATAATAAGCGTAAAAAAGCGTACGTTAGCTCTGTACTGATGGTCATCAAAACCCACCGGGTTAGTCTAGTGATGAACGCGTCTTCCCAAATCAGCTGAGTCCTAGTAAAGTCATTTATATTTACACGGATTTGAATGCTAGATCGTGGATACCGGTGTTCTTTCGTGGTTGGGTTTCAATTAACCACACATCTCAGGAATGGTTGAACTGAGACTGTACAAGACTACACTTCACTTACACTCATACATATCATCCTCATTCATCCTCTGAAGTATTATCTGAACGGTAATTACGGAGGCTAAACAGGAAAAAGAAAGGAAGGATGGTCATCAAGGACAAAACAGGATTACGATGAGGAGTTCTCTTCCTACAGAAGTGTAGACAGCACGTTTTCTCTTAAAAATTTGAATCCGTTATCCTTTTCAAATTTGTGAGGGCATTTATCGCCCGTTGCAATTTATACTTCACCATAAATGTATTTTTACTGGTATAAACAATTGTCAGATCACTGACTAAGGCGCTTTTGCTGATTTCTGCTGGAATGGTTAATATCAGTTTTTTGATGACGATCGTAAACAAGGTACCGCTCAACAGCGAGCCATGTGGTATGCCATTTTACAATTTTTTTTCTGACGAATACTAGCTATAAGCCAGTACTTAAAAACTACGGTCGTTCATATAGTTGTCAAGTAAAACCAATAAATTGCCATAAATGCCCAATTCATGCAGTTGAAGCATTATTCCATGACGGTAGGTCATATCAAAAGCATTCTGCAGATCAAAGAAGATTCCTATACACTGTTTCTTAGTGAGAAACTGTTGTATACAGTATTTTATAAATTTATGATTTGGTCAGTAGTTGAATACTAAAAAATCCAAACCGAATGATTATTTATTATTTTTTCGATGATATTTCTAATAGCACACGTCAAAGGAACAGAACGGTGATTATTGGGATCAGTCAGTTTTTTATCGTTTTTGAAACTGGGACAATATATGCTTTCTTCCACTGCCGCGGGTACATTCCATCCTCCCAATATCTGATTATATAATATTAGCAATGTAAGTTGTGCAGCGATGCTTAGCTAACTGATCATTATGTAATGTATTTCTCTGGACCAGATGCTTATTGATGGTTTTCTTCAACGTTTTCACAATTTCATCTATTTTGAAAGGCACATTTTATGAAAAATTAATTTTGGTTACAAAATTTAGATGATCCTCAAGTTTTGTTTTTTTTTTGTTTTTTTTTTATTTTGGAAGCATTAGACACGTTTTGCTGTCTTCTTTTAACTGATTTATCAATAATTCAGAAATTTCATTTGGTGAATCTATTAGAGCATCTTCATATTGAAGTCAAGTTATGTGGGTAAAGTTTTTACGCCCACAGAAACCCTCCAGTTTCAGTATTTAAAGAACTGCAGGCGCTTAAGGAAATATCGCCTCATTTAGTTAGCATAACACAGGCGACTCAGACTGAGGAAATCTTGGACAGAGACATGACCAAAATCATGAAAGAAGATATTGATATCGAGGAGCTCGTGTGACTTGTGACCAGATGTTGGCCAGCGGAGACGTGAAAGAACCTGAGGTACATTAAGAATGTGGCGGAAGCAAGCGGAAGGTGACGTGGCGCAGTTGTACTATCTATTGCGGCGACAAACTGAGGGACGATCAGTAGTGCAAACCAGTGTTGTAACGGAATTACTACGTAAACATGAAATTAAGCCCGGAGATATTACACGGGATGGTACCACAATTATGGGTAGAGGTGTGCCAGCTGTGAGCAAGACGCTTTATACAGTGCACTACGCGTTGGCGGACGGATATTGCTGTGGATTAGAGCGATTTTAAATGAATCGCAGAAACTGAAGTTTATGATACCGGAAGGTAGACTTGGCCGTATAATAGAGAAGATGGTGGCATATACAGGTAGAGGACGGGAGGACTTGATTAGAATCTTTATCGCCCCTTCGAACGAGAGAATACAAAGAGCTAAATCACCGGGAGTTGAGAGATCTACTCCGGCGGTCGAGGAAAATAGAACTTTGCTGGTGAAAGCGACTGGTAAGACTTATGCTGATCTCCTACGACAAATGAAGGAGACCGTAACACAGGAGGAGGCGGGTGAACTTCTCTCGCTCAGAAGAGGAGCTAAAGAGGAATTTTGTACCAGAGTTAAAGGATCATGGAAGGCAGAAGAGTTAAAAAACACACTGCGCAACAAAGCTTCCGATCTTTATATTAATTTCAGAACAAGAGGGAGACGAAGAGCTATAGTACACATTAAAGACATTGAGAGGGAAACAATTGAACAGGAAATCCAACACGCAGTATTGGTAAGGAAGAGTAATTTAGAGTGACATCAGTACATCCTGCCTTTGGAGAAACGAGGAACGCCCCAGTTGTTAGTAGTCACTGCGCAGCGGTTAGACTTACTGAGAGTCAAATACGTATCGGATGGGTCCACTGTCGCGCTTATGTGCAAGAAACAGCCGATAGGTGCTACAGATGCTGGGGGACGGGCCACGTGGCATCAAATTGTCAGGGTACCGATCGTAGAAACCTTTGTTTCAACTGCGGGATAGCAGGACATAAGAGGGCACAGTGTGAGGACCTAGCAGTCTGTGCGTTTTGTGATGCGTAGGGCCGGCTGTGCAGGCAGATGCACGAAAAAATGAGATATCTGCAATTTAATCCGAACAAGAGCCGGCGGGCTATGGACCTCTGTTACGAAGTGGCCCAGAGAAAGAACGTCGATATAATACTTGTGGCTGAACCAAACGCGGCGGTGGTGGTGGGGCCTTGATGGTTGGTGGACCTCACGGACAAGGTGGCGATAGGATTCCCAGTGAATAGTACGCCGGTAGTAGCACATGATGCGGGACAAGGATATGTGTGGGCTGACCTGAGCGAGATGGTGATGTATAGTTGTTACCAATCGCCCAATACAAACATTGAAGACTTCGTTTATTTTTTGGAATACCTTAGCCATAAAGTAAACAGAAACAGAGGTAGAAGGGTCCTAGTAGCGGGAGATTTCAACGTTAAGTCTCCTGATCTTGGTGGTCGCATTACTACACTACGAGGACGATACTTAAGTGAATGTGCGAGCGCTTTGGGGCTGATATGTTTTAACGGAGATACTGGTCACAGAAAGATTTCATGAAGAGCAATATGGCTTCAGAGCGAGGAGGTCCACGGTCGGCGCGGTCAAGAAGGTCATACGGTTAGTGGATAACGCAGCAGCTGGCACCTGGTGGACCAGAAAGATACCAGTAGTGATCCTCCTGGATGTAAGAAATGCCTTTAACTCCCTCAGCTGAGAAACATTTTCCGGTACATGAGAAGGATGGTCCAAGACTACTTAGATGAAAGGAACCTTATCTATAGACTTGGAGGTTCGGAGCTATGGTTTCGTTCCATATGCGAGGTACCCCAGAGGTCAGTCCTGGGTCCCCTGCTGTGGAACATGGTGTGTGATGGGGATTCTGAAGCTGCGTTTTCCGGACGGCGTGACTCGAACTGCTTATGCAATTGACTTCGCTCTCGTCGTTGTAGCAAGGACAAAGGAAGTAGTTGCTGAGGCGGCTAATACTGCAATAGCTACTGTTGGAGAGTGGACGCGAGACAGAGGTCTGCGGTTATCGCAGGAAAAGACGACATTTATCAGAATGACGGGGCGACGAGTGCTGGAACACATAACAATACGCATGGAGGGTGAGGCGGTCCAACCATGGGACACTGCTAAGTATTTGGGTTTCTGGTTGGACCGCAGTAGGAAATTCACGCCCCAAGTTCGTGAGATGGGGGATAAAGCTGGACTGTTTGTGAAGAAGCTCACTTGACTATTCGCTACACACTAGAGTATACGTTGAAGGACCCCGGGCATTCAAAAGATTATGTTCATGTAGTGAACTCGTTGTTATTGCACGGGGTTCCTGTGTGGGACAGAGCCTTAGAAGTAGAACGCAACAGACGAATACTCAAGCGGGTGCAGAGGCCTATTGCTCTCAAGACCATCTCGGCGTACCCCTCTGTATCAACGGAGGCGGTAATGGTTGTGGTGGGAACTCCCCCTCTGCAACAACTAGCCCAACAACGTGCTCTAAGATATAACAGCGAATCAAGAGAGGAAGCACAGGCTGTTTTAATGCGCGATTGGCAACAATTGGCAACACAGATGGGATGTGTCCACCAAGAGCAGGTGGACACATCAGCTGATACCCAGGATCGAGGTCTGAGTCGGGAGGAGGTTTGGTGAGACCAACTTCTGGCTCACACAGTTCTTGACAGGGCATGGGATCTTTAGGAACTACCTGTACGGCCGTAGGAGGGCGGAAAATCAAACTGCTCTTATTGTAGAGATCCTGACACAACCGAGCACGTGGTATTCCAGAGCCCAAGGTTGGTGGTGCTGCGGCGAGGGTGTGTCACATACACGGAAGCGATCGACGTAGAGTCCATAGTAGAGACCATGCTGACAAGTGAGGAGAATTTTCACACGATTGCAACGTTTGTGTCGGTGATACAAAAGAAAAAGAAAGGATAGCGAGGGGGTGAGAGACAGCCTCGGCTGTCCGTGGGAACGTGTTACACGGTTGGGCGGTGGCGATGAAGGGTAGGGACTCTCGAGCCCCTGAGCTATTAAGACCGAGACCTGGCAGGGGTTCCCTTGGGGTTAGAGTCCTGTTAGAAGCAGGATCAAGACCCGGTTGCGGTGGTGGGGTAGCTGGGAACGGCATAGCCGGGCCTGGTTGCCCGCCCTCGTGGTTAGAGGCGAAGGCACTTCTCGGAACTGTGTGATGCTTTAATGCGTATCCAGCTGTAGGAAGCAACCCATCGGGTTGGTCTAGTGGTTAACGCGTCTTCCCAATTCAGCTGATTTGGAACTCGAGAGTTACAGCGTTCAAGTCCTAGTAAAGCCAGTTATTTTTACGCGGATTTGAATACTAGATCGTGGATACCGGTGTTCTTTGGTGGTTGGGTTTCAATTAACCACACATCTCAGGAATGGTCGAACTGAGAATGTACAAGACTACACTTCATTTACACTCATACATATCATCCTCATTCATCCACTGAAGAATTATCTGAACGGTAGTTACCGGAGGCTAAACAGGAAAAGAAAGCTCTGGGAAGCAGGGGGAAAATAAATAAATAGATACATAAATAAAAAGATAATTAAAAAAAAAACAGTAAATATTCAGTAGTGTTAAATAAAAATCAAAGGATTAATCTTCAGTTAAAATATAAGGAAAGTAATCTAAAAATAGTAATTTATAAAACTGATTTTGTTTAATAGTCAGAAAACCTGGAATTAAAATTTGATAAAAATGAAAACGGAAGTAAGGAACAAGATGTAAGAACAAAGCGGGATAGAATAATATTAATTTTATTAAGAAGGAATTTGAGATAAAACAAATATTGAATGGATTTTTAAGCAAAATGACTGACTTAACTAAAACATGTAACAAAAGAGATATGGATGGAACAGATTAACAAAACAATATTTCTTGCAACAATCTTACAATATACTTAAATATCTCTTCGAACAATGTAATCTTAGAAAACAGGACTGTTAGGGGACCCTAAAAAAAGACAAAAAAAAGACTAAATTGAGGAATATATAAAAAAAAGAGGAATTGAACGGAGATAAGTGACAGAAAAGGAAAAATGCAAAGATCAACAAACACGGAGACTTAGTTAAATATCGATCCACCTGATTATAAAGATGACGAAGAAAAAGTAACTATAAAAATAGTATATTTTAAATGTAAATCTAAGTTATTCATTTTTCTCTAGAATTTCATACTTATGACTCAAAAGGTGTTCCGATTATTATACAAAAAAACAGCTAAACATTTGGTGGTGTAACGGCGAGAACGAAATTATTAAGATGAAAAATAAGTAAAATTAGTCCAGATCCTGTTGACCTAATAAAGGGCTTATTTAGCCGTTTTACACCGTTTATAAAGTTCTAACCGTTTAATAATTTTGTTTTTAAATTATTAGTTTATTATTGTTGTAAAAATCATTTTGAAATTAACTAGTTTTAAATTCCAATAAAAATCATTCCGACGATAGATAGGAACAATATGAGGACATATTATATTCTGTAATAATTATATTTACGATCTCAAGTTTCCTTAATCTTAAATAAACCATGATAAACCGTTTGAAAATTTATACTCCATTATCAGTTATTTTGTTTTTTTTTTTTGTTTAAAGATAAAACCGTCAGTGGATTAAAATCTAATATATGAATATAATTTTTATTTAGAAAATATTTTATTAATCCACTTTTACTTTACGTTCGTTGTAATTTTTTTAAATAAAATTAAGATTAATGTCATTATTTAATAAGTGAAATTCGTTAGGTAAGACTGCTGAAAACTATATATTTTTTCCTTAGTTCAGAATATCCTGCAATACTGTATTATTACGTGAAAAAGGGCGTATAAAAACGACCTCAGGATTGCTAGCGGAGATATAGAAATCTAATATAACAAGTTCTCTAACAGACATATTTTCA
Organism: Lycorma delicatula; assembly: GCF_047948215.1. Classification (NCBI taxonomy): domain Eukaryota; kingdom Metazoa; phylum Arthropoda; class Insecta; order Hemiptera; family Fulgoridae; genus Lycorma; species Lycorma delicatula. The sequence goes on from NC_134458.1 coordinate 55,320,841, forward strand.
CCGATCTAATATTTGACATTTTTAAAGTTTTCTACTTCAAGATAAAGGGGAACACAATAAAAGAGATCTTTATAAAGAGTTCGAAAGTCTAATAAATTGTTTGACTGCCAGGTACAATTACCTGTAAATTTTTATTTAAAATCAATAAAAATCTCTTAATCAATTAAAATATCTCTTTCAACTTTTGTTGAAAGAGATATTTTTATTTTTAAAATCTACATGCAATTTAGGAATATTGGAGTTAATGTGAAAAGCGGATTTAATATGAAATACTTTGTTCTCCTTTAAGCATACGAGGTTAAGAGATTCGATATACAGCTAACCTTGTTTGGTGTAGGTTGTTTTGGAATGTTCCAATTAGTACTTATTGATCTCAGCTTTTACAGTTTGAGTAAGTACAAGACACTTATCTCAGAACAGATTATTTCGTCGGGGGAGAAAGATATAACACGAATAATGTCTGCTATACGTTCTTATTTGAACTTCTAAAAGCGTAATTAAACAACTCGATTGTACACTTCTGCGTATCTTTAAGTATGACGGTTTGTATTTTCTTTTCATCCAGGAATAAGGTAGAAGATAACTGTGTACAATACTTCCGCGTTTGATGCATTCTGTATTTATTATTCCGTTGTACAATATTTGTCAATACTTAGGTAACGTATCTTTTAATGAACTTTGAATGTCTTACATTTATATGATTTCATGAAAAGAGAAGTTATGTTTACATATTGATTTAAAAAAGGACTTAACGTTGAAAGCTATAGAAGTTTATTGACAACACTTACAATATCAGTGGCTGAAGTTTCATTTTATAATAGAATATACCAAATTTTTTCATATAACTTCACTTTTATTCGAGTATCACTTGTGATACGACTGTCAACCCATCTGTAACAGATTCTTGTCAAACTTCATTCAACATATCCCACGTTATTTCTGTAACTGCCTTAGTGATTCGATTTTTGAGTTCAGTAAGATCGGAAGGCAAGAGTGAAATAAACACTTGAAATATAATGAAGTCCCGTTAAAAAAAATCATATGACTTTAAATCCGGAAAATTAGACGGCTTTGCTATTGGACAATTTGGCCAATCTACTGATATGAGAAGGAAATCGTGGACTTTAGTTCAGTACTGCTTTATTTTTTCTGTTTAGCCTCCGGAACCACCGCAAGGTATTACTTCGGAGGATGAATGAGGTTGATATGTATGAATGTAAGTTAAGTGTAGTCTTGTACTGTCTCAGGTAGACTACTCCTGAGATGTGTGGTTAATTGAAATCCAACCACCAAAGAATACCGGTATCCAAGATCTATTATTCAAATCCATAAAAGTAGTTACTTTTATAGGGATTTTGGTTTGATTTGATTACTTTTATATGGATTACCTTTGATAGGTTTGAACCATAGAACTTTCGACTTTGAAATCAGCTGATTTGCGATGACGAGTTCACCACTAGACCAACACGGCGGGTTTTAGTTCGGTCCTATGATGGTGTAATCATCAATCTGGAAGTGAAAGCTTTATCTTCGTTCATCTGCTTTTAACTGTGGAATTATAAATGTTTCTAGCACGTATAACCAGAGATACGATATCTATGTAATCCTTAATGAAAAAGAACAGGTCATTCTCTTTAACTCGGTTAAGAGTACAAAAGATCTTTGTGTCATCACGAACCTACTCCAGAGATTCATGTGGATATTTGCTACCCCTAGATCCTAATTTTGTTGGTTTTTACATAACCACTCGCATAAAACATCACTAAAGATTATTTTTCCAGGAACGCCTTGTATTCCTCTTTCAATTTAACATTTCTACGTGGAATTCATTACAAGAAATTTAATATTTATCGGTAATGTCTAGCAAAACTGTCTCTTTATGGTTTCAACTTCAAATTTAACACGCCCCAATCGGTCGGGTTTGGATAATTTTTACAATATATTCCTACATATAAATACAGGGTGTCCCATATAAAACGCAACCCAACCTTATATTGGTAGGTATTGAAATAATAAAAAGGCATGTGTAAGTGTAAATGTAATTTTTATTATTACCATCCATTACCTTACATTTAGGGTAAATGTTGGAAGTGGCCGCCATCTTCTTGAATACAAGCTTCAATTTTTTTACAGCGTTTCTTGCAACCTTTTTCAAAGTTTGTGGCTGGATATTTAATACAGCTTGTTCAATATTGACTTTCAATTGTTTGTGGTTTGTTGCTGTAGGCTTTTTCTTTGAGGTAACCCCATAGAAAAAAATCCGCCACAGTCAAATCTGGAGATCTTGGTGGCCACAAGCCTCGACCGATAACACGATTACCAAAGAATTCCTCAACGAAATCAGAAGTTGAACCTGCGTAGTGCGATGTCGCACCGTCATGTTGTAGCCAGCAGTGTCTGTCTTCCTCTTCCAAGAGTGCAATGAACTGAAATAAAATATCCTTATATCGTTCTGCATTAATGGTGTACTCAAAAAAAATAGGACCGATTATTTTCTTCCGCGATATCGCGCACCTCACGCCCAACTTCTGCGGGTGTAATTGTTTTTCGTTATAAACGTGGGGATTTTCAGCACTCCAAATTCTACCATAACAGTAATTCCCTCACGCAGAAATCGACGGAACCATTGACAATATTGTAGCCGTTTTTATTTGTCGGTCTCAAGAAGTCGATGAACCGTTTGAATGCGATAAGGTCGTAATTGTAATCGTTTGGTCGTCCGATGAACAGTTGATTTAGACAAATTAATTTCAGCAGACAAACGTCTGATCGATTTATTTGGCGAGGCGAGTAATTGGTCTTTGATTTCAGCGTCTGTATCTGTATTCAACACTGACGCAGATCTTTTGTGTTCCTTGTTATTAACAGAACCAGTCCTCTAAATTTTGCAACTAACCTTAATACTGATGTTTTGTTAGGAGCTGGTTTATCTGGGTACTTATGGCGAAACAAATCTTGCACTGCAACCACTGATTTCGTACTGAAGTACGACTCAACAATGAAAACACGTTCATCTAGCGAAAACACCATCTTGTCTCTAGCAATACACTGAACGTTATGATTGCATTGTTGTTACTATCGGTAGTGTTCTACTGCGTCGCTGCGATGTTGAATTGTTGGACGAGTCCATTTCAGTAATGAGTAGGGGAGTAAGCTTGACTTTTGAAATTTCATGGATGAGTGATTGATGGGTTGCGTTTTATATGAGACAATCTGTTTATATGACAATATTTTCCCTAACTCGTTTGACAGCAGCCAAAGAAAAAGCTGAGTCTCAAAGAAATTCTGTACCAAACGTAAATTTTTAGTAATTTTTAGGATCGTTTACTTACTGGGTGCGAAAATTCCGTTGAACTGTCGTCACACGATTCGTTTCATGAAAGCAAAACAGACACATGGACGCTCCGCCCCATTGGAAATAGTTACTTTATTAGTTTAAATGAATGAATGATGTTAGCGGTAGTGATGAAGGATGGCTGTGCAAATATCAAAAACTTATATTTTTTTCTATAAAGCGACACTTTAATAGATTGTGTAAGTTCTCTTAACAAACTTGTATAAGCCTTCAAATTTGTTAAGTCGTTTTTCAAACTGTTTATGTAGTATTACTACGAGTTTACTTCGGACTTTTTTCGTTAAATATTCGAATTGTTGATCGATAAGATTTTGAAGTCGTTTCACTAATTCTTCTGATATTTTGTAAGAATTTCATTCAAATCAAATGTCAGAGTTCGACCAAAAAGACAAAAAATTGAAAAACTCTAAAAAAACTTTAGAGAGCTGAAAAAGGAGAAATGTTTATATTTTAAAGTTGAATTGTTCTATCAACAATTTGATATTTTATAAAAGAATATTTATAATCTCTGACAAATTATGCTTGTCAAAAACTGTTCAGTATTTGAAAATGAAGTTTTCAAAAAAATTCCACAATTTTAAAAAAATATAAATTATTTATCCTCCCGGACGAATTTTAGGGTTTTTTTTCGAAATTGAGGATGGATACTTTATTTGTTGTACGAAAAACATTCCTAAAGATTATTCATCAAAATGAATAACAAGTACAAACTAAGTTTTTGCCGGTGTAAATTGTTAACATTTGTATGTGTTACATTAAGAGTAATAACATCATATTAAGTTCTCAAGTTAATGTCTATTTCGCGAAGAATATCATATAAATAACAATAAATTAAAACACTCACGCGTATGCTCACACAGAATGATGAGTTTTAAATGTATTGTATTTCAACGACATACATCAGGAAAATGAATTTTAATGAGGCTTTAGACTTCTTAAATCTGAACGAAATAAGTTTATCAGTAGTTTTTTTTTAGTGATTATTATTTATATATATTAATTAATATTATAAGTAAATCTTGTTTTGGTTATTAATTTTTTTTAAATTTAATATTTAAAATTTTTACCAGAATTTATCGTTCATATTTAATTGCTAAATTTTAATACAATAATTAAACTCGGTTACAATAGATTGTAAAATTTGATGTAATGATTTATTTCTGTATGGTTTTACTTAATCAAAGATAAAATATCTTAGACCTAAAATCTCCCGATTCTCAGAACTGGGTATTCAGATATTATTTAATACTCCAAATCGATGATTACGCTCACACAGCTCGGATGATTGGATTATCTTGTATATACATAAATTATATTTAATAAAACATAAAAGAAACTACTTTGGTACTTACCTTGCTGCAAATACTTCCAAACCTTTTTTTAAATTTTTAATTAATTTCAGCTGTTTAATTCGATTATCCAAACGTGTATGCATTTTTTAATATTATAGCCTGTTAATTTCTTACGGTCGTATCGTCCTTACAATTTTTTTTATTCTGATATTAAAACGACTTCATGAAATTCTCACAAAATGTGATAACATATTTTTTTCGAAATATTCTTTAGTGTATTTATAAAATTATGTTACAGTTATAAAAATTGATTATAATCGTTTCTGTTTTAGTTTTTTTTTTTTTTTCAATTATATATGCTTTTATTTTATCCAGGTGGCATCGAAAACTAGGCTCAAGAATGGAAAAAATTGAAAACCCAGAAATGGTGGGAGGATCTCTTATATTACGAGGTGTCCAGCCGCACGACAGCGGTGTTTACGTATGTGTGGCTAATTCAACTGTGGGCAGCGTGAGTATGGAAGTTGAATTACGAATAAGAAGACCACTAACGGCTCATATTGTACCACCATCACTTCAAGTCGACTCTGGCGAAGCAGCAGAATTTACGTGCGTTACATCACACGATGAGGTAAATTACTTAAATTATTTAAAAAGTAATTTTATGAATTACGTTACTATTTTTTTTTAACTTAAAAAAAATTATTTTTTGTGTTAATATTACGTGAATCCTGGTCAGCTAATCGAGTGACGAGGTAGAAGAGATAACATGCGTATCTACTTTATTTCTTAACTGAATATATCAGTCACTCACATAGGTCATACGATTCAGTTTTATCGATATCTGGAACTGTATTACATGCTTTTATTGGAGTGCGTAGTATGAGTAAGATGCTACCTTCTTTTTCTACTAACCGAATAAATGTAACAAGGTCTTGTCGTTCTTATTAATAATTCCCTTTTTTGTATATGTACTTCTACACGTCGACAGCCGTTCTTTAGCGAATGCTGATCAGGTTAATGCAGAACATCTTCTAAAAAAATACATGAGGGAAATTTCTGTAGCGTAAATAACATCTGGAAATTTCAGTAGGATTCAACTGGAAAATAAAACACTTTTTTTTTCATTTTAAGTCAAACTTTGAATCTATAACTCTGAAACTACTTCTCGTACAGAGCTTTTTTTTACTTTTTTTTTGTAAACAAAATAAAACTCCTCCATTTCATGTTTTATAATAATAATCCAACGGTTCTGCAAAATTAAACAACATTCAAGCGATTCCAAAAAAAGCATTACTACTTTTAATTACTGTCACTTATTTTAAAATCTATCGGAACTGGCCTAATTCTGTCATCTCGGCCTTAAAATGTTGAAGATGGAAAGATAAGGCAAAGTGCATGTACTAAATCGTGTTTGTTACTGTATTATTAAGCTCGCTTTTGTAACTTGAATGACATTAATCTGTATGTTGTAATGATAGTATTGCAGCTCACGATGTGACATCGTAAGCTTTTATTATTAGGCTAGTAGAGATACATTAGCATTTTCTTACGTCGGAATCATTTCCTGCTCTTCCTAGACACTTCTATTTAACAAATTAAACTCCCCCGTCCACGGTCTGTTGTAACTTAAATAAGTTTTATTTGTCATTCGCTGGTTTATTAAACTTTGATAGTTTGTGTATTCTTTAACGAAATCCTTAATTTTTAAGGTATCGTACAAATATGTTTTGAACATAACAGGCTGGTTATTTATCTCCCTCCAGCCTTCTTTATTGTATTCTATTAAATTATTTATTTACCTTGCTTTAAATTTTCAGATTCTCTTTCCTTGCTAAAGATATATTTTCTTAGAAACTGGTGGAAAGTCGAAATAACTCACAGTATTGATTTAGTGAAATGTACAATTCATGAACTATTTCTATCGGTTTAAATTTATAGACTGAATGGGAACAAGGGAAAATGTTATAATATCGAATCAGCGGTAGTATGATCAGTTTTAAGCTTTCATTATTGTGAGCTATTCTATTAAAATAAATCTGAAAAATAAAATAACCTCTTGACGTATCTTAAATTATAGAGCAACACAGAGAAATATTTCAAAACTGTTTGTAAAATAA